>NW_026555095.1:0-1200000 GCF_021234165.1 Pteronotus mesoamericanus | reverse complement strand
ATGTTACTTGCATAATTTCAGTGAATGAACATATGAGTTAAATGCATCTATATCTGCACTTAAAGGTGACATTGCACAATTTAAAGATAAATGATAAATTTCATGCTAATAACTTAGGAATTTAGTTTTTCTTTACTTAATACCACATTAAGTAATAAAACACACCATAACACGTAAAAAGTGAGACCGTGAAAGAAAGGAAAAAGCTGTATATTTTAGTACCTTTAACCACACTTTCTTCCTGCTTTTTGAACAAAGGGCCCCATATTTACATTTTGCACTGGACCCTGCAGTATTCACCCTGTCTGCAGTATCACTATGATCTGGGCATGGGTGGGAAATGCAGAATCCCAGGCCCCTTCCTCAATCTGCATTTGAACAGGAGCCCCAGGTGACACACATACAAGGCAACTATTAAGGTTTGAGAAGCCCAGGATTAGAGAATCTGCTCAGTGATTCACATGTGTCCAATGAAGGAGCAGGAGCCAAACTCTTGGCAGCCTGACACCAGAGTGAGGTGAGGAACCCCTACACTCTACTCTGGGCTGTGAAGCCAGTGTGCATTTACCCACTTACAGATGTAAAAACAACTCAAAGAGGGTAATGGATGTAAATTGCCAGCTAACAGGTAACAAGATAGGAATTAGAAGAAAATCTAATCCTAAATTGAAACTGTTTTTATTTACACCAGTAGTTTCCTCATATTTGGAAGTAACTGGGGAATTTTTTTTAATGCAGAATCCTGGGCCCCACCCCAGACACATCAAATCAAAATCTCTTGGTTGGGGCTTGAAACTTTGTTTTTGTAAAAATATACTAAATTTGGATGCACAGAAGCACCACCTGGGGAACTTTTTAAAAATCCTGATGACCAGGCCACCTCTAAGATCAATTAAATTGTAATCTCTGGGAGTGGGACTCAGTCATCAAAATTTAAAACCAGTTGAGAACTGCTTTAAAAGAGTCCCAGGTGATCCTGATGTTTAGCCAGTGTGGGAACCATGCTTCACAGCAGAATGTGCTCCTGTTCACAAGCTTCCTGTTGGGTTCCTGGGCATGCAAGTTAGGAGAAAACGACTAGTGAGCAAACAAACAAAAATATGGAATTTCAAAAAACTAATTTTATTTCTAGAGCCAACCTAATCAACCAGCTCTGTATGTGGAAAAAAAATGCAATTAGTACTCAGGATCACTGGTGCATGTTTTGTTAATAAAACTCTAAAAACTTATCAAAGACTCATTAGCAGTGAAAAGCAAGAGCTCTGTACTAAATATTTACATCTGTTTCTAAATCAGCATATTTATCTTCAGGAATAATGACATTCACTAGGCATTATTCTAGAACCTTTGTCAAGTGCCCATGTTAATAGAGGTGCTCTCTGTAGCAGTCAGGAAGGAAGCTGGGGAGCCAGAGACCCTCAGGGTACAGAATGGGGTCATGGGGTGAAGGTGAGGCTCCAGTAGTCTCTTATGGAGTGTTGGCAGAGAATCTCAGGAGCTCAGAGCTAAAAGGTCCCCTGAGGTCAAGAATTCAAACCCTCATTCTAAACCTGACCCCATCTACAGCATCTTGCCCTGACACAAAGTTTTCCAAAGCTTATCTGGTGACCACCACCTTCCTATGAATCACCTAGTTGCTTGCTTCAATGGGCAGCAATTTCTAATCCCAGTTGAGCAACAGATAATAATCCCACCTACCAGGTCAGCATCACCTGGGGATGGTGCAGTTTAAAAAAAGGGTGTAGGGGATTCATATATGCATTAAAGTTTGAAAACAGCTGTTCTGATAGTTCCATCAGATAGTTCTATCCCAGTGTTAGCAGTAAATCCACCAAGCTACCGCCACCCTGGGAATATCTTGGTGGCCAAGTAGCTGCCTTTCCCACCTTGAACAACACGTATCTTTACACCACTACCTTTCCTACCTCCTCTAGGATGACTTAGAGATTGTTCTACACATGTCCTAATATGTAGAAAATTAGCCACAAGAAGGGCCTTAGACATATGATCAAAAATGTCCAATAAAGGGGTTGCTTCCACATAACCCAAGATTAGTTCCCCTTACCTATCC
Source organism: Pteronotus mesoamericanus (assembly GCF_021234165.1). Lineage (NCBI taxonomy): Eukaryota > Metazoa > Chordata > Mammalia > Chiroptera > Mormoopidae > Pteronotus > Pteronotus mesoamericanus. The sequence goes on along the minus strand of NW_026555095.1, from coordinate 1,197,929 downwards.
TAAATGGGCCCAACTGGCCTGTTTTGTAAGGTTTCACTGGCACACCAAAGGTTCGTGATGTTGAACTAAAACTTGCTCCCAAACTGCAAAACAAATGGTCCCATATCTGCCCTCAAGTGCTACAGAAAACCAATCTCTTCCACAGGAGAGTCTTTAACAGCTGCAAAAATACGCTATGTCCCTTTCAAACCTTTTCTTCTTCAGGCTTTAATCTTTTGTCCTTTAAATTTTTCTTTTTATTAAACTCTCTTAAAATTATGTTGTTATGTGGCCTTACATAATATATATTTTTAGTTCATGTGAATGGAATTGTGTAATATCTCATCCTGTTCTTTATTTCCTTATCAAACTGTAGGCTTTTTATGTGTGTTGCTCTAAGGGCACCTCTTAGTTTTTTCCTCCAATGGCAAAGTTTCTCCATACTGCTCCCCACCCCTTCTGCACCCCCAAGTCTTCCTGATATCCATGTACTCCTATTTTTACATATATTCCTTTTATCCATGTACCCTTTAAACCAACGCACCCAAAACTAGTCTCACCTGTTATAAACACACAGGATACTGGAGATATACAAGATGGAGCAAAAGTAGGTTTACAGTTGTTCATATGGAAAATAATATAATAATAAATATTAATACAAGAATAAACTCTGTTTTGTGTACTAAAAACTGTAATCCTACTTTTGCCTCACCCTGTATTTTAGGTGGTATATGATCCTACATTCCTAGTTACCCATCAGTATGGTCTTTAGTTATAATAATAACACCTCATTTAAGTCATTGACCATTGATAGACATTTCCCTCCTTCTGAGGCTGAAAAAACCTATAATATGGGACTACTATTCCTTAAGTAAACTAAGGTTGAATTCTATTTCCACTCATTCCTTTTGCTTACAGAGATGCTTGCTGTGTTGTTAAAGGTAATCTTATTAGAAAAGACTCAGAATATGCAAAATAAACCTTAGAGACCATCTAGCATGAAGTTGCCTGAGGAGGTAGTAGTAAACTAAACATTTTATGAAGAAGAAAACTGAGGTCCAGAGGAGTTCAGCAACTTGCCCAGGGACACAAACAAATTACAGTCTCAGAGCTGATTCAGAAGGCCCAGGTGTCCCGACTTCCAGGACAGCTTTTCCTAGCATCCACGTGGGCCAAGCTCCCTGCAGCACTGAAGGGCTGTGAGTTGGCTCCTACAGCTGCCTTCCCCTCCTCCACCCTTTGATTCTCTGAAAGCTGAAATCGAAGAACACAGGCTGAGTCTGTATTGGAGCTTCTGAGCTACAAAGCCTGCACTATTTAACATTGGCTTTAGCTATCTGGGATGGAGAATAAATAGCAGTATAATAAAATCCATAAAATATACTGAATTGGATTTTTTTTCAGAGATGGCTCCAAGCACAAGATGATAATCAAAAGGTTTTCAGAAAGGCTGAAAATAGTGTTTGCTGTACTGAAATTTCCCTGAATCTTAAGAATATCCCTGCTCCCCATCATTCACCAGCTGAATACTTTAGGCAGAGAGATGTGTGTTATTCTCAGTCATGAAGGAGGACACTTCCTAAAGGCCTGATAAAGGAGGCCTTCTCATCAGGTTTAGAGCCATTCTCACCTTCAGGCATGAAGGTCTGTAGCCCTCATGGTCTCCTAACACTCCCATATTTTCCATATGAGCAACAGCAGTCAAAGTGGTAGAAGTGATAGATGCACTGACTGTGAGGAAGCTGTGTACAGGGAGTAGCAGTGACATCTACTATACCTATTTAGATATTTGGGTCTGCAGGCTTAATAATTAAGCCTCCCAATTCCTCATAAGGACTTGACCCCAATTCAAACATGTACCCAGATGGTGCCTTTCTTAAAGCTTAGAAGCTAGAGGAGCTCTGTTTTCTGTCAGTGTACTTACATGAGGGGAAGCAATTAGCACATGCTCCCATTATGATTTTACTATTAATGTAAGTACTTTAGAAAGAAAACTGCCGACCCTGTCCAGGTGGCTCAGTTGATTCCCTGTCAGGGTACATTCCAGGTTCCAAGTGGATTCCTGATCAGGGAGAGGCAGCCAATTGATGTCTTCCTCTCTCTCTGTCTCTCTCAAAGCAATAAAAAACACATTCTGGGGTGAGGATTAAAAGAAGAGCTTCCAGCCAAGATGGAGGCATAGATAGATACACTTTGCCTCCTCGCACAACCAAAAGAAGAACAACAAATTTAAAAAAAAAATAACCAGAACTGCCAGAAAATCTAACTGTATGGAAGTCCAACAACCAAGGAGCTAAAGAAGAAACATTCGTCCAGACCAGTATGAGGAGCAGAGAGGATGTGTGGCAGGTGGCAGCAAGAGGACTGGGAGGTCCCACATTTGCATGCAGATAAACTGAGAGGAACAGCTGGGGAGCAAGACAGACTATACGACCCAGGATTCCAGTGCAGGAAAAGAAAGCCTCAAAATTTCCAGAGGTAAAAACCTGTGGAGGTCACGGTGGCAGGAGAAGTTCCCAGACTCACAGGAGAATCCATTGGAGAGATCCACAGGGTCCTAGAATGTACAAACCCATGCACCTGGGTATCAGCAAAAGAAAGGTCCAATTTGCTTGTGGATGGTGGGGGAAGTGACTGAAAGCCAGTCAAGAGCTGAGCAACTAGCATTATTCCCTCTCAGACCCCTCCCCCACAGATAGCATCACAACACAGCAACCTGGGTTTCCCCGCCTTGGTGAATACCTAAGGCTCCACCCCCCAAAATAACAGGGGTGCTAAGGCAATGAAATATGTGGCCCAAATGAAAGAACAGATCAAAGCTCCAGAAATAGAACTAAGCAATGAAGAGATAGCCAACCTATCGGATGCACAGCTGAAAACACTGGTAATCAGTATGCTCACAGAAATGGTGAGTATGGTCACAAAATGGAGGAAAAAGTGAAGGCTACACAAAGTGAAATAAAGAAAAATATACAGGGAACTAACAGTGAAGGGAAGGAAACTGGGACTCAGATCAGTGATTGGGAGCAGAAGGAAGAGATAAATATACAACCAGAACAGAATAAAGAAACAAGAATTCAAATGAGGCGAGGCTAAGGAACTTCTGGGACAACTTTAAACATTCCAACATCTGAATCATAGACGTGCCAGAAGGAGAAGAGGAAGAGCAAGAAATTGAAAACTTCTTTGAAAAAATAATAAAGGAGAACTTCCCCAATCTGGTGAATGAAATAGACTTCTAGGAGATCCAGGAAGTCCTCAGAGAGTCCCAAAAGAAGTTGGACCCAAGGAAGCACACACCAAGGCACATCATAAGTACATTACCCAAGATTAAATATAAGGAGAGAATCTTAAAAGTAGCAAGAGAAAAGAAGAGAGTTACCTCAAAGGAGTTCCCTTAAGACTATGAGCTGCTTTCTCAAAACAAACCTTGCAGGTAAGAAGGGGCTGGAAAGAAGTATTCAAAGTTATGAAAGACAAGGATCAACATCCATGATTACTCTATCCAGCAAAGCTATCATTTAGAATGGAAGGGCAGATAAAGTGCTTCCCAGATAAGATCAAGTTAAAAGAATTCATCGTCACCAAGCCTTTATTATATGAAATGTTAAAGGGATTTATCTAAGAAAAAAGAAGAAATCAAAACTATGAACAGTAAAATGACAATAAACTCACAACTATTAACAACCGAACAAAAACAAACTAAGAAAACAACTAGAATAGGAACAGAATCATAGAAATGGAGATCAGAGGGGAGAGGGAGGGGGAAGAATGGGGGAAAAGGTACAGGGAATAAGCAGCATAAATAATAAGTACAAAATAGGCAGGGGGAGGTTAAGAATAGTATAGGAAATAGAGAAGCCAAAGAGCTTTTTGTACAACCCATGGGCATAAACTAAGGAGTAAGAGGTGAATGTGGGGGCAAGGGGGGCAGTGCAGGGTGGAGGGGAATACAGGGGAAGGAAAAAATGAGACAACTGTAATAGCATAATCAATAAAATATATATTAAAAAGTAGAAAGAAGGAAGGGAAGGAGGGAGGCATGGGGTGGGAAGGAGGGAGGCATGGGGTGAGAGGGAGGGAAGGAGAAAAAAGAGAAAGAAAGGAAAAATTCCAGTTCCCAGGGAAATAACTACAATGATACTATTTTAAAAATAAAATCATAACAGCAGTAACACATAAGAAAGAGAGTGATCAGGGCACCAGAAAGTTTAAGGAAACCCTTAAAGACAGAAGGTGGGATGGGAGGGATGTCACAACCTAAAACACCAGAACTGAGAGATGCCTCCTGAAGAAGTTGGAGACAAGCCAAGCAACCTGGTGTCATCAAACAACAAAGCTCAGAAATAAGCTCAGAGGCAATCAGATGAGTTAACTGAAGAACTCTTTTTAGATCAACTGAGACAGCAAAGTACTGACTCCTCTCTTACAGGTATACAGAACACAAATGTCAGAACCTGTGCCTGCTGAGATGAAGCTTAAAACCACTCCCTGACAAAAATGGTCAATCTTCCGGGTATGGGTCAATGTGTGGGTGTTTGAGGCAGAGAGAGAAAGAGAACAAAGTTTCAGGCATTCCTGTTTCCTACATCAGACCCTAAAAGAAAGAAGAAGGAGGGGGAAGAGAAGAAGGAAGAATAAGAAAAGGAGGAATGGAGAAGGAAGAGGAAGAGAAGAGAGCTCTCCTTCAGAACATCCTCCTCTGGAGCACCTTCAGCTGCCGTGACAGCTGCAGACTGAGTGTCGGCTACACCTCAACTTGCCCAGCACAACCATAGAAAAAATCATATCAGGAATATATACTAATTAATCTAGCCCTTAATTAATGTGCCTTAATCAATAACCAGGATTCACTAGACATCTGAGTGAAATGTAGAGAGAAAGAAGCTCTACCACAGTAACTAAGCCAAATAACGGACTCAACAAGAAACAGATGTCACTACTGAGTAGCATATATGAGTTTTTAAAAATCGAATTAGTCTGCTCTGAGATATCCAAAAGAGTTTTATTTCTATAAAACAAGACAGGAGTGATCCAAAAGATGCAGAAGCAAAGGTACCAAGAAATGAAAAAAGTGGAAGGAAAAATTAAGTGATATGGAGAATAGAATCAAGAAGTCCAACATCTATTTAATAAAAGCTGTCAAAATAGAAAATGGAGACAATGAAAGTGGGTAAATAAAATATAATGAAACAAAATTTTCCAAACAAAAGTTTCTATCAAGTGCCAAGTAGGAACAGCAATACAGCTTGATGAAATTTCAGAATTCCAAGGTTAAAGAAAAAAAAAAAATCCAGAAGTTTTCAGAGAGAAAACAATCACTTATAAAAAAAAAAATCAGAAAAAATTTTCAGTGTTTTATTTTTTTTTCCCAGGCACCAGCCCACCCTGCTGCCGCCTGTACCCAGCGATCAAGGAGGGTGGCTGCCGCTGCAGCTTTTGCGTTTGCCCTTTAAATGTCTTTTTGCATCCCCAGCCACTTGTCTCTGGCAGAGAGTGCCCCTAAGCTTTTTGGGGTTGTGTTTTGTCTGTATTTTCTCGGCTTTAGCGGCTGTAGTTTAGGGGTTCCTGTTTATGATTCAGACCCCGTTCTTCCCGGGGGACGCTAACTGGCCGGTTCAATGTCCCTCTGGTGCCAGTGCCCATGCGCACCCAGCCCACCCTCTCGAGCCTCCACCGCAATTCTCACCCGTTGGGATGTGTGAGAGTCGAATCCGCTGTCCCGCGGCACCAAGGCTCCTCTCCCACTATCGCTCCACTGCTTTCCAGGTGATTACTCCATTATTTAGTTGCAATTCCAGTTTGGTTTTGGGAGGAGGTCAGCGTGACTCCCTTTCACTCCTCCGCCATCTTTTTCTCGGAAGCCAGTGTTTTATTTATCAACCACTTATATAGCACTTATTATAGGCCAGCCCTTTTCTAGGCACTTTTAAAAGAATACCTAATTCAGTGATTTAAAATTGTACAATTCCTTCCATCAACAAGCTTGAGTATGAAAACACAATCAACTAATACCTTCAAAATTGTAAGAAAAATATTTTTAAAGTCAAAATCCCATAAATATTCAAACCACCAATAATGCATGGGCAAAATAAAGGTATTTTTGACATGTAGGATTCATAAAATTCACATCTAAAAAAAGCAAAAATACTAGAAGCTATTCCAACAAAATTAAAAAAGAAATATAAAAAGACAATAAAAGATATAAGAAGCTGCAGTTGCTGCATATGACCTAGAACTGAAGAGAGTTGAAAAAAAATTTAAAAAGAAAATGATCCAGTGGACCTTGACCTAAGATTTTTTCTTTCAAGCATGTGGTTTAGTGACATAAGATGATATTGTCTTACTAAGCTTGGTGTAACAATGGACAATAATCTGTGCATAAGCATAACACTGTAAATGCTGTGTGTGGAGGGGTTAATTTTTCCAATAAACCTATAGTAAAAGCACACACAAAAAACTCACTACAGAAAATATAAATTCAAATGAAAAAAATACTAATGTAACAAATTGAGGAGAGAAAAAGGAGATGAAAGATTGGGAGAAAATATAGTGAGATAAATACTTCATCCTTCATGTCAGAGAATCAACAAATACATTCCAGAATTAATAAATCAAGAAAAGAAAGTGTTGGTAATAATTTAAAGTTATAATAATGCGCATCAGAACAACTAAAAGTCAGAAACTTTAAAAAGTATTTACTGGGAGTAGGTTTTTTGTGTAAACCTAAAATTGCTCTAAAAGAATCTGTTAAGAAAAAAAGTAGCTACCTGTGTGGAGTATGTAGATAGGTGACCTTTCTGTGTGGTTTAAATATTTCCATTAGGGTTACTTTAATAATATGTTTAACCTTAGAATAAGTGTTAAGTAATATACTGAAACAGAATGGAGGATTTTTGACAAGTATCATATTTTGCCATTTATAATGTGCACCCACATTTTTGTATGCATTATACATGGGACTATTATACCCATGGCATGTAATCACTATACCCATGTGTAGTGCACATCCTTATTTTTCCCTCAAAAATGTGGGCAAAAGAGTGTGCATTATACATGGAAAAATATAGGTATATTTGATCCTTACAATGGTTATTTATGTACTTATTTGACCCCCATAAACTCTTTGAAAGATTTTTTGTATAGTTCCTGTAGGGATCAACACAGAACTTTCAGACTTATGTTGAGTTTAAAAAGTTACATACAGGGTAGGGGCAAAAGAAGGTTTACAGTTGTTCATCTGGAAAATAATACAATAATTAATAATTAATAATATGAGAATAAATTCCATTTCACATACTTGCAATTGTAACCCTACTTTTGCCCCACCCTGTATAAAAATTTTAAATAGAAATGAAACAGGACAATTATTGATGTTTCTTACTAATTTTCATCAGTCACCTCATTTGTGCAGTACTGTTGAGCTAGGATATTGGCTGGGGACAAAGGTCATCTTGGTGCCATCTGCTGCCTGTCTGGCCTTCCTCTGCCCATAGTTCCCTGGCTCTTCACTGCTTTCCTAAACTTACAGCCCTTCACTGGGCCCTGCCTGGCAATATGTACTTCCTTCTGCATATCTGATTTTCCACTGCTTGTTCTCAAGGGTGAGGGCCTTGCGTTGTCTGGTCTCTAAATGTCCTCCCTAGCTGCGGGCCGGGACGCAGACGTCCTGTACTCCTCACCCCACAACCCCAGTGCCTATCCTGGTTCTGGAGTGCTCCTCTGCAAATGCACTCCACTGGGTTCACTGATGCTGAGTTCACTTCTGAATTTGAGATGTATATTTTAAAAAAAACTGGAATTAAGAGAAAGTAGGAAATCAGGAGAGTATTTTTAAAAAGTGGGTTTTTTAAAAGACTTTATTTATTCTTAGAGAGAGGGGAAGGGAAGAGAATGAGAGGGAGAGAAACATCAATCAGTTGTCTTTCACACACACCCTAACTGGGAACCGAACCCACATTCCAGGCATATGCCCTGACTGGGAATCCAACCTGCAAGCTTTCGTTTTGCAGGACAATGTCCAACCAACTGATCTACATCAGTCGGAGCTCAAGAGTGGTTTGATCCAGAATATCAACCTCAGGTGGGGTGATGCCACCTCCTCCAGTCAAGCCAAGGTAAAGAAGTTTAAACAGAACCCCTCCCTACACCAAGAATTTAATGTGCTTTCTCTGCAATTTGGTGAGCAGGGTAACAGTGAATAACTTAGGTCTGTGAAATCCAAAAGATGAGAGAAGTTATGGCTGGCCCCCCATAACGTGAGAAAAGGGAGGCTCTGTCATACAGAGGCAACCAGCACTCCCAGTATTTGTGAGGTAAATACATGTGGGAGTGTTTCTGGTGAGCCAGGCGTGGGCTACCCCAACATGTAATTCTCATAGATCCTGAACAAGAAAGCCGCCTACAGGGGCGAGGGACCTCCGCCAAGAGAGGTGGCCAGCAGGTGGCCAGCTGTAGGCCAGGGTCTGAGCAGCATCACAAACTGTAGCTGGAATACAGGCACATTCAGATGTGTCAAGAAAATCACAGGTAAAGGAGCTCCTGTGGTGGTGGGGGCAGGAAAGGGAACTGGCATTTCCAGCAGAGCTATCAGAATGGCTAATGAGAGGGTCGGTTGCAAACACTTACCAAGCCCAAAAAGCACCAATGCCAGCACTTAGCAATATTTATGAAGTGAGGCATGTTCTCCCCACTTGGGGTTAGCAAGTTTCTAAACTGGCCTCCATGGTTCCTGCTCTGGGTAGCCAAGCCTTTGAGTGAAACCCCTCTCCTTGAGTGTGGGCAAAACCTGTGACTTGCTTCTACCCAGTAGATTACAGCAAGAAGTGAAGGGATTTTATAAATATGAGCCAAGTCCCTAATCAGCTGACTTTAAGTAAGCAAAAGGGAAACTTTCCTGGGTTGGCCTGACATGGTCAAGGAGCCCTTCAAAACAGCATCTAGAGATCAGTGATACTCTCTTCTGCTGGCCTTAAAGAAACAAGTCACAGTGAGTCCCACAGGAGCAGGGCAATGAGTTCTGTCTGCATGTATGGGAACTCAGAGGAGGATCCCAAGCCTTGAATGAGACCTTAGTCCAGCAGACAGCTAGACTGCAGCCTTGGGAGACTCTGAGCAAAGGACCCAGCTGGGCCTGCACTCCTGACCCACAGGAGCTGTGAGCTCAAGAATGAATGTCACTAAACCACTACACTTGTAGTAATTTGCTTCATGGCAATATAAAACAAACATACCACCTTCCACATGCTTCAAGTCTATGGCAGTCTTGGGGTCAAAACAAAGGTGAACAAGATGGGGAAGGTTAAATTACTCAGTGGGGAAAAGAAGAAGAAAAAACCTGACCATATTCTCTGTCCCTTTGCAAGGGGTCAGCTTAAGGCAGGAGCTAAGTAGGGGAGGAGAGAAATCATAACTTTACATAAGGATTTGTTTTTATAATTATTGGAACTGTGTTTGTGGGATGCATGTGTGTAAACTGCCCTGCTGTGCTGGTTTTCAAGAAAGGAAGGTAGCAACCAGCCACAGTGTGGAAATTAATGGGCAGTGCAAGAAGCAAAGTTGTTCCCTGAGCCTCACTTGTTTATTATGTCACTTGGTTACACCGAGGTCTCCACATATCAAATTGGAACTGTTTGAATTGTTTATGCCTGACACTGTCTTTCATCCTGGTAGCATGTCCAGTTACCCACGCTGCCAGAAGCCATCAAGAAGAAGCTCCAAACCTCCCAATGCCCTCAAGAGACTTCCCTCATCCTTATTTGTCCCATCTTCAGCCTTGTGCTTGCATTTGCTCAGCTCCAGACTTCCTAACCTCATTTTTTCTTTAGCCTTCATATCTTTTCTTTAGACTTGATAAATCTGTTCTCTCTGGTTAGCTTTAGTCCCCCTTCTGCAACAAGGCTCTCCCTGGGTCCATCTACTTATGTCTGCATTGGGTAACTCCCATGCCTGACCAAGCCTTGACCCTTATGACCCGACCCCAGCACTGGTCCATTTGATTAGTATCCCTACCAAGATCATCACAACCTCCCATGATGGGTGATTCAACAAAAGTTGGGTATTCTCAGCAGTCTGTTTATGGGGAGAGGAAGCACAGGAAGTGTGGCCAATAAAAAGCACAACCTTCAGGTCACAATCTGCATGCACACCTTTGTGCACATGTACACACACACACACACACACACACATACACACACATCTTAGAAGCAGAAACAGCAAGAATTAAAGAGACTTTTCATTTGGTGACTGCTGTAGGTCCATTTTTTTCTTCTGGGTCCATGGTGAAGCTACAACTAAATGGCCCAGCCCAAGAGATTAGAGCCACGAATATTGAGGGTTTCAAAGGATGTTAAAGGAAACTCGCAGGCAGACCCACAGTATGAGAGAGAGGCTGTAAAAGGCACCTACTGCAAGCGCAGACCCAAATCCTACTGCTGTACCTATGAAATCAGAGGAGCTAGAGGGCAAGCTCATCACCAAAGCTATCCTTCTGTTAACCACACCTAGAACAACGCCCAGCATTTGATTCTGCTGGTTCAATCAGGATTTTGGTGGTTCCATCAGGGTCCACCAAATGGATGAATGACTCAAGGAATTAGCTAATTCCATCAGTGCCATATCCAAGATGACACTGCAGGTGTAGGGCTTTGCCAAACAAGTGGACACACACTAAGCCCCACGCTTCCTCTCCTTCTGCCCCTCCCTGCCTTGCCTCGTTGTCTACCTGCATCAGTTTGTCTCCCTCTGTATCAATGCCCCCAGTTCCCTCTGCCCCTCATCTCTCTTGCAGACCCTTGTCAGACTTCTTTATTCCTACTCTCTCAATTTGTCTTCTCTGTCCCTCTCATGCCTCCTTGTTTTACCCCACTCCCTCCTTCTCTCACTCCCTGTTATCCCTTCTCTTTATCTTTCCTTTCTCCTTTTATACCTCTTCCTCCCACCTCCTCACCTCACAGGCCCATCCATTTTCATCCGTCCCTCTCCCTACCACTTACCTGCCATAATATCAGTTTGAAGTACATTTTATTTGTTATGTCTATTGATTAAAGTTTTATGTCCCCTGTTCTTAATTAACTTATCATTCATTCTGCTCCCATATATTGCTGTTGCATATTTTAAACAATAGATAAATTGCTGATAAAGCTATTTGTAAATCAATGTTCTGTAAACTGAATCATATTTCAAATGTACTGGAACTTGCTAGATGAAGGAACCTATGATGAAAAATTAAGCAATTTCCAATAATGCATATTTTTGAAAATCTAAAGTTTCAGAAAATAGCCATGTAAAAATAAAAACAAATTCATTTTAATGTCACCGCAATCACTCTGCCCCAGTTTTTGTTGATCTCCTTACGATAGATATTAGAGCTCAAAAAATGTCTGTAAAGGGGACTAAATTCTCCTGGGAGGCTCTTCTTTATGAAAATGGAATTGTTGGAAGATGAAAGATGAATGAGAACATGCTCAAAGTCTGAAAATTTATAAAAGGTAAAAATACAAAGAGTGTTCATTCATTATACATGTGCCTGTTCAGTTACTATTATATTCCAGGCACTCTGGTAAGTACTGAGGATAAAAACTTGATTAAGACATATTGCTTGCCCTCAAGGACTCACAGTCTAAGAGGGCACAGAAACATATAAATAATTTCAAAACAATGTGTATGTATTTTAAATAACAGTAGCACATATTTTTAAGAAGGCTCAGCAGTAGCACCAAGGGGGAAATCTCAAGAGCAGAGACGGGGTGTGGTTTTACTGCTGTTCTATCCCAGTGCCTAGCATGGAGCCCCCTTACATTGTTACATTGTTGGGTGATCTATTCTCCTGTGGTGGGAGTTGGAAGGAGTGAATCCATAAAGGTTTCAGTGGGGAGATTGTGTAAACTGGACCTTCAAGGAGGATCGATGGAACTAGCTTCCCCTGTAGAAGCCACGAGTTTAAGGGACAAAGAGGAGGTAGAACACTGCACAAATACTAATTTCAAGCAAGCACATGCCATTCACAAAAGCCCTCTCTCAGACTGTCAAGAGGAAAAAGAACTTAATTTATGTATAGTTCACTATCTTGTTTTTTCTATTTATGGCTCTGTTTTTACCACTGAGTTGCTTCCTGCCTGCCTTACACTTCTCTGCCATAACTGTTCCCTCAAAAGTCTCTCTGTATAATTCTTCCAACTGCCAGCTCTCTTCTCTGTAGACTCCTGAGTTACTGTTGCATCATCACTGTTTGAGGTAATTCCTTACTATATGTTTGTTAAGGCAAAAGGTATGGATGTTAGGGCAAAAATGTGCTACAAAGTCTAATACGTCTTTGGTTGCCCCTTATGACCTGTTAGAGATGGTAAACCTACTATGTAGGCTTCCACAGGCAGCACAAACTTACATCCTGAAATTTCCAGGACAATTTTTATCTCAAACACTCTCTTCTGTTGTTCCCCAAACAAGCAGAGTCCCTGAAGTTTGGAATATTTCATCCCTTATCTGTGTCTCCCAGTCTGATATCACAGCATGAAGCAGCATAATAAAATTCTTTTGTCAGACCATGTATCACATACAATTTTTGTTTCAGAAAATCTGAAGAACAGATTCATGGACCTTGTCTCCTATGGCAATTTGTAAGTCCTAACATTTGCTGCAATAACTTCCCTTCTCTGTGACTGCTCTAGGAACAGGAGCTGCACGCTTATAAGGGTTGTGCAGCATACTGGCTGAAAACTGGCAGTCATCCTTGTTGCCCTTAGGGAGGACAGGGGAGATGATACAGGTGACAAGGCACGATGTACAGAATATGGGCTTTGCAGCCACACAGACCTAAGTTCAATTTCATCTCTACCACTTATTATCCAAGTAATGGCCTTACACAGAGGCTGATATCAGCCCATCTAAGTGTTCTTCCTCCTCCACCTGGGGTGACATGGAAATAGGAGGTCCCCCCACCAGCAGTTGAAGTTTGTCTCCCAATAGTACCTAATTCAGTTAATGAAATAGGTGCCTCTGGCCTTCTCCAACCTAAGGCCACCTTCTGTCCATAGCCACCCATGATCCTATTTCACCCTCACTTAGTGGCATGGCCCAAACTCTAGCCCTTGTCTCTTCTGATTTCTCTCCCATTGACTCTCCCTGCTCTGGGGTCTCCAAGCAATGACACCCCAAAGTTTACCTCTCACCCTCATAGTTCCTGCAGCATTGTCATGGGTCCTCACCAAGGGGCCATGAGCAAAGAAAGGACTCTTTGCAAACCCTAGATTTGCATTCTGGCTATCCAATTCTCATGTCTCTTACCCCTTAGGAATGCTTCTTAACATTATATAGGTTTGTCCTGCACAGTGTGCCCAGCCCAGTGGAGGAAGGCACTCATCTGCAGCCATGTAAGTGCAAGCCCGTGTCTCTTCCTAAATCACACAGACACTGGATGTGCCAGCAGGGGCCCTCTTCTGACCAAATGAATGCCCTCCAGGAATCTGCCTCACACTGCTTAGTTCAGCAGCCCCCGCCTGCTTGCCCCCTTCTCTTTCCTTGCTTGCCCTCTCCCCATTAACCTCACTGTCTTTTTGCAAATCTTACTGTTTTATTTATTTTTCTCTCTACTCTCCTACCATCACTTTCATAAGCTTTGGTCATTTTATGGAAATATAAAGGCCTCAGATTTCATCCAAGTTTTATCAGATCCTCCTAATTCTGACTCCTACTGACTCCAGCACAGCCATCTGAAGCCAAAGTATAAGAAGGTCTGCACAGCAAAGTGTGGGCAGTCATTTTCCAAGAGCTAAAATACATACCGAATTTACATGACTATTTGCATTTGTGTATAAATTATACATCAATATGTATCCTCCCAAGACAGTGAGTTACTAAAATAACTTTGCTACTTTCAACCTGTCATTGCTCAATTTTTCCTCTCTCCCACTTGCAACAACACCCACGCACATCTTTTCAGTCCTCAGGAGAAAGGGAGTGATAAAAAAAAAAGAGGGGAAAAAGAAAGCATAAGATAGAGTGAAGTAGAGGAGAAAATGGAACAAAGGAGGGAATAAAGATGAGAAAAGGAAAATACCAATGAAATAATAAATATCTCAATAATTAAATAAAGGCTACCACTGTAATGAGCTTATGAGGATGACTAAACACAACCTACTCCAGAGCCAATAAATAAAATAAATATAAGATAAAGAAAAATAAATATAAGGTAAAAACATATGCAACCTCTCAAATTGCCTACTTATTTCAGATAAAAATTATTAGGCTTTAATTTCTAAGGAAAGTGTCTTTAATAGGTCACTTTGGCATGCATATATAGTTTCAGCTTTTTAACAGTAACCAAATATCAAAAAATACATCAGTTACCTCTGTTGTCTGCCTACATCAAACTGGCTTTCTGTAAAAGGACCAAGCAAGACAAAGTGTGTAGTAGGCAATGCTTGTCCTATGAACGCACTTCATTGAGAGCTTCTCTCCATTCTACCCAATTCAATTATCCGGGTAGCCAGGTATTCATTACAGGACTCCTACATCCTGAAGCAATCACATTTTTTTTCTCATAGGACTCTGGGCTTAGGAGGCAGAGATGCTGTGTAGTATGAGCTCTTCATTTGACTCAGGAGGTGAGTTTGCTCTTTGGGGATAGCCAACTTCAACTAGACAGAAGGAAACACCAAATAACAAATCAATGAGAGAGAAGGCTGAAGGTTGAAACATGTCTGTGCCTAGGTTCTGACAGGTTCCTAGCTACAGGCTGCAGTCCTATTTCTGCCCTTGGGAACTCTGAGACCCCTACATATCCTTATAATAAACTCCCTTCCTGTTCCAGCCAGTTTGGGTAGCTTTCTGTTACTTGCATGAAAAGAACCCTGACTAAGAGTATTTAATCCAATTAATCCAGAGGCATTTCCAATTTAATTTTATATTTCTAATAACTTCTTAATATATTTGAAGTCTTTAGTGGCTGATAAAACTTTTTTTCATTTTCTATATAAAAGTTGAACTTTTTAGGGTATCACATAATTTGTCTAAGGAACATTCCTTAACCGTGTTATATTTGCAGCCATTAAAATATCAGATACTGTAGGTACATGTATCACTTTGTGTTGCACAATACATTACGACTTTGTGAGTCAAACATCTTGAAAAATAAAATATATTGAAGTTCAATAAAATTCTCACCCGTGGGTCTCACTTCTTCATTTCTGCCATCCAAATACCAATACCTCATTAAATGTGAACAAACATTGGAAATGTGCTAATTCAGTTAATAAATGCATGGAAAGAGCAAAGGCACAAATAATGTAAAAGAGCAGCAAGACGGAGGTAATAATGCTAAAAAGGGATAAGTTTGAGAAGTTCTGCAAGGCAGGCTACAGGCTTGATAAGTAATTTATTACAGTAGAAAAGGAAGTGGAACATGGCAGAGGATCAGGAGAAACTGGAAGAGGAATTGGGGCCTGTTCTCTCAGCCATGTGGTGTGGAACACTCGCACTTTAGTATCAGAACCCGACTGAGTATTCTTCCTAATTGGTTGCATAGCCATTGGCAAAGGCCAGTGAATGATCAGATGAACATCCTTCATATCGCATGATGGAGAAGCAGTCATCCTCAACTCACTGGTTAATGTTTCAACAAAGAAATATATTGCAAGCTCATGCTAGCAACTGATATGATAATTTACATAATGTTTATCCCTATGATAGGCACACATTGGGAACTACACCTGAATAACAGACACAAGCCCTGCCTTTAGTAGATACACATTTTAGTTCAGTCCTATGTCCATGCTCTACTTTCTCCACTCACTGATGGCAATTTAACTAAAGTTTGATTGAAAAACATAAAACCATAATTATCATTATTAATATTCAGTATCTATGCCAGAGACTATATTAGGTGTTTTCCATATATATTGCATATAATTCTCCTTATAACTGTACAAAATAGGTATTATTCTATCTATTTTACAGATAGGGAAATTGAGGTTCAAAGAATTTGGCCAAACCACATAGTAAGTAAATGAGGGAGCCAGGGCTGGACCCAAGTCCCTCTTAATCCAGAGTCTATATATTTCAATTTCATCTGGACTCAACATAAACTACACTAAACTGTCTCTGCAAAATGAAAAGAAAAGTATTCATTCAATTACTCAGTTGCTTATTCACTGTTTTATTTTTTTATTGAGTGTTTACTAGCAGGTTGCACAACTTCAGGGGTTACCACTCACAGTGTATCCCACATTGACCTCTTCCTCAGAGCACAAGAGCTGTGCCCTGGAACCTCGCACCTTACAGACTCTGTTTACCATTGGACAAGGCATTCTGAATGATATGAAAGGAAGACAGTGTTCCAAAAGGAAGGAGCTTTTTGTTCACTGTGGGGATAGGGAGAGTCCTCATTACAAAAGAAAACATAATAGCACCTTGAGGAAGGTAAAAATACAGTGGACATCCCAAAGCATGCATCCAATATTCAAAAGGGCTGCTTGAGGAGATTAATAAAGGAGCCTCTTAGATACCATGAGCAATTTCCTGACTGCACAGGTGGCCTGACATGGCCCACTATTGCCAAACACATTCAAAGACACCACAAGCGAGGCGAATGGGAAAAGCTTTTTACATTTTTTTAATCTCCAGTGAATTATCTTCCTCTGTGCTACGAGTGGAAGCCAATCATTCTCCTGCCTCCTTCCAGTTTCACCTCCTTCCCCATTTCATCTCTCTCTCTCACACACACACACACACGCGCGTACACACACACACACACTACAATTTAAATTCAGAATTCATCTGTGTCCCCAGAATTCATTTGGGTTTCAGTGATTCAATTTTAGGAAATGCAAATACATGTTCTCTTGAAACCTTCCCTAGATCAGTAATCACTTGTCAGTACACTGACTATAGATGAAATTAAAGGACATCTGAAAAGACCTGTGATTCTAAGAATAAACATTATAGAAGATTAAAAAGTAATAACTCCATATTTGGACACCAAGTAAACTTCCCTTCATGTTATTTCTTTGGCTCATGGATATCTGATAATGTACTTTTCCTAGAAAGTTAAGTATAGTAGGTCAGGGATCCAATTTTGATATTTTTTTTACATATCTAACATGATCTATTGCTACAGTTTCATAAAAATGTGAAATTGATGCTAATCACATACGTATGTGACTGCATACACACCCGCACCATGCAAGTCCCCCACCCAGAGATAAACTGCCGCTGTTCATTTTCCTCCTTCCACTGGTATCTAAGTTTTTACTGTTACCGAGGAAGGAAGATATTAATTTTTTGCTCTAGTAGTCAGAAGATTAGAAGCATTAAAACAGATGCACCGCAGTCATGTTTACTTGAAAACTTTTTATCTAAAGACCAAAAGGAAGCAAATCTAATTGATAGATACATGAAACAGGGCTGCATTTTCAAACAGATTATTTTCTCGCTGCTGACTTCCCTCTCTTCCTCTATGCAACACTTCATCTTCGCAAACATAGGGTTTGCCTTCTAATGGATCTCAGGAAATCCTCCCTGTCACTTAGCCATTCTGGGAGCAGTCCTCTATGGCGTGGCACATCCCTTCACAGGTGGCTACACCTGCTGAGAAGATATCAGAGATTCCACAGAGGGAGGAAAAACCACAAAACAGAAGGCTAAAGTCAAGTGAAGATTTAAGTGAGAAAGGTTGTTTTAGTTAGGGGAGGAAGGAGGCTGGGTAGATAGCACAAAACCCAGTTGTCCTCGTCAGGACACACAGATCAGTGCTTCAGAGCAGAGAAAACCTGCCTGATCCTCAGAAACCTGAGCTTCATAAAATATAGATTCCTGGGCCACACCCCCAAGCTGCAGATTCAAAACCTCTGGGTGCTGAGCCAAGGAATCTGTACATTTTTAAAGTGCACCAGATAAGGGAACATTCATGTTTGGAACCCTGGTTTTATAAGACATACAAATTCATACTGTTCTGTCCTAGTAGAAGCCAGTCTCAGCACTATTGTTACAGGTCTTGACATTGGGACAAGTCACTGGGACTTCTGAGACCCAGGCTAAGGTGGGAAACTGAGGGGCAGAGGAACAGCAGCTCTCAGTGAGTGAACCCCAACAGAAGATGGCTATAATTTAGACATGAGTTCACAGCTCTGGAATTAAGTGGCAAGAACAGGATTGGGAAGGGAAGTCACATGCAAAAGATATTATACAGGAAAATTTAACAGAATGTGTTGGTTAAACACATAGAATTAATCCCAAGTAAGTATTCAGACACAGTGATTCTGAGGTTTTGGTTTGTGTCCCAGAGCCAGCATTTTTTCTTCCTCTGAATAACCACCACCCTTTTTCTTATCTGCACTATTGCAACAGCTTCCAGACCAGTGTCCATACATCCCTTTTTGTTCATTCCCTGCCAATTCAATCCCTTCCCCCGAGATCATGATCACCTAAAGATACAAACCCGATCATGTTGTTCCCTCACTTGGTATGCTGCAATAATTCTAAGAACAAAGATCAAAGTCCTTAATATGACATCAATGTGATGTGACTCAGCCTCCTCTCTTGCTACTCTCCTTCCAGGTGACTTTCCTACCTACATTGTTTTCTTTGTTACTTTGAATCACACAGTTTCTTCCCACAGCCACCCCAGGCCCACGCCCAGAAGGAATGCTGTGTTTTATGCCTCGGTGCCCCTCTCCAGCCCTGACTCATTACTCGGATCTCAGGTCAAGCATCAGTTCTTCAGAGAGGTATTTCCCCACCTTCCAGTCTGTGCCAGGTTCTCACACTCCCTGTACTTTTCCCCTGTTGCTCTCTTTACACATGCAGTAAGGTGTCTGTTGGCAAGTATATGATCAATGTCTAACTCTCCCACTGGAATCCAAACTCCACTAAGGTAGGACCATATCTTTTAGTGCATAATCTACCAAGTATGTAGAATAACAGTGTATGAAACACAAAGTCTGTCCAGAAGGTATCCAGCCATGTAACATGAAAAATAGAGAATTTTCTCGAAAAAGATAAGAGATGTAAGAAACATTATACAGAGGACAATGATGCCTCAATCACCTACAAAGGAGGCACCTTGGGACTTCACACAGTTCTCCCAGGCACCATCAGCTTCTCCACTGTATTTTCCTGAATCTCATCAAGGGTCTGAAATCTCTTCCTTTCAAAGTTGATTTTAGTTTGGGGAAAAGCGAGAATTGACAGGGCACCAAATCTGGGCTGTAGGAGAGCTGAGTTATCCCAGTGATTTGATGTTTCACCAAAAAAACTCTGCACAAGGCATGATGCATGAGTGGATACATTGTCATGATGAAGCTGCCAATCACCAGTTGCCCATAGTTGCGCCCTTCTGAATCTCCTGAATAGTTTCCAAGGAGGAATGTTCAAGTTTAATGCAAAATTAGATGCAGATTTGTTGTTCTACTCACTCAGTCATTTTGAATGTGATGACTACATAGTACATATGCTCACTCAACAGTGTCTACTGCCCCCACTGACTAGTACAGTGAAGTTGTCATTGTTCACCCATGCACATTCTAGTCCACTGTTCTTGGCTGCCAGGTTATACTCATGTCGAGCAAACTGTTGTTATATTAGTAATGGCTGGGCTGTTTCTAGACAGACCTTGTACAGTAGATATTGTTTTGGGGGGGGAGGGGTTGTGGGATAAAGCCACTATACTTGAATGAGTAAGAAAATGGGAGTACCACTGAAGAAACATGGAAATCAGGAAACAAAAAATTAAGTGTTAGGCAAAAGCAGTTAGACTTAAGATAATAAAGATTATAATGATATTTGGCTTTAACAGATAATTGATAATGTATGTATGTTGTGCTCTACGGCTGAAAATAAAGACTTGGAACCTATAGTTATATGTGGTAGTTAAATCCTGAGAAATCCAAATGGAAAAGTACATGTAGAGAATATTACAGAACTAAATACTGAGCCTCTCAAGGAATGTCCATTGTTAGGGGGTACAAGGGCAATGAGAGAAGAAAGATATGACCAGCCAGTACAGTGTAGTAAAATAGCACTAAGGAGGGATTTTCCAGATTTTAATTGTCAAAGAAGTCAAATACTGCAGAGAAGACAAGGGTGGTGAGAATTGAACAGGACACTGGTATTGACACAAGTTTGCTCCTCAAAAGCTGGAAGTCGATCATAAAGAATGGGTAAGGGGATCAGGAAGGTAGATAAAAGCCCATTTCTAAACACCTCCCACATGTACATCTGCAAATATAATGCCAGCATCTTGATTTGGTCATTGTGCCCAGCAGTAGGCAGATTAGATGCTCTTGGGATGGCATAATAAAATACAAAATTCCTTCCTCAGACACTTGAGCTCTACTTCCACTTTGTTCATAAGCATCTACCCTGATTACTTGCTGACCTGGCACACATTATGTATTCAGCAATGGTTTTTCACCATGCTTTCCTACAGCCTTATGGATGTTGACATTTTGTTCTTATAAAGAGATATCGAAGAAGTCACCAGCAATGAAGGAGCTTTGTCCAGATCTTCCCCAGATTAGAGTCCAAATCAGTTTTAATCTGAACCAAGTATGCCTCACATTCTCAATGCATGTTTACTGATCCTGATGGTGATATTATGGCCTTTGACATTTCTTCAGTGTACCCATTATTATTTCAGCAGAGCAGAATGTATTGTATTATAAATATCTGTGAAATATTTCATTAAATGTAAGTGAAAAAATCCAAATATATAGCAATATTCCTTCTTGAAATGCTAACTGGCAAACATAAACGGAGAGTGGTTTGGAGCAAACAGTGAAAATATCAGTTGATGAGGGTTCATACTTGTCTGTAATGACACTGACACCCTAAAATATGTAAATAATGAGTAAGATAAAGATCAGAGGTCCCTTATTTGAGTTTTCATAAAACCATAAGGTAATTCTAGAAATCAATATATATATTCTACTATCTAGCTTACAGCTCAGAAAAAAAGAGAGCTGAAAAAATGGAATTGACCTCTTCCCATCCATAAGCAACCACTAGAAAAACTACTTTCTTCAGTATTAATTAGCAGGTAGATGAAAATCTGGTGACAGAAAGGAGTTCTACCAAACTGTTGCTCCTCTGTTCACTTTTAGGTCCAGTTCACTTGACAAATGTGCCCACCTCTGGACTAGCCCATCCATGGCCCTTTAGGACCAGTGACATAGGTGGTCAGTTATCAGAATGTTCACATGAAACTTTAGGGACCCATGAATAAGCCAAGGGAGAAGGTAAACAAGAGAGAGATAGAAGTTAAACTCCTCCAACCCCTTGCTTTGACCTCATCGGCCTTCCCTTCCCTACCCTCCTGTCCACCCAAAGTAGAGATGGGTTACTTACAAGGGGCCCTGGCTATATGAACAAGTCCTAATAGCTTTAATTGTCTGAACCTTCATGATAAACCAAGAGAGTATTATCTAGAAGTATAAGAGAGTAGATGTCATTCCCTCTCCTCAGTGTATTCAGACCACACATCTGACATCTTTAATCCACCCTAGAATGTAGACAACCTAAGGTAAGTTTAAACCTCAGTAGACAGAAGCCCTCACAACAACATTATAAGAAGGCAAGTTGAAGGAATTGAGGATATTCTGCTTGCAGAAGAGTAAGATGGGGTGTTAGGTAGGGCGAAGAGGTAGGAGGATAACAATGCATTGTTGAGCTATACCATTGTCACTGGTTTCTCCGTCTTCCCACCAGACTGTAAGCATCATGAGTGCAAAGATCATACTGTTTTTATGTTGGGAACTCAGGGCAGGTCTGGGCCAATAAATATTTGTTTAAAAAAGCGAATGACTGATAATTGTTTTCAAATTTTCAAAGAACTACCTTGCAGAAAACTGAGATTTGTTCTTTGTAGTCCCAAATAACAGAGCTGAGAACAATAGGTAGAAGGAGGAAGGAAATTGTGTTTATGTTAATATAAGGAAGAACTTCCTACAGAGCTCTTTTTTACAGAGTGAGCACTTCTTCCCCAGAGATATCTAACAGAGACCAGCTGAATCTGGGGCACTGATGATTATGCAGAGGAGATTTGAGTATCAAGAGGGTTTACCTCCATCATGGCTGTCAATCTTGCCTGCATATTAAAACCACTTAGGGTTTTGTTCTTGTTTTTGTTTTAATACAGATATCTAGGCACAATCCCCAGAAATTTGGTTTCAATTGGTCTAAGGCAGCAGTATTTTAAAACATTCTCCAGATAATTCTAATGTGCAACTGTGGTTGAGAATCACTAGTCTAGATTGAACTTTAACGTTACTTTAAACTTAGATTCTGATTTTACATCTGAGAAAATGAGCATTTCCATTCAAAACACTCTAATTTTGACTGGCTGCCTAATTCATTACATGTTCTCTAACACTGGTTAAACTAATGAAGCATCTAAGGCAATATTCCAAAGAAAGGCTAGAAAATTGGAGAAAGACAGACAGAGAGAGACACAGAGAGAGACAGAAAGAATGAGAGAGAGAGCATATATCTTGGTTCTTAGTTTGAAAAATCTAAATAATTAAATTTGCACTTTGTAAAAATTTCAGAAGTGTCGGCTGTCTAAACATGCAAAGTTCTTCTCCTGAAGTTTCCTGATATGGCATCATCAGCAGTTGGATCACCAGGAGGTATGGATTTAATCAAAGGCCTCAGAATTCTCAAATCTCAAAGGCTGTTTGAGACCTTTCAGCCTGAGGACTGAAAATATCGAATGTGAATGGGAAACTACATATGGTTGTTAGAATGCAAGTAGGTGACAATCAGATAATTTCATATGCTGCTTTTTATCCTGAACTATTTTTGTGTAAGTCTGCTCTTTAGCAAATGAATAATTCACTTACATTTCAAATGTACTTTAAATATGCCACATTTGAAAGCAGGGTAAGATATAGTTAAAGAATATGTTATCACTTTTTAATAGGTTGAAAAGTGGTTTTGGGGTGTTGGTCTAGATAAAAGAAGACAGCTTGCACATCTATAAAAACAGATAAGGGAGGGGCACTGAACCCTTTCCTTCAATCCAATAACTCGAGACAAATTCCACTCAATAGCTTCTGTAGTTCAGATATCCCTTCACCTGCCTTCTGTGACCCTGATTTTGCCACCTGAGCCTATACAATATGTGGTTGCCACTACCTGTGGCTCCCAATGACTGAGTTCAATAGGTTTACTTTTACATTCATAGAAGAGAACATAATGCTAGAATAAATTTATCATATCATTAAAAAATAAGGTCTTAAAAACAGAGTGAGACAAATATAATTAATTTACAACATAGAAAGTTGGAGGTGGGAAAGCACAGTGTCATGTCCGTAGTAAGTATTCAAAGATTCTAGAATGCAGTGACAAAAGGTCAGTTCAAGCAGAAGCAGGTATGTGATACCTACCATTCAAGTAACACAGACATTGCTCTTTAAAACTGCATGTTTAAAAAGAATGGTTAGGTGTGATTTACTATATTCTTAGTAAACAGCTTAAGAAATTGAAAACATTACCTTCAAGAATAAAAATCCCACCTGGTAGCCCTGGCTGGGTGCTCAGTTGGTTGGAACATCGTCTTTATACACCAAGGTTGCAGATCTGAACTCCGATCAGGGCATATACCTAGGTTGCAAATTCAATCCCCGGTCAGGGCGCATATGGGGAGCAACTGGTTTCTCTCTCTCTCTCCCCCCATCTCTTTCCCCCCCTTCTCTCTCTCTCCCCCTCTCCCCCTCTTCCCTCCCTCTCTCCCCCTTCCTTTATAAAATCAATAAATATATCCTTGGGTGAGGATTGGGAAAAAAGTGTTTGAAAAAGAGAAAGAAAAAACCCTACCTGATACTTTTTAATTAATTCATAGCCTCCAAAATAGGATGATCAGGAAGGCCTCACTTAGAAGATGACATTTGAACAAAGACCCTAAGGAGTGAATGAATTATCCATGCATATATCTGGAGAGATAAAATTTCAGGCAAAGAGAACTACAAGAGGAGATCTCATGAGGCAAGAATGAGATTGGAGAATTAGAAGCCAATGTGGGCAGTGACAACACACAGTGAGAGACTATAAGCTCAGAAACAGGTGACCAGCCTTGTAGGTCTTTATAAGGACTGAGTGAACTGTGTTTGAGCAGGGGAGTAACATATCAGACTTTGGTTTTCAAAGGATCACTCTGTCCGCTGTGTTGAAAGTCAGCTGTTGAGGGCCAGAGAAGAAGCCGGATGAATATGGCAATAAACCAGGTAAAAGAGGATTGTATTCAGAATCAGGGTGAAAGCAGAAGAGGTGATGAGATGTGGTCAGAATCCTAGATATTCAGGTATTTTGAAGATAAAACCAATAAGCTATTCTGATGCTCTGCAAGTAGGATATGGGCTAAAAAGGCAAGTTAAGGATGATTTCAAGGGTTTGGGAAACTAAAAGAGAGAAGTTGCCCTTGACTGGTAAGGAAAGATGAGGAGGAGCATGTTTGGGGGAAAACAGACATTTAGTATGAGACATATTAAATTTTCAATATGCCTATTACAAATTAAAGAGGATAGTTAAGCACATGAGTGTGTATGCTTCAAGTCCATCAGGGAGTTTTAGGCCAAAGATATGAATTTAGGAATCTTCAGCAGACAGAAGGTATTTAAATCCATGAGTCTGGATGGACATGAGTGTCAGCAGAACAAGGAAGACACCCAAGGACCAAATCCTAGAAAACCCAGTATTTCGAGGTGAAGAAAGGCAACATGCACCGATCAAAGCAACAGAAATGGAGCAGCCAATGACCCCTGACATGAGAGGAAACCAGAGAGTGTGCTGTCCTGGATACCAAGGGGAGAAATTTTTTCAAGTGAAAGAGTATAATCCAACATGCTAAATGCTGTGACAGAGCAATGAAAGTCAGAGCTGAGACTTGACCTCCGTTTTTAGCAATGGGGTGAGCCCTGGTGGTTATCATAAGAGTAGGTTGGTTGGAGTACAGGAGGTAAAACTCCTGCATGGAATGGATTCAAGACAGGAGCAGAGGAAGTAGAAAGAGCAAGTATAGACAAATCTAAGTAACTATCACTGGCTGCAGGAGACAATGAAGAAATAAATAGACATAACCCCCAATGTAAGCAGAATCAGCACATATAAAATGGGCCCATATTCCTATTCTCAGAGGAAGGAAAAAGCTACTTATCTCTTTGTAATAAGGAGAGACTTTTTTTTTAAAGGCTCAATTTGTCAACCTACCTAGCTTCTGAATCTAAAGTCACAGTGTTCCTGTTCGATTTGACAAATTCGGGGGGCAGGCTTGGATTTTAGCTCCAACCATGTTCTTAGGCCATAGTACAAACCCAGGCCCAAAATGCCTCAGACCTCCCCCACCCAATCAATAAATTGCAGTTCATGTCCTTAGGGAAAATGGTCTTAGATGAAACTGGGAGTTAGCAGCCAATCCAAGCCCATTAACTTTCACATCTGGAAATAAGTGAGTAAAGAAAATGAGTCTGATGGCTTCAATTTAGTTCTCATATGTTACTTCCTGAAGTCTTCTAAGGAGAAAACTTTCTATGGTTAAAAATATACTTCAATATTGGTTTGTCAAGTACAGCCCAAATTTTTTCCTTTTGTCCTAAGAAATTAATATCGCCCACTTTTACTTTCAAAGGCATTCCAGTTCGCAGGATGTGGTCTCCGAATTGAGAATATGTTTACAACTACATATAAGCCACCTGAGAGGAAGCAGGGCAGGAGAGAGCTAAGACGCCATCCTAGAGCAAGTGTTAGCAGGAAATGAGGAAGCCAAGTATAGGCCTAACTGTTATACATTTGACCTAAATAGGGATGGAGAGAAGAGCCAGGAGAAAGAAATGAGTAGAGTTGCAAGAAACTAGGCAAATAATGTATGGCTTGGGCACTGTGTGGGGTTAACTCTCAAATCCCCAGTTATAGGGTAAACTTAGGACTTTTAAGTATAAAGATACCGGGTTTCCAATTTGAATTTATTTTTATTCCTAAGATGTAAAACCTTGCCCTGCCCTTCCTTTCCCCCACTTCAGTCAAGTCTGCTGTACATGTAAATGTATTATATAAGTAAGTTTTGGGGTTTTTTAGAGAAATTAGGGAAACAAGTTTCACAGTCAGGGCTAAGATACACAGAAAAAAGAGAACACAAAAAGGATAAGTGATAATGCAAAACAAAAATAGAAAGGATCAGAAGCTTAGAGCCAAAGGTGACCATGAATATGTAAGGCCCCCAGAAATTCTCAAAATCCACAGAGCCAGGTATGGAACTTTGGGACAATGTCCTGTAATTCTCACAGAGCTGGAATACCCAGTTTGTACTTGGGTTGAATAAAAAGTGAATGCAATAGGGATTCACAGTTGTTCAAGTTCCTTAAACATTGCATTAAAACTTAAATAAATGTACATTTATTCTCCAATGTATTAATGAGGAGCCAAGGCTGCTCCTCCTACTGAGTCTGTTGATTAGAGTTCTCTACTGTCTTTCTTGCATAAACCACATCCTGAATAATGCAGAATCTAATTTCTCTAGATGAGACAAAACTCTCCTAGATGTCTATGATATTTTTCTAATCTTTTGCAGGTGTTTTACCCATCCCTAATTTGATGACAATTCTTTTTAGCAACTTGTTTTATCAAATCTTTCCAAATAAGCTTAACTTTCATAGAAATGCTTTCTTCTTGCATGAATGTCCCATCTACTTATTGCATAGTTAATAAATTATTTAATTATGATAACAAATACAATTGGCATAAACAAGTGTGCAACCAATGCAGCCAACTCTAAGAAGCGAGGAAGTCATCAGCGGGAGCAGGCCTGCTTGGCGTATTGTAGCTCTCCATCGACCATACAACTTCAGGCAGCGTCCCAGTTTTGCAGAGGAAAAGGAGAGCTCTATTGTCCCAAGAAGCTTAGTAAATGGAGGTCATTTAAAAAGCTTCTTTTTGATTTACACATAATTTTCTTCAAGAGTTTAACAGCTTGTCAGTGCAAAGCATGTCAGAGCCATGGCCACACTCTGCTCCCTCCAGTGGCTGCATCACTGTCAACCTGCAGATCTCCATTCAGTGGGATGGACATGGCCTGGAAGCCAGAGAACCACCTCCCCTTCTGGGGAACAAAATCACTCCCATTCCTAACTTAATAACCATATTGTGTGGGGCGCTTTGATATAGGCTCAAAGCTGTACCACAAGCCAGACAGAACAGCTCCTGGAGATTCTCAGCAAGACGTTGTAACATTTTGTGGTAATGACTAACGGCGTGGATGCAATGTAAATTAGGACTCTCTTCGATGACTAATCGTGTGGATGCAACACAAATTAGGACTCTCTTCAGCTGGAAAGGGCACAGAGCTAAATCTTAGCAGCAGTCAGAGAAAGCACTTTCTCTCCTAATCAGAAGAGCGCAGTCATGGTGAAGTGGAGCAGGTAAATGAACTGGTGTCTATAATTAGGACCTTCATTCTTTTCCTCCAAAGTGTGAAAATGGAAAGGTAGGCATGTAAGGAGAAGGAAGTCAAAAACTTCAGGAAGATGATTTCCTTGGTCACCGAGGAGACAGATTAGCCTTGATAAGTGTCTTGGTAAAGAGCGGAGGATATTGGCAGCCTGAGGAAGTACATGAACCTAAACGGACTTCTGATGTTAGAAATTCTTAAGTGATGAAAGCATTCTTTAAAGTTATAGATTTTTTAAAAAAGATTGATATTAATCACTATAAGCAGTCAATAAGCAAGATTTCTAACTATACCTAGGTTTTGTGTTTAAACTTTAATGTTTACTCTGCTTATATTCTTCATGGTGGGAAATTTAGTGCAAAAGGTTACTGCTTTTATAAGAAAGGCAAAATGCAGTAAAAAATATATACCACCATCTCTGGAACTCAACCTCACCAGTGGCCCAGCTGGGAATTCACAGATGAGGCCACCTAATTAATGAGAGATCTAGAAATGCAAGAAAACCAGGCACAAACTAAACATTATCAAGAATTGGCAGAAGGTGGGGATGTAAAAAGTCACAGACGGAACTGAACATTTCTTCTGTTTTTATTTTTTATGTATTTGTTTGTTTTTTATTTATGGATTTTACATTTCTGTATTTTAAAAATACAAAAAGAAGCAAAAAGATTAAGTGGAACATGCTGTTGGAGCCTCAGAAACAAATACACAAATTGTTTTTTACCTGCTGCCAGGTCTGCTGAAGAAGGGAGACTTTGGTTCCAGCCTGGTTTTCGTGTTTTGAAGTCAGATGGCTGATATTAGTGGAGCTCCACACTTCCCTCCTTTCTGTAGTTCTCCCCCAGCTCAAATTCATGGCAAGAAGGCCCATGCTGAGGCCTCTTCAGGAAACCATCAACAGCAGCAGCTAATGGGAAGCCTAATGACCTTTTAATGGGACAAGTAAAGCTAAGAGAGTTGTGCAGATAATATTTATAATAGAAGAAAAAGACACACCGCAGTAAACTGAAGCCAGAGCTTGCCAGGCTAGGCACTGTTAAGCCCAGTAAAGAAAAAGCTGCAGCCCTCCTAGAGAAAGGACATTTATCACTCCTCTGAAGACTTCCCCAGCATCACAGCACCCACTACAATCACCAGACACTGAGTGTAATGAGACAGCATTCCCGATGCACGGTGGTGACTCACAGGACATGTGTGTTAAGCAGCAGACAGACAAGTTTCTTAACTTGCATTTATGAAACAGTGTTAACCCGTAGGAAACAGACTGCTGGTTCTCTAAGACCTGGGTTAAATCCAACAGAAACAAAACATGTTGTCAATCAAAGTCAAGCACAGGCATTGTAGCAGAACAGCATGGTTCTACAAGCATTCCCCAGGGCCTGTTGTATCACCTGGTTTTGCCAAAGTAACCCAAAGTCATCTTTAGAGCTTGGAGATTTTTATCCCATCCCCTCTGGTAATATTTACAGACCTGAAAACTCTACCACAATGGTTCTCAAAACGTGATCCCCAGACTCTTAGCATCCACACCACCTGGGAACGTGATCGAAATGCAGTTCTGAAGCCTTACCTGAAGCCTAGTTACTGAGAAAATCTGAGGGCAGAGCCCAGAACCTGTGTTATACAGCCCCTGCACGTGACTGTGGTAACACGCTCAAGTTTGAGAACCACTGGTCTTAACATTGAATCTCAAACATGGATGCACATTAAAATCTCCTAGGAAACTTTAAAAAGCAGAATGCTGATGCCTAGTTCCTGCCTTCTCCCACACCTCCAGAGATTCTGACTTAATTAGCCTCACGTGCAGCTGAGAGAGTTTTTAAAACTCCCCAGGTGATTCTAATGTTCAAGGAAGTTTGAAAAACACTAGAGCAGGGGAGACAATGGGGAAAATTGGGACAACTGTAATAGAACAACAATAAAAAAAAAGAAAAAAAAACACTAGACCATATTCAGGGAATGAATAGAAACAACTTTTCACACCTGGGGCAAAAAGCATATAGGCAGTCAAAGGGTATTCAGAGCCATCAATTACAAAGAATAGTAGGTAGTCTATTCTGATAGACTAAACAACATTTTTCCTTGATCATATTCAATAAAAGCAAAAGTAAAATTTTTCCCTAAAGACTTAGGCTTCATTGGTTTAAATGTATATTTGAGATTTCCTGGCTCATCCTTACTGCTAGGGACCTCAGAGGCTAATTTTGTCCTTAGGAATTTTATATCCCCCTTTTTAGAGTACCTGACTTTTATACCTATTATGTTATACCTATTGAAAGTCCTGTTACCAGTGCTTCTGCTCACACTGAAGTGCATGTATCCGTAGGCCATGTAGTGACAAGTCATGGGATCCAGGAAGACACAGGACAGAGGTGGCTTTCATGCCTGGAGTCCCAGATTTAATCAAAGCTAGGTCTTTTAAAATGTCAATATTAGGAGAAACATAAGATATTATGAATTGAAAGACAAAATTTGATCATTCTGGGTTCTTCTCCCAGGCCTCCTGAGGGCAGTGCCCATTCTTTCTCTTCTTCTGTTAGAAGGACCTCACTAGGAAAGCTGGAGGGGGCACTAACACGTATATATGAGCCTTCCTGAAAATTTCCTGAAGTTATTTTGGCTGAAGGAATAATATGAACAAATTAATGAATGAATTTCCCCTTGAGATCTCTTCTATTTATTTATTCAAAGACATTATATTATCGTCTCTCTTTTAAATACTGTTTATTCTTTGGATTCCACTGAACACTAACATTCAATAAAGAGATATAAGCTATTCTCCATTTGCTATCATTGACACATGAGACCCCACTGTGGCAGACATTCAGAGCACTTTGAAATAGCAAAGTTAATCCCTTGACTTCTTTTTCAGTGAGAATGGATGCTGGCATTGGTGTTCCAGGTGAAAAGTACTGTCTCCAGGAAGCCCGAGATGGGAACAAGTCAGGACTTGGGAGTAGAGAAACAAGAGAACTTGGCAGAAAACAAAAAGGAGATAGTTGTTGAAATTGAGATTCAAACCAAAAACTTGTGAAAAACGTATAAGGCAAAAGCCTAATAAAATAGGGCATTCTCATCCTCTCCTAGAAAAATGAGAAAGTAAAGAAAGAAAAATAAATGACAAAAATCCAAATCAAGACTGAAACCTCAAGGAGAAATTGTCAGCATCTCATATAGAATTCTTGCACCATATTTACACATTTGTTACACCCAAAGGGTTTATTGCTCAGTCTTTCTGCTGTCCTCTAGGTGAAAAATAGAACTCTTCTCCTCAGAGCTTTTACCAAAAACGGCAATATTCTCCAGAGAGTTGGCCCTGTCTCCCAGCTTTTCCTTCTTCCTAATCAAGTTTGCGCTTATACAATTGGTGCTTTAGGGTATGTCTCATGTAGCTTTTCCTTTAGGCACTGGCACACCGCACTGCATTTTGGGGGCTTCTCACTTCTGCTGCAGATGGCATCACAGATAAATGCAGCCTCCCTTGGGTTTGTCCGTAGTTTAGAGAAATGCAATTTCTCTCTCTCTCTCTCTCTCTCTCTCTCTCTCTGTTTTTGTCAGGGAAAAGAGTGAAATATAAACTCCTAACTATCCTTGGTACTGAGTGTTCTGAGCAACAAAGTAAGCATATCTATCCATTTCCCAGAAAGTTGAGGAGATAAGCCTCTCACATTCCAAAAACAACGCATTTAGAGCCTTGCATATTGGAATCATATTAGCGTCCACACCCTTGTTCTAACGACTGCTCACAGAGGGGAAACACGGCCTCTCAGAGCCACAAAGCCAATGAGACCAGAGTTCCAGTATCCTTTTAAATTTAATTTTCCTTCCAATGTACCTCATCATGCCCTTGAATGGGCTGAGAGCTGCTGCTGCAACCAGCAAATGATAAAGAAAACAGAATGAGACCTAATGGGATGGGAATGAAGACTTGACACTCGACGGGTGTGGGAAACGGGTGCACATGCAGGAAGCAGCGAACAGGCCCACGATATAGAGAGAAGCAGTGGAGGCGATCCACACACCATGAAGGGAGAGGGCAGAGCAAGACTGCAGAGGGACTGCAGAGATGTCCTTAGAGCCCGGCTTAGGGTAGAGACCGCTCGTTTTCTCTCCTGGTTTGTGGACAGGTGCAAGATACAAGGTCTGGCCCATATATTCTTGCACTCAGGGAGGCTGAGAGTTGAAAGTATAACAGATGTTCTGGAAAATTGCTTCTAGATTCTGTGTCCTTATCTGTTAAATGGGTCCATATGAAAAATGAAGTCATACGTGAAAAATGAAGTCAGATGTGAAATTGCATATAAATTATAAAGGAGGCTGAGCACATACTGTTCTTTCTAGCATCACAGTCACTACTACCTCAGGGGCCAAAATTAGCTAGGCCTTTAGGGGATTTTTGGCACAGAATCCCTAGGTTTAATGATGAAGAAAGTATGCTGTGAAATGAGAACAAATTTGGAAACAAATAGCTGGGTTTCCAGCAGCTGGGTGACCTTACTTTCTCTAAACCTTAGTGTCCTAGCACAAATGAGGGAATGAGTGACTCAGAGCACTGAATAACTATATTTTTGGTATGGTAAGAGCAATGGTAATAAAGCCCTTCCTTAGAAACAGTCATTCTCAGGGCCAGAAACAAATCCTTCTTCTAAATATTCACTCACTCACCTCACCGATTACAAATCTAATCCCAGCTGGGCTTATCTGGATAATACACCTTTATCTTGAAAAATTATCCCTCTGTCCCCTCTGGTTGTTCAGGAGTGGAAAGCCAAACTCTAGTCACAGTTTAATCTTTGAGAATAGAAATACAGTAACTAGAATAAAAGAAAAAAGAAAAAAATACATCTGTCAAAACCATTGGTTTTAAAATTAACTAACCAGGGAATCAAATATTCACTACATAATTTTGGAAAATTCTTCATAATAACTTGAAATTATTGCCTTGATTGGACTTTCTTAATATACATACAAGAAATTAAATACTCCAGTAGGTGAAAGACACAGCTAGAAAGCAGCAAAGGGTATATTGGGTAGAAATGACAGAAACCGCAGTTATCTGATCTGGATCAAAAATATTAAACAAAGAAAATATACTCATTATTCTGTCAACTTTAAGACATTTTCAGCTTGCTCATACTGGAACACATCCCCCTGCGGCCTTGTAAAACTCACTGAATTGGAGTAAAGTAGCATAAGCAGCCGCTTCATCTTCAAAGATGCCATGTAAAATACGCATATTAACAACCAGGGTTTTTCTTATTCTTACGCCTTCACTCTGTTTCCTTGCTCTGTTCCAAGCATTGGCCATGTCTTGGTTTGATAATACCAAGTAGAGTTTACATTTTCTTGCACTTGCCACCACCTCCCAACCTTGAGGCCCCAGTCACTGCCAGGGGAGCCCTCCTGGGTTCCCGCAGCAGGGACTGAACTTCCTGAGCCAATAAACATGACATAAGACTTACATCTCTTTCCTCTAAGACAGCACATGGTAAATAGTGCCCTGATTAAACTGCTTGTATTTGAAAAAGCAAATAAACCAAAATGGCATGTTTGTAGGTATGTGTTTCAGTGCCTTGCTCTGTAAATTCCTCCTGAATAACTGATTAGGCCAGGGACCAGCAGAGTCTTAGATCTGAAACAAGATTCGATTTGTGAATTCAAATTTACAGTTCCAAATACCTCTTCAAAATTTGGGAGTTCTGATATATCTTGCCATTTCCATTTTGCAGGACATTGGTGGTCTGCTGCAAACAAGATCAGGGATGTCTCCTCAGGACTCTGCGTCATCCTTTGCAAAGTGCAGGTGGGCAAAGCCATGGAAAAGGATGACCATAAACTAAGGGACAGAAGTCCTGGTGATAATTTTATTATCTTCTTCAGTTCTTTGTATTTTCACTTCCCTTTTCCTTCCCACCTATGGGCATTGAGATAAGTTTCTCTAAAGGTACAGCAGCCATTCAGGGAAGTCTGACATTGTGCTTAATCCTATAGGGTATAACTGAGCAACTATTTTTGGAAACCCTCCTATGCGCCTAGAATTATGCAAAATCCTGTATCTCCAGCACTTAGCACAGTGCCATGTACACAGAAGACACTCAGAAAATAAAGTTTGTTGAATGGATGAATGAATAAATGAGTGAACATTTGGCTTAGATTGTAAAAAAGAAGTTAATGATAGAATTTACATCAGCTGATTTCAAATTTTAAGAAAAAAGCTAAGTTTTGATCCTATTGCCCAAAGAAATATAGCTCATGAGAAGTGGGAAATTACCAAAAAAAAAAAAAAATCAAATAAGTCTGATTTGATCTCCCAAAACAGTGCCTGATAGGAAATAAAAAAGAGACAGGCTGAGAAGCAGAAGGAGCCAGACAACTGAGGGGTTGGAAGCTGGTAAATGGACAAACCCACCAGAGTAGGACAGGTGGTGCCTCAAGCTTCCAGCATTTGACTGCAAAAGTTGTAGCCAGGTGGTTTGAGCATCATAAGTAAAAGTTTGGTTAGGGCCACCAGCAGGCAGATAGGGTTCAGCCCTAGGAAAGTCCAGCTGCAACTGGGAACTGATTTGTACTATCTGGGATCCCCAGATAGGACCTCTAGAAGCTAGGTAAGTAACCCCTATTGAGGCAAAACTAGCAAGAAAGTTCTCATTGCATAGGTGCTGAAAGAAAGCCTGGTGCTCCTTAAGTCTCTTTTGCCTAAACTCTGCTTAGTCTCACTGGCATTTGAGACCAAAGTGGGACTGAGCCCACCACAGTATTAACAACAAACACTGACACGGCACACCCTGTGCAGGATGCTGTTAAATATACTCACTCATTTAATCCTCTCACCAACATCTATGAAGTTGGCACTATTGTTTTCATCTCCACTTCACAGGTGAGGAAATTGGGTCACAGTACTTCCATGCTTGCCCAGGGTCATGCACAGCGGGGATCTACACCTGGGCAGCCTGGGGCCAGCGTCTATGCTCTAAAGTCTAAACACTGTATCTGCTGCTTATTAGGGCCCTGGCTGTGGGCTCCAAGGAAGGTGGTCAGGGAGCACCGGGTTCTCCCCAAGCAGGACCAACACAACCCATTACCTCTGTGGAGATACATGCGTAGAAATGTGCAGAATTAGAAAGCAGCAGGCATTACCAAAGCTTCATAGACAGGATGGCATGACCCTATAAGAATAATTCATCAGGGTAAAAGCCCCAAAGGGCCTGATGCTTGCTCATGCAGTGAATTAAAATTTACACACTAAAACTCAGATGTGCAGAAATGGAGTTTAATTCCCATGCTCTTGAGCCTTCATCTCCCTTTGCCTGCTGCTGCCAGGCTTCCAAGCAACCCCTGTGGCTTAAAACAGTCTCCTTGGGGTGAACGCTCACTGCATTTAGGATTCGCCATGTTAGAGCCTGCAGAGGGTAGATGTAATGACTGCCTAGCTTTGGGAAAAGGACTCTGGTTGAGGGTCCTGTCCCACTTAACTCCTGGGCATGAGCATGTGGCTATTTAAAAAAAATTTAAATAAAATTAAAAATTCAGTTCCTCATTCACACCTGCCACATTTTAGGTGCTCTGCAGCCACTATGGCTAATGGCTACTGGACTTGGAGTGTACACATGATAGTACAACTATAAAACATTCCCATCATCGCAAAATATCCTACTGGACAGCACATATACATACACATGTACATATATTGAAAAAGTTCTATATCTGTACTACATGTATACATATGTGTGCATTCTTATTTCTAGCTTACTTTCTTTTGAAAATAGTATTTATGTACACTGGAACACAAATGTAATGAGACATTAAAGAATCGAGTCAAACTCCATGCTTTGCAGAACCAAGCTCTGCAAAGAGACAGCACTCGGATCTGGAGCAAGTTACTTAATCTTCTGACCTCAGCTTTCCCATCTTTAAAATGGAGATGATAATAACATCAGTCCTACCAGCCTCCCAAGTGGTTATAATGACCACTTGAGATAATGCGTGTGGAAGTACTTTCAATTTTTAAGGCAACACCCAAATAATCTATGGTTATTCCAATACTAATGAAGAATCATGCTCTAGACTGAATGTTTATGTTGCCCCAAATTCATATGTTGAAACCTCACCTCCAATGTAATAGTATTTAGAGGTGAGACTTTAGGGAGGTAATTAGATCACAAGGGCAGAACCCTCATGTACCGAATTAGCGGTGGTCTAAGAGTCTCCACATATCCCCCTTCAGCCATGTGTGGTCACAGTGAGAAGATGGTCCTCTGTGAAGCAGGAAGTGGGCTCTCACCAGACTCTGAATTTGCCAGTGCTTTTCGTAATAAAGGCCTTCCCAACCTCCAGAACTGAGAGCAATAAATTTCTGGTTTTTAAACCACTCAGTCTGCAGTATTCTGTTATAGGAACCGAAACTAAAATCATTATTTTTAAAAGAAAAACATGTAGCAGAAACCAAACTAATTATATCTCAGGTGCTAAAGGAATTTGCATCTATATCTCAGAGTTACTCTATGTTAGCATGACAAAATCATAAAGACTAGGCAATGTATTAGAAGGCTGAGGAGGGAAGTTTTTAAAAGGAGGAAAAAGAAGAGTTCCTATACTAGCTACAGACCAACACATTACTTATCAATTCTTAGGAAATTTAGAACATACTTTATAACAAAATACTTTAAAATATTTATAACCAAACACGTATTTTAGAATTACTTACTAAGCTGAATAACTTTAGGGACATTGCTAACATAGTATGCCTTGATTTCAGCCAAATATTAAACATTCCCGTGATTAAGACAGTGAACGGGGGACTAATGGGCAGTGTGATTATATTTGTGTCTGCTTGAAAACCTACCCCCAGGTAGTATTGATTATGTTTCAAAGTTAGCTTGAAAGGGGGCCTGGAGAATATTGTCCTTGGAGCCATTCTGTTGCACAGTTTTGACAGTGATGAATGCTCTCCGTGGCGTGTTTGCATATGACAACGCTGAACAATTCACCTAGGCTTCAGCAGAGAAGGCTTGGCAGGGGCAGGCAGGAAACTTTAGCTCTGGGCAAGAATGCACACACACACACATTAATACTGGCCGTTTTATCCTGCTAAACTAACTACAACCACACAAAGATATATATTATATTGTTAACACCACCTTAGAATTAAGGAAATTGACAGAGCTGTTAAGTAAATTACTTAGAGTCACAGGTCAGCTAGCAGTACAGATGGAATTCCAGCCCTGGTTTTCCTATTTCCCAAGATTTCCATTTTTTTCTCCATCCCACCTATGAACACATAACTGCTAACTGTCTCTAGTCTCAACAATGCACAACTCTTTCTTTATCCTTTCTCTGCCTTCCTCATCTCTTTCTCTCTATCCCACTTCCTTGCATGTTCTGGGATCTGTTCTGTACCTTCTTTGCTACCTATGCCCTATCCCTACTTATGTCTAGGCAGGTTTTGCTCCACTAGAGTTCTTAAGGAGAGGCCAGGGGTTGATCCCTGCCCTAGAAAATAATGTTCATGTTTCCCAAAGGCAAAATCACTAGATATCCCAAACACAGTTGGGAGTGACCCATATTTTACTGTTTGTTCCATTTTCAACTCCACTGGGACAAATAATTGTCCTATATTTTAAACTGGAACAAGGGTATGTGTGTGCGGGTATGTATGTGTGGAAGAGAGAGATAATGTGTAATATCCTCGCTTCCTGATTTTATAGTTGAAAACTGCTAGGTCAGTCCTATTTCATCCAGCATACTGAAAGCATGACCTCTTCTCTTTCATCTAATACACACATATGAACCATTCAGATACTTAATAACCTCTATTTTTACTATTAATATCTGGAACTCCCACATTTTCATTCTTACCTTGCATGTTCATCTTTACCTTCATAACAACCCTGTCTGGTAGGAAGAAAAAAATATTACCATTCCCATTTTAAAGAGTCATCAAGTCAGAAAATGTAAGTCATTAAATTTTAAGGGATTATATTTCCAAGTCTCTAGATCTAGAGACCCCTGGCTTCCAGCCCTCCCTGATCTCACAGGTCCTTCACAGGACTGCAAGGAGGGCAGCGAGGCCTCCTGTCTTCTGTGCATATCTTTTTACAGAAATGCAAATTCATATCCTAAAGGTAGGATGAGGGGAAGTTTAAAATGGAAATACCATATTTTGCCATATATAATGCTCACTGTTTTTGCCCAAATTTTTGAGGGGAAAAATAAGGGCGTGCGTTATACATGGGCAGTACTAATTCTTTATCTTTATAAATGTTTTTAATTCTTTTATCTATGCTTATGCATTAAAAGTGTAACTCTAGAAAGCAATAACAATATCTGTATGCCAAAATAATACCCCAAATCATGATAATAAGTTTTATGTATAAATAAGAAATTAAATTAAAAAATTAAAAGATTTCTTTTCCTGAAAGTTTAGGCCAAAAACATAGGTATGTATTATACGTGGGAGCAGATTATACGTGGCAAAATATGGTAACCTATTCCCTCTTTAAGTGAAAAGGAAAACAAAAAAAGGAGTAGAAAAAGATAAGGTGAAAAGATCTACCACTTCCAATGTAGTTATGGCCATCTTTATGCATGGACAGAGGGACAGTTACGAACAATCAGAGAGACAAGGAATCGAAGAGCAGGGACCTCCAGCCTGACCCCCAGCTCCATGCACAGAATCTATGGCATCCTCAATGACAACAGCAATCGTTAATGTCCTCTGAGCACTCCCTAAGTTCCAAGCACTGTGCTTAGTTTTGCTGTTTCTCTAATTTACTTAGTCTGCAACCCTAAGAGGTAACTATGATTACTATCCCATTTTACAGATGATAAAACTATATTATCATCCCTCTTTATTCCTCATAAAGAAGATATTGCTGTTACATTACTGCCATTTTAAAGATGAAAAACTGAAGCTCAGAAAGGTCAAGTAACTTGCCCATGGGTCACACAGGTCTCTCAATGTGGAGTACAAAGCTCCTTCTAACCTCAGCAATACACAAAATGCCTTCAAACTATCCTCCCATTTGACCATCTATCATAAAACATTTAAAATCAGAACCCGATGGTCACATTCTACAAAGAGGCCCAAGACTGGGTCTTGTAGCATCCCACTGAAGAAAGACAAACTAGCCCATAAGGAAATCAAGAGTTAATAGTTGAAAATGTTGACATGGATTTGTCACAAAAGCAAACAACTCTCAAAAATAGTAATAATTCCTAAAAGTGAAACAAGAATTGATGGCTTAGGAAAGGTAAAGTCATGGCAACGGGTTGTAAATCCTGATCATAAATTAGGGCTGAAACAAACGGATTTTTGAGTCAGTCTCTGGGTAAACTGTTTTATTGGGTACACTAGCACCACCTTGTGGTGAGAAGGAACTTACAAGGTTCTCCCTGTTCCGTACTAATAAAACATGCCTTAGCAATGGAGATAAACTAATGTTGGATACAAATCACAGGGCTCCAGAATTTCACTCATTAAGTAATGAAAGCTATTTTTACCAAATATCTTGCTTTGTGAAACTCTTGTCTTACCCCAGACAGAACAACATGCAAAACGAGGTTAGTCCTGATATCTGCAAAGACATCTTCATGCATATTATGAGAATCTGCTGATCAATGCTAAGATGTAACTTTGAGATATGGTAATAGCTTACATTTACATAGTATTTGCAAATACATACTTTTTATTTTATTATCAAAACAACGAGTTAGGGAGACAATATATTTATCCCATTTTACAGATAAGAAAATTGAGGTTAGTTCATGTTACATTAACTGTGAAGTTAATTGAGGAACTTCCAGAGATAACTAAATTAATAAGCTTGCACTTTTTTTTTAAGATTTTGTGTATTTATTTTAGACAGGAAGGGAGGGAAAAAGAGAGGGAGAGAAACATCTGTGTGTGGTTGCCTCTCTCATGCCCCCTCCTGGGAACTTGGGCCACAACGCAGCATGTGCCTTGACTGGGAATTAAACCAGCAACCCTCTGGTCCGCAGGCTGGTGCTCAGTCCACTGAGCCACACCAGCCAGGGCTAATAAGCCTGCACTTTTAAATGACTTCTGAAGAGTTGATTTCTCAACAAAGATGCCTCCCACAAGTTCAAAAATGAACAGAACCATAGCAACAAACACTCCCTGAAATAAGCAGCCACAATTGGCTGGAACACTGGGCAGCCCCATGTGCTAGTCCATCACTGAAGTCCTTCAGGGCCAACATACTCACGTGGAAGGACATTTCTGCCAAGGTGGCTGCATCACACTGCTGTCGAAATAATTACATCATCTGAACCAAACCACTTGACCCCATTTCCAAGTTGTCCAAAATCTTATTCTTTCTTGTCCACTGAACATCAGAGAAATTATTCTCATCCCTATATTTGGACTGAGCCAAGAAACTTCATTTAGCAGAGAATGGTCCTACCTGTAATCTTACTAGGTCTGCGGCCCTAATCATGGTGCAAGGGCATGCACTGGTCAATGTTTTTAGACTATGCTTAGTGGGACATGTGTTGGAAATGAAGTGTTCACCTGTCCCATTTGGAAGGGAGCTTGCTTGATTTCATATTTTTGTATGATGCTATGGGACATTTGGATGGTCAAGTGTTTGTTCAGCATTTATCTCATTTACCTCAAACATCAATTCATCAAATCTATTAATAAATATGCTACAAAAATGTGTACACATTAATCTTTGCTTGCATTTCTTATTATTTTTATTGGAGAGTTTTAAAAGAGAGAGGTATAGAACATGACAAAGTTATTCTAAATTCCATTTAGAAAACTGAACAGATAAAAATATCTTTTTAATTTTTTAGTCAAGGTGGAGGCATATGTACACACCCTTCACCTCCTCATGCAACCACAAAAAGGAATTACAACTAAATCTCAAAGCAAATAACATCCAGAATTGTTAGAAAATTGAACTGTATGGAAGTCCAGCAACCAAGGATTTAAAGAAGCCACATTTATCCACACAGGTAGGAGTGGCAGAAATGCAAAGATGAGGCAGAGAGATGAGGAGACACAATGTGGTAAGGAGAGGTGGTGGTGGTGGGACAGGCATGGGCAGTCCCACATTCACATGTGGTGGATAAAAATTGGGAAGGATACCTTGGGTGTGAGCAATCCCAGCTCCAGGCCAGATGGCACAACCTAGGGTTCCAGCACTGGGACAATAAATCCCCAAAACTTCTGGCTATAAAAACCAGTGGGGGTTGGGACAGCAGAGGAAACTGCCAGATTTTCAGAAAAATCTTCTTAAAAGACCCACACACTTTTAAAAGGAACACAAACCAACCCACTCTAGGATTCAACACAGTACAACAGCTGGAGGGCCAGTCGCATACAGGGAGTGGGTGAAGTGACTGGAAACAGATTGAGTGCTGGACAAATCCCCAGAAACAAGGCAGCAGCACAGTCCCCTCTTCAAACCCTTCCCCCACACAGAGCCAGAAAGTGATGAAGTGGGTTGCCCCACCCTGGATACTACCTAAAGCTCTTCCTCACACAATTTACAGGTATCTTTTACAGGGAATCAAAATAGCTGAACCTAATACACAGAAACAAACATAGGGAGGCTGCCAAATTGAGGAGACAAACAAATACAGCCCAAATGAAAGAACACAACAAAACTCCAGAAAAAGAACTAAACAAAAGAGAGATAGCCAACTTATCAGGTGCAGAGTTCAAAACACTGGAGATCAGGATGCTCAAAGAACTCATTGAATACAGAAACAACATAAAGGAAGAAATGAAGGTTACACTAAGTAAAATAAAGAAAAATCTCCAGGGAACCAGCAGCGAAGGGAAGGGAGCCAGGATTCAATGGGGAACACAAGGAAGAAATAAACATTCAGCCAGAACAGAAAGAAGAATAAGAATTCAAAAAAACAAGGATATTATAAACAGACTCTGGGACATCTCCAAATGTGCCAACATCCAAATCATAGGGATATCAGAAGGAAAAGAGGGAGAGCAAGAAATTGAAAATCTATTTGAAAAAAAAATGAAAGAAAACTGCCCTAATTTGGTGAAGGAAATAGACATGCAAATCCAGGAAGCACACAGTGAGTTCCAAACAAGTTGGACCCAAAGAGGACCACACCAAGACACATCATAATTAAAATGCCAAAGGTAAAAGATAAAGAGAGAATCTTAAAAGCAGCAAGAGAAAAGAAGTTAGTTACCTACAGGGGATTTTCCATAAGACTGTCAGATGATTTCTCAAAAGAAACTTTGCAGGCAGGAAGGGACTGGCAAGAAGTATTTAAAGTCATGAAAGACAAGGACATACATCCAAGATAATTTTATCCAGAAAAGCTATCATTTAGAACAGATGGGCAGGTAAAGTGCTTCCCAGGCAAGGTAAAGCTAAAGAAGTTCATCATCACCAAGCCATTACTACATGAAATGTTAAAGGGACTTATTTAAGAAAAAGATTAAAACTACAAACAGTAAAAAGGGAACAAATTCACAACCATCAGCAACTGAATCTAAAAACAAAGCAAAAAAAAAATGAAAAACAAAAACAAAAAACCTAAGCAAACAACCAGAACAGGAACAGATCAGATAAATGGAGATCACATGTAGGGATATCAGCTGGGAGGAGGAAGGGGGAAAATGTACAGAGATTAAAAAGCATAATTGGTAGGTACAAAATAAACAGGAGGATGTTAAGGATAGTATAGAGAATGGAGAAGCCACAGAATTTATATGCGTGGCACATGGACATGAACTAAGGGAGGGGATTGCTGGGTAGAAAGAGGGTATCTGGTGGAGGGGGGCAAAGGGAAGAAAATTGGGACAACTGTAATAACATAATCAATAAAATATACTTTAAAATATCTTTTTTTAAATAGCTTGAAAGAAGAATGAGGAACTCTCTCTTCAGGATGTACACTATTTCAGGTATTTTCTTTTTTTGGTTGTTTAATGTTTAATTTGATAATAAGGTTATTTGAAATAGATTACAAGAATTGGAAGATTTAGAAGAATTTTGAGCCAACTTTCAGTAATCTTTTTTCCTTAGTTGGCCCCAAGTTAAGTAATAGGTTGCTTTTTAAAGAGAGTGAGTGAATGGTCCAGACATCAATCAGACTTTTCTTTCTCAACAAAGTCCTCTTATTTTCTACTCAAGGTAACATTAAGAAATCATCAGCTATCTGTTCCTTGAACATATAGCAAGGACTCACGGACAAAAC
Organism: Pteronotus mesoamericanus; assembly: GCF_021234165.1. Taxonomy (NCBI): domain Eukaryota; kingdom Metazoa; phylum Chordata; class Mammalia; order Chiroptera; family Mormoopidae; genus Pteronotus; species Pteronotus mesoamericanus. The sequence continues at coordinate 1,155,319 of NW_026555095.1, read as the reverse complement.
CAAAGGGGAAGAGCTGAGGGAGGGAGAAAGGCAGGGGGCAAGGGAAAGTGGTGGGGGGGAGGCAGAGACAAATGTATTTGAAAAAATAAAATAAAATTTAAATAAATAAATAAATAAAAAGAAATCATCAGCTATCAATTCTCCTTGAACTGTTTCAAAGGCCGGAGCCAAACTGGGCACCCACATATACACATGCACACACACCACATTCACTGGCTTAGTTGCACCCTAGTTAAGTTCTCACGTGGTAAACTGTTTCCTCTATCTTTCCCTTGAGAGATCACAGCTTTGTATATTATAATCAAACATGATTGACAATAATGACATCCAATCACAACTTTCCTTTTTTCATCCGGGCTGCAAGAAATAAGCTTCCCATTCTCTAAGAAGACATTACAAAGTAGCAAACATGCAATCATTTCCATATATACAATATAAAGCTAATGAACATCTTTTTAAAAATATATATATTTATTGATTCCAGAGAGAGAGAGAGGGAGGAAGAGAGGGAGAGAGAGAAACACCAATATGGGAGAAACAACAATTGGTTGTCTCCCACACATGCCTAACTGGGGGCCAAATCCACAGCTTAGGTATGTGCCATGACAGGGAATTGAACCCACAACTCTTCATTGCACTGGATGCTGCTCCAACCAACCAAGCCATATTGGCTGGGTGCTAATCAACATGTTAAGTGTTTATTCTCTTTTGCAGTATATATTAGGTCATAATAATAACCTATACCTCACTGTTTACAGATGCAGAACATAGGTCAAGAAACATATTGGCACATGGCGGCAGGGTTACCTGAGAACAGGTCAAATGATATCATCAGGAGTGGAGGAAATCTCAAAGATATTTTTGATAGTTTTACCTATGAACAAAATAACAAATCAATAATAAAAATTATAAAACAGTACAGAAAAATAGGCAAAGGACTGAAACAGTTCCAAGAGAAAAGTACTAATGGCTGCTAATATTTTGGAGCCTATCAGCTGCTAAAATATATGTAAATAAAAAGAACTATAATTAAGAAAATGTAAATTACCTCAGCAATGTGATACTATTTTCTCTCAATTATTCTGGCAAAGATTAAGAACATTATAAAAAAATTTCCTTCTGTCTAGTATGACATACCTTTTACCCTTATTTTGCTGTGTATACTGCACATCCATGTTTTTGGTCTAAACTTTCACCAAAAAAAAAATTTCATTTTAATTTTTTAAGTCAAATTTTTATTTATTTATACTTAGAAACAAAATCAATTATCATATTCCAGGGTATCATTTTGCATACAGATATCATTATTGCTTTCTAGAGTTACACTTTTAACACATAAGCATAAATAAAAGAATTAAAAACATTTATATAGATACAGAATTAGCACTACCCATGTATAATGTGCATCCTTATTTTTCCCTAAAGTATTTGGGCAAAAAACATGAGCATTATACACAGCAAAATATGGTATATTGCTAATCATCTTCTATTATGGAAATGCTAAGACAATATGCATCAAAATTCTTAAAATTTTTACAGCTTTTGACCCAGTAATTTCATTCTAGATAGCCACCCTAAGAAAATCATCAAAAATACAGGCAAATTTATGTGCATATATGTTTATTATAGCATTATTTATTATAGTAATAAATGGTATCAATAAAAATGTCCACAGTAGACGACTGCTTAAATAAATTAGAGGCAATACAAACATGCGTACTGTGAACTTTACACAGCCATTAAAAATTTCATTTACAAAGAATTTTGAACAACATGGGGAAATGCTTACAATGCACTAAGTGAAAGAAACAGGATATAAAGCTATTTATGCAGCATAATCCCATCATTATGTTAAGTGCATTTGTATGCAGAGAATAAAGTGCCAAAACATGAACAATGTGTAAGATTGCCAGTGATTTCTATTTTATTCTTTATAATACTTTGCTTCTTCCAAATTTTCTGTAATGAGTATGTAATACTTTAACAATTAAAGAAAATGTTTATTTGAAGTGGTTGAATACAAGGTGATGGAAGGAGACTAAACTTGGGTGGGAAGCACAATAAAGTATATAGACATTATATTCTAAAGCTGTACACCTAATGTTTATATAAAGTTAATAACCAATGTTGCCCAAATAAATTTAATTAAAGTAAATAAGAAAAATAAGTAAGTACATTCCATCATTTGGCACTGAAGGCCCCAGAAAGATTCCGTTCCAGCTGCTCCTCTCTACCCCTGATTGTCACCTAAACAAAGCAGGCACTTCCACAGGCCCTGCTTTTCTTTTTCTTTTTCACCTTATTTGTTTAATACTGATGGCTTTTTTTTATTTTTGGTCTATCAAGAAAGAATTTATTTGAATATTTCTTTAATTTTTTAATTATATTTTATTGATTATGCTGTTACAGTTGTACTGATTTATCCCCCTTTCCCCCCTCCACCCAGCACCACCCACTCCCTCAGGCGATCCCCACACCATTGTTCATGTCCCTGAGTTGTGGGTATCAGTTCTTTGGCTACTCCATTTCCTATACTGTACCTCCCACGGCTACTCTAACTACTTATTTGCACTTCTTAATCCCCTCAACTCTTCACCCATTCCCCCACATCCCCTTCTTATCTGGCAGCCATCAAAACGCTCTCTGTATCCATAATTCTGTCTCTGTTGTTTTTGTTTGCTTAGTTTGTTTTTTAGATTCAATTGTTGACAGACATGTATTTATCGCCATTTTATTGTTCATAGTTTTGGTCTTTTTTTCCTTAACTAAATCCCTTTAATATTTCATAAAATAATGGTTTGGTGATGATGAACATCAGTTTTTTCTTGTCTGGAAAGTTCTTTAACTGCCATTTGATACTAAATTATAGCTTTGCTGGGTAGAGCAATCTTAGCTGTTGGTCCCTCCTTTTCCTGACTTTGAATACTTCTTGCCAATCCCTTCTAGCCTGCAAAGTTTCTTTTGAGAAATCAGCTGACAGTCTTATGGGAAATCCCCTGTTGATTACTGACTTCTTTTCTCTTGCTGCTTTTAAGATTCTCTCTATCTTTAACCTTTGACATTTTCATCATGACGTATCTTGGAGTGGGCTTCTTCATATCCATCTTGTTTGGTACTCTCTGTGCTTCCTAAACTTGCATGTCTATTTCCTTCACCAAATTAGGGAAGTTTTCTTTCGTTATTTTTTCAAATAGATTTCCAATTTCTTGCTCTTTCTCTTCTCCTTCTGGCACCCCTATGAGGCAAATGTTGGACCTCTTAAAGTTGTCCCAGAGTCTGTTTATACAATCCTCTTCTTTTTTTTTTTTTAATTCTTGTTTCTTCATTCTGTTCTGGTTGAATGTTTATTTCTTCCTTATGTTCCAAATCATTGATTTGATTCTCAGCTTCATCCATTCTACCATTGTTTCCCTGTAAAATGTTCTTTATTTTAGTGTATACTTCATTTCTGACTGGGGCTTTTTAATGTTGCTGAGGTCCTCACTAAGTTCCTTCAACATCTTTGTAACCAGTGTTTTGAACTCTGCATCTGATAGATTGCTTATCTCCATTTCATTTAGCTCTTTTTTGGGAGTTTTAATCTCTTCTTTCATGTAGGCCATGTTTCTTTGTCTCCTCATTTTGGAAGCCTCCCTGTGTTTGTTTCTATGTATTAGGTAGAGCTGCTTTGATTCCATGTCTTGGTAGAGTGGCCTAATGTAGTAGGTGTCCCTTAAGGTCCAGTGGCACAGCCTCCCCTATCACCCAGGCTAAGTACTCAAGATGTACCCTTTGTGTGGGCTGAGTGCACCTTCCACTTATAGTTGAGCCTTGGTTGTTATTGGCAGATCAATCAATGGGAGGGATTTATCCAGGCCAGTCAGCTGCAAGGACTATCCGTGACCATCACCACCAACCTCTGTCCCCTATGAAGGATCAACTGTGCAGGGGCAGGGTGGTGGTGCTCTGACATGGTCTGTAGCTATCCACTGGGTACATAGGCTCTGGAGTTTCCCGGGTATTTCAGGTCAAGGTCAGCCCCCACCTGTGTTTTGACCCAGGCCATCCTGCCTGAACTATAAAACAACATGAGATGGCTGCTATTTGTGCTGGGCTTAGAAATTCCCAGGCAAAGCTAACCTGTGAATCTAGGCTGACTGCTGCTCGTGGTGGGCCTGGGGCTCACTGAGACCAAGGGTTGCTTGTTTAAGAGAATTTAGGAAGTTCTACAGTATGAGCCAAGACCAGCCATTCATATGGAAAAGCAGCTTGGGCGGGCCTGTAAATTGGGTGGGTGGAGTCTCTGGAAATCTCTAAGGCATGTCAAACAGTGTTAGCCAGGTTGATGGAGTCTCAGATATGGTACCAGCCTGCCGGCTCTGTGACTCTGTGGGGCAAGGACTCAGACCAGGGACAATGGCCTCTGCTCACCCCAATGCCAGATACTTCAGCCTCTCCCTGTATGCCACTGGTGTCCTTCAAGCTGCCACCCTGGACTAGCTGTGCCACCTTGGAGCTCAAAGGGAGTGAACGTGAGTAGGTGAGTCCATGTGCGGGTTCTTTAAGAGGAATTGCTTGGGGCTCCAGTAGTTTCTTCCACTGACTCAATCCCTGCTGGGTTTTGCAACCAATAAAGTTGTGGGGACTTATCTTCCTGGCAGTGGAACCCTAGTCTAGGGGGCCTGGTGTGGGGCTGAGACCCCTTGCTCCCATAAATATCCCTCCCAAACTTTCACCCACCACACGTGGGTGTGAGACCAGCCTGATTCATGTCTGTACCCCTCCTACCTAGATGGACATGGTTCCTTTAATTCCATAGTTGTCAGACTTCCATTTAACTCAATGGAAGGGTTTTAGGGTTTTGAGTGAGGGTTGTTCTACATTTTAGTCTTAATTTTGATGTGGTTGTTCGAAGTGGTGAGCCATGTCTGCCTACACTGCCATCTTGACCACAAGTTCCCTGCTTTTCTTCTTAAGGTTCCTGTTGCTTGGAAATCCTTACAAGAACTGAAAGTCACTTCTTCTAGATGATACTGACACCTCCAGTAAGAACTGGTTTGTCCTCATCTTTACTTAAAAACCACTTGATACTTCATTATAGGATGTCATTTACCAAATTATTTCTAATTTTTCATTTATGTGTCTGTATCCCTTCTTGGACTTTGAACTTTTCAAAGACCCTAAATCTTAGAAATCTTAAAATCTCCAATAGCTAGTGCCATTCCTGATATGCCTTAAATATTAAATATATGGATGAATAGTGATAAATGGAAGGATGGATGGATGGATGGATGGATGGATGGATAGATGGAAACCTATAGGTTTTCAAAGGGTGAAACAATGTAAAAACTAAGTACATTCAAGTTGCTTCACATATTTAGACATGTACATACGGCAGATGACACACCAGAAGCACTATGTGGAGCATTGCTAAGACAATTGAGCTATAATTAGCTTATAATAGAACTGAAATTTTTCTAGTTGAAACAACAAATCTGTTATCCTGCTTTACAGTAAATGGCTTTCTACAAGGGATATCCACATGTTATTTTATTATTAAAAAACATTCCAATAAAAGATATGCTGAAAAATTATTGCAATTTCTACTAATTAAAAACTAATTAAGTCATTTGCTGAATAATACATATACTCTACTTGCATTATCTATGAGCACGCTCTTCACTTACAAATATTTGTCTCCATTTCATTAAAGTAATTAAACTGCTTCAAGTATGGTTATTTTTACAAGCATTTTATAGCCAACTCTCAATTTTCCATACCAATGGAGAAGCATAATTGAAATATTTAAAACTGAATATAAGATAATACAGAACCTCCCTGCAGTTCTTCTCCTCCTCCAATTTAACAAACAAAAAAAATAACCAAGTTGAGTTTTAGCTCTGTTCCCTTCTCTCACTCCCACTCTGGTAACCTAACAGAAAAGAAATGCACACCAACAGTAAGATCATATTCATGAATACACAGCACCTCCTTCCCACCCCCTTCCACCTCCCTCTCCCTTCCCTCCCCACCCCATCTCTTAGTTTTTGTTAGGGCAAAATGCAAGGAGGAGTGAGCTTACTCTACCAGAGCAGAGGGACCATCCCCCAAATCAATGACAAAGTTAATTGCACTCTGTCCCTCCTATCACATTGCCCATGCTTTGTCCCAGGCAATTATGACAATTCCTTAAGTTCCCAGGGAAAAAAAGTGCTGCATAAAGCAAAAAAATTCTTTATGCTAAGCATTATAATGGAGATTCTGAGTGAAGGTGTCAGCATGTGCATGACAGCGGATCTGGCTGCAGCTTTGTTTGCTATTTTAAAGTAAGGGGAATTATGGGGAGGAAACATTTCCTTTCGCAGAATGGGAGGGAGCGTAATTATGAAGGGGCAGAGAGCATATATAAGTTGGATGCATCTAATTATATATATTGAGAAATGTGACAAGAAAACATATATTGGAAACGGGTTGACAATCCATTTTCCATAATAGGCACTTTGTCGGGGATAAACGAGTTCTCACTCCCTAATGTCAGTTTTTGCCCTGAATGGAAGCACTGCCTGTGGGAGGAGACAAATGGTGCTGTTCAGAGAAAGCACCATGCAAGGAGGCAAAGAGTCATGTTGGGGGACAGCCATAAGCAGCTCAGGCAAGGGGAAAGGTGGTCGGAGTGCAGATAGTACATGGCCTGGAAAGACTGGCTCCAAGGGCCTGAGAGCTGCAGTTGTGATGGAAACAGGTGACAGGTGATGAGGAAGATGAATGGACGGATGAATGGACAGGTGGGTGGGTGGGTGGACAGACAAATGAATAGATTAGATAGATAGAAGATAGATACACAAATAACTGCATAGATAGATACATAGAAAGAAAGAAAAAAATATTTGGTACCCATGGGTAGCATATAAGTACCTAACAAACATACTAAACTCTAAAGGTCCTCAGAGACAATATTTCGTCCCTAAGGTTAAAGACACAGAGTAGGTTGTGTGGCAGGAGGCAGGGGAGGGAGTTCTTAGTGTTGTTTTGTTTCCTTTTTAATATAAGCCTCAGTGGTGGTCCCCAGGACGTGTTTGGAAAGCTTAAAATGGAATTTCATTCCAACCTCATTTGTTATATGGCATCTCCTTTATTCTGGACTTTCCCCTGCTTTAAATTTTATTGGATTTTAATCGGAGACCATCTGATGAAATGTTCTGAACCTAGATTAGAATAGAGCATGTACTACAGCTGAATGTGAGGGAGGACAGTGGAATCACATAATGGAATATAAAATAGATTTTAGAAGCAATAAAACTGCAGCAGGCAGAGGGGTCTCCTCAGGGGCAAGGAGAAGCGGGGACATACAGAGATGTACTCACTACCAGAGAAGAAGAACTCCAAGTTCCTCCCCAGGCCACGGCTCAATCCCCAGCCCATGCCACTCCCCTAGGGCCAGAATGTGCCTCGTCCTGTCCAGGGCACAGAAGAGAGTAAAGGCAGAGTCTGGGCTAGCTTATGGGAATGAAACTGAACAGAATTATAAAAAAGGGAACAGCCAGAGTCCTCAAGGACCAGAGGCAGGCCCTTCACTTCTCATACATTCATTATGAGACAGTGGAGGTCATCTAGAGCAGGGCTCTGGGAATTCCCCATGCAACGGAACCACATGCAACTGAATAATTTATATTTATTATAAATTATAATAATAATGTATTACTATTCTAAATAATAATACGTATTATTATTTAGAATATCTGGGGTGGGCCTGAGAATCTGTATTCCTAGCAAGCTCTGAAGTGATGCTGGTGCTTTGTTCTGGGGATCACAGAATAGAGGGCAGTGTTTTTCCCACCTGCATTGGCATCACTCAGTACCTAGTTATAGCACAGATGCCTGAGCCCCACCCAGACTCCCATCTCCAGGGATGGTGCTAGTAATTTGTATGTTTATCAAGCTCCCCTGTTGATTTTTATGCCTACTCTTCCAGAAGCCAGGCAAAGTATGGATAATTTATAACATGGTGTTCTCCACATAAATGACTATAGGACAGGAAGGCAAACAACGAGTTGACAGACAGGCAGAATTGAGGGTGGTGCGAGGAGGTAGGGAGTGGCTCTCACTCAGGAGTTTTGCAGTGAGTCTACGAACAGAAAACAGTGCCAGGAACTCTCTTCAGGACATATAGTATATGCTTTGGGGCAGGCACACCTACCTAAGGGCTACATCTTCTTGAGCTATTTTTTTAAAACCCCATTATAGTCTCCTTTTCAATGAAATTATTTGGGGAATTCTCTTTATCTCTGTTCTTTCCCTCACACCCTTCTGCCCACATCAAGTTGCCAAGTCCTACAGACTCAGCCTCTGAGATCCATCCTCTCATCCATCTCCTTCTCTCCCTTTCCACTGCTACATCCTAGTCCTAGTCACATCTTCTCTCACCTGGACCAGAGCAAGCCTCCTGGCAGGTGTTACAACTACTGTCTAACCCATTTCCTCCTCTCCATCTCCCAGCAAACACATATAACCCAAAGATGGAACAGCATATTTGGAAAAAATCATTTAGTGGCCCCCCCATCCTTATTATGTGGCTGCTGATGCTGTAGGCCATGCAGGGAACATGACTTATTTAGGTCACAGGGCTGCAGATGGCAATGGGGATCAAGCCCCTGTCTCCTACCTCCTAGTCCATTGAGATACTTAGTTCGGTGGATGCTCTATGGAGGGGGTAGAGGCATGACTCCAGGGCCCAACATGTTTGTAAATGCTGCAAGCAACATTCTCTCTAGAGAGTTCTAGTGCACATTATATTAAGGCTGTGAAAAGCATTCCACTGGAAATAACTGTCTAAACCAGCATTCCTCAAACATAGTTGATCTGGAGTTTCATTATCCAACAGAGCTTCATAAGATCTATTAGCACCCCCAGACCACGCATACAAAGCATGAGCTATACGGGAGAGAGGGATAAGCTAATCCCAATTTAAAGGTTACATCTGAATGTTTCATATACTCATAAAAGTCTTGGTGTCTTTGCCATGTTTACCCACATTTGGGAACTTTTTAAGCAGCTGGCTGGGCTCACTTTGAAGACATTTGGCTATCTCCAAAGGGAGATAACAAATTGAGAGCTGCTGAGGTTAGGTATTCCTGGAACTTCCCACACCTGAACCTGGCCCTCTGCAGCCCAGCACTGCCCAGCTTCCCTTTTCTACTGTGAGGCTACAGCCTACATGGGAGGGCACTGTGGTGCTCCGGGAGGAAGAGCGCCCTGGGATTGCCAAGAGGAAGTGGTGAGCAGAAGCACACAGCCCAGGGAGACTGGGCATGGCTGCCTACCAGGAAGAAGGGGAGGGGATGGAGCCCAGTGCTCAGAAGTCCCTTACCCGTGGGCCATGGAAGCTCAGGCAGGCTTGAGTCTGAGCTCAGAAAACTAGGGAGGGAGATCTCTCAGGAATGAGGGATTCCAAATTAGGAGGAGTGCACAGGTCTAGGTCCTTCCCAGTGGAGAAGGGCCTGGGTAAGGGCACTGGGAGCTTGACTGAATCTCCTCACCTAGGAAACAGTGAGGAGAAGGTCTATGCTCTGGAATTTACCAAAGTCCAAATGAGCAAGGTCCTAATGCTTTAGCTCATGACTTTAGACAAGACAATTACCCAGAGCCTTGGTTTCTGCCTATGTAACAGAGACACAGTGATTTCCATCTCCCAGAATTGTTGTGTGGTTTAAATCAGATGAGTGTGAAAACACCTACAAATAACCAGAGTGCAACCAAATATAGGTGTGATTAAAAATATCACTTGTGTTTATTGAGCACTTATGACATGCCAGACATTGGATTAAGTATTTCACAGACATCAGGTTGTCTAAGCCTTCCATGAGCCCACTGAGACAGATACTGGCTTAGGCTCAGTTTTACAGCTGAAAAAACTGAGGTCTAGGGAAACCTCACTTCTCCCAGGCACACAGAAGGCAGTGGAGCCAGCATCTGAACACAGACCATCTGAGTACAGAAAACATTTCCCGCTCTAAAAGCACTGATGCAAGAAAGTGGTAGGGAGGCAGGTTAACAGTGAGCCAGTCAAGCTCAGTGGGAGGCTGGGTTATGAATGCTGAAAGTCAACAGCCCCTCCTGGGGTCAGTTTAACAAGCATAATCCTTTGATTTAAATTTGCACACTCTCCCTGAGACAGAGAAAGAACTAGAAATCCTTTCAAGGGATCCATCTAGTCCTTGCTGGGAATGGTAGAAGAGCCCAGCTAAGTGACAGTGGCCAGAGGGATGTATGCCAGCTTAAAGAGTGACTATGGTGTTCTCTGTGCTGATGTCCAGAACAGGAGCTTCCTTTAAGACTCCCAGACAAGTCCTACCTACAGAGCCAGAGTATGTAGTTCAAGTAAGGCCAGCAGCCTTTGGAAACCCATCTAGCCTGCTTGGTGCAGCAGCCCTCGGCAATCCAGAGGCAAAAGCTCCTGGGTTTTTCGTGGTTAAATCGTGGGCAAGAGGCTTTCCCAGTCGGAAGATGATGGGCAAACCCAATCAGCCATGAGTGATTTTTGAAGACAGTGAGTACAGGGTTTCAGGAGTGAGAGCTTCCAGGAAGTAGGGGGGTGGGAGGGGGACAGGGATCTTTCTGTCACCTGTTGGCACTTGGCCACAGCAGGCAGTCCCAATCCTCCAGTAAAGACCAATCCTTAGGGTTCCAGTATTCAGTGCCAGCTGGTAGAGAAGTTTCAGAAGGGCTTGATGTAAACCCCAAAGATAAATTACAGCCCTGGTGAAGTCAAAAAATTGAGTAGAGGCATTAAGTGGCTGTGGTACAGGGAATGGGAGGGAGTGTTACGCCCCAACCCCCAATCCCATCTGAGTCATAAAATTCAGGATAGAAAAGTTTATCTCAGGAGCAAAATTACAGGATAGTCAGTAAACTATGCAGCAGGCCCTAAAACCAAGCAAGACTGGCTGAGGACAGAAATCTGTCTTCTAGCTGTGGTGGAAGGAGGGAGGTGGGGGTGAAGAAAGGAAGGCAGGGGAGGAGGAGAGTGAAGATGAGAAAGAAAAAAGGAAAGGAGAGAGGAGGAGAGAGAGAGGAGACAGGGCTCCTAAATTAAGGTCAAATACTAGATGAAGAAATTCTATATCCAAGGCTGGCCCATATGTGATAGAACTATTTTATTCTATTGCTTAGGATTTGAATAAAATCTATTGTTTTAAAATAATGCTGCCATACTTTGGGGGAAGTCTGCTCTTCATTGTAGCTTTAACTCTTGTAATAAAGGGGTGGGAGGAGAGTATAAAATTAAATGTACATGATAAAAACCTCAAAATTTTCAAGTCAAATTTCATTAACTGATAAAGGTCTACCCTGAGCCCTGGGCAAGGGCAGGGAAGGGATTTGGTTAATTTGTAAGATTAAAGGCATTTTGAATAATTAAGGCCACATTAGAGGGAGATTCTGTACTTTGAATGGCATTCCAAGGTCAGAAGACTGAAAAGCTAAGAGTCCTTTTCCAAAAACACCAAGTTAGACTTTCAGACAAGAAAAATCCCAGCTACTGTGGCCTTGAACTTCAATGACTGATAAACAAGAAACAGACAATATAAATTGGTAATCTACCTGTTTATACGTAGATTTATCTTTCCTTTGGTTAAGGAATCTGACCAGTGGAGTCTTGAATATTTTAAGGTGTTTATATAAGGTAATGTGTTATCTTGACAGTTTATTAGCAACAAAGTCAAGAAGGTCAAAATTGAAGACTCCTTCTATAATTTTATTTCCGCTCTGCTTACATCTTAATAAAAGGTGTCTCTTGCAACAGTAAACAGAAACCAATCTGCATTTGCAGGTGCAGAAAAGGTGCTTTCAAATATGTTATCAGCAGAGAATGACATAAGCTTGTTGGAATCAGCATTACTCAACACTCTTAGTACCCTGGCAAGGTACAAAATGATCTGTTTCTTCTCCTGGCCAAACAGAAAGTGCATAACAAAGTCCATACGATATAAAACTAAACCAGTTAAGATGATGGTATTTTTGTTGTTGTTGCTATTATTAGTAATAATAATACTATGCGCAGTGCTTTATAGGTTTCTAATATTTTCCTGTAGTTCATTGGTCAGAGAAAGCTGCTTTGGTTGAAGGACCAGGTTGTGTGTTAGAAGCATGATGGGGCTGAGTGTCCCATCCCCTCATTCCCTCACAACCTTAGAGGTGATCCCTGAGGCTCAGTGGGACACAGAATTTGGAACACCATGGCCACATACTGCCTGATTTTACCCTTAATGTTACTATCATGGATATTGTGGTTGCCTCCCTAACTCCATTCCCCTTTTTCTTGGTAGCAGACAAGATATCCATTCCAAAATCCACACCTTACCCACTGTAGCCCACATGCTTTGGCATAAGGTCATGCCACACTTGGTTCTAGACATGGGTCATGCAGAAAAAAAGTATTATCCCAACCCCAGGCCGCATTTACTGATTCAAGGGTAGGAATAAGACATAGTTTGGGCCAATGAGACTGTACACTGGAGTTTTCTAGGGGTCTACAAGAAAGAAGCATCATCTCTCTTCCAAAGACTTCTAGAGGGTACACACACACACACACACACACACACACACAATCCAAATGTGGAAAAAAAGCATATGTGCATTGACTTGTGACAACAATGGAGAGTTATTCTCAGGATGAGACTGGCACCAGGAAAGGCAAAAAAGGACAGAGATGAATAAAAACATAATCCTTAACAACAATGCATCCATTGAATCATGCCAATATTGAAGCCCACCTAGTTCTAGATCTCCAATTACATAAGCTAATAAACTCCCTCTAGTACTTATATTGATTGATATGAATTTTGATTTTTGCAGCTTCTTTCACCCTAACTGGTATGGATACTATGTAAGGGATTCAGTCAGGTGTTCTATCTCCATTTAAGAGATAAGCTTGAAGTTCTGAAATCTAATGAGACACAAGAGCACACAGCTGATAAATGATGAAACCGTGTCCTCGGACTCCAAGTCCAGTGCATTGCCACATACCATCTCCATGTTGTGGGCTGAAAAATCCCCCTTTTCAGTTTTATGATTTCCATTAACTTTGAATTTAAACATTCTGACATTATACAATTAAAATTAAAATGTGAGTGTTGGTTCACAATATTTTGGCCTATAAATGAGTAGCAGTGTGGAGACTTCAAGATGGTGGAGAAGTGAATGGAAGTCACACTGACCTCCTCCCAGGACCAATCTGGAATTACAACTAAATTGTGGAGAAATCACCTGGAAAACTGAACAATAGCAAGAGAGGAACCTTAAAACCTCGGGCACACAGAGGAATCAGCTTTAGCACAATCTAACTGGTAGGGAGTGCAGTAGAGACTTGAGAAGGTGAGCAGTGTGCCCACAGGTGGCAGCACCAAAGGGATATTTAAACGGCCAACTGGATCCCCCTGAGAAGAGCGAGGTCTGAAACATAGGTAGGGATCTCCAGGCTACAGCACCAGAGCCCATAAAGCACTCAGAAAAGAGCCAGCTGCAAAAAGCAGCAGGGTTGCTCTCTGCCAGAGACAGGTGGCTGGAGACGCAAACAGCCGTTTAAAGGGCCAACACATAAAATTGTACTAGCAGCCACTTACCCTGGGGCTCCAGCAAAGGCTGGGGCAGGGTAGGCTGGAGCTGCTTGATTAGAGACTGAGGGAGGATGCTTTGGGGAGAGAACTGAGAGAGTAGCCAGAGGGAAGTCCCGGTACTGACACACCCTCCATGCAGCAGCAGCCATCTTGCTCAGGCAGACCACTCCCATGAGCAGCAGTAGTGTGAGAGGACCCATAGCCTCACCCCCAGGAGGCTCTACCCCGGTGGTGGTGCATAAACCCAACTGCTGAGTACAGACTGGCAGCCAAAGATAGCAGATCCCTGGCCAAGGAGGTGCCAAGTGGTCTAGATACACTTGAATAATCTGAAGATGGAGGGTTGGGGGAGAGAACTAAGGGAGTAGCCAGAGGGAACCCGGTGCTGACTCCACCATCATACAGCAAAGGCCATCTTTCTTAGGCAGACCACTCCCCTAAGCAGCAGCAGCATGAGAGGAAACAATAACCCTGCACACAGGGGAGACTCTGCCCTGCCCTGTGGTGCCTAAGCCTGACTGTTGAGAGCAGGGTGACTAGATTAACAACTAAAGGAGAAAGCCACAGACAGTAGATTCCTGGAAGTCTCTAAAAGACTATCTAAGGTCAGGCGGGGTCAACAGCTGACATCATCAGAGGCAGAGCCAGAAAGAAAGAAAGAAAAAGAGTGGTCTCCTACCATAGAAGTTTACGCCACAAAGTCAGGTAATCAAGACAGTTCAATTTAAGTAGCAGAAACAAAAAAGAAGAGTCTCACAAATAATGGGAAGACAAAGAAACACCCCACAATCAAATGAAAAGGAGGAATCCTCACAGGGAGAACTAAATGAGATAGAGGCAAGTAAACTATCAGATATAGAGTTCAAAATAATGGTTACAAAGAAGCTCAATGATCTCAGTGAGCTCAAAGAGAATTACCAAAAACTACAGGGAAACTATGAGGAACTTACTGCAAACTATCAGCAATATAAAGAACATACAAACTATCAAAAAGAGGCAAGAGGAAATGAAGAATACAATTTCTGAATCGAAAGACTCAGTAGAAGGAATCAAAAGTTGACTACATGAAGCAGAGCATTGAATCACTGAGCTGGAGGACATGGTAGAAAAAAGTTCCCATAAAGAGCAAGAAAATGAAAAAAGACTCAAAAACAATAAAGAGGCATTTAGGGAAATGTAGGACAACCTGAAACATAATAATATCTTTATAATAGGGATACCGGAAGGAGAAGAGGAGGAAGGGATATGGAACCTGTTTGAAAAAGTAATGATGGAAAATTTTACTAACTAGAGGAGAGAAAAAGTCACACAAGTCCAGGAAGCACAGAGGATCCCATTCAAGGGGAACCCAATGAGGTCCACTTCAAGAAACATCATCTACTAATGGGCATTTAGGTTGCTTCCAAAATTTGGCTATTGTAAATTGTGCTGCTATGAACATTGGGGTGCATAGGTTCTTTTGTATTGGCGTTTTGGGATTCTTAGGGTATAGTCCCAGCAGGGGAATCACTGGATCAAAAGGCAGTTCCATTTTCAGCTTTCTGAGGAAATTCCACACTGCTTTCCACAGTGGCTGCACCAGTCTGCATTCCCACCAACAGTGTACTAGGGTTCCCTTTTCTCCACAGCCTCGCCAGCACCTGTTGTTTGTGGATCTGTTTATGATGGCCATTCTGACCGGTGTGAGGTGCTACCTCATGGTGGTTTTGATCTGCATTTCTCTGATGATTGGATCAAAAAATTATGGTACATATACACAATGGAATACTAGGCAGCAGAAAGAAAAAAAGAAGTACTAAACTTCGCGACAGCATGGATGGAACTGGAGAGCATCATGCTAAGCGAAATAAGCCAGGAGGCGAAAGACAAATACCATATGATCTCACCTATAAGCGGAACCTAACCAACAATGCAAAGAAGCAAGGAAAATATGACCAGCAACACTGAAAGGAAAAGAAATCAACAAAGACAAGAGAGAAGGGGAGGGCAGGGAAAGGGAAGGGAAGGGGAAAGTCAAGGAACATATAGCAAGGACTCATGGACAAAACCAAAGGGGAAGAGCTGAGGGAGGGAAGGTGGGAGGGGGCAAGGGAAAGAGGTGGGGGGGAGGCAGAGACAAATGTATTTTAAAAGTAAATAAATTTTTAAAAAAAAGAAACATCATAATTGAAATGGCAAATATCAAAAACAAAGAGAGAATCCTAAAGTCAGCAAGGGAGAAACAGATAGTAACATACTAGAGGAGAACTGATATGGCTAGCAGCTGACTTCTCAGCAGAGACACTACAAGTCAGGAGGGAATGACAAGAAATACTCCAAGTAATGAAAAGTAAATGTCTGCAACCAGGACTGCTCTAACCAGCAAGATTCTCAATTAAAATGGAAGGTGAAATAAGGAGTTTTTCATACAAAAGAAGGCTAAAAGAATACACCTCCACCAAACCAGCACTGCAAGATATGCTAAAGGGACTGTTTTAAGAAGATGAAGAAAAATAGTGAGAAGGAGAGGAACACAGGTACAAAGGGGAAAAAATGAGTAAATACCTATCAATAATAACTTTAAATGTAAATGGATTAAGTGCCCCAATGAAAAATATAGGATAGCTGAATGGATAAGAAAACATGATCCACACATATGCAGCCTACAAAAGACCCACCTCAGAACGAAGTACCTACACAGACTGAAAGTAAAGCAATGGAAAAAAAAATTCCAAGCAAATGAACAGGGAAAAAAAAGCAGGGGTAACAATACTTACATGAGACAAAATAGATTTCAAAACAAAGGCCGTAAAAATAGACACAGAAGGACACTTCATAATACTCAAAGAAAGAATCCATCAAGAAGACATAAACATTGTAAACTTACATGCACCCAACATAGAAACACCAAAGTACATAAGGAAAATCTTGGAGGACTCCAAGAAAGATATAGACAGCAACACACTGATAGTAGGGGACTTTAACACCCCACTGTCAAAAATGGACAGATCTTCCAAACAAAACATCAACAAGGATATTGTGGAACTAAACAATGCATTAGACCAAGTGGACTTAACTGACATATATAAAACCTTTCATCCCAAAGAAACAAAAACGCATTCTTTTCAAATGCACATGGAACATTTTCAAAGATAGACCACATGATAGGACACAAAACAAGCCTCAACAAATTCAGGAAAACTGAAATCATAACAAGCATTCTCTCAGACCAAAGGGGCTTGAAACAGGAAACCAACCTCAAGGAAAACTCTCAAAAACATTCAAACTCATGGAGAGTGAAGAGCATGCTATTATAAAATGAATGGGTCAATAATGAGATAAGAGAAGATATCAAAAAATTTCTGTAAACAAATGAAAATGAACACAAACAGTCCAAAACCTATGGGACACACTGAAGGCTGTCCTGAGAGGGAAGTTTATAGCAATACAGGACAACCTAAAACATAGAAACATTTCAAATAACCGACCTAACCATAACACTTTAAAAACCAGAGAACCAATAACAAACAATGCCCAGAGCAAGTAGAAGGAAGAAATAACCAAGATCAGAGCAGAAATGAATAACATACGGACTAAAAGAACAATTCAAAGGTTCAACAATTCCAGGAGCTGGTTCTCTGAAAGGATAAACAAAATCAACAAGCCATTGAGCAGACATATCAAGAAAAAAAGGGAGAGGACCCAAATAAACAATATCAGAAATGAAAGAGGAGAAATAACAACTGATACCACAGAAATACAAGGGATTGTAAGAAATTACTGTGAACATTTATATGCCAAGAAATTTGAAAACTTGGATGAAATGGATAAATTTCTAGAAAAATATAACCTTCCAAAATTGAATGAAGAAGAAGCAGAAAGCCTGAACAGACCAATAACAGCAGGTGAAATTGAAGCAGTCATCAAAAAACTCCCAGCACCCAAAAGCCCTGGACTGGATGGCTTAACAGGAGAATTTCACAAAACATTTAAGGAAGAGCTAACCCCTGTCCTTCTCATACTATTCCAAAAAATCCAAAAAGAGGGAAGACTCCCAAACTCTTTTTATGAGGTCAGCATAATCCTAATCCCAAAACCAGATAAAGACACAACCAAGAAAGAAAACTGCAGGCCAATATCGCTGATGAGCATAGACACTAAAATCCTCAACAAAATATTGGCAAACGACATCCAGCAATACATTAAAAAGATTATCCACTATGATCAAGTGGGATTCATCCCAGGGATGCAAAGATGGTTAAATATACGCAAGTCAATACACATAATACACCACATAAATAAAAGAAAAGACAAAAACCACATGATCATCTTGATAGATGCAGAAAAAGCATTCGATAAGGTACAGCACCCATTTATGATCAAAACACTCAGCAAAATGGGATAAATGGGGCATTCCTCAGCATAATAAAGGCCATATATGAAAAATCTACAGCCAACATCATACTCAAAGGGCAAAAACTAAAAGCTTTCCCACTAATATCAGGAACAAGATAAGGATGTCCACTTTTACCACTTCTATGTACCATAGTATGGGAAGTCCTAGCCATAGCAGTCAGACAAGAAAAAGAAATAAAAGGCATCCAAATAGGAAAGGAGGAAGTAAAACTATTATTGTTTACAGATGACATGATAGTGTACATAGAAAACCCTGTAGACTCCAACAAAAAGCTCCTCAACCTAATAAGTGAATTTGGCAAAACAGCAGGATACAAAGTCAGTATTTAGAAATCAAAGACATTTTTGTACAGCAGCAATGAAATAGAGGAAGAAGAAATCAGAAAAAAAATACCATTCGATATAGCAACAAAAAAAAATAAAGTACCTAGGAATAAATTTAACCAAGGAGGTAAAAGACCTGTATGCAGAAAACTGTACAATATTGAAGAAAGAAGTTAAGGAAGACACAAATAAATGGAAGCATATACCGTGCTCGTGGATTGGAAGGATTAATATCATCAAAATGTCTATACTACCCAAAGCAATTTATAGATTGAACACAATCCCTATTAAGATACCAATGACGTATTTCACAGAAATAGAACAGACATTTCAAAAATTTATATGGAACCATAAACGACCCCGAGTAGACGCAGCAATTTTGAGAAAGAAAAACAAAGTAGGAGGGTTCACAATACCAGACATCAAACTATACTACAAAGCCTCTATACTCAAAACTATCTGGTACTGGCACAAAACAGACCCATAGACCAGTGGATCAGAATAGAAAGCCCAGAAATAACTCCAGGTCTATATGGGCAACTAATATTTGACAAAGGGGGCAGGAGCATAAAGTGGAGTAATAATAGCCTCTTCAACAAATGGTGTTGGGAGAGCTGGGCATGCAAAAAATTGAAATTGGATCATCAGCTGACACCATACACAAAAATAAACTCAAGATGGATAAAAGACTTAAATATAAGTCGCAACACCATGAAAGTCCTAGAGGAGAACATTGGCAGGAAATTCTCAGATATCCCACGCAGCAATTTTTTCACGGATATGTCTCCTAAAGCAAGGGACATAAAGGAAAGAATAAACAAGTGGGACCTCATCAAAATAAGAAGCTTCTGCACAGCTAAAGAAAACATCAGCAAAATGAAAAGGGAACCAACCATATGGGAAAATATATTTGCTAATGATGCCTCAGACAGGAGTTTGATCTCCAAGATATATAAAGAACTCACTCAACTCCACTCCAAGAAGACAAATGATCCAATCAAAAAATGGGTAAAGGACCTGGGCAGATGCTTTTCCGAGGAGGACATACAGAGGGCCCAGAGACATTTGAAAGGATGTTCAGTGTCACTAGCCATCAGAGAAATGGAGATCAAAACCACAATGGGTACCACCTCACACTGGTCAGAATGGCCATCATAAACAGATCCACAAACAACAGGTGCTGGCGAGGCTGTGGAGAAAAGGGAACCCTAGTACACTGTTGGTGGGAATGCAGACTGGTGTAGCCATTGTGGAAATCAGTGTGGAAGTTCCTCAAAAAGCTGAAAATGGAACTGCCTTTTGATCCAGTGATTCCCCTGCTGGGACTATACCCTAAGAATCCCAAAACGCCAATACAAAAGAACCTATGCACCCCAATGTTCATAGCAGCACAATTGACAATAGCCAAGTGTTGGAAGCAACCTAAATGCCCATCAGTAGATGACTGCATCAAAAAATTATGGTACATTTACACAATGGAATACTATGCAGCAAAAATAAAGAAAGAGTTACTACCCTTCACAACAGTGATGGATGGAACTGGAGAGCATTATGCTAAGTGAAATAAGCCAGGGGGCGAAATTCAAATACCATATGATCTTACCTATAAGTAGAACCTAACCAACAAAACAAAGATGCAAAGAAAATAAGACCAGAAACACTGAAAGAAAAAGAAACCAACATAGACAAGAGGGAAGGAGGGAGGGGTGGGTGGGGAAAGGGAAGGGAAGGGAAACGTCCAGGAACATATAGCAAGGACTCATGGACAAAACCAAAGTGGGGAAGGATTGAGGTAGAGAGAGAGAGGAGGGGCAGGGGAAAGTGGTGGGGGGAAGGCAGAGTCAAGTGTATTTGGAAAAATTAATTAATTAATTAATTTAAAAAAGAAAGAAAACTACGCAGCAGAAAGAAAGAAGGAACTACTACAACCTTGGAGACAGCATTGATGGAACTGGAGAAAATTATGCTAAGGGAAGTAAGCCAGGGGGTGAAGGACAAATACCATATGATCTCACTGATAAGTGGAACTTAATCAACAAAACAAACAAGCAAGAAAAATATAACCAGCAACACTGAAAGAAAAATTAAACCGGCAGTAACATGAAGGAAGGAGGGAGAAGGGTAACAGAAAAAGGAAGGGGAGTGGTCAAGTTAAAGAGCATTTTTGAAGGACCCATGTACACAGCCAAAGTAGGGAAGGATTGAGGGAGGGAGGTTGGGGTGGGTGGGGCAGGGGAAAGTGGTGGCAGGAAGATGGAGACAAATGTATATGAACAACTGAAAAAAAAAAAAGAGTAGCAGTGTTTTTGTTTCTGTTTTCATAGCAAACAGCTATACCCACTTACAGACAGAACACTAAACCCATCAACCAGCTCCCTTCATATCAACACAAACAGTACTAGGCATGAGGACAGGCTGCATAATTATGTACAGGTGGCTAAGTGTGTTGTTCATGTTGGACAGACTATAAAATATATTAAAATAGAAGCCCTAGGTCAGTTACTTAATACCAACTGACAGCACTGGTTAGGCCACATAAATTGGAAAGTGAGCTTCAGCCTTCTAAGAGTTTGTGATCTAAGTCGAGGCAAGAACTTGGTGATCCTCCCTCCTTCTGCCCCTTCTTCTTCCAACTACAGTCCTCTTCCACTGCCCTGATGTGTGATTAATTCTATTCATGTGTACACTAAATAACTGTGGTTGTAACAGGATTCTTTCTACCATCACAGGGAAGTCACCCAATTTAGCTTGAAGATCAAGCAATTGTATGAAATTATATGAGTCCAGGCAGGAGGAATAAAGAGAGAAAAGTCTGGGAGAAAAAAAAAAGCAATTTGTTCTCTGAAGAGATACCTTGGGTTACCAAAGAGTAGAAATAAGTTGAATCAAAGCAGAAGAAGTCAAACTACCTAGGGAAAAAATATATATCTACTATTATTTCAAATTAGTGGTTTTTTTAATTACAACTAATTTCTGACCAAGAGGGAATGAGGCAGGAAATAAGCAGTTATAGCCAAGAAGGGTTTGTGCTCTTCCCGCATTTGGAATACTGACTTCTCACTATCCAAATTTTAGCATCATGAAAAGGACAAGAATAGTGTTTAGCAGTTCTAGTTTCAAGACAGACTGGATCCAAAGCCCATTCCCAGTATTAACTAAATGTATGATGACTACAGGACTCAGTAAGTTACTAAACCTATTTAAAACTATTTCCTCATTTACAAAATTATTAAGATTATACATGTAGAATGTTTAAGATTTACAGTGTTCAATAAATTGAAGATACTATTATTAGCCATATGTCAATTATCCTTCAAAACTTCTCCCAGATTCTTAATTGTAGACATGGCTTTCCCTGGCTTCCCATGAACCGTAATAATTTAACCTATAGCAGCTACTAGGGCACCCACTACCATGAGACTCTCCGAAATGCCCTGTCCACAAACTCCAGTGAATTCTGCAACATTAACTCTTCTCCTTTCAGATCCATCCTTAGCTGGCTTTGCAGACTCTTGCTGAGGCTAAGAATCATGCTTCTACATCAGCACCTCGTTTTCTGGGTGTCTGAGCACTCCTACTTTGGTCTCACCCTGCGCTAGAAGTGTGCAACTTCTGGTGACAACATTCTGGGCAAAGGGTGGCTCTCAAATAGAACCATCATATAAGGCAGGATCCATGTGATCCATTTTCACAGAGGGTCCTGAGAACTGAGAAAGTTAGAGTGTTCATGGCTCTTCCTATTTTCTGCAAAGACTATAAGTGTCAAGGGCTCCCAGGTTGGCCTTTTCTGAAAATCCACACTGCTGTCCCAGATACAAGCTCAGGTGGAGTCTTGCATCAGTGAAGGCAGTCAGGAGACAAAAAGCACAGAAGAAATTTGAGTGGAAAGAATTTAGTATAAACAATTATATAAAGTTATTAATAAGGAGAATAAAATATTTATGTATCACAGAGACAAGTACAAGAAACAGCTATCACCCCTAGGCCTGGAGGAACAAAATGAAGAGTATGTAGTTATTAAAACTCAGAGAAGGAAAAAAAAAAACTTACAGAAGGGATACTGTCTTCTGAAAAGGGAGTGCCAGCTGAATGGTGCTGGTGTCTGGGATGGGGGTGGGAGGTGTTTGCAATGGGCCTGATTCTCCAGGTACTGGAAAAACTGCAAAACAAATTCAGCTGCAGCTACAGGAAGGCATTGCTGCTTCCAGAGTGAAGAAGCTTTAATGGGTGACATTCAAAGGAACAAAAAGCAAACGGGAATAAATCTCATCTTCCTCCTCAAGCCTTCGTTCTCTCTCTTAGTGTCCCCTACTGGCAAATCCTAATGAGGAACCTGCTGACCAAGCATAAATGTGACGGGCAGATTTTCACAAAGCAGGGTATAGAAGGGTGGCCGTGGAGGTGAGAGACAATAGCTATATGACTAGCATAAGGGTCCTCTCCTCCCCTTGACCAGAGATTTCCCCCGCTAAGAACTCACTGGAGGTTTCAGAGACATTCACTATCCCCAAAGGACCCCCGGCCCTCGGCTCCAATAGTCCCTGAGGAAGGCAGGAATTTCTCAAGAATATGAAAGGCTTGAAGGAACTCCTAACACTGTCCACACCAGATCTATCACCGATGGGTCAAAAAAGCCTGATATTTTGTTTCTGGTTAAGGTCACTCTTTATTTTATTGGCCACCTTTTCCAGCCTATCTCACTCAACTTTATTAATCAATGAGCACTAGGTAATAGCCCATTTAATATAAAATTAGCAATATAAATGTCCCAAACTTGCCTCCATCCTCTAAGATAAATGTCTCCTCTTTGTTCTCATGAGTAAACTCACATCTGAAATGAGTATGTACATTTTCTTTTCATTCATTTTGCTTAAAATCCTATTCCCATTTCCCTTACTATTTTTATGCAGAATCAGCTTGGGCTTTTCTACACTTCCTCGAGAAGAATGCGCCCAGGATGACAGCAACCTGGTACCTGGCACAGGTCTCCTCTATACTCCCAAATCCACATGGTCTGCTGCTCCCACACACGTGGCTGCTGGTGCTGATGCCAGCTGAGTGCCACAGAAGATCCCAGGCTCCAATCCATGTCTAATGGGGAGAGTTCATGAGAGGCCCAAAGACCACGGTCAAAAAGCTGGGATAATAACTAGGTACCTTGAAGAACCGTGGCCCCCAGAGATTTACCCCTCTAAGGGTAAAGTCAACATTGGCCCCTTCTGAAAGGTCTCACAAGTCCCCAGAAAGCTGGGATGTGCTAAACTATGAAGCCGAGGTCTATCTGCCCCTCAGGTGAGGAGGCTGTGTGGTGTCTGGGCAGAAGGCAACTTTATCCAGAAATTCCAGACTGCTGCTTCCACTTCACCATCCCACATTACCTCATATTATCATCAGGAATGCTGCCACTGAGGATGCCCCAATAACCAGATCTGATTATCAGTAACACTTAAAGGAAAATAACAACACAGCTAATGGATCCAGAGAAGGTAAGACCAAACAAAATGAGCACCCAGCAAAATGGTGCTACCAAAGCGGACAGATGATAACTGGCCAAAAGAATATCAGTAGCATTTCATGAAATTCAAGCACAGATCACGAGCGTACACACAAGATCTTCTAGAACTGAAGGCTTTGTTTTTCAAACTATATATCTCAGTAAATTAATTGACAGAGAAGTGGCAAATGGTGAAATCCAAACTAGTGACCTGGAATTCTAATTAGAATTATCTCAAAGTACAGAAAAGTATAAAGATAAGAAAAGTATAAAGACATAAAAGTATAAAGAAGAAAAAGATAAAATACTTGGGGAATAGACTCAGGATAACTAAGATGTCATTAATAGGAGTCCTAGAAATCACCCATGGAATACAGTGACAAGAGGAAATAATTAAAATAAACAAATAATAAAAGAGAACTTTCCTGAGACAAAGGAAAGTACAAGTTTTCAGATTAAACATATATAGTAAATTCTAGGCAAATATGACTGAAATAGATATACTGTCGAACACATAATGTTAAAATTTCTAAACTCCAAAGATAACAAAATAATTACGAGTTTCTAACAGAAAGAAGTTATCCACTAAGAACTAGTATAGAAATTTTTATACCTCACATTGGCAGCTAGAAGACACAATGTTGGAGAACATCTTTCCTACTGAGCAGAGAGGATCAGAACCCAAGAATTCTATATCCAACTCTGATATTTAACTGTCAGGAGAAAAAAAATTTGCATATATCATGTCACCCATCCTTCATCAGAAGAAAGTGATCAAGAAAGAACTCTAGCCAAAAAACATATGAATTAGAGCCAAAAACTCGACTTACAACTTGATAAAGAGAAGAAACAGTGGTGAGCATCAAGCTTTTCTGTGTCTGTGTGTATGTGCATGAAAGAGGGAAAGAGAGACAGAGACCGAGAGGAGAAAGGGGGGAGAGAGAGAACTATAAGTGGATACTGAAAATTGTGGGAATGAGTAATGTATGCACTAAATAAGTTTTATTAAAATAAAAGGAATAAACTTTAGTGAAAATTTTAATAATACATGAGAACTAAAAGTGAAACTATTTCAGCAAAATTTTGAGGTTATGGTTAGAGAAAGGAAAGATGTCTCCCAAAAGTCTCATCTAGGTCAGGGCTGGAAGCTTACAATATGAGGAAAGTTAAAGTATCTTTTAAATCTTTATTGGAGCAATGGTGAGAAAAATAGGGGAAAGATACAGGGTCTTGATGGGGGAAGTAGGCAAAATGTTTTTTAAATAAATAGTATAAAAGTATGTGTATGAGTTTGAGTAATAGAAAAAGGAACAGGAAAGTACAGAACATCCAAATTAATAAGAGAAAACACATGAAATAAATACCAACTTTAACAAATCAGCAAAAATGGTGAAAATGAAAAAGAGTACTCATTTAAATTATTTAAATATTTTTACTATTTTATATTAATGTATCTGTTGGCTTTTGGGCTTATATTTCTTTTGCTTTGTCTTGCCTTTTAGTGATTGCTCTAAAGGTTACAATATAAATATCTAATCTTACCTTCTCAGAATAATTAGTTAATTTTGTTTCACTTCATGTAAAAGGTGGAAGCCTTCCAATCCTATAGGTCCTCCAGTCAATCTTTATGGTGTAATTGTCATAATATATATATTTCATATCCATACATTGCAAATCCCACAGAGTTTTGCTTTTTTTCAGTGATACCTATTTTTTAAATCTTAAGAGAAAAAAGTCTTTTCCATTCACACAGATATGTGTCATTCCTGTTGCTCTTCCTTTATTCCCAAAGACCCTTTCATCCTGAAATCTTTCCTGGGCATTTCTTATGGAAAAATATCTGTTGATAATCAATTTTCTTAAAAAAAAAAAAACCATTTAATTTGCCTTCATTCTTGATGGGTATTTTCACTGGACATAGAATTTTGGGTTGACAGTTTTTGTTTTGGGGTGCTTTTTTAGTATAGTTGTTGTTTCATTCTCTTCTGGCCTCCATGGCTTTTGATGACAAATCCACAGTCATTCTAATCATTTCCTCCCTGTATGTAATGTGTCACTTTTCTACAGCTGCCTTCAAGCCTTTTTCCTTATCCTAGTTTCATCAGTTTGACTATGATATATCTAGGATCAACTTTCTTTGAGTTTGTCCTGCTTAAATTTCACTGTGCTTCCTAAATCTGTAAGCATATGATTCTCACCACCCCTGACACCCCACAGATTGGAGAAGTTTGGTACATTGTCTTTAAAATATGTTTTCTGCCTCAATATCTTTATCCTCTCATTCTAGGACCACCATGACATGTATGTTAGACATTTGGATACTGTTTCATGGGTCTCTGAGTCTCTGTTAACTTTTATTTCTTTGTGTTTCCGATGAGATTATCTTCAAATTCACTGACTTGTTTCTCTGTCCTCTCTACTATGCCACTGAGTTCAGAGTAAACTTTTCATTTAAGATATTATGCTTTCTAGTTATAAAATTTCCATTTGATTCTTTTTTATACTGTTTGTTTCTCTGAAGAGAGTTCCTATTTTTCCATTCATTTGAAGTGTTTACTTTGGCCTCATGGATCAGCATAGTTATAATAGATGCTTAAAGACTATGGTAATTGCAATGTCGAAGCCATTTCAGGGTTGTCAACTGTTTATTGTCTTTTCCCTTGAGAAACTGGTTATATTTTCCTGGTTCTCTGTACATCAAGTAACTAGAAATTGAGAATATTACATCATATAAATTCTGGATCCTATTACAATACTCTGGGTTGATGAGGATGTAGAATAACTGGAACTCTCATATTCTGCTGGGAAAAATGCAAAATGGTATAACCACTTTGGAAAATAGTTTGGCAGTGTCTTATAAAGTTCAAATTACACCTAATATATAACCCAGACATTTTACTCCTACATATTTTACCCAACAGAAATGAAAGCATATGTCCATTAAAAGACTGCTACATGAACATTCATAATACTTTTCATAAACTCCAACAACTGGAAATGACCCAAATATCCATCAACAGGTCTTTGGATAAACAAATTGTGGTATATCCAAACAATGAAACATTTAAAAAAATTAATTACTGCTACACACACAAAATGGATAAATCTCAAAATCATTATGCCATTTGAAAAAAGTCAGGCAAAAAGAGTACATAGTCTATGATTCCATTCATATAAAATTCTAGAGGATTCAAACTAATTTACATTTGCAAAAAGCAGAAGTATTTGCTGAGAGCCAGGAGTGAAGAGAGGCTGATAGGAATGCTTATTATCTTGACTGCAGATATGATTTCACAAGTGTATACCTATATCAAGGTGATCAAATGGGTATTTTAAATATGTTCATTTATTGTGTTTCAATTATGTCTCAATAAGCCATGTAAATAAAAAACAGGACTCAACTATGTAAATGAATACAAAACAAAGCAAGAGAGGTGGAATAACTTCAAGTGTACCAGTCCTTGCACTGTGCATGACTGAATTTACCATTAAAAGACAAAAGACAAAAATCAGACTTGGTCAAAAAAGAAACCTCTAAGCTTACAAGAAATATTTAAAGTGATAATGAAGATTAAAAATAAAGAGATACCAGGAAAATATAAATAAAAATTGAATGAATCTTTAAAAAATCAGACAAGGTTATAAAAACATCAAACAAATCAAAGAGATTCTTGTAACAATAAGAATGTCCTATTTATAAAGAAGATACCATATTCACCAAATAATACAGCAGATAAGTGTGTAAAACAAAACATATTAAAAATACAAAAAGGATTTAATAAATAAACGTAACAAATATAAACTTGGAAGATTCATATACTTCTTTCAGAAATGAGTACAGCTACTAGACTAAAAAAAAGCAAATATCTAAAGGAATTAAGTAACAATCAATAAACTGAATAATATAAGCAGCAAAGATATTAAATATATGGAGAACCATATGGCTCCAAATAAACCATATATATTTTGTCTTATGTCCATAAGACATTTACAAAAAATTGACCTTTTACTTTTCTTAAATAAAAATATATCAAGAAAATCCTTTACAGGCCACATTTTCCATTAATAATGTATTAGGAGCAAAAGATAAATGTGGCTAATGAAAGCAACTGTCAGGATTTTTCTGAGGCTGAAATACCACCTGACATTGAACATGATACAAGGCTAAACTGGAGGAAAGAAAATCTGGGATCGAATTCCACCTTTGGCAGACTGCATGACATTGGGAATTACCCAAACACACTGAGATTCCAACTCCTACAAGATAGCAGTAATTCCACTTAAACTACAAATTTCATAAAAGTTGTTACCAATGAAAGGCAAATTGAGATCATGAAAAATTATAATTTTTCAAAGTATAAATTACCATACAAATGCAGGGTTTCTATGTCTAAGCAGCAGTCAACTGGACTCCCCAAAAGACTTAGAGGGGGGAAAAAAGGCTCTGGAAATGTCTTTTTACACTGGGGTCTACCTGTACATGTATGCAAAGGTCTTTTTAAAGAAATGTAGAAAAGCCACACATGCTTGGAGTGGTAGGAGCTGCAGCCACTAACAAGAATAACTTGTTACTAACAACTAATGAGGAGGTAAAGTCCCTCAGATTGGAACTACTTAAATATTTGATGACTAATAAATCAAATGTTAATTAAATACTTCAGTTATTATCTTCCCTGACCAGCATATAATTAACATTTAATTTGTTATAAAATATTTAAAGTTATGAAATATCCTATGGTATCTAAAATGTCTCCATTGTCAAATCATCTTGAGACAATGTGTCAAGGGTACAAGAGGTTAGACTGCCATTTAAACCTCAGGAGACAGAACATAAAAAGTACTTTTTGTGATTGTCTCGCATAAAGAAATGGACAATGAGATAAGGAGGATCATTTGCCAACTGAATTTGGCCAAGGAATTTATAACTAAGCGTCACTAGGAAGTAAAGGATGAAATAGGAATGAGGCATCCTTCCAAACCTAAAACTATAGTGTCGTGAATGTTGCGACCACAACAGTTAAGTGGAAAACACGATTAAAAAAGAAAGCATCATTCACTTTGGCCTCTTTGAACTTGAAATACATCTGAAAGAAGGTGCATAAGGAGGAATACATTGGACAGAACAGTTATTTAGTAAGACAAGAGGTATCAAGAAAGAGGTATCCTGCTCCCAACTCCCCCACAAGGCTGTCTGAAAGTCCCAGAGAGAAATGCATTTCCCATTGGTTCAAAGCTCACCTTGGAAGTTACATGAGCCTAAGCAGACAGCAAGGGAAATAGGGGCTGGAAGGACAGAGAACTGTAAGAAGACATCTAGCTAGTAAGGAGAAAGGGATTTGAAGAATGAGCATCCACACTGTTGGTCCTTAAACCAGGACCATGCAGAAGAGTCACTGGACCAAAAGAAACATCTTCTCTTGTGAATCATCAGTAGAGCTCTGTGGTGAGCCAGGGTACTGGCAGCCTCCTAAAAGAAGACTCCTGTGACACACACCTACAACATCAAAGGCAATAGGTGGGTTCTACTTCCAAAGATCATGACTTAGGGGTGCAGCCTCTCCCCCCTCATTTCTGCATTGCCCCTTTGCATACATGGTCTTCAGTACCACCTCAGTTCAGTGGTCCAGATGGCAACACACATTCTATCAGAGATGTAAATGTGGCATGCATACCAGACCCTAGACTTTGGACTTCACAAGGACTGATTCCAATTGCTTCTCGAATCACCTAAGTGTCTGTTATAATAGACATTTATGGTAACCTGCCCAAACTCTTTTACCTGCTGAACCTTTTCTATCTAGTATTTAAAGATAGTCAACTCCAACCCCAGCCCCCAAGCCTCAAGGAATACATTCTGCTCAGCATAACACATGGTAATCCTGGAAACTTCGTTCTGCTTGTCTGGGATTGATTTAGGAGTAAACAGAAACATAGTTCTTGCCAAAGAAGAATGAGGTGTGGTCTTCTAGGACCTCTCTATGAAGACAGAGAACCTGGAAGAGACAGTCCTCATAGTACTGTTTGATGCTGTGTCTCTATATGACTGCAGAACGGAAGAGCCACCCCACCACCGTGCAAGGGTTGATCCTAAGGAAAAAGCACCCTGGGGAGTTTGGAGACCAGAGAAAATGAAAGAAGCTGGCCACCCAAAGCCACTAATTAGTGAGTGACTGAATTAACCTACTCTGGGGATGCTCCACCTCTGGATTTCTGACACTGTGTGCTTTTTTCATAGCCCTTCTCCCAACATGCAGCCTTCCCTTTATTGCTGTGTTGCATTTTCTCAACATGTGTGCTCCTTTTTACTCATGTTAATTCCCCACTACCTGATTACACATCCAGAGCTTCCACTTGTACAGACCCCAGCCTGCCCATACTATCGAGCTCCACGCTAATAGTAAAGTTCATACCAGCTCCATATAAAGGTTTCTAAAATCTGGGTAGCAATATGATTGTCCCTTCCAGACAGCAATGTTCCAGGGTCATCCTATAACTTTGGATACATGAGATATCCAAATTTACAGAAACAATAGTGTGTGTCTACATTAGGAACTGACTTTACCTTTGTGCTCCTGATTCCTACTCCATCCTCCACTCTAGCAAGTTATTTCACTGACTTCTACCTGCAGGTCCAGAGGAAGCCACTCCCAGGAACAAATCTGACCTTAGGAAGAAGCATCCATAAACTTCCGGGACTGCAGATGGCTTCCGTAAACAGCCTGATTCTCCAGCTGTTCTTATATACTGCAGTTCTCTTGTTTGTCTTTTCTGTACCTCTTCAGTTTCCGTAGCACTACAAGTCCTAACTTTCTGCATGGAAGGTAGACCACCTGCACTGCTTTGCTCTTCAGGAAACTGT
This sequence comes from Pteronotus mesoamericanus, assembly GCF_021234165.1. Classification (NCBI taxonomy): domain Eukaryota; kingdom Metazoa; phylum Chordata; class Mammalia; order Chiroptera; family Mormoopidae; genus Pteronotus; species Pteronotus mesoamericanus. The sequence continues at coordinate 1,124,655 of NW_026555095.1, read as the reverse complement.
AGCCCCAGGTTCTGATTTGCCTGCATGTTTCTTATCTGCCCTTTGGCCTGGTTCTCATTCCTGGCACTACCCTCCATGCCCCAGCTTAATCACCACCTGCCACACAAGAAGAGCTGCCATCCACACCCCAACGTGTCAGACTTAGAGCTCTGAGAAGTAGCAGGGAGAGGGAGGGAATTGCTTGCATAATACTGTGAAACACATGGCCCTGTGAATGTAAGCCAGAGAAAGTGACAAGCAATTTCCCATTGAAAAGGTGTTGAAGAAAATAAGAGAATTAGAAAGAGATAATGGCATAAGCATCAAATAAGGATATATGCAGAAGTGCTTTGATACACACAAAGCTATTAAAGACTAAATTGGAGAATGGTCAACAGAGTGAAAGGCTGAGGGGAAAAATGAGGTTTTCGGAAGCATGATGTGATCTACAATTTCAGAGCTCGCATTAAGTCAGAATGTAGAGCATCCTAGATTAGAATTGATTTCATAGGAGGAACTCTTGTTTTTGTTGCATTTAGCCTACCTACAGGTAACTCCACAGCAGGGCTGAGGACAAGGAATAGTGTTTACTGATATCAGACACGGCAGTGTTAGTTAGCGCTCTCATCCCTCAGTGATCACATGAACCTCACATGAGGTTATGCAGCGACGTCAGGTTTGGTGGTGGCTGAAACTGCTTACTATATCAGAAGATATTTTCTTAGTAGAACAGCCCTCAGCCATGCCATTTAACTCTCTGATGAACCCATCACAGTGATAAAGCTCTTCATGTCCCCAGACTGGCAGGGAACATCAGCGTCACACATAATTATCATACTCAGAGGAAAGAGTCCATTAATGATCTAGGCTGAAACCAGGGCTGAATACTAATGAAAGGATGGCCTCCTAGGATATTAATTAGGGGTGACACTTTCAGGGCAAGCTTGACTTTTCTTCCTATGATTCCAGTTGAGACCATGCATTGGATGTGAGCAAAATGCAGATCAGGGTAAGAATAGAAAAGAAGGAACAGTGGAGAATTTTAAAAACTGAAGGACCATGAAAAACAAATCAGGATGGTTTCAATCCTAAAACTCAAAAAGTAGATCAGGTGCCTGAAACTCAAGTGCCAGCTGTCCTTTCCTTGCCATTTGAGGTTTAATAAACCTTACTCCATCCCTTTTTCCTATGTTCAGTGGACAGCCTACTACTCTCCCTTGAAATATCTGAGGATCTCTAGGGTATACATTCTCAAGGTTTTTCTGATTCTAAATTTCTCAGTCCACTGAATGTGACAGTTCACCTGCATTTGTTGCCTGTGGTTCTCTTGCCTCTCCCCTTGATACTCAAAAGGTGGTCTTGAGACCAAGGTCTGAGCACTTGCTGGCAATGTAGAATTTTGGGCCCTACCCCAAACTAACTGAATCAAAATCCGCAAGTTTAGCAAGATTCCCAGTGATATGCACACATATTAAAGTTCAAGAAGCTCTGCTGTACTCAATGCAAGCAATGTAGATGTGGAACTCAGCTGCTCTCTGTTTTCCCCAAAAATATGATGAGAAATATTATGGATTTGGGACAATGTAGGAGTTTGCACAGCAGCAGAGCCTACACCTTATACTACATTATTAGCCATTCCTGTACTTAAAAGTCTTCAGACCACTTTGACCTCTTTCCCTCAAATCTCACATCTCAATTCCCTTCATTTTATGAGGCAGAGTAATTCAGCTCTCTATCATAGCTCTGTGCTCACTTTCACATACATAAAAACTCACATATGTCCACTGATAAAACAATGGGTTATCTCGACTCTTGGTACCCAAAAAACTTGCAGAGACTTTGAAGTTTAATGCTGTCCTTGCTCTCTCTCCTCTGGCCTCTGTGAATAGAAGGAAGGAGTACAGGCATATATTTTTCCTCTGATATGAAATATGTCACCTCCACCTCATTTAAAACTGCAATAGTCACTTTGGATTTTGAAACACTCTTTTTTTTTTTCCCCATACAGCAATGCCCAAATCTCCATTATTCATTGTAAAGCAAGATAAAAGCAGCTTAGGTCACTTAAATCCACAGAGTGTAAACAACATATGTGAAGCTCTACTTTCAAGTATTTTACAAGAATTACAAACAGGGAATGAGAATTATTCTAACTTTTAACTGGTTTCTCTTCGTATGATTGGTTTCTTTGGTCAAGGTCAGCTCCTATCTCAGACTCCACACTTAAGACTTTTGCCAGGGCAACCCATTCCCACTCTCCTTACCTGGGCCATTGGCTTTACTTGTGGCCATGGGCCCAAGTAAGGAAGGTGGTAACAGGTTTGGCCATGGGCTTTTTAATAATGTCTCTCTAGGATTGGCTATAATCTCTAAGAGGATCTAACTAAAAAATTCTTGACTAAAGTAGGTGTTGCCTCAGTTTTGAAACCTTATGTTTGAAGCCTTAAGATCAGGTGACGGTGAACATAGGGTATTGTTAAGATTTATTAACAGTAGGGAGAAGGGAAAGAGGTTCACTTGCCTTCATGAGACTTGGAAGCCCGAGGATGTTCCAGACATAGAAGGCTGGAAGCACAGGTGGGGTGGGTGGCCTGTATGACTGACAACACAGCAGATTAATTTGTTTTATAAGGTAGGTGGTCAGCAGCCTCCAGTAGAAACTAACAAACTTCAATCATTAGCAGAGTTGATACAAATAGTCCTGAGTTCAATTGAGCATGACAAATGGTCAGAACAACAAACATTTTTTCAACACCTACCAGTGCCAAGCATTGTGTCAGGCCCTGGAAAAGCACACATAACTGCAAAATTGTCCCTACCTTTGAGGAGTATAGTCACAAGACAAAGTTAATTTGAATATAATGTGGTAAATTCTAAAATAGATATAAGGCTTCATGAGGAGGTGTCACCTGAGAAAAGAGTTTTCTACTCTGGCAACTGATGTCCTATTCTCATCATACGTTTCACCACAACTATGTTTATGTTAGGTTTTCTAACCTAATCCTCAACATAACTCTCCTGGAAGCTTTGTAACAGAGTTGTTAAAATAGAGGAGCCTACTGAAACCACCAGGCTGTAATGCAGAGGTAAATGTCTGTGGGAAATTGATGTTAGATTGTGAACCTCTGGCATAAAACAATTTTGAAGGTGATTACAAGACAACAGAAGAATGACCTTATAATTTATTGCCTAAATTAAGGCATTTCTAAGAGTGAAGGAGGGACACTGTTAATAATTTCTAGGGTACTTAAAATCTGAAACTATAAAACTGCTCAAAGAAAACATAGGTGGTAAGCTCCTTGACATTGGCCTTGGTGATGATTTTTGGATTTGACACAAAAACAAAAGCAACAAAAACAAAAATAAACAAGTGGTACAATGTCACACTCAAAAGTTTCTGCCCAGCAAAAGAAACCTTCAACAAAATAAAAGGCAACCTAGTGAATAGGAGAAAATTTTTGCAAATCATACATCTGAAAGGGGTTAATATCCAAAATATATTTAAAAACTCATATAACTCAATAGTTAAAAAAAATCCAATTAAAATTTGGGCAGAGGATCTTAAGAGATATTTTTTCCAAAGAAGGCATGCAGATGGCCAACAGGTACATGAAAAGATGCTCAACATCATGAATCATTAGGGAAATGCAAAGCAAAACCACAATGAAGTATGATCTCATACCTGTTAGAATGGCTAACAAGTGTTGGCCAGAATGTGAAGAAAGGAAATCTTCGTGTACTGTTGGTTGGAATATAAATTGTTACAGCCTATAGAAAACAGTATGAAGGCTTCACATTCTCTGCACTTGAGAAACTGAGGTACTCAGATGTGAGCTGTGAAGTCTTGGAGATACAGGAAGCAATGAACCCACCGTTTTTGTAGTTCTGTCTCTTTAAAGCTATATTTGAGCAGCTCTTTAAAGGCAATGGCACTTAAGTAAGAGACATGAGGAATAATTTGAGATTACCCTTGAGAGTGCCTCAAGGGTTAATAAAATAAAATTCTTCCAGAAATGGTGAGAATTTTAAAGTTCTGTTCATTAATATGATACTGATCTTGGTACATTATTCAAAGTGTACACCTTAATACAATAGTATAATGCAGTTCACCTAGAACTAATGGAGGAAGGAGGAAGCAAATACCCATTTCTCAAAGAAGTGTGGTAAGAAAGAAGAATTGGGTGAAAGTCCCTAATAGAAAATCAGCTCTTATAAGAAAAGCACAGAGCTCTGGTGAGAACCATACTGCTGAGAACCAAGGGCAAATTCGTAGAGGAGAGGGTCTCTAGGTCCTGGGACCCTAAAAGATAGCTACCACCCAGCAAGTCAAATTGCAATTTGATGACCTGCTTCTGAGGAATATCAGATTATTGTTAAAGCACATTCCAATAAGCAAGAATTCCTATTTGCCTCGGGATGAATGTTTTTAATTTTGAATGCTACACTGAATTGTTTATCATGAAAATGTTTAATAATGCAATGTGGCTGCAATATAGGAAAACACCACAGAGAGGGGCAGAGGCTGAATAATTGACCAGGGAAAAGCCTCTCGCTCAGCTGAAGACTGGCAGGAGCACCCTGGCCAGTAAAGGAAACACTAAAGTCAGGCACCAGAGGAAGAGCCAGAGGACTGGGGGCAGGAGGGGGTGGGGATTAAGCAAGAAGAATGAAAAAGAAAAGAACTTGTGAAGGCGGACAACAGTGTGGTAATTGCTGGGGGAGGCGGGTGGTGAAGGCTGTAGTGGAGATAAATGGTAATGAATGAAGACCTGACTCGGGGTGGTGAACACACCATGCAGTGTACAGATGATGTGTTGTAGAATTGTGCCTCTGAAACTTGTATCATTTTGTTAGCCAGTGTCACCCCAATAAATTTAATTTAAAAAATAGCCAGAGGATAAGAAGAGTCAAAGAGAGTGTTACACAGAGAAAAGGGACTGCACTTCCTTTCCCTTTAAGTCCCTTATAGAAGGCCATGTGGTGTATACAGGAGGTATCCGTAGCACCCAGGAGACCAAACAACAACTAAAGATAATGGTTTTGGCAACAGAGTAGGGGAAAAAGAGTGGGATCCATAAGAACCTGGATGATGTCCCTCACTGAGGCCCAAGAAATATGCCCAAGACTCCAGCCACACCGATGAGCTAAAGAACATTACATCTGGCAACACAAGGTATTTTGGCTTCTATATGGAATTAATGGTGTGTTGTTTCCAAATTAAATTTCTATGAACTAATTCTTTTATAAGAAATCTTAATTCTTAGAGTGCTGAAAAAGAGGTAATAAGCAACAACATGGTCGATAAAATAAACTGCCTGAGAATTTTTTGTAAAAGGTCTGTGAATCATATCACATTTATATTAAATGATGTATCAAATATTCTCTAGAAAATGTCCTAAATGGTTTCTAGATTTCCTGGCACAACCACATAAGGCATTTTCCTTCTCACAGGACTAAACAGATCTAATAGACTATAATCATTATTTGTTGGAAAGGCATGCCTGGGTATCCCTGTGCCCTTTCCAATGAGAGACTGCATATCTGCAGTGAGGGAGAAAAAAGCACATAACATTTGCAGATTCTTGCTAAGACCCATGTGATACAAAAGTCTCCCTTGTTCTCTCCTTTGATGTGTGGGCTTCTATAAATAAAATAGGAGATGTTAAGCCATTTGTTAGCCAGAGAAGACAAAATAAAATTGTGACTCGTTGTCATATGAGCCCACAGTTTCAGCCCAAGATAAAGGAATAAAAGGAATCAGCATCCTTATGCCCCTTTGCCAGAACAGTTGCACACTGTCACCAGGCTGCCTGGTAGAAGAGAAGGAAAGGCTGGGAGTGGGGATACTGTCTTTGTAAAAAGCTTTTGTAAAGAGCATCTCAGCATGACAGGGAAAACCATCTTGGTTCTCTATGGGAATTAAGCAGCTGCACTGTATGAATCTATAATTCCAGGGAAGTGACAGCCTTATTGCTGCAAAGGGTCAAAGCTTTACAGGCAAAGTCACTATTAATCCCTATGAGGTTTGCTTAAAGGGTGTGCTGTCAGCAGCAACAGCCCCTGGGACTGCTGGCTTGAATTCTCAGACCATGCCCACAATACACTGGAGTTCTTCATACTCTACAGCGACTCTCGAGACTGGTAAGTCTTATTTCTTTCATCCAGTTCCAGGATGAACTGAATCCTGCCGCAGCTGATTGTATACCCAAACACAAGGACTAGGCAAGGGCATAGCTGCGGCATGAGATTTAAGGTGAGGGCCAAAATATACAGAGGGAGCTCAAGCCAGGATAGAGTCCCTGAAGAGTTAATGGTCAACATAGTGACAATCTCAGAGGCAAATGTGACAAACTGCCAAAATTCCAAGGGCAAATGTAGTAGCTAAAATGATTTAGAGCGTTGCTACACAGATAGAGAGTTGCATATAGGGTGGGGCAAAAGTAGCTTTACAGGAGTGAGTACTTGGAAGACAGAGTTTGTTCTTGTATTATTATTATTTATTAATTATTGCATTAGTTTCCATATGAACAACTGTAAAACAGCTTTTGCTTAACCCTGTATTTATAGTTAACTCCATGGATGAGGATTTCAGGATCCCATAGGATAATGGAAGCAGAAATGGTTTGTTTGCTTATGTAAGTGTTTGTTTAATCTACAAAGTTTCTTCCCAAACATCATGCTAAGTAACAAGAACAAGAAAAAACAAAGCAGCCCCTACTTCTGCTTCTGACCATAACAGTAACTGATACCAAACTAATATTCTCATAGTAAAGAACTATAAAATTGGACAAATCTGTGAAGTAAATGATTTTAAATGTTGGACAACAAGCAGCATATAAAAGAAGAGAAGCAAACTAGGTAAACCCTATGATCTCCCTATTTTCTTTATGAAAGCAACTTCTTGTCCATAGTTCAGGGAGGTACGTTCATGTAGAGCATAATGACTTCATTGCCAAGAGAGGCAGAACTTGAAAATCAGAACCTCAAGGGGATAGAACCTGTGAAACCTTATATTAGCAAGAAGGGAGCGCAGTGCAGAGGGAAAACAAGAAATCTGCAAAGACTCTTAATGCTTTGAACAAAGATTAAGTTGCATATGCACAGGATGAGGGTAGATGAGGCAACACAGGCAGTAACTACTGGGGATGAGATCTGTGCAGATTGGAGTGGAGATTGTAGAGGCCATAGAATACACATAGACACATGAGTGTCCCAACCAGCCAATGTAAAGAAGACTCACCCCACACTCAAAGAATTCAACTGAGACCTCGGAAACTCCACAAATGAGTTGCCTTAGTCTAGCCATAGAATTAAGACTATAGTAGATCTATTCCAACATAGCTTAAAATATGCCTTGAAATCATTACACTAATCCTCCATTAAGTTAACTACTTGAGAGAACAAATTCCAATGCTTTAAATGAAGACAACCAAAGCCAGGTTGTTGTTTTTTTTAATGTAGTATCTACAATGTCTAGCACACAATCAAAAACTGCCAGACATGAGAAGTAACAAAATGTGATCTATAATTTTTTTAAAAACCAATAGAAACATATCCAGAGATAACAGAGATTTTGTAATTAGCAAATGACTACTTTAAATACCTAATATATATATGTTTAAGGATTTAAAAGAAAATGTAGCCAAAATAAATGAAGAAATAAGGAAACTAAAGAGATAAGGGGACCTTATATAAAAGATCCAAATAGAAATTATATAACTTAAAACTGATAACTGAACTGCAATGAAAAATGTTCATCACACAGCAAACTGGATACTAAAAAAAAAAAATCAGTAAACATAAAGACAAGACAATGAAAGCTATCCAAACTGAAGTGTGGGTAGTAGGGTCAGTGTAAAAGTAACTGGAAAAATTAACACAACTTCAGTGACTATAGGGTAATATCAGACAGTCTAAGAAAAATGTGATTGGATTTCTGGAGAGAGAGGAGAGATGCTGAAGTATCTGAAAAGTTTCCAACTTAATGAAATATATCAACCCACAGATTGGAGAAGCTCAACACACCTCCATACAAATAAACCAAAAAAAAAAAAAAAGACACATAAGCTTATCATAGTAAAATTTCTGAATATCAATGATGAAAATAAATGCAGCCAGATTTTGAAAGACCCCAAAATGCTAAAAATTGTCCCTGGAATCTCATTAGAAACAATTAATGACATATTTAAAATACTGAAAGGAAAAATAAACATTGACAATCTAGAATTCTGTGTACAGTGAAAATATCCTTCATAAGTGAAGGTAAAATGACATTTTCAGATAAACAAAAATGGAAATAACTCATTACCAGCAGATATGCCGAAAAAGACATTTTTAAGGAAGTTCTTCGAACTGAAGGAATATGATGAATATTATAAATATTCATGAAAGATACTAAAGTAGATATGAACAAATGAAAACATATACCATGTGTTTCAATAAGACCTAACATCATAAAGATCTTAACTGTGAGTTAATTCATAAATTTATTTTAACTCTAACAAAAATGCCAATATAAATGTTTTTCTATTGTTAGACAACTGAATTATGAATATAAAGTTCACTTGGAAAAAGAAACAAGACAAAACAGCCAGAAAAATCCAGATAAAAGAAGTGCAAAGAGGAAGAGGCTAGCCTATAAAATATATAAAATATATTATAATCCTTTAAAATTAAAACAGTTTTATATTGACATGAGCAGACAGAATAGAAAATTTAGAAATAGATCCAAGTATATGTGATAATTTGATATATGAAAAAATGGTATCTCAAATTATAGGTGAAAATTACTTTTTAATAAATGATGAGATAACTAGATAGTGTTTTGGAAAATAAAATAAAATTAAATCCATCCTCACATTATCCACCAAGATGACTTCCAAATTGATTTAGAAATTATATATTTTTAAAATGGAATATACAAAAACTAAAAGAAAAATAGGTATATTCCTTTTAACTTAAAAGGAAGGAAAATCTTCCTACATGACCTAAGTTTCAGAAGCAAGAAAGAGAAAACTGGTCTATTTGACTACATAAAATGTACCCAAAAAGAGAAGAAAAAAGGAAAACACTTTTACATTGAAAAATTAAAAAATACAAATGAATAAACTGGGGAAAGTGAAGTGTATAATATAACTTATATAAAAAAAAGACTAGTCTCTATAAGAATGTAAAACCTTAAAAAAAAAATCTAGCACAAACGACCCATAACCCAATAAAATAAAGGGCAAACAGCAACCAACAAACATTCACAGATAAAGAATGTTTCATAAACATATGAAAAGATGCTTACCTCACTCCGAATAGGGGAAACATAAATTAAAGCAACACAGATATACTATTTCTCACTTATCTCCCAGCAAAACCCATGAGTCTAATCTTATACCCTTTGGCAAAGCTACAGAAAAATATTTGTTCTTATTCTTAGCTGTCTGATAGGCAAAATGACTATTTCTAGTAAAATTACATTTGCATTTATCCCACCGATGTTTCTACAACTTTAGTTAGCGATATCCCGAATTCTATTTTTACCTGGAAACATTTCAAAGACTCCTCTTATAATCATGATATGATTGAGGCTAAATTATTCCCTCAACCCCTCATTTGCCAGGCAGAGGTGATGTCATCTTGGTGTTTGACTACTCTATTGATATAGGATACTGGGAAGAACGCTCAGAACTCTGTTCAGTAACTCAGGCTCAGAATGATCTTCAAATGCTGATCGATCAGGAGTATACATCAGAGCTTATCAAGGGCCAAGACCCCAGGGAGAGGTATCAAACAAATATATACCTTGAATTTTCAAATTCTTCCCCTCTGTCCTGATTACATGGTTCTGGTGATGGCAGGAGTTTAAGATGGAAGATTATAAAACATATTTTATATCAAGTGCCAGCAAACTATGGCCTGCAGGCCAAATCCAGCCAGCAGCCAAACTTTGTTTTTGTAAACAGTTTTATTGGAACACAGCCATGCTCATTGTTTACATATGGTTTGTGGCTGTTTTTTATGTCACAATGGCAGAGTTGAGTGGTTACAACAGAAACTGGGCCACAAAACCTAAAATATTTACTCTCTGGCCCTTTACAGAAAAAGTGTGCCAACCCATGCTCTGAAGTAAAAAGGGATTTGAACCTTGAAAACTTCTGGGGCAGTTTAGTTCTGGAAGCAGGTGCTGATGCATTGTGTCTCCTACTGCCATGATCCCACGAGCAACCAAGGGTCCATCAGGTCTCTGGGGTTACAGAGGCAGTGAAGCAAAAGCAGACCTGTGGGATCGCAAAATCTTGTGCAAGTGTCCCTGCAGACAGCAGCCACAATTCGGAGACCCAACACTGGCTCCCATGTTCCTAACAAACTGGCATGTGGAGTGTGATCCTGGGGAACACCAACCTTGGAACTCTGAACACAGGGATAATTGTCTTACCAGCCACTACAACTAACTGAAGTAAATCTAGCAAAGAAATACCCTTCTCTCCAAAGTATTGGGCTTTCAATTGGATCCCACAAATAGTAAATAATAATAATAACAACAACAACAACAAATACAGACGTGGAACTTTGGGATTGTGGGAACTCTGAGAAGCAGATGACCCAGGAGAGGGGAGCTGCGGCTTTTCCTCTGAGGTGGCCGATCGAGGCAGAAAGGTCTTATTTACTTATTAGCATCATGCCAATCCTCAGGCTAGATGGCTACACACACTCGCGTGCGTGCTCACACATCCCAACCCTCTGCCCCAGACACCAATGATTCCCTCAACTTCCTCTCACACAATCTCTAAACTCCTGTCGCTTTTCTCTGCCGGCCTAGACCCCCTATGGCTTTTCAGCCTCTGGGACACAAAACCCCCATATAGGATACCGTATTTTGCTGTGTACAATGCACTCCCGTGTAAAACACGCACCCATGTTTTTGGCCCAGACTTTCAGGAAAAAAATCTTTTGTTTAAATTTTTTAATTCAATTATTTATTTATTTATATTTAAAAACAAAACCGATTATCATATTCCAGGGTATTATTTTGCATATGGATATTGTTATTGCTTTCTAGAGTTACACTTTTAATGCATAAGCATAAATAAAACAATTAAAAACATTTATATAGACACGGAATTCGTACTACCCATGTATAATGGACATCCTTATTTTTCCCTCAAAAATGTGGCGAGGGGGAGTGCGCACTATACATGGCAAAATACACTATGTCCCACCTTGATCATTCTGCCGCTAAGCATGCTTTCTTTGCATTCTAGCTCATGGGTCTGCCCAGGAGTGAGGGAAGGCAACCAGTCCTCAGGGCTAAGAGTTACCTTGACAGGCACTGCATGGCTCTTGTGTCCATGGATGTGCCGCACTCCTGAGGATTTTCTGCTGCCTCTTCTCCTACCCTTGCCTCTGATAATGTGGCTATGTATACCCACTGTAAGTATCTGCTGGTCTGGGGATGTTGAGCTCTGTGAAACTGGCCTGACTGTGCCCTGCTTTCTAAGTGGATGAAGCAAGACCTTCAGGGTACTTGAACTTAAATGGCAACTTGATTTTCATTAATTCTCTGCCCCTTTGTTGTCTCTCCTCTACTTACTACAAAAATGCCCAGATCTTCTAAGTCACCTCCTGCTTCTCCTCCCCTAACATTCCTAACAGATGTGTAAACATGCTGATTATGACTCTGCTCCATTACATTCTTCACTAGCAAGGGTAAAGTTGGTTGCAGAGTGCCCTGGAAACTAACCATTTCTCCACGTGCATCTGGTTTAGAGGACACAGTAGGGTAAGTCCTCCCGCTGGCCTTCTTCCAGCTCCACTACACCAGGAGTGGATGCACAGGGACCTCTGGTCCCCCAACCAGATCCCAGTGCTGCCATCTCAGGGGCCAGGATCAGACGCCACAGGAAGCCACACCTGTGACTGGGAAAACACCACCTAGCATTAAGAAGGCTAGAAAACACCAGAAGGCTAGATTATAAAGTTTCTCCACTACAGAAAGTGTCGCTGGGTTTCTTACTGTGTTTGGAGCTCATCTCTGTGCGTGTGGCTGTCAGTTCCTCTCCTACTCCTCTCAGTCAGTCCTCTCATGTCCCTCAGCCTCATTACTTGCCGTCTCCCTCTGCATCACTACCTTTATGTCTTCTAGGTGTCACAGCCTGAGAAAGATGAGGGCAATTTTAAAAAATGAAACTAAGTCCCTGCCAGTCAAAACACTAGAATCCAGAGCTCCTCCCTTTCCTAACTGTCCGTGACTGGTTCTTTATGCTTGAAAGTCATTGTAAGTTCACCTCTAGTGCCGTAGAGCAAATTTCACCTCTAAGCCTCTCAGGGCTGGAGTGCCCATTTTCTTCCTGCCTCTATCACATGGCAGATGATGGGCGAGCCTGGCCATCACTAACGCAGGCAGGCCTCGTCGCCCTGACCGTCCGTCCAGCTGGGGCCATCGCCACACTGCTGCTCTCCCTCAGTAGTCTGGTGCCTCACTGCCCTTCCCCAGGCTCACCACCCCGCTGGGTGGGGACGGACTTTCTCCCCACAGATGTTCCAACGTTCTAACTTAGCCCTTTTTATGCACTGAATTGTGTCCCTCCAAAGACCACATATTAAAGCCCTTGCCCTCAATATGACATATTTGAAGACAGGGCTTTTAGGAGGTAACTGAGGATAAATGAGGTCATAACAGTAGAATGTGATAGGACTGGTGTTCTTTCTCTTTTCACCCTATAAGAACACAGTGAAAAGGCAGCCATTTGCAAGCTTAGGGGAGAAGCCTCCTCAGAGGCCAAACCTGCTGGCACCTTGATCATGGACTTTTAGCCTCCAGAACTATGAGAAAATAAATTTCCATTGCGTAAGTCAGCTAGTATGCAGTATTTTGTTAGAGCAGCTGGAGCTGACTAGCACAGTCCCTGACAGGATGGACTTCCCTTGTCACTTGCTTCCGGCACACTGCTTTGTTTGTGGCCCCCAATCCTCAGTTTTTTATATCCTTCTTACAGGAAGTTGAGAGATTCCCACTAAGGCTAAGTCTGAGGCATAGAGCAGGAGCATCAGGTGTTGTACCTGGCACCATCCACCCTGCCCTGCACACCCAGCCTAGTTCAGAGTCTCAGCTGTTAGTGGTAATGCCTCTTCACTAGTTTCCTCAAAAGGCCCAGTTTAGTCATCACCCAAAAAGGTCTCCCATCCTTGTCTTGAACAGCTAGAAATCCTTCTTGGGATGATAATGTCAGACTTTGCAAAACCCTCAATCTATAGTGATTGCTTTTCTCATTTAAAAATCTCTCCCTGTAAGTCTCTGTATTTCTCATTCTATCTTTCCTCGTCTTTTTATTTTAAATGTCCTTTATTTTAAAATGTCCTTTGTTATCCTCTCTTTGCCCCATTCTTGAGGTCTTTCTTTGTCTCTTCCTCCTAATTATTCCCTTTCCTTTCTTTCTCTGTTACTATTAAAGTATGCATTTAAATTATTTTGAACAAGGTTTGTTCTCTAGTATTAATTTGATAAGTAAATGAGTCAAATGCTATATGCTTCTTCTTGTATGAAAACAAACAAGCAAATGAAAACCAAATTAATACTTTTTTAATTCTTGACTTCTTTTTTTATTGGGTGCACTACTAACCAGCATTTTTTGGTGCCACAAGGGGGCAGTGCAATCAAGAAGATAATTTAATCCACGCAGTTACAATACCAGCAGCCAGAAGAGGTGACTACGGGCTTCCTCCTGCAGAAAGGTAAGGACCTGAATGCGGTAATGGCCTCCTTCTGTCACTTGGGAAGAGCTATGACAGGCAAAGAGCATGGAAAAAGATTCAACAGGCATTCTAATTGGTTTTTGTATCTATGAATTCTGTTTACAGCCAACCAGAGGATCTTAATAGTTTATATTGGCTCAAGTGTCTGTTTTGTTGAAAATCAAGAGGTAGGGAAGGGTGGTGAGATCGAGGATGACTTCAAATATTTGACTATGGTTGACCAGAAGGACAGTGCAATTTGTCTACAAACATGTTGATTTTGTGGTGGGAAATGGCAAAACAGAAATGTCTAACATTTGTAAATTTGTGTCTAGCACTGAGAAGAGAAGTGAGGACAGAGAGATGTAACTTGGGAGGTCACAGAAGCCATTGACACAGAGAGCTTCCTGTTCTGTGGTCTCCCTCCAGATGCTTTATGCAGGGCTCTGCGTGGCACTCCTGTGTCTTCCTAATCTCCCAAGCTGGGATCTAATAAATATGGGCCTGTCCTCTTGTTTGCAAGTAACAAAAACTCAGTTCAAATTAGAACTAACTGGCTACCATAACTAAAAAGTCTAAAGAAGTACTAACCAATAGAAATTTAATGTGACATATTTAATTTAAAATTAATAGACTCACTTAAAAAGTTAAAAGTTCCAGGTGAAGTTAATATTAATATATTTTATCAATCCAAAATATCTATAATTATTCTACTTTTAACATATAATCAGAAAGTTAAAATTATTAAGACATTTTGCTTTTCCTTTTACACATTAATTCTCCAAAATCTTATTTGTATTTTACATTTCCAGGACATTTCAGTTTGGACGAGCCATCTGCCCTGGTGGCTACCATATTAGAGGGCAGAGGCCTGGAGCCAGGCCTCAAGGTATGACTGGATCCAGACTTTCAAATAGCTGTCATTGGGTTCTCTCTGAGTTTAACTTTTCTTTGCATATTGAGTTTGTCCTCTCCAGAAAGAGAGATACTTTCATTTGGTCAGACAGGGTGGCCCACCAGTAGTTCCAGCTAATATTGTGCTTATAGGTCACAGTCTCAGGGGGAAAACATCATCCCCACAGCATCAGTCGGTGCTGCCGATATCATGTAACTATCCATAAACCAGTCACTGAGGCCAGGGGAATAGAGCCAACTCCAACCCACATTGTCTTCAACAGATCTGGCAAACAAGGCTCTGACTGCCCAAACCTGTTCACATGCTACTCTCTCGACCTGCGGGTACAGTGAGGAGGCTGGGACGCACCCCCAAACCACAAAGAATGAGGGAAAGTTGTCCCCAGAGAAAACTATGGTACAAATCACACATATCCACCTAACAACCACTTGTGGGTTTAAACTGCCCCAGACCCCAGGCTCAGTGCTGCGGCAAGGGCAATTAGGAAGGTTCATGTTAATAGCCGCTCATCTAGTCATAATTTGACCACCAGTTCCTCATCTTCTACTTAATCATTGTACAAGGAAAATGAAGTCCCACTGCATTCCTACTCCCAAGCCAAAGGTCCTTTCAACCAGCTTCTCAATGCCTGCAGTCGGATCTGTCACACTAACCTGTGTGGGATTCCTCTGAGAACCCAACCAACCTTGTTCCTCTATTTAGCCCTTGGACCTTGGGTTTAATTTTGACTATTTCCTGTCCTTGTGGATCGGTGCCCTAGTGTGGGGCTCACATTTGCTCTGAGGCTCAGGGCCCATACCCTCAGGCTCTGCTCTTTCCTGCAACTTGCGTTGCTATTGACGGAAAGTTTCAGCCCTCATGGCTCAGTCCTGACTCTGAAGGGCAACGACAACAGCAATGAAACTAATGACCAGGGGAGACGTTATAGTACAGAGAGCAAGACAGTGGAGCCAAACTGAAGCTAGGGTTCAAATTCCAGCTCTGCCCCTTAGTGGCTCTGTGATGTTAAACAAGTTATTTAACTTTTGTACGCTTTGATTTCCTCTTTTTCAAAATGCAGATAAAACTAGGAACTATTCACCTGACTTTTTTGTATATTAGATATGTAAATATATGTGAAATGTTTAGGAGAGTCTCTATAAGCATGTACTATGGAGGGTTTGACTGATATGGAATAAGGTTTTATTCAAGGGATCAAACCTTACAGTATTGTGGGAAAAGCTGGGTAAGTAAAAGTCTGCAAGAGGAAAAGCTAGAGGGTCAAAGAAAAATCACTGATCGGGAACCACAAGGACAGCTGTAGATTGACTACCGCTGAGGAAGACTGCGGCCCCTGCAACTGCTGGTGGCCTGAGGTGCTCGGCAAGAAGGACAGGTAGTTGGCAGAGAAACCCTGAACCAAAGCAGAGGAAAGCAAGGAACTGTGGAACCCACCACCTGCTCTGACAGCTCTTAACCCATGCGCTGCTGGTGACCCGAAAAAGATGCGGGGGCTCTCCACTAAGCTGCCTGAACTTCGAGGCGCTGAAGGAGATTCGGTGGGAGCAGAAGGAGCTGCAGGCCCAGTAGCTGTTTGACTCCCATAAACACAAGGCAGTCGAAGGACAACAGCACCCAGCCAGTGTAACCCCGCACTCTCCCAGCTTTCCCCACACTCTCTGCTGGGTCATTCCGTCTTCCAAATCTCTCCTGTGTTTCTTCTGTGGCCCACCGTAACAAAGAACCACACGAGGAAGAAATCCTGGGAGATGCAGTCCCAGCTTAACTGAGCTATCACGGTATAAAACCACCACAGAGTGTTAGCTATTGTTATTATTACTGCTGCCGATGTTGTATATGTGTCTTGGGTCGTTACGGTTTATTACTTGCTTATACTACCTTCGGCTAGAGAGTAAAGTCCCTGAGGATGGCTTAGTACAACCATTATATATACACAGTTTGCAAGAGTTGTCATATGCATGCTACTTGATCCACATAACAATCCAGTTGCATAGGCAAGGCATGTTTTATGACCCACAGAAATCTTACACAGGTGGTAAATGGCCGGGCGGCAATTCAGCCGCAGGTTCCGATTAAGCCCAAGGTCAGGGCACTCCACTGCGCCCCGCAGCCTCTTACACCACACGGGGGCGCAGCACAGTGCCCAGTACAGCACTCAAGGATGTTAATAAACGTCGCTTTCAATTTCCAGCTGTGCATCAATTAAACAAGAACGAGGTGTTCCGTGGCTCAGTGAAACTGGTTTCTGTGAGAAATTTGTGGGATCAGTGTAATTGTTAATCCGTCACACCGGGTTTGCCTGCAGAAATCTGAATGTTGAATTTTTAAGGGATGCATTTCCTACAATTTGCAGCAAGTGTCACCCTAGAGCTGCTGAACAATCGATACCTGAGACCTAAAAAGACCTAAAAGAAAATCGGTGTAAAGCCTATCACGTAATGCAAGACACTGCTTACATTTTAACCTGGACATAACAATAAAAAGAAACAAACAAGCAAACAAGTATTGCACCATTTCATGTTACATTGCAGATACATTTTTACTAGAGTATTTCTATCAATCAGGAAATGTCTTTATGACACCAACGTGCTAAGGGCTGGGGAGTGGCCAAATGTTAAAGTATATTTTTCAAGAGCAGTCCTTGTTCTTTTCTGCTTTGATATTTCCAAGTCCTTATGATTCTAACTCAGAGTTGGGATCTCCTCTATGCAATGCTGCACGTTATTATCATAGCACATTACCTTCTCCTTGCCTTCTTTGCAGAATCAAAAGTCATAATAAACTTGACTGTCTTGTCCTTAGGTCAGAACAAGCCCTTTCAGGCCCATATAAGATCTTGGGAGATACTAATAACCTTATATGTATTCTACCCCTTATACTTTTCAAAGAAACTTTCACAACTATAATCTCATTTGAAACTTATAACTACTTTGTACAATGAGTAGGGCAGATCTCATGCTACTCATTTTACAAAAGTAGAATTAGGCTGCAAAGGTTAAGTCAATGGGCCAAGGTTACAGAGCTCGTCAGTCAGCCAAGCACTGTATCTCCTGAATCCAAGTCCAAAACACACTCTGCTACTATTAGAAAAACCAGAATCATACATACATATTAGTGTAACTTATGTAGGCTCCATTGTAGATAGGTTTTAATAAAAACAGGGTGATCAGCTTAAATGGTCTGGATAGCCATAAAGTCACACTTTCCAATTTATCTAGAATCTAGAATGATAAAGAATGGAACTTTCTGGTTAATTGAGAGTGCCACACATGTCTCTGATTTTGATACTGTTGGGAAGGCTTTCTGACTATTGATATTGTACAATTTTCAGAATTAAGTTTCTTTGAGGGAAGAAACTTCCTCTTGTTTGCTGCTACATCTCCACACCTAGAGGAGTCCCTGGCACAGTAAGTGTTTAATAAATATTTGTTGAAAATAATGATGAATGAAATCTTGAGGAAAACAGAGGAGGAACAAATCTGCAATATATGTGTGTGTACTGTGCCATTGCATAGCTTTGGCAATGCTTTCATTCAGCTTTCTAGGCATGCCTCAGTCACTTAATGCATGGAGGTAAATACCTTCCATTTTCTATCTTAGTCTATTTAATAAACAGAAGTACAGAATGAGAAAATGAGACATTTAGTAGTAGGCAATCCTGCCTTTTCCCCGAGCCCTCATCATTTCCCCAGCATTCATAAATGCTGTACTCAAATATTAAAGTTGTTCACAATCCTTCTCCAAGTCAGAATCTCAAATCCAAGGTTGAACTTCCCTCCGCCAAACATATTGATTTCTAAGTTTTGTCCTTCAGAACTGGCTTCCTGAGTTTTTGAAAAGAATAGAGGATGGTGAAAAAGCAAGTACAGTTCTCAATGGCCCTGTGCTCAGATTGTGTCCCATCTCATCCCATCATTGAATTGTTCCAGAAACACAGCCAAACCCAGGCCACAGAGAGGTTGAAACCACGGCAACAGGGCCAGCGGCTGCAGAACCCTCCAGGGTTGAACTTTATTACCATCCTCTCTCCTCAAACTGACCAGGTCCCCATTTCTGTTACTGGCCATAAATCATCTAACTATAAACCCTCAAGCCATGTTATTCTATGTAAGAGGCATCTAAATGGTACCTTCTTTTCTATCCACACCTCTATGACTCTAGTTCAGTTTTTCAGCATTTCTTACCTGAATTATTCTAATAGCCTCCTAACTGGTTTCTCAGGCTTAGTTTCTCCTCCATTTTGTCTTTCTATGATACAGATATCATCTTATCACTTCACTTCCTGCTTTCAAACCTTTTGGTGCTCCAGTTCCCAAAAAACAAAGATCAAAAACATGGCAAGGTATATAAAGCCCTTGAACCCTGGATCCAGCTGTTACTATATGCCTGCTATTTTTCAGCAACCACCTACACACAACACTACCTTCTATTCCTCCAAACCAATAGGCACTTTCAGCGCCCCATTCCAATTCCTTTCATTTTTCCGCTTTCTCTGCCCGGAATGTGCTTTCTTCCTTCATCTAATGCCTGGGAATGTTCATTACTCATGATTCTAAAAAAAGTCCCCTGAGTTTGTCATATGTTGTTGCCAGGGATGTAACTTGCTATAATTTTTCTAGATAATAATTTGGTAGAAGATACCAGGAGACTAACTAGTTCAGATTCTTTGACCCAGTTATCTGCCATATCTATCTTTTCTAGGAAAACAAACTCAAGAAATTGTCCACAGAGAAATCCATTACAGTATCATTTATTATAGTAAAAGATATAAATAAGCTAAATGTCCTCCTTTGAAGAGTGCTTAAAACAGTAGTTTCTGAACTTTTTTGTCTATAATATATATTCACATGCCAAACACACATTTGCACATATATATACAGACATATATAAAATCTGAAACAAATCTTCATAAGACAATACATATCTTTACTACATACAGTGCATCCATTATTTTTTTAAGTGTTGATTGCAGTCCACTAAAGGGGTTGTGAGCCACAGTTTGAAAAAAAAAACTAGATTGAAAAATAATAAAAATATAATGGAATGTAATTTAGCTACATAAATATTTCTTAAAATAACATTTAATCAGAATATATTAACATAATATTAAGTGATAAAAAGCAAACTACCCATTATCTCTATAGTCTGAATGTAGCCATTTTTAAGCATGTATGCATTGGGACGGTTCCCTAGGGCCATCAGTAAGAGAAAGAGTGCTTTAATCTGTCCACAATTTACCTAATATTCCTACGTCAGAATTTCTTGTGGGGAACAGAAGAGCATGGGATTTAGATTGTCCTTGAGTCCTGTGTGACCTCAGATTAACTGTAAAGTGTTTCATTTTATTCAATAAACACTTATTAACCAAAAACATTATGCACTCCAGACTCAAAATGTGAAGGTGCTCCAAATCTATCATGGAAAAGCAGCCATTTAAACAAATTAATACACTGGTGTTGCAGAGGAACGTAAGATGTACAGTGAGGACCCGAAAGAGATAGGGTCCTCGTTTCTACTGGGAGTGACTTCCAAGCTGATGTTAAAGATGAGTTCACCCCAAAATGTCAAGGAAGAAAAGAAGAGCATTCCAGACAGAAGGCTAGAGCAGTGGGGTGCAGGAACAGGGAGGGGTGAGTTGAGGGACATCAAGTATAATGATGTAACTGGAGCATGAGGTAAGGGGAGCATGGGGTGAGAAGTGAGGCTGGAGAGCCGAGCACGGGCTAGATTATAGAGGGCTTTGTGTGCCACACCAAGGAGTCTGGACACTCTGGGCCACTGATTCTTAACAAGGACACACATTATCATTGCCCACGCAGCTTTCAAAGCTACAGATGCCTGGCTAGCACCCAGCTATGCTGGTTAGTTGGCCCTTATTAAGACCTACCTTTTTACATTCTTACCCAGCCTCTTTCTATAGATAATTAGTGATGTTTAAGGAGTATAATAAACAAAAGTGTAATATCACATTTCTAATCAGCAACGGTGTAGAGAATGGGCTAGGCGTGATGAGACTGAAAGCAGAAAGTGCAGCTGAAGAGACCATCCTGACAGTCCAGGTAAATCAGGAGGAAAAAACCAGATGAAAGGAGAAGCAGTATTAAAATGCCAAGTCCACAGTCTGGACTTAATGGGAGGTGCTGGTGCTGGCAAAGGGCAGATTGGGCGGCTGGGAGAGCTAGCTCTCCCCTAACCTCCTGCAGTCCTCCTAAATGAACAGACAAAATGAAAACAAGTATTTGCTATGCTAACAGACTTACAGGAAAATTCTTCCACTTTCTCTTCCACTGCCCACTTTCCAATAGATTGCCCCTCTAAGCAGCTTCCCTCTCTGAAGCCACCACTCGTGTCTGGGAGTGGAGGAAGGGGATGTGGAAGTGAAGGGGAATGAAGGGTGACTGGCTTTTGCCAATACTTCAGGGAAAATAATACCTCAGGGACATAAAGTGAGAATAAATACAGTAATGTATGGACTGTGTCTGGCACATGGTAGGCTCTCGATGCATCACTTCCTTTTCCTGGACTGGAGTGACTAAGCCCTGCTTTCATTTGACCAACATTTTCTACCTGGCCCTGTTTTCCTCTCTTAAACATATTTATAAGTTTTTTTAGTGCAAGACTAAAATGACAGTTTTTCATTCTTCTTTTCAGACAAGACAGGAATTTTTTTTTGTCATATGGAATAATTAAAGTCAGAGCTAAGTGAAAGATGTTCCCTGCTTTAGGCTGTGTTTCCTCAACCGAGAAGAAATTCTCTTTCCTGATAATCCTCCCTGAAATTTCACATTCTTTTCACCCTTGTACTCAATGAAAAAAAAAGTGCCAGTAGCAACACATCTGAAGATTCCTTGTATCCATGTAAAAATTAATTCCTGTTCAGTGTTTTGCAAGTAACCAAAAATACTACACTTATACGAAAAAGCTGCAGAAGCCTCTATTAAAGCTGTTCTTTTTATAAAAGTGCAGTCACAAATCAATGCGTTGTTAATGAAGAGTTTTCCTCTATGGCCTCTAGAGTTATGCAGAGACTCAAGACTTGCTCATGAGTTCTACCTGAGCAGGGTGGGGGAGGCTGGGAATTTACACAATGGGGGCTTTCAGCTCCATTTACTTCGGAAGAACATAGCAGAGGAAGTCAGATGCTAGAACCAGCCTTTCTCCCCTACTCTCCAAAGGTGACATCCAAATTGTTGTAAGAACAGGTGAGAGGTGTGTACTGATCTAAATTGTCCAATCTTTCTCTTAATTTAAAAATGATCAGAAACGCACATTGTCTTCCTCTTCTGGAAGCACATATATCAGAAAACACAATATGGCAGTTAAGAGCTAGGTTGCCTACCTCTGAATCCAGTCCCAGCTCTGCTACTGTTCTGGAACCTTGGCCTACTTACCTGTGCTTCATTTCCTCACCTATAAGAGGAAGAGAGCAATCATACTGAGGCAGGTGTTCCATGGGTCCATGCCCCACTGTGGGTTCTCAGCTTCATGCAGGAAAAGATTTCAAATCTGAGCCAGCATAGAGTTTAAAGTGAAAGTGAGTTGATCAGTAAGGCAGTGAGACAGAGCAGTCCCCTCTTAGCAGAATTTGCTTCCTTTATTGAGGTTCATTTAATCGGGGTGAGGGGGTAGGGTACTCAGTGAAGGGTAGGGATATTCAGGGTCTTCCCAGGAAACGGGTGGAGAGGAGCTTCCTGGGCCACTTTGTGTCCTTAGGTGGGCTTTCCTTTTCTGATTATGGTGGTTCTGGGTTGTATTGTTTGGCATATTAGTATATTACAATGGCTGCATTTTGAGGCTAAGGGTTACCATTGGGTGCGATTAGTCACCATGTTGGATCCAGCCTGTCTCTGCCAGTATTAAGACATAAATCATATGTGTTTAGGGGCGGGAGGGAGGTGCTTGCTTCTTGGCAGTTCCTGTAAGCTTTGATCAGTTGCAGTTGTTCTCCCACATTCCCTCTCTCAGTACCTACCTCACAGAGTTGTGAGGATGAAAATGAGCTAGTAGGTGTAAAGTGCTTAGGAGAGTTCCTGGCACACGGTTTCTGGACAGGAGATCCTACCCAGCAGAGGAGAGTGCCATGCTGGATCAACTCACGGAGCTGCTAGAAATAGATCTGTTCCAGAACAAGAGGTTATAAGTACTGGCCCATGGGCCAACTAAGCCCCGCAGACATGTATAGTTAAATGGTACAGGGTTTAACTTTTTACAAAATTTGTTGCCAACATACATGGCTCAGGAATATACAAATCAGCATTTCTTCTATAGTCTCTCCATTGGAACTTTCCCCTCCTCCTTATAAAATTCAAATAAATTCCTTCTAAAGTAAATTACTTGATCAAGAACTATTTCATTTAACATATATTGTCTAATTTAATTCTCACAACTATGATGTTAAGAATTACGATCTCATTTTATAGATGAAGAAAATGAGGCTCAGAAAGGCCAAACAACTTGCTGAAAGTGAGGACGGAAGGGACAGACCAGGGGTCTGACACTCAAGTCCCAGGGTAGCATGCCTGTCCTTCCAGTCAGTGCTTCCTCCAAATCCACCATGTGCCTCCAGGGACTTCTTGGACCCCCCTCAAAACTTCTTGCCTAAGAAAATTTCCTCAAATTCACCCTTCTCTCCCAATAGCTCTAACTACAGAGCTAAAAATGGTGAGGGAACTGTATTTTATGCATATTGCAAATGCCTTGAAAACTGAAGAGAAAATATTAAAAGTCAGTGAGACTCCATAAATGTGTAGAAATCAAAAAGGAAGACTCAGAAAGTTTACCTGTAGGGAGAAAATTGTTTTAATGGTCTAAAAAGTCAGAGATGGAAAAATATTTTTTCAATCATTGAAAAATACTTAAGCAAAGAATGACTGGAGGGAATTTAGAGTTCTTTGCCATGGCAAATTTGAAGCAGTGCCAAGATTTTTAATATTTATTATCTTAATAGAGGAGCAGTCTAGGGCAATAAATGAGCAATATCCTTGGCTCTGCAACTTACTAGCTTTGTGACCTTGAGCAAACTACTTAACCTATGTAAGCCTCAGTTTTCTCATCTATACCATTAGCAAAACACTAAACTTCAAAGTGTGTTGTAAGGATTAAATTGGATACAACCAAGTGATTAATATGCTGCGTGGTATACAGTAGATGCTCTATAACTGTTGATGTTTTCCCACCCTATCAATTCTCCTCAGTGATTTAAGATTGATGGTCATCAGACTATAGATGTGCTTTTTTGGAATGAAATGTGAAAAAAAATAGGAAGGGACTATTTGAGTAAACAATAATTAGTGTATTTTCTTTTCTCTTAAAGAGAGTCTCAAAGTGCTGTTTTGTATGCAACAGCACTCAAACAGTACCTCTGATAAGAGCTGGAATACTGAGTAAATGTAAATGACTGAGCTATTGCCTAGAAATTTAAAGCTTCTGAACTACTACTACCTCTAATGGCTGATACTGAGTATATACTATGACTGGACATTATTTAGTCCTCACAGTCTCAGAAGTAACTACTATTGTCTCCATTTTGTAGGTGAATTTGAGCCTTACAGAATTTGATAAATCTAATATGATGAGCAATTGTAGCTTGTCCATGGACATGGACATGAACAAATAATTTTGTCCAAGGCCAAAATGCAAAACTGCTGTAAATCTGATGAACTTAGAAAGAAAATGATGGATAATATAAAAATGTGGCTTTAATGTAAATTATTTTAAGCTAAATTATCTAATCTAGATAGCCAACCTACCAAACTTAATCAAATATCAACTGAACCTACAGTGTTAAGTACACAGTAGGCACTTTCACTTACTGCTCTAATAATTTTGTCTCTCTCATTATTGTCTTATGATTAAGCCTGAATGTTGTGCCCTGTCTTTACCTGAAATGGAGAAATTATACATATTTACAAAGGAGCTATAGGTAAAGCTATAAATAACTACATATATATAGAATTTACAAGTCATCTTATCTGTAGATTGCATTATCTTCTGCCAATGAAAAGAAAATTGAATCTCTGAAAATTTAAGAGTTTTATTCGGGCCATCCTGAGGACTATAGCCTGGGGATATAACTTCAAGAAGCCCTGAAAGAATGTTCCAACTTTGAAAAAAATGAGTGCTACTTATATAGGCAGAAAGAGCGTGGGACTAAGAAGCTGAGAATGGATTATTTTAGGGCCAGGATACTTCTTCCACGGGGGAAGAGAGCAGGAAGGGTTTCCATCATGCAGATTGCCTTTATGAAGGATACAGAAGGCCAATTTGACAGGTTAGCTGACTGGTGCTGGACTAGAAAATTAACACACTGGTTGATTAACACTACTGTATTTTGCGGTCTATAACGAGCTCCAATGTGTAATGCACACCCACATTTTTGGCCCAAACTTTCAGGAAAAAATTCTTTCACTTGAATTTTTTAATTCAATTTTTTATTTATATGTAAAACTGATTATTGTATTCCAGGGTATTTTTTCTTTTGCATACGGATATCATTATTGCTCTCTAGAGTTACACTTTTAATGCATAAGCATAAGTAAAACAATTAAAAACATTTATAGAGATATGGAATTGGTACTACCCATGTATAATGTTCATCCTCATTTTTCCCTAAAAAATTTGGGCAAAAACGTGCACATTACACACAGTACATTTCTAGGAGAGACTGAGACTGAAATTGGATCAGGTACTAAATCCAAGTTTGGTATTGTGGGACGTTAGCATGAGTGATGCCATTTGGGGTTTGTGAGGTTTGTTTTTCTTTTTTCCTTTAATACAATATATTTCTGTCACGTTAAGTACTGGACACAAGTTAGGTGGTTTATCCAAAAGTTAGATGACTTGTTGAAAAGAGGGCTATTAAAAGGAAAAACAACAAAGACCCCAGATGTCTTTTCAGATGCTAGTTTACTCAAACAGAAGTACCTATTGAGAAAACTTTGCTTAACTACTGCTAGCTTCAGTGTCTGGACTTCTTAAACATAAGTGATGATATCTCCCACATAAGATTGTGATGAGACTAAATGAATCAATGCTTAAATGTATTTTTAAAAGTGTCCATCACGTGTCATGTAGTAAGCACAAAACAAGTAATAGCTACTATTGTTTTTATGTAAAATACTTCATTGTTACTACTTAACATGGGATTTTTTCAAATCACTGCGTTTAGTATGTTATTTCTACAACTTTTCCAAAGACTACTGCATTTCTAATATAACATCAAATGCTTCCAGGGAATTGGTGCAATCATTTGCCCCTTGGGTGCATGACTCCAAGGCACCCTTGCTTTCTGATATTTGACTGCTACTTTTAACACCTGAGATTCAGAGGCCAATCATACATTTTGTTTCATCAGTTTAGCACATCCTTCAAGCACTTTCTCTGAGTGAAGCGATGTGCTAAATGTTGTGACCACAATGAAAATATAGAAGAGATCATCCCACCTGCTTACACTTGTAAAAACATCCTCTTGTATATTTATGATACTAATTGCAATTATTTCTTTATGGGTCTGTACTCTTCCTGTGGTATGAGCTCCTTAAGGGTAGCCATTGTAACTCATTTTCTGTTTTTATCTCCAGCACCTAGAACAGGGTTCAGCACACAGTAAGGGATCAAAAATGACTGTGGGAAAACTCAGTTTCAGTCCAGCAGGGGAGATTGATCATGTACAAAAATACAGGAATATAATACAGACTGTGACCATCCCCATACATGCAGTAAATGCTGTAGCAGACAAGCAGCAGTCACTTCTCACTAGACTGAAAAAAGAAAGGATTTAAGAAGGAGAGAGTATTTGGACTGAACTTGCTGTAAAAGGGGATTTGGGTGGAGAGAGGGGGAAGGTGCAGAAAAAAAGGAAAAAAGCCAGTTCAAGGGAAAATGAACAGGCCTGGAGCAAAGTGGGAAGGGTGGCATGACTTGAGCAGGGAAAGATGGTAGACCATTTGTAGAAGGATATGACAGAGTCAAGCCAAGGAATAAGAATTTTATTTAATACACAATTGATAAACTTAGAAAACATTATTCTAAGTAAAATAAGCCTGTCACAAAACACACACACATGCACATTTATGTTTGAAATGTCCAGAGTAGGCAAATCTATAGAGAGTGGAGGCAGATTAGTGGTTGCCTAAAGCTGAAAGTGGTGTGGTACAAGGAGTGACTATTAGTGAATATAGGTTTCTTTTGGGGATGATGAAAATGTTCTAAAGTTATATTATGGCAATATTTGTGCAATTCTCTAAAAATACTAAAAACTATCAAATTGTATACTTTATATAAACCAACTTTATGATATGTAAATTATATCTCAATATAAGTGTAATTTAAATTAATAATTAAAATTTGTTTTAAAAAGAATTAAATGTAAATTATCAAACTAAAAAATAATAGCAACTGAAATAAAAACCTTGCTTGGTGGGCTCCATAGTAGACAGAGGAAATGACAGAGGACAGAAACCAGTAAACCTGAGGACAGATCGATGGGATTTACCCTGAACGACAGAGATAAAATAGACTGAAAAAATGAACAGAGCCTCAGGAATCTGTAGGACAATGACAAGAGATCCATCATCAGAGTCCCAGAAGGATATGAGAAAGAGAGTAAGGCTGAAAGAGTATTTAGGAAATAATCCTAAATTTTCAATGCTTCCCAAAATCTTCAAGTGCTGAAAGAAAAGAACTGTCAACCATGAATACTGTATCAGGTGAGGAATGGAGGGTAAATAAAGACATTATCAGACAAAAGAAAACAAATAGAATTGGTTGCTAACAGACCTATGCTTACAAATGGGCTAAAGGGAGTTCTTCAAAGAAAGGAAATGCAGAAAGAAGGAATCTAGGACCATTAATCAGGAAGAAAAGTATAACCAAAAAAGCATAGGAATATGGACTTCTCATAAATCTTATAAATCACATCTGATGATTGAAACAAAAATTATACATCATCTTAGGATCAAGGAAAAGATATTTAAAGGTGGGAAAACAAAAGGGGGATATACAGGAGTAAATTTTCACACTTTACTCAAAGTGGTAAAATGTTGATACAAGTAGACTGTGATGTGTTACGTATGCCTGTTGTAATATTAAAATACATAATTAAAAAACCCAACTATAGCCCTAGCTGGTGAGGCTCAGTGGATTGAGCACCAGCCTGAAAACCAAAGGGTCACTGGTTTGATTCCCAGTGTAGGGCACATGCTTGGTTTGAGGTCTGGGTCCCCAGCAGGGGCGTGCAAAATGCAACCACACGTTGAAATTTCTCTCCCTCTCTTTCTCCTCTCTTTCTCTCTCTAAAAATAAATAAAATCTTTAAAAAAAAAAACCCAACTATATAAAGTGATATACTCAAAAACACTATATAAAGAAGAAATACTAAAAATTGTCCAAGTAGATCACAAGAAGTCACAAAAAGAGAAATAGATAATAAGAAATAGAGGAGAGGAAGAGAAAACAAAAAAAAATTTAAAAAGCAGATTTAAATCCTAAACATATCAATAATTACATTAAATGCAAATGACCTAAATATACAAACTAAAAGACAGATATTTTCAGAATAAACACAAAATTACAATCCAACAGTATGTTGTCTACAAGAAACTCACTTCTTTTTTTAAAAAAATTTTATTTTAATTTATTTTTTCAAATACATTTGTCTCTGCCTACCCTCCACCACTTTCCCTTGCCACCTCCCTCCTTTCCTCCCTCAGCTCTTCCCCTTTGGTTTTGTCCATGAGTCCTTGCTATATGTTCCTTGACTTGCCCCTTCCCTTCCTTTTCCCCGCCCCCCCCCTTCCCTCTTGTCTCTGTTGATTTCCTTTCAGTGTTGCTGGTCTTATTTTCCTTGCATCCTTGTATTGTTGGTTAGGTTCCGCTTATAGGTGAGATCATATGGTTTTTGTCTTTCGCCCCCTGGCTTATTTCGCTTAGCATAATGCTCTCCAGTTCCATCCATGCTGTCGCGAAGTTAAGTAGTTCTTTTTTTCTTTCTCCTGCGTAGTATTCCATTGTATGTATGTACCATGATTTTTTGATCCAGTCATCTACTGATGGGCATTTAGGTTGCTTCCAAGACTTGGATATTGTCAATTGTGCTGCTTTGAACATTGGGGTGCATAGGTTCATTTGTATTGGTGTTTTGGTGTTCTTAGGGTATAGTCCCAACAGGGGAATCACTGGATCAAAAGGCAGTTCCATTTTCAACATTTTGAGGAAATTCCACACTGCTTTCCACAGTGGCTGCACCAGTCTGCATTCCCACCAACAGTGTACTAGGGTTCCCTTTTCTCCACAGCCTCGCCAGCACCTGTTGTTTGTGGATCTGTTTAGGATGGCCATTCTGACCAGTGTGAGGAGGTACCTCATGGTGGTTTTGATCTGCATTTCTCTGATGGCTAGTGATGCTGAGCATCCTTTCAAATGTGTCTGGGCCCTCTGTATCTCCTCCTAGGAAAAGTGTATGTCCAGGTCCTTTGCCCACTTTTTGATTGGATCGTTTGTCTTCTTGGAGTGGAGTCGAGTGAGTTCTTTATATATCTTGGAAATCAAACCCCTGTCTGAGGCATCATTGGCAAATATATTTTCCCATATGGTTGGTTCTCTTTTCGTTTTGCTGATGTTTTCTTTAGCTGTGCAGAAGCTTCTTATTTTGATGAGGTCCCACTTGTTTATTCTTTCCTTTATGTCCCTTGCTTTAGGAGACATATCAGTGAAAAAATTGCTGTGTGGGATATGTGAGAGTTTCCTGCCAATGTTCTCCTCTAGGACTTTGATGGTGTTGCAACTTATATTTAAGTCTTTTATTCATCTTGAGTTTATTTTTGTGTATGGTGTCAGCTGATGATCCAATTTCAATTTTTTGCATGTAGCCGTCCAGCTCTCCCAACACCATTTCTTGAAGAGGCTATTATTCCATTTTATGCTTCTGCCCCCTTTGTCAAATATTAGTTGCCCATAGAGACCTGGAGTTATTTCTGGGCTTTCTATTCTGTTCCACTGGTCTCTGGGTCTGTTCTTGTGCCAGTACCAGATTGTTTTGAGTATAGTGGCTTTGTAGTAGAGTTTGATGTCTGGTATTGTGAACCCTCCTACTTTGTTTTTCTTTCTCAAAATTGCTGCGGCTATTCGGGGTCGTTTATGGTTCCATATAAATTTTTGAAATGTCTGTTCTATTTCTGTGAAATATGCCATTGGTATCTTAATAGGGATTGCGTTGAATCTATAAATTGCTTTGGGTAGTATGGACATTTTGATGACATTAATTCTTCCAATCCATGAGCACGGTATATGCTTCCATTTATGTGTGTCTTCCTTAATTTCTTTTTTCAATGTTGTATAGTTTTCTGTGCATATGTCTTTTACCTCTTTGGTTAAATTTATGCCTAGGTGCTTTATTTTTCTTCTTGCTATATCGAATGGTATTTTTTTTTCTAATTTCTTCTTCTTCTATTGCATTGCTGGTATACAAAAATGCCTTTGATTTCTGAATGTTGACTTTGTATCCTGCTGTTTTGCAAAATTCACTTATTAGGTTGAGGAGTTTTTTGATAGAGTCTACAGGGTTCTCTAGGTACACTATCATGTCATCTGCAAACAATGATAGCTTTACTTCCTCCTTTCCTATTTGGATGCTTTTTATCTCTTTCTCTTGTCTGACCGCTGTGGCTAGGACTTCCAATACGATGTTGAAAAGAAGCGGTGAGAGCGGACATCCTTGTCGTGTTCCCGATCTTAGTGGGAAAGCTTTCAGTTTTTGCCCGTTGAGTATGATATTAGCTGTAGGTTTTTCATATATGGCCTTTATTACGTTGAGGAATGCCCCATTTATTCCCATTTTGCTGAGTGTTTTGATGATAAATGGGTGCTGTACCTTGTCAAATGCTTTTTCTGCATCTATTGAGATGATTATGTGGTTTTTGTCTTGTCGTTTATTGATGTGCTGTATCACGTTTACTGATTTGCGTATATTGAACCATCCCTGCATCCCTGGGATGAATCCCACTTGATTGTGGTGGACAGTCTTTTGAATGTATTGCTGGATACAGTTTGCCAATATTGTGCTGATGATTTTAGCATCTATGTTCATCAGCGAAATTGGCCTGTAGTTTTCTTTCTTTGTAGGGTCTTTATCTGGTTTTGGGATCAGGGTGAGGCTGGCCTCACAGAAAGAGTCTGTGAGTCTTCCCTCCTCTTGGGCTTTTTGGAATATTCTGAGAAGGACAAGGGTTAGCTCTTCCTTAAATGTTTTGTAAAATTCTCCTGGGAAACCGTCCGGCCCTGGGCTTTTGTGTGCCAGGAGTTTCTTGATTACTGCTTCAATTTCCCCAGCTGTTATCGGTCTGTTCAAGCTTTCCGTTTCTTCCTCCTTCAGTGTTGGAAGATTATACTTTTCTGAAAATTTGTCCATTTAATCTAGATTTTCAAATTTCTTGGCATACAATTGTTCATAATAGTTTATGACGATCCCGTGTATTTCTGTGGTATCAGTTGTTATTTCTCCTCTTTCATTTCTGGTATTATTAATTTGGGTCCTCTCCCTTTTATTCTTGATGAGTCTTCTTAAAGGCTCGTCGATTTTATTTATCTTTTCAAAGAACCAGCTTCTGGATTGGTTGATCCTCTGAATTGTTCTTTTTGTCTCTATGTCACTCAGTTCTGCTCTAATCTTGACTATTTCCTTCCTTCTACTTGCTCTGGGATTTATTTGTTGTTGTGTCTCCAGTTCATGAAGTTGTAGTGTTAGGTCTTTTATTTGAAATGTTTCTATCTTTTTTAGGTAAGCCTGTATTGCTATGAACTTCCCTCTCAGGACCGCCTTTGCTGTGTCCCATAGGTTTTGGACTGTTGTCTGTTCATTTTCATTTGTTTCCAGAAATTTTTTGATTTCTTCTCTTATCTCCTTACTGACCCTTTCATTGTTTAATAGTCTACTGTTCAGTCTCCATGAGTTTGCAAGTTTTTGAAGTTTCTCTTTGAGGTTGATTTCCAGTTTCAAGCCCTTGTGGTCCGAGAAAAAGTTTGGTATTATTTCAATTTTCCTGAATTTGCTGAGGTTTGCTTTGTGTCCTATCATGTGGTCTATCTTTGAAAAACTGCCATGAGCATTTGAAAAGAATGCGTATTTTTCTTCTTTGGGATGTAAGGTTCTATATATGTCAGTTAAGTCTCTTTGATTCAGGGTGTCATTCAGCACCACAATATGTTTATTAATGTTTTGTTTGGAAGATCTGTCCATTTTTCACAGTGGGGTGTTGAAATCCCCTACTATCAGTGTGTTGCTGTCTATATCTTTTTTGAAGTCGTCCAACAATTTCCTTATAAACTTGGGGGCTCCTATATTGGGAGCATTTAAGTTTACAATGTTGATGTCTTCTTGATAGATTCTTCCTTTAAGTATGATAAAGTGCCCCTCTGGGTCTCTCTTTATGGCCTTTGCTTTGAAGTCTACTTTGTCTGATACAAGTATGGCAACCCCGGCCTTTTTCTCATGCCCATTTGCTTGGAATATTTTTTTCCATCCCTTTACTTTCAATCTGTGTAGGTCTCTTGCTCTGAGGTGGGTCTCTTGTAGGCCGCATATGTGTGGGTCATGCTTTCTTATCCATTCAGCTACCCTGTGTCTTTTGATTGGGGCATTTAGTCCATTCACATTGAGAGATATTACTGATAGAAACTTACTCATTTTTTCTCTTTGTACCTGTGTTCCTCTCTGTCTCATTCTTTTCCTTCATCTGCTTAAACCAGTCCCCTTAGCATATCTTGGAGTGCTGGTTTGGTAGAGATGTATTCTTTTAGCTTTCTTTTGTCTGGGAAACTCCGTATTTCTCCTTCTATTTTAATGGAGAGCCTAGCTGGGTAGAGCAGCCTTGGCTGTAGGCCGTTGCTTTTCATGGCTTGGAATATTTGTTGCCATTCCCTTCTGGCTTGTAGTGTTTCTGTTGAGAAGTCAGCTCCCAGGCGTATCGGGGCCCCCTTGTATGTTACTTTCTCCTTCTCCCTTGCTGCCTTGAGGATTCTCTCTTTGTCTTTGACATTTGCCATTTTAATGATGATGTGTCTTGGAGTGGACCTCTTTGAGTCCCTCTTGAGTGGGGTCCTCTGTGCCTCCTGGATCCACGAGAGCCTTTCTCTCCTCAAATTGGGGAAATTTTCCATCATTACTTTTTCGAGGAGGTTCTCTATTCCTTGCTCCTCTTCTTCTCCTTCTGGTATCCCTATTATACGGATATTATTGCGTTTCAGGTTGTCCTGCATTTCCCTAAATGCCTCTTCATTCTTTTTGAGTCGTTTTCCATTTCTTGTTCTTTCTGGGAGCTTCTTTCTACCTTATCCTCCAGCTCACTGATTTGATCCTTGGCTTCATCCAGCTTGCTTTGGATTCCTTCTACTGTGTTATTCAATTCAGAAATGGTATTCTTCATATCCTCTTGTGTCTTCTTGATAGTTTCTATGTCCTTTTCCAGGCTGATATAGTTTGCTGTAAGATCCTGATAGTTTCTCTGCAGTTTCTCATAGTTATCTTTGAGCTGGCTGAGCTCATTGAGCTTCCTTAGAACCAAGGTTTTGAATTCAGTATCTGATAGTTCCCTTGCCTCTATTTCATTTAGCTCTCTCTGTGGGGAGTCCCCTTTTCCACTCATTTGGGGGGAACTTCTTTTTCTTTCCATTTTTGTGAGAGTCTGTTAAGTAATTTACTTATTTATCTATATTTGCTTATGCTTCAATTGGGCTGTCTAGATTTCCTGACTTTGTGTATTAAACTTCTATGGTAGTAGGTGTGTCTCTTTATTTATTTATTTATTTTTCCCTTTACTTTTCTTTCTGGGCCTGCATCTGATGATGTCAGTTGTTGACCCTATATGTCCTTGGGTCGTTTGTTTGAGCCTTCCAGGAGTCTACTGTCTGTGTCTGACTCTTGCTTGGGGCAGCTCTGTGACCCCTTTGCTCAGGGATGGACTATTTCTTTGGATCGCTCTGCACTCTCATGCCGGCTTCTTCAGCACGCTCCCCAGCACGGCAGGATCCCCCACCTGCCTGGGCTCGCATGTGCTTGCCCCAGACCAGGGGGCTTATTCGCGACCTCGTGTACTCGTCTGGCCCCCCTGGCCGGCGGGCACCCCAGCACTGGTCAGTTTAGGGTCTTCTATTGTGTGTTTTCGCCGCTTTTGTCTCTTGGGTGCTTTGCTTGCCCTCGCCAAATGGAGACTATGGAAATGGGAGGAAGTCAGCTCCGGGATTCTCAGGTTAATCCTGTCTTCAGTTTCTCCTCCAGGGACTCTGGGCAGCTCTGTGATCCCTTCGGCCGGGGATCTACTAATTCTGTGAGCCGCTCCGCAATCACGGCCCCGCGGGTCAATTTACGCCTGCCCTTGCCGCTCTGTGCACTGCCTCGCAGACCATATTGGTGCCAATCTGTGCGAGCCCTCGCCAGCCCACGTGGGTCCACAAACACACTCGCCGACCCTCAGCCACTCGGCACAAGTGTGCGTGCCTGCACTGGGTGTTTTTGGGGTGTCCATGTGTGCTTTTCAGCTTTTGGCTCTTTGGGGGTGTGGCCTCTTCCCACGCAATGGAGACTACGGCAAGGAGAAGGAGTCAGGACTCCCCCGTTCCTCCTCCCGTTCTTTCCCCAACGCCTCCGTTTCCAGTCTCTCCTCAGGGGTCTCTGGGCAGTTCTGTGACCCCTTCGGCCAAGGATCCACCCCCTGTGCGGACTGCGTTTCAATTGCAGGCAGCCTGGTTCCTGCGCACCCCGCTTCTGCCTTTCTGGGGGCATGCCTTTCTAGCCCACAATGGAGACTACAACAGAAAGGGAGTCGGGACTCCCCGGTTCCTCCTCCTGTTCTTCCCCCAGCGGCTCCGTCTCCAGTCTCTCCTCCAGGCTCTCCCAGCCAGTCTGCACTCAGCCCCCCAGCTCACACGTGCACAAGCTGTGAGCGGAGCGCACAAAAGGTAGGTTAATTGATTCCCTTGTGCCTGAGCGAGATGGTAGCTGCAGAGTGGGAGGTGCATTATCAACAGGGATCCACTGGCCTCTGTCTCAGTTCTCTTCACAAAGTTTTACTCACCAGTCTTTTCCCAGGCACCAGCCCTCCCTGCTGCTGCCTCTACCCAGAGATGAAGGAGGGTGGCTGCCACTGCAATTTTTGTGTTGGCCCTTTAAATGTCTCTTTGCATCCCCAGCCACCTGTCTCTGGCAGAGAGTGCCCCTAAGCTTTTTGGGTTTGAGTTTTGTCTGTATTGTCTTGGTTTTAGCTGCTGTAGTTTAGGGGTCCCTGTTTATGATTCAGACCCCGTTCTTCTCGGGGGAAGCTAACTGGCCGTTTCAATGTCCCTCTGGTGCTGGTGCCCGTGGGCACCCAGCCCAACCTCTCGAGCCTCCACCGCACTTCTCACCCGTTGGGATGTGTGAGAGTCGAATCCACTGTCTGTCCACGGCTCTAAGGCTCCTCTCCCACTATCGTTCCATTGTTTTCCAGGTGATTACTCCACTATTTAGTTGCAATTCCAGTTTGGTCTTGGGAGGAGGAGGTCAGCATGACTCCCATTCACTCTTCTGCCATCTGAATCTCCAATCATGCAAAGTTTTTTTGGTGAAACATCAATCACCCAGGTTACCTACCCTCCTACAGCCCAGATATGGCACCCTGCAACTTCTGGCTTTTCCCAAGACTAGAATCACCTTTGAAAGGAAAGAGATTTCAAACCATTGATGAGATTCAGGAAAACATGACAGGGCAGCTGATGGTAGCTGGGAGAACTGTGTGAGGTCCCAAGGTGCCTACACTGAAGGACACTGAGGTATTATTATTATATGTACAGTCTCTCTTGTATCTTCAATAAATGTCTCTACTTTTCATATTACACGGCTGGATACCTTCTAGACAGACCACATATTATATGTTCATTAAAATGATTATGAATATGATTGCACAGATTGGAAAGTGCTTGTAAGATTAAGGGGAACACATAATCAACTATTTGTTAGTATTATGATAATTAACAACAACTTGTTTTTATATGAATAAACTTTTATTAAATTTTAGATAATTAGAAAGAATAAAGAAATGCAAGATAAATGCTTTCTGAACAATATCTGACAATATCATCTTCTCTGTGTCATGGTAGTTTCACACTTTTCCTTATTATAAAGTATAGACTTTCACTTATTTAATTTTTTACAAAGTCAAGAACGATCAAATGAAAAAAAATAAGTAATGCTAAAGTAAATTCAGCTTTTCATCAATATTGGAATGGTTATGTTCTGGGCTTAGCATTCTTGGAAACTAGTGTATGCAGAAGCTGCTGGTTTCCATTTATTCAAGTAAGTCTGAAAATCAGGGGGCCACTCCTTGTGATGATGGTGCCTTCAGGAAAAGAGGACAAAGGATGTAGTGGAAACAGGGAGCGAGAGACATCAGGAATAGAAAAGACACTCTTATGGAATCATGGGATCAGTATCATAAATAACTTTTTTTAAGTCTGGGAAGAAAGCATTTGTGTGTTGATTAAAGTGTGATTAAGGCAAAATAGTCACCCATCCAAGTATGGCCAGCTCTACATAGCACAAAGTAGAGTGGCGAGTTTGTACATTACCTGCTGAATTCCAAGGCCAGCCACGCCAGGTTAATAATCACAAAAGGAGTCTCTTTATAGGGGGGTAAAATGCATTTGGGCACTATTGCAACCCTGAGCTCTGACAAATATAGGGCAGATCCTCCCAGGAGCATACCTGAAGACACATCCTTTTTGTCTCAGTACCATCTTTTGCAAAAATAATTATTAAACAAAACATCTCCTGGCCTGTAACAACCTACTAACCTAACCCCTACTTGTGAAACAAGGAGAAAGCTATCTTCCTCAGTACAAAAGGCATCGAGTGCTGCCCTCATTAAGAGGAACCCAGTGTGAGAGCAGGGAGACTTGGAAGCCTTCTCCGAGAGGCTGCCAGGAAAGGTCCAGTCCCATGGACCTGCTTGTCTTCCTCTCCTGAGCTGCTCCCACACCTACCTCTTTCATGATGGACCTTGTGGGCTCAAGGAATAGTCCCCAAATGTGGTAACAACAGTCTTTTCTTTCCCTAGTCCAATGCCCCTCATGTATTGTTTTTAAAAAACCAATAGTTTAAAAAAAATTTCCCAGGAAATAATGAGCAGTAATTGTCATGGACCTATAGCAGGCCCTAAAAAACAGAGACAGCCAAGAATCTGTCAACAGAGCAATATTCCAAATATGAAATTTGTGGTTCAAAAAATAAATATAAATGGGCTTCTCAAAGAAGTTTCTTTCATTTTCTCCCATTTCTTACTGAATTTTGCTTGTGTAAGAAGTTTGATTCTGTGATGCAAGAGCCAGCCCTGTTGGCACAAGTATGAACCATTCATGCCATTTGCCCTCTACATAAAGAGGGAATGGGGACAGGCAGGAGATATCTCAGGATGTTCACTGTTTTTTCTAAAGATAGCAATCTTTTAAAATATTTCATTATTTAAACTCCATCTGGCACTTTAGTCTCTTGAAAAATTATTACATTAGGCGTGAACTAAAGAACAAACCCTCCTGGATGCAGTTGAGATTTTACGTTCTTCCTTGGCTTGGCACATCTTTGAGATCCAGCTTACTGAGTAGAATCTTGGGGCATCTGTGGTGGGGAAACAAGTCTTCATTACAGAGTATTCTGGTTCATTTCACAAATCTCAGTGGCCAGGTAACAGCATTTGCCTTCTTGTGCTTTCTACTAGTATCATGGTAAGGAAAGAGTTTCTTTCCCAGCACTTACCCACCACCCCCAACCCCGTGTGTGGGGCATTTCACTGGTCCTTTTCTAAACGCTCTATCCACTCTGTCCTATACGAGAGATCCGGCCCGACTCTGGGCTGGCACCATGACAGGGACGGCGCCAATTCGTTCCAGGGTTGCTCGGCTGACAGTGTAGGCGTGTGAGTGCTGAGGCCGAGACTTCCTGCTGACTGAGCCATTGCTTCTGGACATAACCTGTGGTGACGACCCTCTGTTGGCTGTCACTACCAGAGTCTTATGTGGAGCTGTGATCAGATGGTTCCCATTAGCATAGATGGATGGTATGTTGGCATTGCCTGAGTGCAGGGAGAAAGACTGGCGCAAGTCACTGAAGTGGTTGAATGACTCTGTGTTTCTATGAACTTTAGGATTGTTGCTCCAGTAACGACTGTTGTAGGTATTAGAGGAGGTCAAAGTGTTGTTCTCCGAGGAGGATCTCTCGGTGTGAAATGCTTTGGCAGAACATTTAGGTGGAAGATCATCCTCTCTGAAAAGGAACAAAATAAAGTCATTATTAGGATTCACTTAAGGTTTACCCTACCAGGACTCTTTCTTCTGTGCTAAGGCTAATACGTCTGTGCGATACCAATCCTCGGGGCCACCGCAGCCCTGGTGGCCCTGGCTTCAACATTCATTTTCTTTGAGACACTGCTCCAGAAAATTTCCCTCAGCTTCTCAGTCTCCAAGGCTAGAAAAGGTAATTTCTATCTCTCAAAAGACTTATATCTTCCAATATAACTAAAAGAACACATCTGTGTGTATATTTGCTCTAAATAGGAAAACAGTCCATGTAGAACTCCACTGAGCTAGTTGCTGTTAGCTAGGAAACCAAGAGATTGGTGTAAAGAACTTCAAGAAATGGTTCGAGTTCCCTGAACTTACTGTACTTTGGGGTTTGAGAAATGACTCTGGTCTGCTGAAAAGATTTTCTCAGTAATTTTGTAC
Source organism: Pteronotus mesoamericanus (assembly GCF_021234165.1). Classification (NCBI taxonomy): domain Eukaryota; kingdom Metazoa; phylum Chordata; class Mammalia; order Chiroptera; family Mormoopidae; genus Pteronotus; species Pteronotus mesoamericanus. The sequence goes on along the minus strand of NW_026555095.1, from coordinate 1,086,296 downwards.
TGGGATGAAATCTGTCCCTGCATACAGTCTGAACCCACAAGAATTAGAAGAAGCTAAGAGAAGTCATTCATTTAAGATGTTAATTCATTTAACATTTATTGAGTACTATTCCACTAGATGTTTCATGTAAAAAAGACACAGGTCCAACAGCCAAGAAATGTATGGTCAAATGGGGGTGAAAATCAATGCAAAGGCACATGCAACTCTGCAAGGCGGGGCAAAGGACTAGTCAGCTTATACAAGGAGGTGATGTCTGGACTAGTCTTGAGTCAGATCAAGGAATTTACTGAAGAGATGGATGAAAAAGGAAGGAGCATATCCCAGGAAGAGGGCAGAGGCTTGAGCACAGGCTCTGAGGCATGAGAGAATACAAAACAGAATGGAACACAAAGTGATCAGGGAAGTGGTGGGAGGTAAAACCAGGGAAGAAGGTGAGGGTCAGATCCTGAAGGGCTGCATGTGTAATGCTGAGTAGACTGGAGCCATTAAAGCCTTTTCAATAAGGGTATGACACGATGCAGTCTGAGACTGAGCCTGATCACTTACCCCCATTACCTCCACAATATGCCAGGAGTCACTTTTCTTTAAAGGTCGTTTTGACATTATTTCTTAAGATGATCATATTCTTGACTGAACTGTGTTTCACACAAAGCCATAATGCTTTGGCCTATCTGTGTATAGGTACTGGTATGCTATATGGTATTCCTTCTTGCTTTATGTTCTCACTTATGATATATGTCAATGTGAAACACATTGTTCTAACTTTTCTACTGTGGCTTCCACCTAATCCCACTTCCCCTAGAGATATGGGAGGAAAAAGGGGCATTATTCACTTGTGTCCTCCTAGTCCTCCCCTTTCATGATCCAGGAAATAAAGTTGACTGGAGCCATGGGGAAAAGTGTTATCACATACAAGAAAATATCATTTAGCCATTTTAACTATCTTGGCCATCACAGTCGTAAGATAAGCGAAGAAATTTCAGTTGCCTGACTGAATAGAAGTATAGAGGTTGGCTAAGCAAGACAAATTATCTAACACACAAACCTTATTTCATTAGGAATTTCTTCTTCCTCCTCCTCTTTATTTTTGCTTCTCCAGTAAAAGAATGCCCCTAAAATTAGTGCAATGCAAAAAATGATAATAACTGCACCAGTGCCAATGGCTCCAGCTATTAGTCCAATGTTCCTGGGCTGGGCTGCAAAATATATTTAAGGTATATTTAAAGAACAAAAAATTTAAAAAAGAGAGAAAGAGAAATAGTATATACCCATGCGACTTTATAAACTTAAATTTACTAAAGAATCTTCTTAAAATGTACAAAATTGCCTAAAGTATTGCATCCATATAAAGCTAAACCTCCCTTAACTTACTGTATCCCAGGTGGCTAGGACTAACACAGAGCAGGCTCATGTGTATTTAGGGAATGAACAGGTACATGACTCAGCATCAGAAAAGCCGTGCCTACAGCAGAAGAGGGAAAAGATGGTACCTGTCTAACCTGCCTGATCGGCCGGCCCCAAATGAACCCAGCAATCAGTGGGATAACTCATCACCTCATCGTAGGCAGAGTGCTTCCTTTTGTGATTAGAATTTAAATAACCCAGAATTCTCCACTGAAAAGGAAAATTTCACACTGCTTATTTATGATCAGGGTACCCAATAATTAAACTGATATAAAGGATTTGGAGAAAATACAGAAAGGTCTTGTCTTGGCCATGGCCATGAATCATTACAAATTTTATGATGTCTATAGCATAATACAATCAGAATTGATTTGATTCTAATGATTCTGAGGAGAACGACAGTTGTCATAAAGGAGATCTCATATTGCTAAGGCTGAAACATATACTAATACACTTATAAAATATTTTCAGTAATTATTAAAACCAAACAAATTTATATTTAATTTTCAAACCATCTAAAAACAATTAGGCAGTGCTCTTCATTCCCCAGTTTAACAAAGATCTTGGTTTCAGACCCACAGTGGACATCAAAATTTCATATACTTACGGGAGGTAACCTGGAGGTCCAAAAGACAGGTGCTGGTTCCAATGGCATTAGAAGCCACACACTGGTACAAACCTGAAGACAGAGCACTGATGTTCCGGATGGTGACTGTTCCTTGGACCTGGTCTGTCAGAAAAATAACAAACAAGTTAGGATTTAGGGGGAAAAATGAGAAAACCAAAGAAATCAGCAAAAGATAAGACTATAACAATAAACACTTTAGAGGTATCAATAGGGTTTTTTATTTTTGTTTTTTGCAGAGATTTTTTTTCTGTTCATGAATTTTAAAGACTAGAATCATGATGTCACATTAAAGATCTAGAGATATTCGGGGCTGCTTGTGCAGCCAAGGCAGAGTGGAGCCAGGTGCACCTCTTCAGCAAGCACCAGACTGATTCCAGCCACAAGCACATGGCCCTTTCAGAAAAGAGATGGGCTAACTCCTCAGTCTGTTACTTCACTTGGCCTGCTCTAGCATGGAAGTAATTTGTTGAAATAGAGTTGGACAATAAATGATCTTTTCATCTTCTTTCTTTTAAAGCATAGGGAAAGTTCAACATAATTTGAAAGCACAAGTGACATCACCCCCTACTATTTTAGTTTGCAGCAACATTGTATCTCATACAAACTAGGCACCTGGACTCAAATGCCCTTTAGAATAAGAAATACATGTGTGTACATTTCCACTTCAATCCTCTCTCCTTAGTTCCAGAGCCACTTCTGGATGTGTTCTAGACTCAGCCTGGGTTGCAGTCTGCCCCACCACCTACAGCTATGTGGTCTCAAATGTGTTACCTCTTCCACACCTGTTGGGTTAACCAAAAAGTTCATTCGGGGATTTTTTTTTTCATAAGATGGCTTTAGTAACACTTAGTCGTTTTTAACCTCATTCAAAACAATTTTGTTAGATTTTATTGTGACAGCTGTCATATCAGTGCACATTTAAAAAAACTGGTGAATTTTTCTGTAGTTATCTTAAAATTGAATATGAAAGAAAATACACATTTTTGGCATATTATGATTTATTATTTCAAGAAAGGTAAAAACACAACTAAAACAAAAAAAAAATTTGTGCAGTGTATGGAAAAGGTGCTGTGACTGATTGAACGTGTCAAAAGTGGTTGCAAAGTTTCATGCTGGAGATTTCTCGCTGGACAATTCTCCACGGTTGGTAGACAAACTGAAGTTGATAGTGATCAAATTGAGACATTAATTGAGAACAATCAATGTTATACCATGCAGGGCATTGTGGACATACTCAAAATATCCAAATCAATAAACTTATTGGTGAAAATGAAAAATGTGTTTTTTATTTTACAGGAAAAACCACACAGTCTTTTTGGCCAACCCAGGATTCAGAGGCACAGGATGACAGTTTGTCACTGTATCAGTAAGGTTTAGATCGCCTGGTTAAAGTGGTATCCACCTGGTCTCTTTACCATAAAGTCACAGTTGTTACACAGGGATTAGGTGAACTGATGCCCCTATCCCAAGCAGCAGAAAATCTGCACTTAATTTTTGACTCCCCAAAGACTTAACTACTAATAGCCTATTGTTAGCCAGAAGCCTTATGGATAACCTAAATAGTCAGCACATATTTTGTATATTATATACAGTGTTCTTATAATAAAGCTAGACAAAATCATAAGGAAGAGAAAATACATTTATAGTATTTATTGAAAAAAATCTGCATATAAGTGGGCCTATGCAATTCAAACCCTTGTTGTACAAGGATCAACTATACTATTTTTTTGTAATTACTAAGTAATTCATGATGACATATTTTCGAACTATTTAGATATCTTGTGCCCTATCACTTTTCCTCTTTTTTGACATCAATGATGGTAGATAATTCCATCTATCAATCCTTCTATGCACATTAATAGGCATTCTACTGTAAGAAAATGCTTTCCCTTTTCTCCCACTTATTTATGTATATCAGCAGAGATTTAAGGCTTCTCATTTTATTCAATTAATTATATATTTATATTAATGTTCAAATTGTCTCAGATTTGGCCCAAAGAAATGCCTTCAAGCTAGCTCCTATATACAAGGACAATGCTAACCCCCAAATATTATGTCCCTGTCACTAGTCATACATTTGGGGTACTCCTTGCTGGTATCAAACATTCTTTTCTCAGAGAATGCATCTTGGGTTTATATTAAGCAAATGCAAACATAGTAGTAAAGTAAATCTGAAAAAAATTCTAGTCATTTTGTGATTAAATGCTATTTTAAGATCTACTTTATTAAAGTAGCTATCAAGAGGTAAATTTAGACTTCCAGTCAAGATGGAAGGATAGGCAGATATGGCTTACCTCTTTGGCCAACCACATCAAAATTACAACTAAAATATAGAACAACCATCACTCAGAACCCCATCAAAAATTGAGTTAAACAGAGTAGACTCTGAAATAGAAGTCTGAAAACTATGAAGTGGAGTTGAATCAAAGTCTGACAACTATGGAATTAAAGAAGCCATATCCATCGAGACTAGTAGGAGGGGCGCAGCTGCCAAATGGACTGGTCACACACCTATGTGTGGTGGATAAAAATTCAGTAGGGATATCTTGGGAGCGAGGACTCCCAAACCCACACTAGGCCCCCAAACCCAGGATTCCAGTGCCAGGAAGGTATGTCCCCACAACTTCTGGCTGCAAAAACCAGTGGGGATTGAGTCACTGGAAGAAATTTCTGGAGCCCCAAGCAATTCCTCTTAAAGAGCCGACACACGGACTCACCTACTCAGACTCACTCCCTCTGAGCTCCAGCACCAGGGTGGCAGATTGAAAGGCACCATGGTATATAGGGACAAACTGAATTGTCTGGTATTATGGCAAGCAGAGGCCATTGCCCCTTTGTCAAACCCTTCCCGCACAGAGCCAGTAGGCTCGTGCCAATTCTGAGAAGCCAACAACCTAGCTGACACTGTTTGACAGGCCTTGGAGATCCCCAGAGACTCCACCCAACTTACGGGTCCACCCAAACTCCTTTTTCATATGAATGGCTGCTCTTGGCTCATACTGCCCAACTTCCTAAATCCTGTGAAACAAGCAACAGCTGACTTCAGTGAGTCCAAGGCCTGGCACTAATAGCAGCCAGATTAGAATCACTGCTTGACTTTGTCTAGGAATCTTCAAGCCCAGCACAAGTAGCAGCCATCTCAGACTGCTTTATAGCCCAGGCAGGTTGCCTGAGCGCAAAACACAGGTGGGGGCTGACCTTGGCCAGCACCCAGGAAATCCCCAGGGCCAGCACACCCAGTGAACAGCTACAGACCACACTGGAGCACCATCACTCTGTCCCTGCACAGCTGATCCTCCATGGAGAACAAGGGTTGGTGGTCAGTGATCACAGACAATCCTTGGAACTGACTGGCCTGGGTAAATAAATCCCTCCCATTGATGGATCTGCCAATAGCAACCAAGGCTCAACTATAAGTGGAAGCTGCACTCAGCCCACACAAAGGGTACATCTTGAGCACTTAGCCTGGGTGATAGGGGAGGCTGTGCTACTGGACTGTACAGGACACCTACTATATTAGGCCACTCTACCAAGACATGGAGTCAAAGCAGCTCTACCTAATACATAGAAACAAACACAGGGAGGCTTCCAAAATGAGGAGACAAAGAAACATGGCCTACATGAAAGAAGAGATCAAAACTCCTAAAAAAGAGCTAAATGAAATGGAGATAAGCAATCTATCAGATACAGAGTTTAAAACACTGGTTATAAGGATGCTCAAGGAACTTAGTGAGGACCTCAGCAGCATAAAAAAGTTCCAGTCAGAAACGAAGGCTTCACTAATTGAAATAAAGAAAAATTTACAGGGAAACAGTAGCAAAGTGGATGAAGCTGAGAATCAAATCCATGATTTGGAACATAAGGAAGTAAAAAACAACCATGTAGAACAACAGGAAGAAAAAAGAATCCAAAAAAAATGAGGATAGTGTAAGCAGCCTCTGGGACAACTTCAAGAGGTCCAACATTGTCATCATAGGGGTGCCAAAAGGAGAAGAGAAAGAGCAAGAAATTGGAAATCCATCTGAAAAAAGAGAAAGAAAACTTCCCTAATTTGGTGAAGGAAATAGACGTGCAAGTCTAGGAAGTACAGAGATTCCCAAACAAGATGGATGCAAGGAGGCCCACTCCAAGACATATCATAATTAAAATACCAAAGGTTAAAGATAAAGAGAGAATCTTAAAAGCAGCAAGAGAAGAGAAATTAGTTACCAGAAGGTTGCCAGATGGGAGGGGTGTTTGGAAGAATGGATGAAGAGGTGCGGGGATTAAGAAGTACAGATAGGTAGTTACAGAATAGCCATGGGGATGTAAAGTACAATATAGGTAATGGAGAAGCCAAAGAACTTATGCACATGACCCATGGACGTGAACAATTATGTGGGGTATGGTGGGTTCTTGGTGGACAGGGGCAAAGGGGGAAAAATCAGGACAACTGTAATAGCATAATAAATAAAATAAAGAGAGGTAAATTCAAATTAAAACTCAGACTCATGTAATGTGCATTATGACAGATGAAATTATCTAAAGTAATTATGATAACCAACCTAGAGTTTGAGTTACAGAAGACATTTTCATCTTTGCATTCAAGTTCTCTTTTATCCCTAAAGTATCAGAGAATATTTAAGTTGCAAAGAAAATATCAATAAATTTGATAGGTATACATCTATTCAGAGCCAAAAGTAAGGAAAGCTCTTTCTACAGATATTTTGCAATTTACATACAAACACTTTTAAATATTCATTTCTAATTCCAAACTCAATCCTATATTTCGAAGAAATGTTATAATAAATCATAGAATCTTAAGATGAAAAAAATCACCTTAGAGATATTGTTTAACCCCTTTATTTTACAAAAGGGTAACCCAGGCCCAAAGAGGTGAGCTGTCACAGAAAACTGTCAGAGAAAAACCTAGAATTTGAATATAATTTCAGGATTTGAAGACAAGATTTTAAACATACCACTTACAATGATGAGAGTGACAACTTAGTACACAAATAAAACTATTTAGTCCACAGTGTAGCTAAAACATTTCCCAATAAAAAAATTAAGGAACAACAGTATTGCAGTAATCATTATCAGGGTAACCCAAAAGTTATTATGGTAAAGAGAAGTTTTTTAAGTTTTTTTTTTTAATCCTCACCAGAGGACATGCTTGTTGATTTCAGGGAGTAGGGAAGGGAAGAAGATGGAGAGGAAGAGAATCATCAATGTGAGAGAGAAACATCAATCGTTCCCTCTCATACGTGCCCCGACCAAGGACAAAACTTACAACCTAGGCATGTGCCCTAACCAGGAATCGAACCTGCAACTTTTCAGTTTACTGAACACTTCAATCAACTTAGCAACACTGAAAAGGGCTGAAAATAATTTTTTAAAAATGATGAAATCTGGGATAGGTTAATTCAAAGATGATGGGAGGTCCTTTAATATTTCTGTTGGGATTCTTAAAACTTATAAGCTCTTGAAGAGGTTGGTGGTCCTGGTTCTCTAATACGTCTAACTTCATTACATGATTTGGGAATTTCCTTTCCATGACTCAAATTTATCAGGCATAAATAAGGTTGTCTTAGACCTCTTCATTAACTGCCAACTCTTTTGAAGATTTGTAAATGTGCCCTGAAAATGCTACAAGAAACAAGTTCTGCATTATAGATGATGCAACACCTGAAACTGCTGAATTTTATTTTTTTAAATAAATTTTACATATAATTCTATAATTTCCCTCATTTTACTTTATAAACTTTCCTCAAATTTTTAAGGGTGTCTCCTTTAATATCAAATTTAAAGAGCTGGTTTTACATGTAGAAAACCATCAATGATACTCATGCCTTCTCCATGTTTACCTGTCTGGTGTGATCAACTGCTGGATGATCTGGAGCATTTTCCTGTTCTCTTTCCCATCTTCCTTCTCTAATTAGACTTGAGGCTGAAAACAGGATGATTAACCCTTTCGTGATCAGGCTGATGCTTCTCACACTAAAATAAGCAGTTGTATCTGACACATGCTACAGTTAATAATACAACGAAGCTGCCATTGAGCAATTTTAAAACTTCACTATAATGGAACAGAATTTCCTTTTGTTACCATTGGATAATACAAATTTCATAAAAAATCAGGAATGAGAAGATAAAATGAAATGTTTTATCTTCTTTACAGTTAAAAACACAAAATGATCCAGATAGCTTTTTCAGCAGCTATAAATATGGCATGTTAGTTTTCAAAATCCATTAAAGTTAATTACTTTGTGAATCTTAGAATCGAAATTTTCCACAGTAACTAATTAAATGAGTAAAGCAACACCATACATACCCTGCGTGGCTGTTGGAGGTAGTTTGAGGGTATTGTCTAACTTCTCCCAAAGGTAAGTTGGTCGAGGAATGCCTTCCTCTGAGCTACAGAGCAGGATGACATCGCTGCCAATATCCTGGGATCCTTGGATTTGGCAGTGAGGGGTAGAAGGGGGAACTATAATAGGAAGAGTAAGCAATAAAGTACGCATTCACTATGAGCCAACAATAATAAAGGAAACACCCAACATTCAGTACACTAGAACCTTCTTGTTTATGGAATACATATTAGGAGACTAGCTGTTGTGAAGCCAGTGGATAGTCATGTACTATTCATAGGGCTTGAGCACAGGTACAGGGCCTACAACCTCAGTTAGCAGGGAGCAAACATGTAAAAAGTATCTTACTTTTACATTTTCAAGGTATCTTATGGTCTTGGTTTCACTCTGCTCCCTCTATATATGTTGTGTCAACATACTGCCTTTAAAAACACTACTGAATACACACATGTTCACAGCAGCATTATTCACAATAGCTAAAAGGTAGGAACAACACAAGTGTCTATAGATGGATGAATGGAGAAGCAAAATGTGGTACGTCATTACAATGAAATATTATTCAGCCTTGAAAAGTAAGAAAATTCTGACACATGCTACAACATGGATGAATCTTGAGGACATTATGCTAAGTGATATCAGCTAGTCATCAAAAGGCAAATGATGTATGACTCCACTTACATGAAGTACCTAGGGTAATCAAATTCATAGAAACAAAAAGTACAACAGTGGTTTCCAGCAGCTGGTGAGAGAATGCCATGTTGCTCTAATGAGTATAGAGTTTTAGTTTTGCAAAGTGAAAAGAGTTATGGAGAGTGGTTGCACAACAATGGGAATGTACTTAACACTACTGAACTGTACATTTAAATACTGCTAAGATGGTATATTTTATGTTATGTGTATTTGACCATAACTAATTTTTTTAATTACTGAAAAAGGCCACTTGTAGAGAAGATATTTCAAGGAAAAGCAACCACTTATTCTTCTGGCTACTCTCTGACTAAGACCACTGAACAAGGTTCTTTATTGCTTTACAAACAAAAACCAGGCAGACCCACTTCATACCTAACCTGCTTAAAGGTGCAGGAAGTTAAGGTAGGGTCCAGGTCTACTTACTGCTTGATAGTAAGACAGTGCATTTTCTAATCATTAAGGTAGATAAAGACACAAAAAACATGAAACAAAAAAAAAAACCACCAAAGAAAAAGAACACTAAAGGAAGAAGGTGGTTATAGAGAAGGAAAGGAAGGAAGGAAAGGAGAGAAGGAGGCAGAGAGGGAGGAAAGAAAGAAAGAGAGAGTCAGAGATGGAGAAAGGGAGTGAGGAAGTGATAAACTAAGCCCATGGCAGTAGAGATTAAATCCAAGTAATGATGTACTTGTAATGCTAATAGCTTTTCAATAATTGTGTTCAATCTTGCAAAAATGAATAAATGAATTAATTAATTAATTAATGAAAAATAAATGCCGTATATAGAGGGACCAGGAAAGGAGGTAGGTGGAGAAAGAGAGACCAATGAGAGTAATTTATAGGTAGGAACACTAAAAAATTGCAGGGCACTCAAACTGCTATGATGGGATAAACCAGTCTACTCAATTTACTGCCTTCAACATTGCTACTGTGGTGCTATGAGGGGAAACCAAAATAATACTTTGAAGGTAGCACTAACTATAAAATAAATTGCAGGCTTTTTCCCCTTCCATTAAAAAATAAAAAAAGACTTGGAGATAAATAGAGGGACTTCAAGATGGCAGAGGAGTGAACAGAACTCACACTGACCACCCCCCAGGACCAGTCTGGAATTACAACTAAATTGTGGAGAAATCACCTGGAAAAACATTGAACAATAGTGAGAGAGGAACCTTAAAACCTTGGATGGACAGAGAATTGGCTTTAGCACAACCTAACTGGTAAGAAGTATAGTAGAGACTCGAGAAGGTAGATAGGGCACCCATGGGCAGTAGCACCAGAAGGATATCTAAATGGCCAATTGGATCCCCTGAGAAGAGTGGGGTCTGAACCATAGATGGGGATCTCCAGGATACAGCACCAGAGCCCATAAAGTACTCAGATAACAGCCAGCTGCAAAAAGCAGCAGGGTTGCTCTATGCCAGAGACAGGTACCTAGAGATGCAAAGAGCCATTTAAAGGGCCAAGATATAAATTTTTTTTTGGTAGCCACATACCCTGGGCTCTGGCAAAGGCCAGGGCAGAGTGAGCTGGAGACACCTGAGGAGAGACTGGAGAAGGAGGCTTTAGGGAGAGAACTGAATGACCAGCTGGCAGGATGCTGGTGCTGGCTCCTCTCTCATACAACAGCAGCATGAGAGGAAACAATAGCCCCACCCAGAAGAGAGACTCTACCCCGCCGTGTGGTACCTAAGCCTGACTGCTGAGTGCAGAGTGACTATATTAACAACTGCTGGAGACAGCCACAAACAGTAGATTCCGGGAAGTCTCTAAAAGACTGCCTAAGGTCAGGCGGGATCAAGAAGTGACATCCTCAGAGGAAGATCCAGAAAGAAAAAAAAAAAAGAGTGGTCTCCTATGATCGTTCACACAACAAATTCAGGAAGTCAAGACTGATCAATTTAAGAAGCAGAAACAAAAAAGAAAAGTCTCACAAATAATGGGAAGACAAAGAAACACCTCCCAATCGAAGGGAAAGGAGGACTCCCCACAAAGAGAACTAAATGAAATAGAGGCAAGTAAACTATCAGATACTGAGTTCAAAACAACGGTTCAAAAGAAGCTCAGTGAGTTCAGTGAGCTCAAAGAAAATTACCAAAAACTACAGGGGAACCAGGAGGAACTTACTGGAAACTATATTAGCATGAAAAAAAGACATAAAAATTATCAATAAGAGACAAGAGGGAAGAAAGAATACAATTTCTGAACTGAAGAACACAGTAGAAGGAATCAAAAGCAGACTACATAACACAAAGGATCAAATCAGCAAGCTGGAGGACAGTGTAGCAAAAGGTTCCAGAAAGACCAAGACAATGAAAAAAGACTCAAAAAGAATGAAGAGGTGTTTAGGGAAATGTAGGACAATCAGAAACAACAGGGATATTGAGGAACTGAACAACACATTAGACCAAATAGACTTAAGTGATAGAAATAGCTTTCATCCCAAACTAACAAAATACACGTTCTTTTCAAATGCCCATGGAAAATTTTCAAAGAAAGACCACATGATAGAAAGAACACAAAACAAGCCTCAAAAAATTCAGGAAAACTGAAATCATAACAAGCATTTTCTCAGACTGCAAGGGCTTGAAACTAGAAACCAACTTCAAGGAAAAAACTCAAAGACATTCAAACTCATGGACACTGGAGAGAATGCTATTAAACAAACAATGGGTCAATAATGACATCAAAGAAGAAATCAAAAAGTTTCTAGAAACAAATGAAAATGAACACACAACAGTCCAAAACCTATGGAACACAGCAAAGGCAGTCCTGAGAGGGAAGTTCATAGCAACACAGGCCTACCTAAAAAACATAGAAACATCTCAAATAAAAAACCTAACCCTACATCTTCAAGAAATGGAGAAACAAAAACAAACTAAGCCCAGAACAAGTAGAAGGAAGGAAATAATCAAGATCAGAGCAGAACTGAATGACATGGAGATGAAAGGAGCAATTAAAAGGATCAACGAATCCAGGAGCTGGTTCTTTGAAAAGATAAACAAAATCAACAAGCCCTTAAACAGGTTCATCAAGAGAAAAAGGAGGGGACCCAAATAAATAATATCAGAAATGAAAGAGGAGAAATAACAACTGATAACACAGCAATACAAAGGATTGTAAGAAATTATTTTGAACAATTATATGCCAAGAAATTTGAAAACCTGGCTGAAATGGACAAATTTATAGAAAAATATAACCTTCAAACACTGAATGAAGAAGAAGCAGAAAGCCTGAACAGACTGGTAACAGCTGGTGAAATTGAAACAGCAATCAAAAAACTCCCAGTACACAAAAGCCCTTGACCGGATACTTTCACAGGAGAATTTTACGAAACATTTAAGGAAGAGCTAACTCCTGTCCTTCTCAGACTATTCCAAAAAACCCAAGAAGAGGAAAGACTCCCAAACTCTGTTTATGGGGTCAGCATCACCCTAATCCCAAAACCAGATAAAGACACAACCAAGAAAGAAAACTGCAGGCCATTATCACTGATGAACATAGACGCTAAAATCCTCAACAAAATATCGGCAAACCACATCCAGCAATACATTAAAAAGATCATCCACCATGATCAAGTGCGATTCATCCCAGGGATGCAAGGATGGTTCAATATTCGCAAACCAATAAATGTAGTACATCACATAAATAAAAAGAAAGAAAAAATCACATGATCATATCAATAGATGTGAAAAAGCATTTGATAAGGCACAGGCACCCATTTATGATAAAAACACTCAGCAAAGTGGGAATTGAGGGGGAATACCTCAACACAATAAAGGCCATATATGAAAAACTTACAGTCAACATCATACTCAATGGAGAAAAACTAAAAGCTTTCCCACTAAGATCAGGAACAAGACAAGGATGTCCACTTTCACCACTCCTATTCAACATAGTACTGGAAGCCCTAGCCACAGCAGTCAGACAAGAAAAAGAAATAAAAGGCATCCAAATTGGAGAGGAAGTAAAATTATTGTTTGCAGATGACATGATAGTGTATATGGAAAACCCCACAGACTCCACCAAAAAACTACTCTACCTAGTGAGTGAATTTGGCAAAAGTCAATATTCAGAAATCAAAGGCCTTTTTGTATACCAACAATGAAATATCAGAATCAGAAAGCAGAAAAAAATCCCATTTGTTATAGCAACAAGAAAAATAAAGTACCTAGGGATAAACTTAACCAAGGAGGTAAAAGACCTGTACACAGAAAACTATATAACACTAAAGAAGGAAATTAAGGAAGACACAAATAAATGGAAGCTTATACTATATTCATGGATTGGAAGAATTAACATCATCAAAATATCTATACTACTCAAAGCAATTTATAGAGTCAACGCCATCCGTATTAAAATACCAATGACGTATTTCACAGATATAGAACAAACATTTCAAAAATTTATGTGGAACTATAAATGACCCTGAATAGTCACAGCCATTTTGAGAAAGAAAAACAAAGTAGGAGGGATCACAATACCTGACATCAAACTATATATATTACAAGGCCACTATAATTGAAACTGTCTGGTACAGGCATAAGAAGAGACACATAGATCAATGGAACACAACAGAGAGCACAGAAATAAACCCATGTCTTTATGGTCAATTAATATTCAACGAAGGGGTAAGAAGGACAAAATGGAATAAAAATAACCAATTCAACAAATGGTGTTGGGAGAGCTGGACGGCTACATGCAAAAAATTGAAATTGGATCATCAGCTGACACCATACACAAAAATAAACTCAAGATGGATAAAAGGCTTAAACATAACTCGCAACAGCATAAAATTCCTAGAGGAGAATATAGGCAGAAACTCAGATATCCCATGCAAGAATATTTTTGCCAATATGTCCCCTAGAGCAGGGGACATAAAGGAAAGAATAAACAAATGGAACTTCATCAAAATAAGAAGCTTCTGTGCCGCTAAAGAAAACATCAGCAAAATGAAAAGGGAACCAACCATATGGGAAAACATATTTGCCAATGATGCCTCGGACAGGGGTTTGATCTACAAAATATATAAAGAACTCATATGACTCCACTCTAGGAACACAAACAAACATTGAAAAATGGGCAAAGGACCTAAACAGACACTTCTCCAAGGAGGACATACACAGGGCCCAGAGACATATGAAAGGATTCTCATCATCACTAGTCATCAGAAAAATGCAAATTAAAACCATAATGAGATACCATTTCACACCAGTCAGAATGGCCATCATAAACAAATCAACAGACAACAAGTGCTATTGAGGTTGTAGAGAAAAGCGAACCCTAGTACACTGTTAGCAGGAATGCAGACTGGTGCAGCCACTGTGGAAAACACTTTGGAATTTCCTCAAAAAGCTAAAAATGGAACTGCCTTTTGACCCAGAGATTCCACTGCTGGGATTATACCCTAAGAATCCCGAAACACCAATTCAAAAGAACCTATACACCCCAATGTTCATAGCAGCACATTTTTCAATAGCCAAGTGCTAGAAGCAATCTAAGTGCCCATCAGTAAATGAGTGGATCAAAAAGCTATGGTGCATTTACATGATGGAATACCATGCCGCAGAAAGAGCTACTACCCTTTACAACAGCATGGATGGAACTGGAGAGCATTATGCTATGTGAAATAGCCAGGGGGTTGAAGACAAATACCGTATGATCTCACCTGTAAGTGGAACCTAAGCAACAAAGCAAATAAGTAAGGAAAATATAACTAGCAACATTGAAAGAAAAAACAAACCAAAGGTAATGAGAGGGATGGAGGGAGGGGTGTAACAGGGAAAAGAAGGGGAAGGGTCAAATCAAGGAACATGTATAAAGGACCCATGGACAAAGCCAAAGTGGGCAAGGATTGAGAGTGGGAGGTGGGGGTGGTTGGGGCTGGGGAAAGTGGTGGTAGGAAAATGGAGACACATGTATTTGAACAAGAAAAAAACAATAAATAAATAAATAAAATAAACTTAGAGAATATGGGAAACTAGTTATCTAACTTACAGGTATAAGCATCAGAATAATATTAAATTCCAATAGTACTCAGCACTCAATTTTAAAGTCTATAATTTTAATATGTTAGAATGAGTAATTCTTTTAGGATAGAAATCTCCAACTTCATTCTTAGTCTCCTTATTCTATTTGAAAACTAGAACAAGGCACCGTGGATACAGCATAGCCTCACCCAAAGAAGAAAAATGGCAACAACCTCCAATACTGATGTCCTCAAATGACTCAGTAATGGAAAAGAAAAGGTGAGAGTTTGCCAAGGAACATGTATGTAGATTCTGAGATTCGAGTAGGATGATAGACCATCAAAAGCATCAGTTTTTCCTATTGATAAGTACTTCCTCAGTCTCCCAAAATGAACTGAACTTAGCCACTTCTACCAGAAGTATCCATTTCGGAGGTAGTGGAATTGAGAAATAAAATGTTTAGAAAGAATTTAATTGAGTATTAGATAATCTAACTTGCCAGTATAATGGAAAGAATACTGATTTGAATAAAGAGACCTACATTTTTAATCTAAGCTTTATTGTTGTTTATTGTCTGTATAACTTTGGAAAAGGCCCTGAGTCTATTTGGTCTTGGTATTAAGACCAAATTGACCATAGACCAGTGTGGAACAGAATAGAAAGTCCAGAAATAAGCCCAGATCTATATGGGCATCTAATAGTTGACAAAGGGGGCAGAAGCATAAAATGGAACAATAATAGCCTCTTCAACAAATGGTGTTGGGAGAGCTGGACGGCTACATGCAAAAAATTGAGATTGGATCATCAGCTGATCCCATACACAAAAATAAACTCAAGATGGATAAAAGACTTAAATATAACTCGCAACACCATAAAAGTTGTAGAGGAGAACATTGTCAGGAAACTCTCAGATATCCCACGCAGCAATTTTTTCACGGATATGTCTCCTAAAGCAAGGGACATAAAGGAAAGAATAAACAAGTGGGATCTCATCAAAATAAGAAGCTTCTGCACAGCTAAAGAAAACATCAGCAAAACGAAAAGGGAACCAACCATATGGGAAAATATATTTGCCAATGATGCCTCAGACAGGGGTTTGATCTCCAAGATATATAAAGAACTCACTTTACTCCACTCCAAGAAGACAAACGATCCAATCAAAAAGTGGGCAAAGGACCTGGGCAGATGCTTTTCCTAGGAGGAGATACAGAGGGCCCAGAGACATTTGAAAGGATGCTCGGCATCACTAGCCATCAGAGAAATGTAGATCAAAACCACCATGAGGTACCACCTCACACCAGTCACAATGGCCATCATAAACAGATCAACAAACAGCAGGTGCTGGCGAGGCTGTGGAGAAAAGGGAACACTAGTACACTGCTGGTGGGAATGCAGAGTGGTGCAGCCATTGCAGAAAGCAGTGTGGAATTTCCTTAAAAAGCTGAAAATGGAACTGCCTTTTGACCCAGCGATTCCCCTGCTGGGACTATACCCTAAGAATCCCAAAACGCCAATTCAAAAGAACCTATGCACCTCAATGTTCATAGCAGCACAATTTGCAATAGCCTAGTGTTTGTTGGAAGCAACCTAAATGCCCATCAGTAGATGACTGGATCAAAAAACTATGGTACATTTATACAATGGAATACTACGCAGCAGAAAAAAAAGAACTACTATACTTCACGACAGCATGGATGGAACTCGAGAGCATTATGCTAAGCCAAATAAGCCTGGGGGTGAAAGACAAATACCACATGATCTCACCTATAAGTGGAACCTAACCAACAATACAAAGATGCAAGGAAAATAGGACCAGCAACACTCAAAGGAAAAGAAAACAACAGAGACAAGAGGGAAGGAGGGAGGCGGGGGCAGGGGGGAAAAGGAAGGGAAGGGGAATGTCAAGGAACATATAGCAAGGACTCATGGACAAAACCAAAGGGGAAGAGTTGAGGGAGGGAGGGAGCACAGGAAAGTGGTGAGAGGAAGGCAGAGACAAATATATTTGAAAAAATAAATAAATTTTTAAAAAATGAAAATTAGAGAAAAAAGAAAAAAAGAAGACCAAATTGATTATATAATTTATCATTTAAACCAGGATACTTTTGAGAATGAAAGGAAGTATGAATAAAATTATGCCAGGAAAAGAGATGTACACCAAGAACTGTAGTGAGCCTACTGGTTACACAGACATAAAGTAATAGTTAACATATTTCCACATATGCTGAGATTTGTGTTTCATACTCATAATAAATAATTCTTGATTGAATTTGCTCTCAACAATAGTCCTATCTTGCAGAAGCTTAAGGAAAGTGAGAGGCCACTTACGATGGTACTTTATACCACCTTTAGGGAGCTACCTGAAACAGTGAGGGTGGGGAGACTAAGAGGATTGCAGAAGTAGTTAAGGTGCGCTAAGAGGAGAGAAGAAAGGAGGAAGACACAAGCAGATGGAGAGTACAGGACAGGCAGAAGTAAATATGCTTCAGAGGAGATTCACACATAAAGCCAAAGTGCTTGGAACATTTCCTGTCACTCACCTAAAACTGTGAGACCGGTGACCCCAATGTTCCTGCCCCCTCTATCTGGAAGGTTGTTAACCAAACACTGATAGGTGCCTGTATCTGATAGCTGAGTGTTGTTAATGAAGATAGAGACATTGGTGGCTGGCATGGTGCCTGTAAATCCTACCCTACCATGGAACTGGGCGGCACCGTCAAACATCTGTCCACCCTGATACAGAATGACCTGCAAAAAAAGCAAAGTAAATAAATCGGCCACTGCATCTCCTTCCAGACACATTACAACTATCTAGTAGACAAGAGACTGCACCAAACATTAAGAAATTTTATTTATTAGAGTTGTCATCAAGTTCTTACTATAACTATGTCCATAAGTACTTAGGGATTCTAAATTCTTACATACCAAAGTGGAATAACATTGTTTCCTTACCTAACTCATCAGAATATAGAAAGCATCTTTATGCTATGCTACTATCAGCCCATAAATATTTTTACCAGTTCAAAAAGTTCCAAATTAAAATATTTTTAAATTAGCACTGCCATTCTCATGCTTGCTAGGTCACAAAATAATAGATCACAGTTAATGACCAAATATAGATGAATGTCATAAAAGGGAAGAAGAGTTATAAGCCCATCATTGCTGTTCTTGTGTCATCTTCTATTATTAAAGTTAACTGTTTATGGGAGAGGACTTAGAATTGTGTTGCAAAAAGCCCTTTGAGCTCAGAGTGAGGGACCTGGTTCTATTCCAGCTCTACCAGTAAATGTCTGCGTAACTGTGGTCGTCTGTCTTTGCCTCTTTGACTCAATCATTGACTCCTAAAATGATAAGCCTGAACAAAATGATCTCAAAGTCTCAGTCCAATTACAAAAGTTCTATAGCTTAAAGAAATACAAGAAGTTTCTATTAAATATGTCTATTCATTCACTCACCAGAAGAAGGCATAGGAGGTTATATCCTTACCCTTTCCTGACAATCCTTCCCTTCAGGAAATTTAGCTTATCAAATATATTTAGGTAGTAATAAGCTTATTGAAGCAGAAGAACTTCATATAAGGAAGAAGTTAACTTATGGAATGAAGGTATAGCCATAATCACAATTCATTAATTTTCTGAGCATTATTTTCTGCAGTGGGTATCACATATTATGGGTCTTTTACCCATAATTGATATACCTTATTAGGTAGTAGCTTCTAATTTCATGTACCCTATTTGAGGCTCCAGTATGCCTGGCTGGCTTTGTTTATTTGAAAGTATTTGTTAAATTAGCCAAATAATTCAAGTACTATTATATAATGTTACTTTCTTATTATTATCACATCTCATCCACCTATGTTAGTTCCAGTCTCTTCCTTTCCAAATATATTTTGCTTTGGTATATATTGTCTTGGTATTCCTGTCAATGATGTTTTTTGATGAAACTCCAGGTTCCTACATAAAAT
Organism: Pteronotus mesoamericanus; assembly: GCF_021234165.1. NCBI lineage: Eukaryota > Metazoa > Chordata > Mammalia > Chiroptera > Mormoopidae > Pteronotus > Pteronotus mesoamericanus. Next base: position 1,067,297 of record NW_026555095.1, on the reverse strand, counting down.
TCTCCAAAAAATCCCCTTGACATCTGCTATTTTTTTTTAGGTCTTTTAAAAAGAGGATTGCTTCTTCTGACACTTGACTACTAATACAGGAGCAAGACTTAAAACAGCAGCAGCACATAAAGTGCCACCTTTCTCTAGAAATCAAATATGTACTCAGGATGCTTTCCTACTTGCCTCCTTTAAAAAGATTAATATTCTAGAGTAGCACAGGATGGAAGAGGAGTACCTGCTCAGGCTGATTGGCATTGGCAAGAGGAATGACCATCCAAATGACATTGAGGTTAATGAGGGCAGCGTTGGTGGTGAAAGTACAGGGCAGGACTGCTGTCTGACCGCGGGCCACTTGGATACTCCCAGGGCTCTCGGAGACTTCCAGGGAAGCTGCAACACCTACAGAAGAACCAATAGGAGGTTATGTCTCTCCCTTTCCTGACAGAAAGGTCAGCGTGTTTCACATTATCAATAATGTACACGGACTGATACAACAGTCTTACTAAACAACTACTAACCAGTCACTGAGTCGAAGTAAAAAAATTGTTCCTTTTTTTCTTTACCTCTTAGTAACTATAAATGAAAAATATTAGAGGCTACTTATTCTATTTTTTAAGACACTACTTGGCAAACATTTGGCCAGATTCAAATATAATATGGGAGAATTCAACTGATAGGATTTGAGCAAAACTTGAAATGAGAAATAAGCTGATTTTTTTAAAGCATCATAACAATAGCACAATTGTAAAGTTAAGTGTTTATATATAAATCTAATAATATATGTGCAGGAACTATAACCTGAAAACTATAAGTTGCTGATGAAATAAATCAAATGAAACTAAATAAATGGACAGATATACAATGTTCATGGATTGGAAGATTCAATATTGTTAAGATGAAAATTTTCCCAAATCGATCTATAGATTCAGAGCAATCCCAATCAATACTCCAGCAGGCTTTCTGTTGATACTAACTAATTCTAAAATACAAGAAAAGGGAAAGTGCTAGAATAGCCAGAAGAATATTGAAAAAAAGAATTTGGAGAATTCACACTATCTGATTACAGAATTTGCCATAGAGTTATAGTAATCAAGACAGTATGGTACCAGAATAAAGATGGGCCACAAGAAAAATGGCACAGGACTTAGGGTTCTGAAATAAGCCCTTCTATTTATGGTCAAGTGCTTTTCAACAATCGTACAAGACAAACAGGAAAAAGAATAATCTTTTCAATAAATAGTGTGAGAACAATTCAATATTAATATGCAAAAATGTAACTCAGATCCTTACCTCATAACACTCACAAAAATCAACTCAAAATGTACCACAGACCTAAATGTAAGAGCTAAAACTGTAAAACTTCTTGAAATAAACTGAGAAAACCTTTGTAACCTTGAGTCAGTCCAAGATGTCTTAGATATAGCACCCATACCATAAAACATAAAACAACTACTGGACTGCATTAAAATTTTTAAGCTTATGTGATTCAAAACATTTAATTTAAAAAATAAATTACTAAGGTACAGACTTGAAAAAAATATTTATAAATCACATATTTGATAAAGGACTTGTATACAGAATACATAAAGAACCATCACAACTCAATAATAAAAAGACAAACAACCTATTAAAATGGGTAAAATATGCTCAACATTATTACTCATTAGGAAGGATACTGCATAGTAAAACCACAGTAAGATACCTTTACACATCCACTGTAATGGCTATAGCTAAGACAACACCAAGTGCTGTCAAGGATGTAGAGAAACTGGAATCTTCACTCACTGCTGCTGAGAATGTAAAATTATTCAGCCACTCTGGAAAATAGTTTGCTTCTTAAACAGTTTAACATAAACTTAGCATACAACCTCACAATTCCGTCATCCCCAGGAATCTACCCAAGTAAAACAAAAATATCTGTCCACACAAAGACTTGCCCGTGAATGTTTAATGCAACATTATTCATATCATACCCGCAAATGGAAATAATAGTCATTGACTGATGAATGAATAAACCAAATGTGGAATATTCACACAATTAAACACTAGAAATAAAAAGCAATGAGCTACCAATACATGTTACAACGTGGCTGAAGAGGCTTTCAAAAACATTTTGCTAAGTGAAAGAGGCCAGATGCATAAAACAGCAGCATACTTTATTATTGCATTTATAGGAAATGTCCACAAAAGGGAAATCTATAGAGACAGTAAGCAAATCAGTGGTTACAAGGGCTAGAGAAGAGGGAGTGAGGTTGATGCAAATAGGTTCAATGAAAGTTTTTAGGGCGATGGATAACTTTTAAAACTGGATTGTTAGGAACGTTACACAACTCTATAAACTTACTAAAAACAATTGAATTTTGTATTTTAAATGGGTGAATCATGTGGAATATAAACTATATTTCAATAATGCTGTTAAAAGTCAGAAAAAGAAAGCAGTGATTTACCAGAGCCAACTCCTAGGAAGCCAAAATCAACTGTTAACTCTTCTGGAAAGAACTCTCATTCCCCTAGGACTACAGAACAATATGGGACTAAGAGGAAATTAAAATTTATCAGGGGATCCAACAATGAAAGTATTCTAATCATGAAAAATACATTAGTCCATGGCAGTATCTCAAATTGCTTTACTTTGAAGTGGTATTATCTCAATTCTCCCCCCAAAAGTAACACAATAACATTCTATTATAATTACACTGAGTTTAAAAAATAATTGTACTTAACAGCTTCCTTCTATAGAATTTCACATTCTTCACATAGGGGCTGACAATGTTCTCAGGAGTTACCATGTTGCAACACAAGATGTTTCATAAAATAAACCATCTGCAGTAGAATATAAAGCATCAGGAAAAGTATCTAAGTTTAAAAACATTAGAGAAAGTCTGTAAGTTTTAAAAAGGAAAGTTGAAAGAACATCAGGTATTAAGAGGCAGACAGGGGAGGCAATTTAATCACAAAACAGGCCATGAACAAAGGAACAAGCTATATCATCAAGGAAAAGTGAGTTAAGGGAGTATGTGTTTCAATGATTATTGTAAATGCCATGCAGGTGTTTTTAAGAAAAAGTCTAAGGGCCAAACTCGTCACAAAATCTCCATCACTTCATTCTTCAGATTACTCCAAGGAAGAACTAAAGGGACTATGCTCCCTCCCCGCCCTTAAACTACCCAGGACAAATTATACCCTCTACCATTAATTCACTCATTTCAAGTTGAACTCACACAACCTTTGACACAAATTTTAAAAGAAAAAAATGGCCAATATAAACTAAGAATGAAAGAGAAAGATTCAGATGGGGGAAACTACCAGAATATGGCAGGATTTCAGTAAAGGAAGAGTAGATTTGCAGGACAGGGGTGGGAGCTGGGGAAAACAGAACAGGTCTGCTGGCCAGGGGCAAGACCCTGCTATGAAAGACCAACTGACTTTGTTTACTTCATATTTTTACATAAGGTTAACCCTGAAATTGCAAGTATCAAGGGAGCTACAGAAGAAATATTCTAGATAAGCTGCTTTCAGAACTTGTAAAAGTGTAGGTCTGAAGCAGGACAGATCTAGTTTGAAATCTGGTTTTCATCTATTTAGCTGTCTGGCCCCAAATAAATCACTTCATCTCTGATTGTTGCCGTATCTGTACAACAGGGCTCAATACTACCACCACATCATCAAAAGAGAACAATAAGGGCAGTGCCAGAAGCTGATGGCTGACAGTCGCTACTATCACTGCTGTTTTTACTAGCTAGCATTTAGGGCACACTGACCAAATATCAACTCCACATTAAGCACTATAAATAAACATATACATATATATCTATATATGTTCACACGCACTCATTTAATCCTATATCTTATTGCCATTTACAGAAGAAATTGAGGCCCAGAGAGGATTAAATCTAGCTCAAGGTCACATGGCTCAAGGTCACAAAGGTAACGGTAAGGTCAGGATTGAAATCCCAGGCAGATTGTCTACAGAGATCACACACTATAACACACATAACTAACTCATAGAAATCAGTCCACAAATGTTATTATTATCACTACTATATCATACAATCACAAAATTTAGAACTAGTACAGACTTTTATGCAAAGCCATCAGATAAAAACCCCCTCAACTTTCTGCTTCCAAACTTATAAATACGTCAGCTTTGATCTGCCTCATCCTCTTCTTCCTCTCCCCTATTAGATTAAAGGAGCTCATCTAAGACCAACCTCTCACCTGAGCATAATTTATAATCCATCTTCTTGGCCTCCTTAGGGACCTAACCAGCTCCCTCTCTTGCAGCTTCAACCTCTCCCACTGCACTGGAGCCTTCCTGATAGCCTTTAAACATCCTCAAGCATTTCAACTAAAAAGAAAAAAATCCTCTCTTCCTCCCTCCACTCCGCAGTTCTCTCCAGCGACTACCCTCTCTCTGATATATCACCATTAATCTTTTTGAAAGAGCTGTCTATACTCACTCTCTCCTTAGAGACTCATCTGGTATTGTCTTCAATACATGCCTCTCATTACCTCTTCTTAGAAACAGTTTTCCCTAGTTTCCCAGAGACCTCCTGATGCCTTCATGACTCTTGTGGTCATTCTTGGACTCTCAGTAACATCTAACAGTGATGACCACTCCCCCTCCTTCTTGAAACACACATTTCCCTTAGTTTCAGTGATAAAATTTACTTCTGGCCTTCTTTCTGTATCACTGAATACTTCTCAGTCTCTTTCGTTGTTTCACCCTCCTTTACATAACTATTAAATGTTGGCACTTCTCAAAGGGCTGCCTTCTAAACTCTCTTCCTATAAACTCATCCACTATCATGGCTTCAATTCTTATATATATGACAATGGCTTCCAAATTTCTCTCTCTAACCAAAACCTCTCTTCTTATATCCAACTGCCTCCTAGACATCTCTGTGTAGGTTTCTCAAAGGCAACTTAAGCCAACTTGAATATCAAGATGCAACTCTTAATATTCCCCTCTGTGCCTGCTTCTACTCTTTCTATTGTTCCCTACACTAATGAATGGCTCAATCAGCCATCAGGTTCTCAATTTCTACTGAAAGCTCTTTCTTGATTCCTTCTACTCCTTCATCACCTCCCAAACCCAGTCTATGATAAATTCTGAGCCATTTTACAAACTAAGTTTCTCTTGACATCTTCAGTTGGCGCCTTTGCTCTATTCTGTTGCACACCCCAATCCCTTTACTTGGTAACCTCCTACTCTTCCTTCATATTAGCTGAAGTATTACCTTCTCATAGAGGAGCCTTTCCTGACTTTCAGCTGAGGTTGAGGTCTCCTAAAGTACTGTTCCTTTCATTGTGAACACTATCCAAACTTGTAATCATACTTTCTTTAGTGTGTTTATGTAAGATCACTTCACCAATATACTGTGAGGTACATTAAGAACTCCATTACTGCAAGTACTCAATCAGAACTCAATAAATACATATTGCTATATTGACTTAATTCAATTTCTACATGAAAATATGAGAGTCTAACGACAGAAATCTGTCAAAGTTCTTATGACTGGGACGTGCATCTTCTGACTTACAATAAAGTATGTTTTCTGCTACACCAAAGTCCTCCACAGACCATATCTCAGAAAACTAATGATATGATTACTTATTAAGATTAAGTTGCCGTGATATTTCTGTATCAACAAAAACTGATACTGAGCAACAAAAATTTAGTTTATTTGTAAATATATCTGTTCTACTCTGTCTCATACTGATGGAAACATTTAACCTTTAAAAAAAAAGTCTGTTATGCACTTTAGCTATCAGAATTATCTAGGAAACAATTTTGAAAGTTATTCAACACCCTAATGATTTCAGATATTAAGATATCAGAATCCTAAGCTAGTTTTAAATAGAATACCTCGATGAATTTGCACAAAGAAGATGGCAAAAACTCAATATGTAGCTTTTAGGACTACACAGAGAATAAATGGATCAGGAGTAAATGTCTGTAGACTTTACAGAGAGAATTTTTTGTTAGAGCTGTGGTGTGCTGCAAATCCCATCCCATTCCCACCCAGCAGAAGGGTGCATTCCCTGAATGTGTCAGGGCAAAGGACATCTAAATGTTTCCAATGGATCAGATGGAACACACATAACAGGTGGTGCAGGGTCATTAGATTCTGCCCACTGGGCTGTCTAATGAACCTTCCAACAGAAGGAAGTTGAAGGTAGGCTTCTGGATGACTAAAATATGGATCACCAGCATTCTGGGAACTACATATATATCTGTATGGAAAATGAGATCTTCTTGTTTTCCTTTATTTTAAAACTCAGAGTAATAAGGCCCTGGCTGGGTAGCTCAGTTGGTTAGAGCGTTGTCCCAATATGCCAAGGTTGTGGGTTCAGTCCCTGGTCAGGGTACATACAAGAATCAACCAATGAATGCATAAAAAAGTAAACAACAAATCAATATTTTCTCTTTCTTTTTCTTCCTCTTTCTTCCCCCTCCTCAAATCAATAACTATAAATTTAAAAAAATAAAAATAAAACTCAGAGTGATCAGAAAAGTTATGTAACCTGCTTAAGTTTACATCTATAGAAAGAACTGGCTCTTGAATAAATTTAAAAGTATATGGAAGACAAAATAAAGTTGTTTGGTGATTGCACCTCAGCATTCCTATTTAACATACCAATTCAACTGAGTATAATTAAAAATTTCTTAGAAAGACTAAGCATGAATGAAATGAGTATTTTCACATTTTAAATGCTTATTTTTTTTCCACTTTACAAAAAAAGAAAGACAACTAAAAACCCAATTTCCTTTTAGCGTGCATTTTTCCATGTTTGAAATTCTAGGCAGAAATTTAAACTTTAATGCTAAATATTGGATTAAAAATTCATGTAAAATATCTTACAATTTGCAATATTTACACGTAAAATGCATAATCTGGGAGCTGAATTGGCAGCATTTTGCAGACTTGAATATTTTCTTAGTATCTTCACCCAAGAAAAATTAAGTCAACCCATGAATTCTGAATGACTCTTAGCAATTAAATAAGAAAAACATAAAGCACATGGTCCTGTTTCCTCTGAGGAGTTGAAATTGTAAATACCAGCAGTCTATACTCTGTCTTTAGGCCTATATTTCCAAAGCTTTAAAGCAGAAAGAAATTTACATTTTTTCAGACCAAGAGATACATGTTAGAGGAAAACAAGCTGGCAACAAAGAATCTTTAAAAGTCTTAAGAGGGATATCCATACTACATGCACAGCCAAGAGAAGAGACAAAGGATATTTTACAGTGATGATGCTAGAAGGACACGAAACCTCCCCTGCAAATCAGAGCCAGAACACTGAGAGTTCAGAATGAGGACTAGCCCAAGCAATCCAACTGAGATAACAAAACACAGTGTTTGCTGATGTCTGTGGCCCATGTGCTCAAATTTCAGGATCAGCCCAACTGCCAGAACTTCCCCCTGGGAAAAACAGTCAGCAAAGCATCAAAAGGATCTCAGGACATTTGGGAAGAACTGTGTTGTCTTTTCACCCAAAATGTCAATATCAGCAGCCACAAAATGCTTCTTGGCTTATATGCTTCCCATATGACTTCCTAAGTGCTGTTTCTTGCATATAAAATATATAACATAAAATTCATTTAACCTAATTCAAATTCAGTTTTGTGGTTACATCAGACTGAAATAAATTTTAAAATATAAAAATTCTATGTTTGTGAGAGGTTCCAGGCAGTGAACACACGGAGATTCCAGGAGACTGGTTTGGAAAGGCTGTGGAAGCTCTATGCCTTATGCATCACTTCTGTTTGGCTGTTCCTGAGTTTGGTCATCAAGGATCCAATATGGCAGAGGATTAAGTAGAAGCTACACTAGCCTCCACCCAGGACCAAACTGGAATTACAAATAAATTATAGAGAAATCATCCTGAATAACCAACTGAACACTTATGGAGAGAAGCCTTATAACCACAGACAGGCGGAGGAAGCCACATCACCACAACGAGATTGGTAGTGAGTGTGGAGAAGGCGCGAGCGGGCTGGCTGGGCTCTCATGGGTGGCAGCTGACGTTCCGGGGGATATTGCTTCCCCCTGAAAAATGTGCAGTCAAAACCCCAAACTAGGCCCCCTAACCTACAGCACCAGAGCTGGAAAGGAACCTACATAGTATATGGCTGTCTGCCAGGGAGAGACAGCTGGAAACACAGAGGGCCAATGCACAAAATTCCATTTGCAGCCAATTACCCTGGGCTCTGGCAGAGGAAGAGCAGAGTGGACTAGAGATGCTTGAGGGGAGTCTGGAGCAGGTGGCTCTGCAGAGAGAACTGAAGAAACAGCTGCCAGGATCTCGGCTGAGTTGTTCCCCATTCTATAGAAGCCATCTTTTTCAGGCAGAGCACTCCCCTCCAAGTGGCATCAGCCTGAGAGTCAGCAATAGCCCTGCCCACAGGAATTACTCTGCCCCACTGTCTAGAGTGGAAGCCCTGCTGCTGAGGAGTACAGCTGGAAGACTTTCACTCTTTAAGCCTAATATAAAGCTTATAAGCAGAGGAAGATCTCTGGGAGCTCTGAGACTTTAGTTGACCCTCCCCTGGGGTCTGGTGATGGTAAAAACCAGCCTTGGTGTGCAGCCTGGTTCTTTCTGCACACAAAGAGGCTGAGCAGATGGACCCACATGCTGTGAATCACTGATAGCTCCAAACACATTGCTCAGGACCAGTAACAGCATCTGACATAGGCCTGCACCAGAGTCTTGGAAGATGTACCTAATACAGAGAAACAAACACAAAGAGGCAGCCAAAATGGGAAGACAAGAAAACAGGTCCCAAATGAAAAAACAAGAGAATTATCCAGAAGAACTAGATGAAATGGAGGCAAGCAATTTATCAGTTTATAGTAATGATTATAAAGATACTCAACAACATGAAAAAAGACATAGAAATCATAAAGAAGAACCAGTCAGAAATAAAGAATTCAGTATTTGAAATAAATAATATACTGGAAGTAAATCTTGATGGACATAAAGGGAGAGATCGACAGAAATACAGTCACAGCTGGGAATTTTTAACCCCCACTGACTTCAATGGATAGATCTTTCAGACAGAAAATCAATAAGGAGACAGTGACCTTAAATGACACACTAGATCAAATGGATTTCATTGATATCTTCAGAGCATTTCACCCCAAAGCAGCAGAATATATGTACTTTTCAAGTGCACATGGAACATTTTCTAGACCACATCTAGGATACAAAGCAAGTCTTCAATAAATTTAAGAAGATTGAAATATCAAGCATCTTTTCTGACCACAATGCTATGAAACTAGATATCACTCACAAGAAGAACACTGAAAAACACAAAGATATGGAAGCTAAATAACATGTTATTAAATAATGAATGGGTCAACAATGAGATGAAAGAAGAAAGCAAAAGATACCTTGAAACAAATGAAAATGAGAACACAACAATCCAAAATCTATGGAACACTGGGAAAGCAAACCTAAAGGGAAATTCATAGCCTTACAGAGTTACCTCAAAAAAAAAGAAGAAAAACAAAGACAGAAAAAGAAAAAGCTCAAATAAACAATCTAACTTTACACTTAAAAACCTGAAGAAGAAGAACAAACAAAGCCCAAAGGGAGCAGAAGGAAGAAAATAATAAAGATTACAGCAGAAATAAACAAAATAGGTATAGGATAAAAACTATCAATGAGCCTAAGAGCTGTTTTTTGGAAAAGATTAACAAAATTGACAAACCTTTAATCAGACTCATCAACAAAAAAAGAGGGAGGACCCAAATTAATAAAATCAGAAATGAAAAAAGAGAAATAACAACTGACACCAAAGAAATACAAAGGATTGTAAGAAAATACTATGGAACCAACAATACAAAGATGCAAGGAAAATAAGACCAGCAACACTGAAAGGAAAAGAAATCAACAGAGACGAGAGAGAAGGAGGGAGGAGGGGCGGGGACAAGGAAGGGAAGGGGAAAGTCAAGGAACATATAGCAAGGACTCATGGACAAACCCAAAGGGGAAGAACTGAGGGAGGGAAAGGGGGAGGGGGCAAGGGAAAGTGGTAGGGGGATGGCAGAGACAAATGTATTTGAAAAAATAAATTAAAATAAAATTTAAAAAAATTTAAAAATTTAAAAAAAAGAAAATACTATGGAAAACTATATGCCAACAAACTGGATGACATGGACAAAATGGATAAATTCCTAGAAACACACAATCTTCCAAAACTAATCAGGAAGAATCAGAGAATCTGACTAGACAGAGTACACCTAGTGACATTGAAGCAGTAATCAAAAAAATCCTAACAAACAAAAGCCCTGGACCAGATGGTTGCACAGGTGAATTTTACCAAACATTCCAAGAACTAACACCTCTTTCTCAAACTGCTTCATAGAATTCAAGGGAGGGAAGCCTCCCAAGCTCAATTTACAAGGCCACCATTATTCTAATTCTAAAATCAAATAAAGACACAACAAAGAAAGGAAATTATAGGCAAATATCCCTGATGAACATAGATGCTAAAATCCTCAACACAATATTTGCAAACTAAATATAGCAGTGCATCAGAGAGATCATACACCATGATCACTCAGGATTTATTCCAGGAATGAAAGCTTGGAACAACATTCACAAATCAATAAATGTGATTTACCACATAAACAAAATGAAGGATTAAAAACTACATGATAATATCAATAGATGCAGAAAAAGCATTTGATAAAATCTAGGACCCATTTATGACAAAAAACTATCAGCTAAATGAAAATAGAGGGAACATACCTAACAATAATAAAGGCCATATATGACAAACCCCCTGCCAGCATCATACTCAATGGGCAAAAACTACAAGTGTTCCCCTTAGGATCAAGAACAACACAGGGATGTCCACTTTCACCTCTCTCATTCAAAATAGGACTGAAGTCCTAGCCACAGCAAGCAGACAAGAAGAACTAAAAGGCATCCAAATTAGAAAGGAAGAAGTAAACGGTCTTCATTTGCAGATGACATGATACTGTACCTAGAGAACCACAAAGATTCCACCAAAAACTCCTAGAACTGATAAATGAATTCCACAAAGTAGCAGGACACAAAATTAATATTCAAAAGCTGCACGTGTATAAGCCAATAATGAACTAACAGAAAGGAAAATAAACAATACAATTATCTCATAAAAAATAAAATACCTAGGAATAAACCTAACCAAGGATGTAAAATACCTGTGCTTGGAAAATTATAAGACATTGAAGAAAGAAATTGAAGAAGATACAAATAAGTGGAAGCACATACCATGTTTATGGATAGGAAGAATGAACATCATTAAAATGTCCATACTACCTAAAGCAATTCATAGATTTAATACAATTCCTACCAAGATTCTAATGATGTATTTCATAGAACTAGAACAGATATTTCAAAAATTTATATGGAACCACAAAAGGCTCCGCATAGCAACAGCGATCCTGAGAAAGAAGAACAAAGTTGGAGGAATCACACTACCTAATATCAAACTATATTATAAGGCCATAGAAATAAAACAGCATGGCAGTAGCATAAAAAGAAACATGCATATTAATGGAACAAAATAGAGATCCCAGAAATAAACCTACACCTTTACATTCAATTAATATTTGACAGAGGGAACAAGTACATATAGTGAGTTAAAAGATGGTTTATTCAATAAATGGTGTTGGAAAAACTGGACAGATATGTGCAGTAAAATTAAACTAGACCACCTTCTTACACCACACACAAGAATAAATTCAAAATGGATTAAGTACTTAAATGTTAGATTTAAAAACCATAAAAATCCTAGGAAAAAAAACAGGCAGCAAAATCTCGGACATTGATTGTAACAATTTTTTATTGCATATACCTTCTTAGATAAGGGAAACAAAAGAAAAAATAAACAAATGGGACTACATCAAACAAAAATGTTTTTGCACAGCAGAGGAAAACATCAACAAAATAAAAAGACAACCCACAGAGTAAGAGAACATATTCACTGATACAACTCACAAGGGCTTAATATCCAAAATTTATAAAGAACTTACAAAACACCAAAAAAATCCAATTAAAAAGTGGGCAAAGGACCTGAATAGACACTTCTCCAAAGAGGACATACAGAGGGCCAATAGACATATGAAAAGATGCTCTACATCACTAATAATCAGAGAAATGCAAATTAAAACCAAAATAAAACATCATCTCATACCTGTTAGAATGGCTATCATCAATAAATCAACAAAAAGTACTGGAGAGGATGTGGAAAAAGGGGAACCCTAGTGCTCTGTTGGTGGAAATGCAGACTGGCACATACACTGGAGATACCTCAAAAAATTAAAATTGGATCTGGCTTTTGACCCAGCAATCCCACTTCTGGGAATAGCCTGAAGGAACCCAAAACACTAGTTCGAAAGAACAACTCTATGTTCATTGCAGTGTTATTTACAATTGCCAAGTGGAAGCAGCCTAAGTGTCCATCAGGAGACGAGTGGATAAAACAACTATGGTACATTCACACATGGAACATTCCTTGGCTGTAAAAGAAGAAAGTTTTACCCTTTGCAACAGTATGGATGGACCTGAAGAACATTTTATTAATTGAAACAAGCCAGAAAGAACAAGACTAATACCATATGATTTCACTCATATGTGGAATCTAATTAAAAAACTGAACTAACAAGAAAAATAGAGACAGACTCATATATAGAGGACAGAAAAGGGTGGGGAAGAATAGGGGGTGGAGGGATTGAGCAAAAAAGGAAAAAAAACTCATGGACACTGACAACAGTGTGGTGATTGTAGGGGGACAGGGGGTATGAGGGGACTAAGTGGTAATGGAAAAAATGTATAATAAAAAAATTGAAAAACTAGAAAAAAGAAAATAATGGTCATCAAAAAATATTCTATGTGCTACTTCGTGTTTTTTGAAGGGAATTAATATCACAAGTCTCTAATGTGGTAGTGATTTTTGAAACAAATCATTTTATATATTAACTAAATTTTAATTAGGTAAAATAACATACCATTATAATTGTTATTACTTTTATTTTAAAAACTGCCATTTTAATGAAAAAGTAATGTTTATGTTAAATTACATTAAATTATATTTTGGCCATCAACATGGTACTAAACTAAGAGTAAATGTCTGGTTAATCTGACAAATGCAGATGGTTTTGTTATGCAGTTGGTCATCTGTATTCATCATTTAGGATCATGGCCAGATCTCAACTTGATTTTATGCCATATTAAACAGTATACTTTATTGTTTGTATACAAAGGTAGGCTACCATAAAATTACATATCCTTATTTTCTAGCTGAAACACTGAATACTCATACATGTCCCATGGTATTACAGTATTACATTTCCATGGTATTATGGTTCCCCTTTAGAAGCTATTGCAGTGCCTTCCCATTAACTTTTCCTTTTTATCCTAAACTGTCCTCAAGGAGCATGCCAGGACAAACAACACGCCAGGGGACTAAGGTATAGAAATGATTTCTTCAGGTGTAGTTCCACAGAGAAGGTCCAGAGATGAGAGAGTACCGAGGAAAGCCCAAAGCCTTGTACTGAACCAACTCCCACATTCCCTATAATCACTCCCCTCTGCCACTTTCCAAATGATCAGGAAGTACAGATATCTGCCTACTTGGTCCCTTCATCCCTATTATGTGGGTGACATTTACTTGGCCATAGCTCCTAACACTTGAGGTGAACTTGATCAGAATCCCCTATATTGTATCCCATTATTATAATTCTCTGTTGATTTCATATGTGGATTCAGGAATAAGTGTTCTAGTCCATTTAGGAAATCCCTTACAGGGGTGAGCACAGTCTGGAAAGGTTACAAACAATTTACATACATATTTTGCTTGGCCTGTATTATATGACCCATTCAGAGTTTTTAATACTTTGAATTGCTTATAATTAAACAACACAAAACTCTAGATTACCAACTTATTTTGAGAGTTGATAACACTGGGTCTGCATGTCATATGGTAAATTGTTCATGCTGCCCCTTTACACGAAGGATGAGCTCTCTCTACATTGCCACAATTCCCCCACCACTCCCTATTATCTACAATATAGAGCTCACTTTACTTAGGGTACCTACCTGATACTCCACAGGAGAAGCTGCACACTTGGGTGTGCAAACCCTTTTGTAAAGCTAAGTGAGTAATGTGACTATAATTAGTTATTTAAAGAGGCACACCACAAAAGCAGCATCAGGTTTTTCAATGTTATGATATGGACAGGACATTACAATTGCCACCATAGCCACATTTCCCTTCAGAGAAAGCAGAATAAAGCAATTCTTTAAACATGGGTCACCACAATTTGTGTGACAGAATCTCAATCACACCCTGGACACAAGTGACTGCACCAGGAATTAGAACATTCACGTATGGTCTGGGTAGTTGCTTAGAAGAAAACGGTCATAAGATCCTTGTCAAAAGATATACCAAATACAATGGACCCTCCCTCTTGGTAGGTAGTTTGAAAAAGCAGCAGCATATGAAGAAAGAAGAGCTAAATCACTAAAATAGGAATAAAGACAAATTAAATAATGATAAAGGAGTCAATTCATCAAGAACAGAATGGTCCTGTGTATGTACCTAACAACAGAGCTTCAGAGTATATAAAGCAAAAACTGAAAAACTGAAAGAAGTAAAAGGAAAAAAATCAATTGCAGTTTATAATTATAGTTTCATAGTTACAGACTGGAACACTTCTGCCATTAACAACAACATACAATGAATCCATAAAACAAATAACATAAAAGACAGTTTTTAAAAAAATCAGTAAAAATACAGAAAACCTAAATAATGAACTTTTGAACTAACCAACGAACTTAACCGGAGTTTTTTAGGGCACTCCACCCATAGAATACACATTATTTTCTAGTGCACATGGAATATTCACCAAGATAGACCATGTTGTGAGGTACAAAATAAACTTTAACATATTTAAAAGAATTAGATTCATACAAAGAATGTGAATTAAATTAGAACCAAATAAAAAAATCAATCTAGAAAATCATAAAATTAAAAAAAAATTTTTATTGTTCAAATACATTTGTGTCCATTTTCCTGCCACCACTTTCCCCTGCCCCTCCCACCCTCACCTCCCACCCTCAATCCTTCCCCACTCTGGCTTGCCCATGGGTCCTTTAAACATACATGTTCCTTGATTTGACCCTTCCCTTTCTTTTCCCCATTACCCCCTGCCCTCCTTCCCTCTCATTACTGTCAGTTTGTTTTTTCTTTCAATGTTGCTGGTTATATTTTTCTTGCGTGTTTGTTTTGTTGATTAGGTTCCACTTACAGGTGAGATCATATGGTATTTGTCTTTCACACTCTGGCTTATTTCACTTAGCATAACGTTCTCCAGTTCTATTCATGCTGTCGCGAAGGGTAGTAGCTCTTTCTTCTGTGTAGTATTCCATTGTGTAAATGTACCATAGCTTTTTGATCCACTCATTTACTGATGGGCACTTAGGTTGCTTCCAGCACTTGGCTATTGTAAATTGTACTGCTATGAACATTGGGGTGTATAGGTCCTTTTGAATTGGTGTTTTTGGGGTATAACCCCAGTAGTCCCTTCCTGTCTGCAAGGCTTCTTTTGAGAAATCAGCTGATAGTCTTAAGGGAACTTCTTTTAGGTAACTCTCTTCTTTTCTCTTGTTGCTTTTAGGATTCTCTCCTTACCTTTAATCTTGGGCAATTTAACTATGATGTGCCTTGGTGCGTGCTTCCTTAAGTACAACTTCTTTGGGACTCTCTGGTCTTCCTGGACTTCCTGAAAGTCTATTTCCTTGGCCAGACTGGGAAAGTTCTCCTTCATTATTTTTTTCAAATGAGTTTTCCATTTCTTGCTCTTCCTCTTCTCCTTCTGGTTCCCCTATAATTTGGATGTTGGAATGTTTAAATTGTCTCAGAGGTTCATAAGCCTCTCCCCATTTATTTGAATTCTTGTTTCTTCATTCTGTTCTGATTGAATGTTTATTTCTTCCTTCTGCTCTAAATTGTTTATCTGAGTCACAGTTTCCATCCCTTCACTGTTGGTTCCCTGTATATGTTTCATTTCACTTTGCATAGCCTTCACTGTTTCCTCCATTTTGTGACCATACTCAACCATTTCTGTGAGCATCCTGATTACCAGTGTTTTCCACTGTGCATCGGATAGGTTGGCTCTTTCTCCATTGCTTCGTTCTATTTTTGGAGCTTTGATCTATTCTTTCATTTGGGCCATATTTTTTGTCTCGGCACTCCTGTTATGTTGTAAGGGGCAGAACCTTAGGTATCTGCCAGGGCAGGGCAACCCACATTGCTGCATTATGGCGCTGTCTGTGGGGAAGGGGTCCACAAGGGAACAATGTCATTTGCTCGGCTCTCACCAGCTTCAGTCATTTCCCCCACTGCCCACAGCAAACTGGGCCCTTCTAGTGCTGGTTCCCAGGTGGGTGGGTTTGTGTATGTTCTAGGACCATGTGGGTCTCTCCAACAAACTCTCCTGTGAGGCTGGGAGTTTCTCCTGCAGCCACAACCTCCACAGGTGTTTACAGCCAGAGGTTTTGAGGCTTTATTTCCCTGCACTGGAACCCTGCATTGCATGGTCTGTCTTGTTCCCTAGCTGTTCCTCCCAGTTTCTCCGCATGCAAATGTGGGACCACCCGGTCTGCCAGCCACTAATTCACCATGTGTCCTCTCTACCCCAGCTGCTCGTCTCCACCCCTCCTGCCAATCTGAATGAATGTTTCTTCTTCAACTCCTTGGTTGTCAGACTTCCAAACAATTTTCTGGAAGTTCTGGTTATTTTTTGTTTTTAAATTTGTTGTTGTCCTTCTTTTGGTTGTGTGAGGAGGCAAACCATATCTACCTACACCTCCATCTTAGCCAGAAGTTCCATATTTTGGGATAAAATATTTTCAAAACACATCAAAAACTTGTATTTATAATATATTAACAACTCTTACAACTCAATAACACAAACGGTCCAATTCTTAAAATGCAGCATAGAAAACATACCAATGAGTAATAAAACCATGAAAAGATGCTCAACTTTATTAGTCAACAGGGAAATTAAAACCTTACTGAAATATAACTATGTGTTAACAAGAATGAGTTAAACTAAATGACTGACAACATGAAGTGCGGACAAGAAGGTAGAGCTACTCAAACTCATACATTTCTACGAGGGACTGCAAACTGACATAGTCATTTGAGAATATTTTCAGTTTCTAAAAAAGTAACATACACATAACCATACTACCCACCAATTCCAATCCTAAGTATTTATCTAAGAGCTATAAAAACATACATTCACAAAACAACTATTTGCAAAAGTTCATAGCATCTTTATTCACAATAGCTAAAAAACTGGAAATACCTCAAATCTCCACCAATTGTGGAATAGACAAACAATGGAAAATTAATAGTCAACAAGAATGGACAAATTACTGACATGCAACGTGAATAAATATCAAAGTCATTAGGCTAAGTCAAAGAACCCAGAAACAAAAGACTATACACAGTATTCATCCATTTAAAAAACATTCTATTTTATGGAATGGACAGAAAACACACCAGTAGTTGCTCGGGGCTAAAGCTAGGGCAGGAAGAAGGAGGCCACAAAAAATGACTGTCGAGGAGCACAGACAAACTCTTTGGGGTGAGAGAAATATTCTATATCATGATTGTAATGGTGATTAGAAGACTGTAAACATTTGTCAAAACTTTGCAAACTGTATGCCTAAATAGGGGGCTTTTATTGTATGCAAATTAAATCTCAATAAATCTCATTTTTTAATTAAATAAAGAATATTGGGAAGCTCACAGAATCACTGAGATAGCTAGAGAAGCAAGCTCAAAGCTAAAGTTCTAGGAAAACATCCAGAACAAAGCTGTAGAAATGGCTTGATTAAAAAATTGCTGAAGCTGTTCCTGTCACCAAAGCCTAAATGCCAGAACCTTACTGAAACTACTGATAACAAGTCTGTCAGTTACCCCACCCATACTATCATCCCCAAAGCCACTCTGACACTGCTCTCTGTGCTAGCGAACAGAGGCTCAGCACAGAGCCAGGGTCTCACATTGTTCTCTTCCAAATCATGGTCTCACCTATGTGCATCTCACTGGGGAGCCAAAATCTAAGCTGCAAGAAGGGGCTCGAAATTTGAGTTCTCACTTTTGACAGTGGGGAGGTGGACTCAGGTTGCGGAAATTCCTCCAAATGAAGAAACAGTATTCAGTATATGATGGCCAGATGTGAACAGGACACATGTTGACTACAGCAAGCAGGAAAACATTAAAAGTTCTTTCTCCTTCTCTTTCCTCTCCCCTACCTCTTTTAAGCCTGTCTTTGTCAAGCCCTTTGTATTTCCTTACTTCATAGGCCTTTGCGAAGTGGAAAGCTGAAACTACTGAAGACAAACAGGTTTCCTGTCTCTAGTGAAAGCCAGTGCTCACTGAGGAAATAACTCTGAGGGAGAGGAGGTGGAGGGGCTACCTTTGAACGTGAGAAAGAAGAAAAAGAGCATGGAAGCTGGCCAAGTTCCTGAGGAGAGGCACTCAAGCTCTGCTGTCCTTAGGTGCCAAGGGCAACAGCAGCTACTCAAAGGGGACGGCTGATCTTGGGTAGTGGGGCTCTGGGCATGCAAGGTTCCCGGGGGTCCCAGGAGGAACAGAGGTTTCAGAGCAAGACTTTGGGGTGAGAGAAATATTCTAAGTCATGACTTCCTGACCTGCAAGCATG
Organism: Pteronotus mesoamericanus; assembly: GCF_021234165.1. Taxonomy (NCBI): domain Eukaryota; kingdom Metazoa; phylum Chordata; class Mammalia; order Chiroptera; family Mormoopidae; genus Pteronotus; species Pteronotus mesoamericanus. The sequence continues at coordinate 1,048,569 of NW_026555095.1, read as the reverse complement.
AGCAGCATGACTGGGACTACTGTGAGCATCTTGACTACGTGAAGTGAATGAAGGAGCTTGAGTGGGAGCGGTGGCTGCTGCAGCGGAAGCAGCAGGAGCAGAGGGAGGCAAATCTGGTCAGAGGCTAGGGGTCTACAAGGTGGCCCTGCAATGGGGCTGCCCACCAACCTCTGGACCAGTTACAAATAAAAGCCTGAAGCCTTAAAAAAAGTTTCAGGATCTGGCAGTAATCCACATTCCACACAGCCTTGCAAAGGACCTTGCAGTCTCAAGTGAGAGGAATGTTAGTTATCAAAGTGGTCCCCAGTATTCTGGCTCAGTAAGAGATCATGCAGGATACAGAAAGGGGCCTGAATAATAATTGATACTACATTTCGTACCACACTGGTAAGAAGAGAATCTCATATTTGTATTTAACTTGATTCAAAGAGAATAGATGAATAGACATTCCTTACAAAACTTTGTAAGTCCTAGACACAGTAAGTGTAATTTTAAAATAAATCTTAACGCCCCAGCCCCAAGAATTATTTTTGTAAAAATATATCTGTGCTTTTACATTTCAGAAATCAGTTTAGAGACAGGGAAGGGCCTGGAGAAAGAAAACTGACTCTCAATGGGCTATATTTTCAGGGTCTGAGGATTGTCTCTTGTTATAGGGGTAACTTCCTAGCCTTGCAAGTAACTGCCCCTTTTCAGGAGAAAAAAATCAAAATTTTTTTGCTGTTTAGCTTTCTAAACAACTTCCAAAAATCAAGGTTTTTACGTTGGGCAATGATTAGGGTGGGAAGAATGTATTTTTCTTTCCTGGTGTAGTTGGCATTGTTTTCTAGAGAAATCACAGAGTACTGTATATTTTGGTAGCCCTCTCTGAGGTTGCCACAGTATAGCTCAATGCCAGTATTAGTCCCGTTAGCAGATTGAAGATTTATATTAAGAAAGATTAACTAGAGATTACAGATGGCAAAAGGCCAGATAAATGGTTTTTCCTGTTAAATACAGCCCTCTTCTCTTAACTTCGCAACTCAGTTGAATACAGCCCCACTTGGCAATAATGAGGGAGCCCCATTTGTTTAATGAAGCATTCATATGACAGTGTCTAAATCAACAAGTAGAGCTATTTATGAACAAATAAAGCCATCTGAAACCATCAGGAGGGATGCTATATTCTGAAACCAATTAAATTCTCCTTAAAAATGGCTCAGCTGAAATATCTTTTTCTTGTTCACCAATAACATTGTCTCTCTCCAAACTAAATACCAGTCTTAAAATTTTCTTGATCTTGGGTTTGACTATTTTACTTCAAGGTAAGAAAAATATTATTTTGTATTTTCTCCTGAAACTCCTTAGATTTTACATATTGATTTTTAACTCACCTGAATATTTTTTGTATAATGTGTGAAATAGGACTCTGTATTTGTTTTATTTCAAGTAATAGTGGTCCATGCACCTTATTTGTTGAATAAGCTTTATTTCCCTCATTGATTTGAAATATCAGTTGAATCATATACATTACATTGTTAGACATATATATACATTTGTTTCTAGAATGTTTATTTTATTTCATTGATCTACTTGATTATTTCTGTGCTGGTGTCATTTTGGTTTAATTGCTGAGACTTTATAATGGATTTAATTTTTTTAATATTTTATAATGGATCTTGACATTTAAAAAATAAATAAAATCAATCTGCATTTTAAAGAAAAAGGAAAGAAAAAAGGAACTCCTACCTTTTGCGACAACATGAATGGAACTGGAGAATACTATGTTAAGTGAAATAAGCCAGTTGGTGAAAGACAAATACCATATGATCTCACCTATAAGTGGAATCTATTCCACAAAATAAACTACTGAACAAAATAAACCACAGGCACGGAAACATGGAGCAGACTGAAAGTGACCACAGGGGATGGGAAAGGAGGACAATGGTGGAACAAAGGAGAAGGGACTAAACAAAGAACATGTATGAACGACCCATGGACATGGACAACAGAGTGGTAGTTGGCTGTGGGAGAGGGGGACAGGGTAGGATGGGTGGAGGAGGGCAAAGGAGGGTATAGAATAAACATGATTTAAAAATAAAAAATTTGAGAGGAGAGAATATAGCAGAGGAGTGAGTGGAAGTCATACTGACCTCCTCCCAGGACCAAACTGGAACTGCAACTAAATTGTGGAGAAATCACCTGGAAAATAAAGGAACAATAGCAAGAGAGGAGCCTCAGAGCCTCGGACAGTGGAATTGACTTTCACACATCCTAATGAGTGAGAAGTGTGGTGGAGGCTCCAGAGGGTGGGTTGGGTGCCCACGGGCACCAGCACCAGAGGGACATTGAAACACCCAGTTGGATCCTCCTAAGAAGAACAGGGTCTAAATCATAAGCAAGGACCTCTAGACTACAAAATCTGAACCCAAAAAAAGCACACAAACAAAAGACAACCTCAAAAATTATAGGGGTGCTCTCTGCCAGAGACAGGCAGCTGGAGACGCAGAGACATTTAAAGGGCCAACACAAAACTTTGCAGTGGCAGCTGCCTTCCTTGGTCTCTGGGCAGAAGTAGGAGCAGAGGAGACTGGAGCCTGAGGAAAGATTGGTGAGAAAAGCTTTGTGGAGAGAACTCAGACAGCGGCCAGTGGGGCCCCGGTGATAACTCATCTCCCACTCCACAGCTTGCATCATGCTCAGGCATAAAGGAAGCAATACCCCTGCATCAGGACACTCCTCCCAGGAGGTGTGCGCAGGCCTGGGTGCTGAGTGCAGTGCAGCCAGCAGAGATAGTAGATCCCTGGCCAAAGGGGATACACACAGAGCTGCCTAGAGACCCTTGAGGAGAGACTGGAGATGGAGGCGTTGGGGAAAAAACTGTGGGAATAGCCGGGGGTTCCAGTACTGGCTCCTTCCCCATTCGGTGGTCTCCATCTTGCTCAGGCAGACCACTCCCCTGAGTAGCAGCAGCCTGTAGGACACAATAGCCCTGCCCTCAGGAGGCACTGCCCCGCCCTCTGGTGCCTAAGCCTGACAGCAGAGGGCAGAGTGACTACATTAACAATTACAGTAGGCAGACACAGACCGTAGATTCCCGGAAGTCTCAAATAGACTGCCTAAGGTCAGACAGGGTCAACAAATGAAAACATCAGAGTCAGACCCAGAAAGGAAAAAAAAAAAAAAAAAAAAACTTGCCTACTACTATAGAAGTTTAATCCACAAAGTCAGGAAATGGAGACTGACCAATTTAAGAGGCAAAAAAAAAAAAAAAAGAAGACTCTCACAAATAACGGAAAGGAAAAGAAACACCCCCCAAAATGAGGGGGAAGGAGGAATCCCCACAAAGAGAATGAAATGAAATAAAGGCAAGTAAACTATCACATATTGAATTCAAAACAATGATTCTAAGGAAGCTCAATGAGCTCAGCGAGCTCAAAGAGAGTGATGAGAAAATACTGGGAAACTATCGGGAAGTTCCTGCAAACTATATCAACCTGAAAAAGGATACAGGAATTATCAATAAGACAGAAGAGGAAATGAAGAATACCATTTCTGAATTGAATAACACAGCAGAAGGAATCCAAAGTAGGCTCGATGAAGCAGAGGATTGAATCAGCGAGCAGAAGGATAAGGTAGAAACAGCTCCCAGAAAGAGAAAGAAATGGAAAAAAGACTCAAAAAGAATCAAGAGGCATTTAGGGAAGTGCAGGACAACCTGAAATGTAGTAATATCCACATAATAGTGATACCAGAAGGAGAAGAGGAACCAGGGATAGAGAACCTGTTTGAAAAAGTAATGATGGAAAACTTCCTAATTTGAGGAGAGAAAAAGTCTCACAAGTCCAGGAAGCACAGAGGGCCCCATTCAAGAGGAACCCAATGAGGCCCACTCCAAGACACATTACCATTCAAATGGCAAATAGCCAAGACAAAGAAAGAATCCTAGGGCAGCAAGGGAGAAACAAGTAGTAACATACAAGGGAGCCCCGGTATGGCTGGCAGCTGACTTCTCAACAGAAAACAATACAAGCCAGAGGGAATGGCAAGAAATATTCCAAGGAATGAAAAGCAAAGGCCTACAACCAAGACAGCTCTATCCTGTAAGGCTCTCAATTAAAATGGAAGGTGAAATAAGGAGTTTCCAAGACAAAAGAAGGCTAAAAGAATACATCTCCACCAGCACTACAAGATATGCTAAAGGGACTGGTTTTGGAAGATGAAGAAAAAGGGTGAGAAAGAGAAGAACTCAGGTACAAACGGAAAAAGTGAATAAGTTCCTATCAATAATAACTCTAAATGTAAATTGGACTAAATGCCCCAATCATAAGACACAGGATACCTGAATGGATAAGAAAACATGACCCACACATATGCTGCCTACAAGAGACCTACCTCAGAACAAAGGACCTACACAGATAGAAAGAAAAATGATGGAAAAATATATTCCAAGCAAATGTACAGGAAAAAAAAGCAGGGGTAGCAATACTTATATCGGACAAAATAGATTTTGAAACAAAGGCCATTAAAAGAGACCCAGGGGGACACTTTATAATACTCAAAGAAAGAATCCACCAAGAACATATAAACACTGTAACTTATATGCAACCAACATAGGAGCACCCAAATAAATAAGGAAAATCTTAGAGGACTTCAAGAAAGATGTAGACAGGAACACACTGATAGTAGGGGATTTTACACCCCATTGTCAAAAATGGATAGATCATTGAAACAAAAAATCAACAAGGATATTGTGTAACTGAATGATGCATTACATCAAAGGGACTTACCTGACATATATACAACCCTTCATCCCAAAGAAGCAAAATACATATTCTTTTCAAATGTGCATGGAAAATTTTCAAAGACAGACCACAAGATAGGACACGAAGCAAACCTCAGCAAATTCAGGAAAATTGAAATAATACCAAACTTTTTTTCAGACCACAAGGCCTTGAAACTCGAAATCAACCTCAAAGAGAAACTTCAAAAACTTGCAAACTCATGGAGACTGAACAGTAGACTATTAAACAATGAAAGGGTCAATAAGGAGATAAGAGAAGAAATCAAAAAATTTCTGGAAACAAATGAAAATGAACAGACAACAGTCCAAAACCTATGGGACACAGCAAAGGCAGTCTTGAGAGGGAAGTTCATAGCAATACAGGCTTACCTAAAAAAGATAGAAACATTTCAAATAAAAGACCTAACACTACAACTTCACGAACTGGAGACACAACAACAAATAAATCCCAGAGCAAGTAGAAGGAAGGAAATAGTCAAGATTAGAGCAGAACTGAATGACATAGAGATGAAAAGAACAATTCAGAGGATCAACCAATCCAGAAGCTGGTTCTTTGAAAAGATAAATAAAATTGACAAGCCTTTAAGCAGACTAATCAAGAAAAAAAGGGAGAGGACCCAAATTAATAATATCAGAAATGAAAGAGGAGAAATAACAACTGATACCACAGAAATACAAAGGATTGTCAGATACTACTATGAACAATTATATGCCAAGAATTTGAAAATCTTGATGAAATGGACAAATTTTTAGAAAAGTATAATCTTCCAGCACTGAAGGAGGAAGAAACAGAAAGCTTGAACAGACCGATAAAAGCTGGGGAAATTGAGGCAGTAATCAAGAAGCTCCCGGCACACAAAAGCCCAGGGCCGGACGGTTTCACAGGAGAATTTTACAAAACATTTAAGGAAAAGCTAACCCCTGTCCTTCTCAGACTATTCCAAAAACCAAGAGGCGGGAAGACTTCCAGACTCTTTCTATGAGGCCAGCATTACCCTGATCCCAAAACCAGATAAAGACCCTATAAAGAATGGAAACTTCAGGCCAATTTCACTGCTGAACGTAGATGCTAAAATCCTCAACAAAATATTGGCAAACCACATCCAGCAATACATTCAAAAGATTATCCACCATGATCAAGTGGGATTCATCCCAGGCACGCAGGGATGGTTCAATATACACAAGACAATAAACGTAATACACCACATAAGTAAAAGAAAAGACAAAAAACACATGATCATCGCGATAGACACAGAAAAAGCATTCGATAAGGTACAGCACCCACTTATGATCAAAACACTCAGCAAAATGGGAATAAATGGGGCATTCCTCAACCTAATAAAGGCCATATATGAAAAACCTACAGCCAACACCATACTCAACGGGCAAAAACTGAAAGCTTTCCCACTAAGATCGGGAACACGACAAGGATGTCCGCTCTCACAGCTTCTTTTCAACATTGTATTGGAAGTCCTAGCCACAGCGGTCAGACAAGAAAAAGAAATAAAAGGCATCCAAATGGGAAAGGAGAAAGTAAAGCTATCATTGTTTGCAGATGACATGATAGTGTACATAGAAAATCCTGTAGACTACCAAAAAACTCCTCAACCTAGTAAGTGAATTTGGCAAGACAGCAGGATACAAAGTCAATAATCACAAACTGAAGGTATTTTTATACACCAGCAATGAAATAGAAGAAGAAGAAATCAGAAAAAATACCAATCAATATAGCAAAAAGAAAAATAAAGTACCTAGGAATAAATTTAACCAAAGAGGTAAAAGACCTGTACACAGAAAACTATACAACATTGAAGAAAGAAATTAAGAAAGACACACATAAATGGAAGCATATACCATGCTCATGGATTGGAAGAATTAGTATCATTAAAATGTCCATACTACCCAAAGCAATTTATAGATTCAACGCAATCCCTATTAAGATACCAATGACATATTTCACAGAAATAGAACAGACATTTCAAAAATTTATATGGAACCATAAGCGACCCCAAATAGCTGCAGAAATTTTGGGAAAGAAAAACAAAGTAGAAGGGATCACAATACCGGACATCAAACTCTACTACAAAGCCACTATACTCAAAACAATCTGGTACTGGCACAAGAACAGACCCAGAGACCAGTGGAACAGAATAGAAAGCCCAGAAATAACTCCAGGTCTCTATGGGCAACTAATATTTGACAAAGGGGGCAGAAGCATAAAATGGAACAATAATAGCCTCTTCAACAAATGGTGTTGGGAGAGCTGGACGGCTTCATGCAAAAAATTGAAATTGGATCATCAGCTGACACCATACACAAAAATAAACTCAAGATGGATAAAATACTTAAATATAAGTCGCAACACCATCAAAGTCCTAGAGGAGAACATTGGCAGGAAACTCTCACATATCCCACACAGCAATTTTTTCATTGATATGTCTCCTAAAGCAAGGGACATAAAGAAAAGAATAAACAAGTGGGACCTCATCAAAATAAGAAGCTTCTGCACGGCTAAAGAAAACATCAGCAAAATGAAAAGGGAACCAACCATATGGGAAAGTATGTTTGCCAATGATGCCTCAGACAGGGGTTTGATCTCCAAGATATATAAAGAACTCACTCGACTCCACTCCAAGAAGACAAACGATCCAATCAAAACATGGGCAAAGGACCTTGGCAGACGCTTTTCCTAGAAGGAAATACAGAGGGCCCAGAGACATTTGAAAGGATGCTCAGCATCACTAGCGATCAGAGAAATGCAGATCAAAACCACCATGAGGTACCACCTCACACCGGTCAGAATGGCCATAAGAAGCAGATCCACAAACAACCGTTGCTGGTGAAGCTGTGGAGAAAAGGGAACACTAGTATGCTGTTTGTAGGAATGCAGACTGGTGCAGTCATTGTGGAAAGCAGTGTGGAATTTCCTCAAAAAGCTGAAAATGGAACTGCCTTTTGACCCAGCGATTCCCCTGCTGGGACTATATACCTTAAGAATCCCAAAATGCCAATCCAAAAGAACCTATACACCTCAATGTTCATAGCAGCACAATTTGCAATAGCCAAGTGTTTGTTGGAAGCAACCTAAATGCCCATCAGTAGATGATTGGATCAAAAAAACTATGGTACATTTACACAATGGAATACTACGCAGCAGAAAAAAGAGAACTACTAAACTTCGTGACAGCATGGATGGTACTCGAGAGCATTATGCTAAACCAAATAAGCCAGGGGGCGAAAGACAAATACCACATGATCTCACCTATAAGTGGAACCTAACCAACAATACAAAGATGCAAGGAAAATAGGACCAGCAACACTGAAAGGAAAAGAAACCAACAGAGACAAGAGGGAAGGAGGGAGGCGGGGGTGGGGGAAAAGGAAGGGAAGGGGAAAGTCAAGGAACATATAGCAAGGACTCATGGAGAAAACCAAAGGGGAAGAGTTGAGGGAGGGATGGGGCAAGGGAAAGTGGTGGGGGTAGGCAGAGACAAATGTATTTGAAAAAAATAAATAAATAAATTTTTAAAAAATGGGTAAAAGAACTGGGCAGACGCTTCTCCAAGGAAGAGATACAGAGAGCCCAGAGACATATGAAAGGATGATCAGCATCACTAGCCACCAGAGAAATGCAAATTAAAACCACAATGAGATACTACTTCACACCAGTCAGAATGGCCATCATAAACAGGTCAACAAACAACAGATATTGGGGAGACTGTGGAGAAAAGGGATCCCTAGTACACTGTTGGTGGGAATGCAGACTGGTACAGCCATTGTGGAAAACAGATTGGAATTTCCACAAAAAGCTGAAAATGGAACTGCCTTCTGACCCAGCGATTCCACTGCTGGGATTATACTCTAAGAATCCCAAAATGCCAATTCAGTAGAATGTATGCACCCCAATGTTCATAGCAGCACAATTTACAATAGCCAAGTGTTGGAAGCAACCTAAATGCCCATCAGTAGATGAGTGGATCAGAAAACTGTGGTATGCTACACAGCATAAAGAAAAAAAGAACTACTACCTGTTGCGACAGCATGGATGGAACTGGAGAGCATTATGCTAAGTAAAATAAGCCAGGGGGCAAAAGACAAATACCATATGATCTCACCTATAAGTGGAACCTAACCAACAAAACAAACAAGCAAGGAAAATATAACCAGCAACATTGAAAGAAAAAAGAAACCAACAGAGTCAAGAGGGAAGGGGTGCGGGGGGCAGGGAGAGGGAAGGGAAAGGTCAAGGAACATGTATAAAGGACCCATGGACAAAGCCAAAGTGAGGAAGGATTGAGGGAGGTAGGCTGAGGGAGGAGGGCAGGGGAAAGTGGTGGTGGGAAGGTGAAGACAAATGTATTTGAACAAAAAATAAAAATTAAAAGGAAAAAAAAAGACCAATAAAGAAATAAACAATAAAAAACTTACAACCAATTTTATTTTTTCTTCTAACTTTCATCATGAGTTTTACTTTATAATTTTAACATTTTAACTTATTTCATCTTTTAAAGTTAGTATAAAATTTAAAACTTCCAGATGAATGGATAAAGAATATGTAATATATATGAAGTATTATGAAGCAAAAAAGGAAAGAAATCTTGCCATTTGCAACAACATGGATGGATCTAGAGGGTGTTATGCTAAGTGAAATAAGTCAGGCAGAGAAAGACAAATAGCTTATGATTTCAGTTATATGTGGAATCTAAAAACAAAACAAAACATACAAAAAATAAAAACAGACTCAGAAATAGAGATCACAGAGATGATTACCTGATTACCACAATAGAGAGGGTGTGGGGATAAGTGAAAAAGGGAAGGGGAATACAGTCGATAATATTTTGGTAAGTTTGAACTGTGACAATTACTAGAATAGTGAGGTAATTACATTGTAATATATAAAAATGTTGAATCACTATATTGCACACCTGAAATCAATATAACCAATGTAAGATTATATACCAAATATATTTAAATAAGAAAATAAATTTAAAAAAATTAAAAACTAAAAAGGAAATAAAAATAGAAATTAAAAATTTAATAAATTTTTCTTGATTTTTTGGATATGTTAGTTTAAAGTATTCTTCAGTGTGTACTACATGAAAAAATAAGAGATCTGAAATGTGGAAATGGGGAGTTCATCTCTCCTGTTAGAAGCTCTTAGAAATCTAAGAATGGAGGGGTAATATGCCATCAAAATTATGTACTAACACAATGTGTCCAAGTGCTTTCCATGGCCCTCAATGCCCTGCTTATTCTAACCTTTGCCAGTCTCCAGACAGTTTTACAGCACTTCCTCACACAGTGTACTTTCTAGGTCCAGGAACACACTGGGCTTACCTGGATTCATATGCTCTCTTTCCTTGGCCTGACCCCCAGAGCAGGTTACATTTCCCCTTTAAATGCCTCCATAGCACTCACACTTCCTTGAAGCTGTCATAACACTTTAAATTCTCTTAGCATAGGTCTTTCTCACCAGATTCTAAGTAGAAGCTATATGTCCATATCCTAATACACAATGACTATAATACAGTAAATGTCCAATGTGTATTTAATAATATTCATCAAGAACTTAAGTGTGAAATACTGTTCTAAGCACTTTATATAAGCTTAGTAACAAGTCTGGAAGGTGAAAATGTTAATCACATTTTATGCATGAAGACAGAGAGGCCCTGAGATGTTAAAAAATTGTCCCCAGGTAGAACTGGGATTCAAACCTATGTCTAGACTGACTGCAGGGCCTGCCTATGACTACTCTACACAGCCTCCTGGAAATAGTGAAAAAAGCACAGGACTCAGAATACAGGGATAGCTACCATGTGACCTTGGGCATGCTACTTAAACTCCTTGGGGGTTGTGGGGTTCTGCTCGTTTTTTTTGTTTGTTTTTTGTTTTTTGCATTTTTAAGAAAAATATCCACCTCATGAGATTACTTTGAAGAAGCATAAATTAAAGTGACTGGCATAAGAAGGTTCTTAATAAATAGTAATTGAAACTGATCTCAGGGGGAAAACCAAAGTAGTAATATGCAGTAAAAAACAAAAAGAAGAAAGTAGTAAGTATGGATTTATCCAGACTCATAAAACTGCCCCTTGAGAAAATTATACTCATATACTTATTTACACACAAAGTTACAGCTATGATTTTTAATCTATTAAAAGGTTTATGAAATAACTCATGTCTATGTTTAAGAGTAAACCTCTTTTGGTATATGTGTTATTACATATCTATATCCCCCGTTCCCTGAGTAAAAAGCCAAAAGACTGAACACTCCCCTGAAAAAGCAGCAGTGAAATTCATAAAGGAAATGCAAAGTAAAAATATAAAAGAAACATTAGAAAACAAATAACTACCAGGAAATATAAGTATAAATGAAACTAAAGATAGCGCAGGAAAAATACGCAAGAAAAGAATGGGGAAGATAATGGAGGTAGAAGGCCCTGTATTGTTGACAGCATCTGATCAACCGATTAATGTTCTTTCTAAGCAGATTAACCAAATCTCAACTGTTCTACATCAGGTTCTTTCTCTAAGCTTTTCCTCCCTCATATCAGCAAATAAAGAATAAAAAAATTTAAACCCACAAATAAAAAGGAAAAAAAATCACTTATACAAAACAGAAATGTCCTGAGTTGATGATTTATCCTAATGTGCTTCTTCTCTCCTTTTTTCCTGTACCTACAATAAAATAATAAAATGATAAAGCTGACAAGTAAAAAAGAGAAGAATTAGCTTCTCTGTGTAATTTTTGAAATAAGAGCATCACATCACCTCCCCTCAGCAATAGGCAGTGCGGTACTGAAGATCAACACATGAAGGCAGGGCGCAAAGAAGGGAGGGGGATTGTTATTTTTGTCCCAGGTACAGGGAGAATTTTTTACCTTCTGATAGATTTCCTTATTGTAACCTTCTCCATAGCAACCACAGAATTGCAGTGGCAAGAAATAGATGGGAAGATAAAATATATATATGATATACACATACAAAACTGCTGGATTCAGTAATGGCTTTAAGAGAAAAAAGATTCACACATTACCCTGAAATCTTGTATTACTGTGGAAGACTAACCACTAAAAACCAGAATTCAGCTAGCATAGTACCATTGTTATTTTTATACATCACTTATATTTGTAATATATTTATAGCACTTCATGACAGATTTGATATCTAAAATGAGCTTATTTTACTTTAAAAAAATCTTTTGAGGCCTAACACGTTTCCCCATGTATGGTACAGAAGCATAGGCTTTTACCTCACCTGCTGTTCCTACATAACTAAAACTGTTACAACAGTACTGTCATAAGATTATGACTTTGTGTCCATTGTACATTATACTGCTGCTGAGAAGTTCAGAAAAACTTAAATGGATCACCTTCACTGACAACAACTTTTATTCCAGGTAAAAACAAGAAAGGACTATGGTCATCCTTTGGGAACTACTTGCCCTAGTTTGCAGTCAGCATTCCCCGATTTGGGCTTATTTTTTATTTTTAACTGCAAGATTAACAAATTTGCACAAGACCTAAGATTTTATCATGGAGAGATCCTGTAGCCAGGCTGGTATGGAGAAGCATGATTTCCTTAGATAAAGCACAGCACTCACACAGTCCCATTTTGCAAAAGGATAAAAACCTGCGAGGGCTAAGATGGCAATGACATTAGATGAATGGGTGTGCGCCTCCCTGCAAGACCTGCTTTTCTGCAGGACAGTCTGGTGTAGATCTTGCTGTGGCCACTCCTAACTTATTGGTGCCTAGGAACCACCTAAGAAGATTCTAAATACCAGTGAGAAACCCAAACTAGAACCCAGAAGGCCTCCCCATTGGGTGACTTTGAGATGTTCACCTAAGTTCTCAACTAAATGGTGAAGCCTTATTACTGGCCCAGCTCATATATTTCTATCTGATCACTTGAATCACAAAAGGAAACATTTTTATGGCTCCCTTTATTAAAATATAGGGAAAGAACAGCCAATATACCATATCGACACAACAAGTGAAGTGGAACAGAAATGGGAAAAAATATTTTGACAGCATGTACATTAATAGCCTAATAAGAAAGGATGCATTTAACTCTTTTCAGGACTGGGAAGGGAACTGAAACTAGAGCACTGATGGTGTATGTGGTGGGCAGGGAGGGAGGGCGGGAGGAGAGAAGGAAGAGGCAATGGCTGGAGGCTGGGAAGCCCTACAGAAATCACACTCTTTGTGCTTCTACCTCGGCCCACAGGCTCATAAGGGCCCAGGCCAATCATATTTTACACTTATTAATTCAGACAACCAACCAAATGACACACACCAGTAAGAGGGGCAAACACAAGAAACACAGATTCTACTCCCTGGAATGTACAATTAGTGGAAATTAAGCTGTTAATCAATTAAACACAATGGTGATAAATGTTATGCAGAAGATAGGCACTTTTATTTCTCTTTCCTTGGGCTGAAGTACTTTCGCTTGCAAGATTTGGTTATATTTTGAGAGGCATTTCTCTAATAAGTATGGCTACTTCTAGAGCCACAGACCTGTCAACAAACTGCTGAGTCCTCAGGTCTCTGGAAAAAAACACATGCAACCAAGGCTAGCTGGCAAGTCTGTGACTGACACTCAAGGGCCCCATGGATGACCTGGAGAGGTAACTCTTCCCTGGAGTCCTACGACACCGGGCTCTGAGGAGCAGAGGGTTTGTGGGCTCCCACTCTGGTTATCCAGCCTTTCCAGGCCTGTCTCAGGTGCCAAGGGGACTTCAGTTGAATTCTGATCAAACTGATGTTCACAGGGAGTGCAGACAGGCTGGAGAGAGGCATTTTCTTTGGCATGAGAAAAAACGATAGCAATCTGGAGACACCAAAGGACAGATAGAACTTTCTGCACAGCTGCCACTTTTCTTCAAAAAGTTAACTGCTCTATGTGAGAGTCAGGCTGTGATTTAAGAGTGAAACTCATCCAGACTCCCTCTAGACACAATGAAAAAACTTGCATGCAATTAAAATATGTACTTCCACCAATTTGTGAGTGAAAGGGCTTTGAAAATTGCAAAACCCTATCATATCTAAGATATCCCAACTACTTACACAATATTAATAATCTGTTCCTTCCACATGATTTTAGAAGATCTCTCCTTTGCTCCCCTGCCAAAACATCTGCTAGAGCTGGAGACTAAAAGCAGTAGCACTTCTAAGATTGTGAGTATTTTTCTTTGTACAGTGCATACCATCTTACGCCTTGAACCCAGGAAGGCAATTCTTCTCCAGCGCCCTATGAACTAAAGAGAGAGCCTCATAATGTTTCAATTTAATCATTTCAGACAATTCCATGGTACTTCAAAGTTGCCTGTAGTTTTCAAGTTCAGCCAGCTGAAAAGAGATTACAAGGTGCAAGATGGCTTGCAACTATTAACCACCACAGAAGCATCCAACAAATGTATACATGTACAATCTGAGAATATGGAGATAAAATCACTCATGTTCCAACAGAAGAACAATATTAATAAAGTTTCATGAAAAAAGTTGTCATTGAGCTGAAGATTATGAGAACAGTAATGCTGCCACATTATCTACAATTTTCAAGGATTAAACTTTTCTTTCATGGCACAAAAAAAAGGAGAAATTGAGAAGTCATATATCCATCCTTTTCAAGCCAGTTTCCTAATGAAAATATTCTCAAAGTAACAATCTGCTTCTTTCACCCCCACTTCTCTCCTCCAAGTAAGACTCCAAAGAGAACCACCACCTCATCTACAAAGGTGATCAATAAAAAATAAAATGAAGTGCCATTTGTTTATTCTTCCCTTTAAGTCCCCTGCTCTAGGGGACATATCGGTGAAAATATTGATGCATGGGATATCTGAGAGTTTCCTGCCTATGTTCTCCTCTAGGACTTTTATGGTGTCACAACTTATATTTATGTCTTTTATCCATCTTGAGCTTATTTTGGTGCATGGTGTAAGTTGGTAGTCGAATTTCAATTTTTGGCATGTAGCTCTCCAGGTTTCCCAACACCATTTGTTGAAGAGGCTATTTTTACTCCATTTTAAGCATCTGCCCCCTTTGTCTAATATTAATTGACTTCATCAAAATAAGAAGCTTCTGGACAGCTAAAGAAAACATCAGCAAAATGAAAAGGGAACCAACCATATGAGAAAATATATTTGCCAATGACACCTCGAACAAGGGTCTGATCTCCAAAATATATAAAGAACTCACACATCTCCACTGCAGGAAGACAAGCAATCCACTTAAAAAAAATGGACAAAGGACCTGAACAGACACTTCTCCAAGGAGGACATACACAGGGCCCAGAAACATATGAAAGGATGCTCAGCATCATTATCCATCAGAGAAATGCAAATTAAAACCATAATGAGATACCACTTCACTTTGGTCAGAATGGCCATCATAAACAAATCAACAAACAACAAGTGCTGGCGAGGCTGTGGACAAAAGGGAACACTAGTACACTGTTGGTGGGAATGCAGACTGGTGCAGTCATTGTGGAAAGCAGTGTGGAATTTCCTCAAAAAGCTGAAAATGGAACTGCCTTTTGACCCAGTGATTCCACTGCAGGGATTATACCCTAAGAATCCTGAAACACCGATTCAAAAGAACCTATGCACCCCAATGTTCATAGCAGCACAATTGACAATAGCCAAGTGTTGGAAGAAACCTAAATGTCCATCAGTAGATGATTGGATCAAAAAATCATGGTACGTATACACAATGTAATACTATGCAGCAGAAAGAAAAAAAGAACTACTAAACTTCGCAACAGCATGGATGGAACTAGAGAGCATCATGCTAAGCCAAATAAGCCAGGGGGCGAAAGACAAATACCATATGATCTCACCTATAAGCAGAACCTAACCAACAAAACAAAGATGCAAGGAAAATAAGACCAGCAACACTGAAAGGAAAAGAAACCAACAGAGACAAGAGGGAAGGAGGGAGGCGGGGGTGGGGGAAAAGGAAGGGAAGGGGAAAGTCAAGGAACATATAGCAAGAACTCATGGACAAAGCCAAAGGGGAAGGATTGCGGGGGAGGGGGGGGGAGTGGTGGGAGGAAAGCAGAGACAAATGTATTTGAAAAAATAAAAAAATAGAAAAAAAGGCTTTAAAAAAAAACAAAGTGGGGAAGGATTGAGGGTGGGAGGTGGGGTGGGTAGGGCAGGGGAAAGTTGTGGCAGGAAAATGGAGGCAAATGTATTTGAACAATTTTTTTTTTAAAGAAAAGAAAGAAGAAAATGACATTGAGGCCAGAGGTTTAAATAATACACAAATGGAATAATCCTAAATACAAGGTATCCCCTGTACTGTTTATGACCACTCAAACACTACATCTCAAGATACATGTGTGTGCATGTGTGTGTATGTATTTAAAATACTAATAACAGAAATGCCTGAGGAATAAGAGTTGAATCAGATAAGCAACTCAATTTTAAATTCGCTAGTTGTTTTACCTAAAACAATTATTTCCTCGTTTTTATTTTTTTTATTTTTTTATTTTTTTTAAAATTTTATTTTAATTTATTTTTTCAAATACATTTAATTAGGCAGTAATAGGAATAGCACTCTCTAGATGCTCACATACCAATGTGTCATGGCAGGCACTAACAGACAAATCTGTCTGTGCTGGCTCTGTAACTGAGATGGGAGTATGATCAGAAAAAATATGTAAGCAACCAACTTAGGCAATATTTATGAGTTTTTGACAAAAACAAAAGTACACCCTCCAGGCAATCCAGTGGTCAGGTGCTACATTCTGTTAGCTTTTAAATAAAGATGCTCTACAAATAGTTTACAAATTTCATAAACTAAAAGTTAAAAAAATATTTAAACTGTATAGGTTTCAAATTTACTGGTTTTCATTTCCAAGTTGTTTTTAGCTTCAGTACCTTGTGATCAGTATTTCTACCTTCAGTGAATTTTCTATTCCTAAGAGAGTATCAGTTACCAAAACTGTGTTTAGAAATCAAGCCAGTGTCCAGATGGCATTTGCCAGTGTTGCTCTCTTGTTCTACTTTTATTAAAAGTCTCTTTGAAAGTATTTAGTTTGGATGGTTTTTATGGTGCCACTCTGAATACTGCATCTAGAGCTTACAGATTCTTTCACTTTTGATGGTCATTTTAATGCTTTCTTTTTTTTATTTGAAGTATTTCAGAATGGCAAGAGAGCGAAAGTAACCTTAAATACTATCCAATTCAATCTCTTTATTTCATAAATGAAAAAATTTACCCCACACCAGGGAAGTCATTGGTCTGAAATCACAGCTAGTGTCAATCCGTAATTCCCAGCTGAGTTTTATTTCCACCGTATCAGATTTATCGCACAAAAGACAGAAACTCAAATACCCAGGAATAAATCTTAAGTATTTATGAATAAGAACCCTGAAATTTCTACTTCTTTATCTTTCCACTTTCATTTCTTTATTCCATTTCTTTCATTATTTATTCCATTTCTCATTTGGACATTTACCAACTAGTAGATGATGGAGAGAAAAAATGACTCTGAAATCAATCCTTTCTAATAATTTCTAGAAGACTTATTATTTTAAAGTTTTTGGATGAAAGGTTAGAATTGTAGAGAAGAATTTGCAATTGTGGTTTAAATAATTTCAATTATCTGTTTTTCATGTTTCCCTACCTTCTAATATGTTATGTTACAATCCGCATGAAAACTCAATAAATATTCTGTAAATTAAAAGTCAAATATTGGTGGTACTGTCTCTGCATGAGCTCAAACTAAATACAAGAGCCCTGTGTCGCTCAGTTGGTTTGATATCATCTCGCAAAGGGAAAAGTCACCAGTTTGGTCCCGGCAAGAGGAACCTATTGATGTTTCTCTTACACATTGATGTTTCTCACTCTCTCATTCGCCCTCCCTCCTCCCCCTCTCAAAATGGTAAAATACCTAAAAGATATTGGGCTACACTGGCCAGGTGCCCCAGTTGGTTGGAGCATTGTCCCTTACACCAAAAGATTGAGGGTCCGATACCCAGTCAAGCCACAATTGTGAGGCAACTGATGAATGCTTCTCTTGTCTTTCTCACTCCTCCCTCCCCTTTGCCTATCTTTCTAAAAGCAATTGACATATCCTTGGGTGATGATAAAAAAAAAAATATATATATATATATATGTATGTATATGGCTAAAATTACTGTCAAGATATCCTAGTTATGATAATCTGATTTCATTGTATAAAAAAATTCAGAGATCCAAAATGGTGGAGGGATAAGTGGAGCTACACTAACCTTCTGCCAGGAGCAATCTGGAATTGCAACTAAATTGTAGAGAAATCATCTTGAATAACCAACTGAATGCAGCCTTACAACCATGGACAGACAGAAGAAAACACTTCAGCACAACATGACTGGTAGGTAGTGTGAAGGAGATTCAATAGGGCTGGCTGGGCTCCCACAGATGGCAGCGGAAGTGCTGAAGGGATATTTCAGCAGCTGGGAGGTTCCCCCTAAGGAGTGTGGGGTCTAAACCCCAAGCTGGGCTCCTCAGCCTACAGGCACCAGAGCCTAAAAGGAACTCAGAAAATATCCAGCTGCAAAAAGCAGCATGGGTTCTGTCTGCCAGGGAGGGACAGCTTGATATGAAGAGAACCTTTTAAAGGGCCAAAGCACAAAATTTCATTTGCAGTCACTTACCCTGGGCTCTGGCAGAGGGAGGGCAGAATCGTCTGGAGACACTTGAGGAGAGTCTGGGGTTTGTGACTCTGGGGAGAGAACTAAGGGAACAGCTGCCAGGATCCATGTTCTGAGTCATTCCCCATACTGCAGAAGCCATCTCTCTCAGGCAGAGCACTCCTCTTTAAATGGAATCAGCCTGAGGGGAAGCAATAGCCCCACCCACAGGAATTACTCTGTCCCACCCTGTGGTGCTTAACACTGACTGCTGATTACAGACTGATTAGATTAACAACTGAGCAGTTTTACTGGTGATTAATTTAACATCTAAGGCAGAAAATAGAAAGAAGTGTCCAAAATGGGAAGACAAAGAAACAGACCACAAATGAAAGAACAAGAGAATTTTCCAGAAGAACTAGATGAAATGGAAGTAAGCAATTTACCAAATAGAGATGAAAGAGGAGAAATAACAACTGACACCAAAGAAATACAAAGGATTGTAAGAAAATACTATGGAAAACTATATGCCAACAAATTGGATGACATGGACAAAATGAATAAATTCCTAGAAATACACAATCTTCCAAAACTAATCAGGAAGAACCAGAGAATCTGACTAGACAGAGTACACCTAGTGAAATTGAAGCAGTAATCAAAAAACTCTTTAACAAACAAAAGTCCTGGACCAGATGGCTGCACAGGTGAATTTTACCAAACATTTGAAGAAGAACTAACACCTCTCTTTCTCAAACTGCTTCATAGAATTCAAGGGAGGGAAGGCTCCCAAGCTCAATTTATGAGGCCAGCATTATTCTAATTCTAAAACCAAATAAAGACACAACAAAGAAAGAAAATTATAGGCAAATATCCCTGATGAACATAGATGCTAAAATCCTCAACAAAATATTAGCATGTCAAATACAGCAATACACCAAAGAGGTCACACACCATGATCAAGTGGGATTTATTCTGGGAATTCAAGGATGGTACAACATTCACAAATCTATAAATGTGATTCACCACATAAACAAAATGAAGAATCAAAATCACATGATTATGTAAATCAATGCAGAAAGAGTTTTTGATAAAAGCCAGGACCCAGTTATGATAAAAAAAAAAACTCTCATCAAAGTAGGAATAGAGAAAACATACCTAAGCATTATAAAGGCCATATATGACAAACCCACTGCCAGCATCATACTCAATGAGCAAAAACTACAAGCATTCCCCTTAAGATCGAGAACAAGACAGGGATGTCCACTTTCACCTCTCTTATTCAACACAGGATTGGAAGTCCTAGCTGCAGCAATCAGACAAGAAGAACTAAAAGACATCCAAATTGGAAAGGAAGAGATAAAACTGTCTGTATTTGCAGATGACATGATGCTATACCTAGGGAACCCCAAAGATTCCACCAAGGAACAACTAGGACTGATCAATTAATCAGCAAAGTATATAAATATAAAATTAATATTCAGAATATAAAAATAATATTTGGAAGTCAGTTGCATTTTTATATGCCTATAATAAACAAAAAGGGAAATTAAGAAAACAATCCCATTCACAATTGCTTCAAAAAGAATAAAGTGCCAAGGAATAAATTTAACCAAGGATGTAAAAGACCTGTGTTTGGAAAATTATAAGACACTGAAAGAGAAATTGAAGACGATACAAATAAGTGGAAGCATGTACCATGTTCCTGAATAGGAAGAATTAACATTATTAAAATGTCCATGCTACACAAAGCAATCTGTAGATTCAGTGCAATTCATATCAAGATTCCAGTGATGCCTCTCAGAGAACTAGAACAAATATTTCAAAAATTTATGTGGAACCACAAAAGGCCCTGCATAGCAGCAGTGATCCTGAGAAAGAAGAACAAAGTTGGGGGAATACAAAAGAAAAAATAAACAAATGGGACTATACCAAACTAAAAAGTTTTTGCACAGCAAAGGAAAACATCAACATAATAAAAAGACAACCCACAGAATGGGAGAATATATTCGCTGATATAGGTCACAAGGGCTTAATATCCAAAGTTTATAAAGAACTTATAAAACTCAACACCAAAACAAAACAATAAAAAAGTGAGCAAGGTGGGCACTTCTCCAAGAAGGACATAAGATGGCCAACAGACATGTGAAAAGATGCTCAACATCACTAACCAGAAATGCAAATAAAAACCACAATGAGATATCATCTCACAGCTGTCAGAATGGCTATCATTAATAAACCAAAAACACAAGTGCTGGTGAGGATGTGGAGAAAGGGGAACCCTTTTGCTCTGTTGGTGGGAATGCAGACCAGTGCAGCCACTATGGAAAGCAGGATGGAAATATCTCAAAAAATTACAAAGAGATCTGCCTTTTGACCCAGCAATCCCACTTCTTGGAATATATCTAAAGGACACTAATTTGAAAGAACATAAGCACCCCTATGTTCATTGCAACGTTATTTACAATCACCAAGAAGGAAGGAGCCCATGTGTCCATCAGTAGATGAGTGGATAAAACAACTATGGAATATTTACACAATGGAATTCTACTCAGCCATAAAAATGAAGAACATTTTACCCTTTGCAACAGTATGGACGGACCTGGAGATCATTATGCTAATTGAAATAAGCCAATCAGAGAAAGATAAATATCATATGATTTCACTCATATGTGGAATCTAATGAACAAACTGAACTAACAAGCAAAACAGAGAGAGACTCATAGATGGAGAGCAGATGACAGCTAAGGGGCTGGGGCAGGGGGAGGTTAGGGGGTCAAGGAATTGAGCAAAAAGGAAAAAGGACTCATGGACATAGACAACAGTGAGTTGATTGATGTGGCGGGGGTGGGGGCGAGGTAATAAGGGGCCTAAATGGTAATGGAAAAAATATAATAAAAATTATGTATTTTAAAAATAAAATAAAAATTCACATACATGTTTAAAAGTTGGTGAAACATTTCAAGAGCTTAAAAAGTATAAAGCATCAAATATACAAATATGTATCAGAGCTATATGTAACTGAAGCTGGTAACACTAAATAGTTCAGAAAAACCTACAAACAACTCAACAGCTATTTAAAAATTAAAAATAAAAGTATGGCCATGGTAAAAATAATATCTAGTCTAGGTTATGTAAGTGATGCTAAGTATAATGTACTGTTAAAGCAAAGTATGCCATTCAATAAAGATTATGCTATTACTGAAATGGTTAGAATAAGAAAGTTGCTACTGAACATCAGTAAAAGGTATATTATAACTTACTACCAGCCACAAAAGACTAAATGATACCATACTATCCCTCCCACTGGGTATAAATTACTATAAAATGAACAAAATACATGAAACTATTGTTTTCAGAAGTTGGAAAACAGGCATACAGGACTGTAACAAGATGAGCCCCACGATCCTCCCAGCCTTCTGCCTGGAGGCTCATTCCAGACTTAGTTAGAAAGGTGGAATCACAGCAGAGAATAGAAAACTCACTAAGCTAAGGAGGAGAGATTCATGTTTGGGGCTACAGAGGTGGATCAAATTCATGGAATAGGTCACCAGAAAGTGGACTGTAGAAAGAGCGAGCTCCAGATGTCTATTTCAAGTTCCCTTTAAGTCTTTGGCTGGTGACTTAGTTGCACATATAAAGGGCATGATTTCACACAGCTCAACAGAGAAGAGCTACTGGGGAGCTTAACAGAGATACTGCAGAGGAACATGGGCTCAGAACCTATGAGAGTCTCTATTTCCAGATGTCAGTATCTAATGGCAAATAGCATAAAGCACAAGGAGGGCAGTTGATTGCATCAAAGCCTATGAACAACTTTTGGTCATTATAGGTGGTCCAGAGATTTTAAGAGGCATGAAAGGAAGTTGCTGAAGCCTCTAGTAAAAAAGTGTTGGAGTGGGAAAAGGGGCACTAATGAGAGAACCATTCTATTGCAATTTGGACAGACTCTAGGACCCTTTGTTGTAGGCTGATTTGCAAGTAACAGCATAAATTGGCTTAAGTAAAGTTCCTTAATGAAAAATATGTTGTCTGCAAAACCCAAAATGACCTGAAAGCTGTTGGGCCTGTTTTAACATTTGTATGTGTTTAAAGGGCCAATAGCTCTTTCTTGACAGTGTCATCAGATGAAGTGGCTCTCAACTTATCAAATAATTTTCAGGAATTTAATAAAAGAAAGCAGGGCCTTGCACAGTGTGGAGCAATGGCTCAAGTCCTTTGTATTAGTATGTCCTGAATGAGTATGTCAAACAAATCTCCCTAAAGGAGAACATCACCAATGTGATGTCATACTTGTGCTTCTGGAGAAAGCTGGGTATGGTTAAGACCTTGCCTGCAAAGACTGCATGCAGTCATGAGCTATTCCATGAACTGCTGAGTAGAGGTATATTTTATCCCTTCAAAGATGAAGGCAAACTGCAACTGAGAGGCTGTTGAAATAGGCTCTGAAGAGAACATATTAGCCAAATCCAAGACTGCAAAGTATTATCATTATCAAAGTGGATTAGATGCAGTCACTAATTTCCACAATACTGAAAATGCAGCCTTAATGGGTAGGGGCATGGCACAAAAGTTAATGGTAATCCACTCTAAGGCACCGTTCCTGTCTTCAAGTTTAACAACAGGTCAAATGGTGCTATTAAATGGAGAAACAGTAGGGATGATCACCCCTTCGCTAAAAGGTCTTATATACGGGTTTCAGTTCTCGAAGGGTCTATTTTAATTTGCATTGGGCAATATTAACTATTTTAATCATGGGCTGGGGAGGAGGTCAAGGTTGTCCCATTTTTCCAAGACAAGTTTAAGTGCTAGAGATATAATTTAATTTACTACTCACTGCGTCAGAACACTCATGCTAACTGAGATATTTTAAGGCAATAAATTCTATGACCATGGGGAATTTAGTTAAGGCAATAGTTCAAAGGATTAGGTAAGGCATGCCTATTTGTTTCCTATTTATTATTTGGTAACTTCCTTATGAGTATAGAGGGTATTTTATTAAAATTTAGTATAATCCCTATGTGTAGAGTTACATTGTTTACATATATTGGGATCCTCAGGTATAATTGTAATTTAAGTCACAAATCAATTAAGACCATGAAGGTGCATTTCAAAAGATCATGAAATTAATTCAGAACCTATGCTGCAAAAGTACAAAAGTCAATCAATCAGTTGCTTTTAATCTTTTTGTTGTATATATATTCTGTTAATAAATTTTGGGTTTCCATTTGGGTCAAACTGTAGACCTCTGATTCAGTACTTTGTTACCTACCTGTGTATCCAAAGTATTTGTCTGTTGGTTTTTTTTTTAATTAGATATACTTCAGAAAGATTTTTCTTACCCTGCTCATATTTATATGTTTCTTTCTCCAGAGGGTCTCAAATAAGTATCATTAGAGTTAGGTGCCTTGCCCATGGCAATGATGGCTTTATTGGATCAGCTTTGAATTAACCCCTTGGTCTTGCCACAGAGTGCTATGGATATTTTTCTCTATAACCCTGAAATATTTGGGATGCAATTATACTAGTGCTTAAAAGAAAATTTATAGCTCTAAATGCTTGTATTAGAAAATTACATAATAAAACAAATAAAATTTATACCAGTTATTGTTATAATAAAAAATAATATTAAAGAACAATGTTTTCTAAATTGATAGATCAACAAGAAAGATTGTTTATTTCCCAAAAGTAAATAAATCCATACTTATAAATAATTAAAAAATCAGCTATAACTTCATATCTTAATGCAAAATTTTTGAAGTATAACAAACATAAAGAAAAATGTACACACCTCTGCATACTTCACTCTGGGGAAAGGAATACATTCATTTTAACATGAACATCTGAAAATTAATTTACCACTGAAAATTGGTCATAGTCCTCAAACCCAAGGCTTGGAAAAAATTAGATTAGGTTGGGGAAGTGAGGGGACAGTTACCAATGCAGTAACTTAATAAAGAGAGAAATATAAAGAATTATCTCTATCTTTATTGAGTCAGGGATGAAAGTACATATGTGTTCAGGGAAAACAGGCAACTCCCATGATACATATACAGTAGTTCCCCTTTATCCACAGGGATACATTCCAAGCTTCCTAGTGGATGCCTGAAACCACAAATAGTACCAAACCCTATCTATACTTGTTTTTCCTATACGCACCTAACTTCTCACTTAAAAGAAGCACTTTATGGCTTCTTTTTGGCATATTCACATTGCCAGCATCACTACTCTTGCACTTCGGGGTCATTATTAAGTAAAATAATTGGCTACTTAAACACAAGCACTGCAATATCATGAAGGTTAATCCGATAACCAAGGGCAGGGGCTACTAAGTGACTAATGAGTGGGGAGCGAATACAGTGGGGACATGCTCGACAAAGGGATGATTCACATTCTGGATAGATGGAGAGAGAAGGTGCAAGGTTTCATCATGCTACTCAGAACAGTGTACAATTTAAAGCTTATAAACTGTTTGTTTCTGGAGAATTTTATTTATTTTATTTCATTTCATTTCAATTTATTTATTTTTGAAATTCCATTTAATATTTTTGGACCATGGTTGACCATGGGTAACTAAAACTGCAAAAGTAAAATCAGAGATAAGGGTGACTACTGTAATATTTGATGCTACCAGCTCTTCCTAAAGAAACCCCAGTGCACACACAGGCTTTCTCTGTACTCTACGCTTTCTCTGTTTAAGTAGTAACACACAGGCTCTACCATGAATGGCAAGAGAAATATAATCAACCCTCCTCCAATACCATAAACAGCCTTAAGGGATGTAAATATCTGTTATCTCCCACCACCAGCTCAATCTTCCCACAAGTGAGGGTATTTTTTAAATATTCTACGTATTTATTTTTAAAGAGAGAGAAAGAGAGGGAGAGAAACACCAATGTGTAAGAGAAACATCATCTGGTTGCCTCTTGCATGCCCCCAACCTGGGACCTGGCCTGGAACCCAGGCATGTGCAGTGAGCAGGAATCAAACCAGCGACCCCTCAGCTTATGGGATGATGCTCAACACACCAAGCCACACAGGTCAGGACAAAAGTTGAGTTTTAATGTAGTAAAAATTCTTCAAACCACCATTAAATTATTTAAAGTGTGCTATTTCCCAATACACATGATAAAACATTATTCCAGCAATAGCAGATACTGATTGTCACAATGAGATAAAGCATTATTATGTCATAGTCAAAAAAAAATCCCTAGGGCAATATGCATTTTATATAGTTTACAGAGAATATCTAAAGGTTAAAGTTTGTCACTGATGTGCTTTTCTTAGTGAGGGAAAAATACACACATGCAAACACATATATACCCCAACTCAATTTTCCCTTCATGTCTGGAGAGGCACAAAAAAATGTATCCTTTGAAATTCAGTGGGGAAGACCACCTTTTCTATTCCTTTATGGTATTTTCTCTTCAACTAGAGATTCACCTAGCACCAGGGGCCTATAATCACCAAACAAAAAAAGTACTTCAAAACAAATGTATGAACTGCTGCTACAGAGTGGATGAAAAGCTGTAGTGTAAGATCAAGGAGGAAACAATACTTCCCAATCCCACACTACTGTGTATACTGGTCTGGCCATTTCTCACTGAGGTGTGTACAAGTTAGTAGATAGTAACAAGTGCATATTTTTATAAACCATTAGATCAGCTCTATCCGATAGAACATGCTGTAAAAATGGACATGTTCCATATCTACACTATCCAATGCAGTACCCACCAACCACAAGTGGCTATTGAGCACCTGAATAGCAGCTAGTGTGACTGAGGAATTGAATTTTAATTTTAATTAATTTAAATTTAATTACCCACAAGTGGCTAATGGCTAGATAGTGGAGAGCACAGTTTTAGAGCCTTAGTCTTTTTAGAGGGCTAAACTATCATGCATGCATCTCATACCAGGGATTATAAACTAGTAATCCATGGACAATCTTGGCTGACAGATGACTGATCACAGCACTTTTTGCTTTTAATGCAAATCAAATACTTTTATCCAGGGCAATACCTAGCTGGCCACTAAGAGCTAACATTTCTTGATTCCAAGTTCTTCACATGTACCAGCTCAGTCTCTCCAACATTTATTATATAAGATAGGTACTGTTATTATAAGCTATTATCTCTATTTTAAAAATAAGTGAGACAGAGGGATAAAGTAATTTACCAATTTATTGCTAATAAATGATAGAGCCAGATTCTGAATACAGAAAGTCTGATTCCAGAGCCCACACATGCTCTTAACCATCATGCTCTCCACTTCTTGCAGGCTCCCTTATTTCTTTTAATCCTTATTTATTTCACAAGCAACATATTTCAAACAACTTTTTCAATGTAATTACTAGTCCCCACTTCACCCTTGTTTCGAAAAGTGAAAGTAATTTCTACTTTGAAACAGCAGCCGACTACTGAGAGGAGGCTTTAGTGGAAAGTGCCTCATCTACAGGCTAAAGTAAAGGAACAGCTGGTTTTGTTACCAGCTGGAGTAGGGGTCAAGTAACCAGTACTCCTTTCTTTACCTCTAAGAAAGGATATCACCCTTCAAATTTCCTTATCCTTTCTACTTTCCCTGGGCCTGTTATATATTTCCAGTTTGATTAGCAAAATGAGCTAGGTTTACAGTACCTGCACAGTCCTCCTCCTAGAATCAAAGGTGCTAAAATCCACAAGTGGAAATTCAAAAAAGAACAGAAATCCTAACCGTAACACTGCTTATTCTGCAAATCACCCCTTTTCTTTAATTTCTCAGAATCATGGATATCACTGCACACAAAGTTCTCTACAATATTTCACAGGAGATCGGACCTTTACAATTCAAAGTTGCACTAAAGGGAAGGTTAAAGTTCACAATTAACCTTGCCAATGATGATTAATGTAGTGTTGTTCTTTTATTAAGGAAGAAGAGAAATAAATCAGAGTTGACAAATGAGGCAGTGAACCAGAATCTAGAAAGCATCATAATTACCATAACCATGACCACCATTCATGCTTTAGAGGGGAAAGCAAGGGGGAATGTAGGCATATTTTGTGACTAAATTTGGTAGTTTAATTCTTCCCTTTTCTTACTTTATCACAATGTACTCACAGATGACTTATATGAGGACTGTGGCCAGGAATCTTGCAGCCATGCATTTCATTAGATTCCAACTTTCCCTTGTCAGTGGGAAAAAAATGAGGATGAAATTATAAGGAGCAAGATAAAAAAATTTTACATAGGAATATGTGCATTTTTACTACAGTAACATGAAGAAATACAAACACTACAGTTATGATTGCTTCTGTAACTGGAATGAATTTTTAAAATGAAGAATCCTAAATTTAATTGCAGCGAGTAAAATCAGAGTTAATGCCATGGTCAGCCAGTGACCATAAGTATTAATATGTATATTTTATAATACATGTTCAATACTTACACAAAAGGCATTATAATAATAATAAAATGAAACAGATGTGTAGATGAATAGAGAATAGATATTCAGTAGAGGCAGGTTTAGTCCTTAGCACTGAGTTAATTATTTGGGGGAACACAAAGCAGCAAAATGAGATTCTCTCCATTAACAGAAGTCATCATCTGTTTTGTACGTTCCAAGTACTAACTCCCCTCCCAGCAGTAATTCACATCAGCTGGATGCTATACACCACACAGGCACCTGAAAAATATGTGTGAGAGAGAAGACTGTTTTATCAATAAATAAAGTTGGATACATGTACCAGCTCATGTATCCTTCCCTGGATGTTAAATACTGGATTTTTTGGAGGTTCTATATGAATTAGGCAAGAAGTACAATTATACTACCTGCTCTCCAATACATATAGAAGATTTTTCTTTAAACAGGGAACAAATTTTGATGTTCCCTGCCATGAACTATAGGCCACAGGACTCTGCTTGGAGGAGATCTGAGCCCCCATGTAAGATATTCCTAATCCAGATAGCCATATGCCTACTGGATATCAGAAAAGGAGAATGACATAGTTGACTCAAAAAGGAAAAACTGTGGATAGCCTGAGTCTTGAGCAATACCTGGACAGAGAGAAGAATAATTAAACAGAAAAAAAAAAAAAGGTAGTACTATACTCCAGACAGAGAAAACAGCAATGAATTCATTAAAGAAACATGTCAAGAGTTACTCCCGGTGGTACAAAAGGTGAGGAATAACATCCCAGGATAATGTGACCACACAAAAGAAGAGAGTATGAAAGCCATTCTTAGCTGGCTGTCCTTGCTGACTTCATAGAAGGAAGAATTACTATTAATAGTATGTGGATTCACCTCAAAGAGAACCAACAGACAATAGGAGTTCTGAGGAAGTCTTGATTAGATAAGCAGGACAGCTACATGTAAATGTGTGTGTTAATTGTTGCTGTTGTTTTATTAAGAAATAACGAATGTATGAAATGAAAAGTTTGCATCTAGGTAATGTAGCTCATTCCTTAGTCTAGGCTCAAAAAGGATCACTGAAATTAAAACTATCTTATTTCTAGTACTTTCAAAACATTCTTATTATCTGGTCCAGTATTACCATTTCAAGGAATCTATCCCAAGGAAACAATCAAAGATGCAAAGATTTATTAAAAATTACATATATTATAGGATTATTTAAAATGGTGAAAATTTTAAAACAAACTAGATGTCCAGCAAAAGAGAAAGACTTCAATAGCAAATTATTATATAACTAATTTTTTAAATGCTCTTGAAAAAAATTTAGGGGAAATGGAAAATGATCATGCTATAATATTAGGTGATAAAAAGCAGGATATAAAATTCTATAAAAAGTATTATATCAAATATGTACATGTAAAATGTACACCATAAGGCTGTGTAATAATACATACACATGCAATAAAAATATTATTAGTTTTCGCTGGTTAATTAAGTTATTTTAAGAGCATTTTCTTCTCCTAGCTATAAATATATAACTTATTTCAGACAATTTAGGGGAGGAACATAAAAATACAGAAAGAAGATAAAAATCACCTGTGACATCACTACTCAGAAATGAAGACTCTTGGTATACATATTTCTGGTCTTTTTCCCAAGCACTTACTTTATTACTCCTATTCTCACACAGTAGGACTATACACACATTTCTTTTTCTATCAAGGGTTACTTTTTGACATAAAATATCACAAATTTATATTTGAAACATTTAATTGTACAAAGAAAATGCAAAGTCTTTCATTTCTATAGCTTATTTAATAATCATCTTTAGGAGTCCCATCCTAGTGGGAAGTGGGGAAAAAAAGACCTACTAATTAGAAGATATCCAGCCATGTAATATGAAAACAGAGCCATTTACTGAAGAAGATACAAGACATAAGAAACATTGTACACAGGACAATGATGCCTCCATCCCCTTCAAAGTAGGCACCTTGGGACCTCACATAGTTCTGCCAGCATGTCTTCCACTGTTCAAAACACTCTGCAAAATCCTTTGCTGGAATCACCATCAGCTGCCTGGTCATATTTTCCTGATTTTCATCAATGGTCTGAAATCTCTTCCCTTTCAAAGGTGATTTTAGTTTTGGGAAAAGCCAGAAGTCACAGGGTGCCATTTCTGGTTCATTGGTAGCAGTTCGAATCAAGCCATTAGCAACTGCAACATAATGTTCCTTCTGCTCTGGTAGCAGAAGTTGTGGAACGAATTTTGCCACATATTTCATGCCAAGATCCTGCATCAAAATCTCAAACGCAGTAGTTTTTAGAATCCCCAGATCAGCTTCTAGTTCTCGCACTGTCAGTCACTGGTCTTTGTTGATTGCAGTCGTGCACGTTCAACGGTCTCAGGTGTTCTGCTTGTTGCTGACCTTACAGAACGTGGATCACTTCTACCAGATTCTCAACCACCTTTGAAGCATATGTGCCACACTTTTATTTGTGCTGCACTCATTGCATTGTCCCCAAAAGTCTTCTGAATTATCCGAATAGATTCCATGGAAAAATGTTCAAGCTTAACACAAAATTTGATGCAGGTTCATTGCTCTACTCACTCCATCATTTTTAATGCGACAGCCACACAGTACACATGCTCCCTCAATGGCACCTACCGCTCCCACTGACTAGTACAGTGAAATCATCATTGTTCATGCATGTGCTTTCCAGTCCACCCTCCTTGGCTGCCAGGTTACACTGATGTCATAGAAACCATTGTCGTCACATTAACAATAACCAGGCAGACCTCATATTTCAATCTCTTCCAGTTTAAACATTCCTCAGCTTAAACATTTATCTATTCAAACTCTGACTTGCCAAAACTGCTGGTTTAAATGTTCCCTCTGGAGGTCTCAGTGCCTTCAGGACAGTCTCTCAGGGCATCTGCACCACTCTTTCCCTTAGCCAGGAAGACTAAAGGACAGAGTACATAAAGTGACTCACAAGCTCCTTCTGGCAAGGGGAAGAAGAGGAGGGCCTTGATCTGTCTGAATACTGTCACGTGGACACCACTGCTATTGTCACCTACAGGATTGGTTTCTTTCTTCCCTGGATTGGTTCCTGTGGAGATGGGGCTGGTGCTGGGCTGTTGGGGAAAGACTCACTGGCACTCACTCTGGGCCTGTGGTCCTAGACAGCCAGTTCTAGTCATGACACCCTGAAGAGAGACCTTGTGACGCCAATGCCAGGTTTCTGCAGGCCCACGGGCTCCTTCACATCCCATACCATATCCATTGCTCAAAACTCATAGCACTAGAAAAACAGTCAATTTTACTGCATATAAATTATAACTAAAAACAAACAAAAAAAAAGCTACTTTTTGAGTGGTAATGGGAAATTTGCCAAGAATATTCACAGAATCAAAAAGGAAAGTCTCAAAATTAATGAATTAACCACAGAATTAAGAAGTTAGGAAACAAATAACAAAATTAGCTGAGAAAAAAGTAACTTAAAGAAATTATTCTAAGGCTTCTGGCTTGAGGTGAATGTGTGAATGGGAGAAGCCAGTGGTGTACTGAGGGCAAAGAGGTTTGACAAGTCAGGGTGTACTGTTTGCAAGCAATTTAAAAATAATAATAAAGCTGATGAAAATTCAATCTGTCACCATAAACCAACAATTCTAAACGTTGTCACTAGTAGGTTACTCCCTGAAGAAAATGCGTTGGTCTAAGTTCTAAACCATCACCATGGTTATTAAGTTTTAGTAACATATTCCATACATGAACTTGGAACTAGCACATTTTTATTACTTATTCGTAAAACTGTATTCCATGCGGAAGTTATGTTTATAGAAGTCACTAATTTTATGGGTAATTATATGGCCTGGCCCCCAGTACATGTTTGTTTGAAATTGGAACTTGCTTCAGGTATAGTTCCTGTCTCTGACCCACGTACATCTGCAAATACATAATCCTGTGCTTGAAGAGGAGATAGTAGATCCCAAATAAACAATTAGCACAATGATTATAACAGAAGGGACACAACTTGAGTTATTTCAATTTTGTCCTTCTACCTGCAAGTCATTCTTTGAAACTTGCAGAATTCACTCTGTTCAGAATATTTCTTCATGTTTTCTGCCTTTTTTTTTTCCAGTTATTATTGGGTTGGCCAAAAAGTTTGCTTAGTTTTTTTGATATGATGGCTCTGGTAGTGCTTAATTGTCTTTAACTTCATTTGAAACATTTTTCTTAGATTGTTCTATGATAGCTGTCATATCAGCATGCATTTTTTTAAAAACTTACCAAAATTGGTGAATGTGTAGCCATTTTAATATTGAAGATAGAAGAAAATACACAACATTTTTGGTATATTATGCTTTATTAATATCCAGAAAGGTTGAAACACAAAAAAAGATTTGTGCAGTGTATGGAGAAGGTGCTGTGACTGATTGAACCTGTTAAAATTGGTTTGTGAGGTTTCTTGGTACTGCTGACATTTTGGCCAAATAATTCTTTGCTGGGGGGCTGTCTTATGCATTAGAAGATGTTTGGTAGCACCCCTAGTCCCTACCCACTGAAAGCCAATAGCAGGAGATAGCCAACATACTCAAAATATGCAAATCAAAGTTATTGGTAAAAATGAAAAATTTGTCTCTTATTTTACAGACAAAACTAAACAGACTTTTTTGGCCAACCCCATACTTGGTCATCAAGTACTCTGCACAGGCAACTATGGGACCATTTACTAAAACAGGAAACAGAGGCAGAGGAGGGACACATTTGGGAGAGAATAATTTGGGGTTCAACTTGAGACACCAAGTCTGATGAATTCTGAGGGACAAGTATTTGAAAATACTCACTAGACAGCTGGAAATATGGGGCACTTGGGAAAGAGAACAAGAACGCATGACTAGAGGAGTAAGACAAGTACCTGGAGAGGGTAGAAATTAGGGAGGAAAAAAAGTAATCATAAGAATAAAAAGTTATAAAATCAGTTTGTATGTTTAAGTCAATTTATTATAAAACCTGCAAACAAACTACTCTAGATTTGGCAACCAAGAGGTCTTTGGTGGTCTCCTCCCCCCCCAAAAAATAACCTGCACAAAAGATCCCAAAGGGCAGTGGGTCTGGCCACTTTGCTGAAACACAGGACTAAGGAATTAGAAGCCCACATTCCCAACCCCAGATGAGCCAGAGTGGGACTTGCTGAACTTCAGTGACCTACAGAGTGAAGTCCCTGAACCACACACATTAGGATTATCTGAGACATTTGTTTAAAATTTCTGACTCAAGAACTCTACCTCAGATGTTTGAATCACAATCTCAGGAGGGAAAAACTCAAGACATGTATCTCTAATAAGCTCCCCAGGTAATTCTTACACGTGCTAAAATTTGAAGACCACTTGACTAAATGCTCTCTCTGGTCCATTCTACCTCTAACATTCCATAATTCAATAGTTTGTCTGAAAATAGGATGTTAAAGCAATTATTACTGAAATGCACCCAGAAGTCAAAAATTAGCTGATAAACATAAAATAGCCAGAAATACCCAGGACAGAAATAATACTTCTGAATTCATTTACACCAGTCCATTTCTATTTTGTGGTACCATCATTCTAATGAGGGTTGTGGAAGTACTATAACTGTGGGAGCTGTAAGTCCATGGGCAGCTAGGAGACCCACGGAGATGGAGTTGTGGACCAGGTGAACTATGTAAAACAAGAACAAAACAGGAAAAGTTCTATTTGGTGGTAATGATCAGTCATGCAATCTAAAAGCACCAGATTACTATTATTAGATACATTCAAAAGATATTCAGTGTTATTCTCTTTCTTTTGGTTTGGGAAAAACAACTATGTTTATATCTACATATATCTATATACATAGAGAGAGAGAGATACATGTAGAGAGAGAGATAGATATAAAGTCGATGTTTTTATCTATATGTAAAGACAGAGAATCGATGTTTTGTCTTGTTTTTTCCTTAGGGAGGCTACAGTTTTAATTAGTATTCCCTAATTGTTATTGACTTTAATTGACCGGTGACAGTCTTATGATGGGCCTCTCTGCCAGGCTTCCTGGGTCAGGAGCACAATGAGCTCCATTATGCAGAAAAAGCCTTTTGTTTCCAGTGGTCTTCAACTAAGCAACACTTCGTTAGGTCTCAGAATACTGGAGCCAGAAAGATCCTTGCAAAGCCATCTAATTCAACCTTCCACACATTGTTTTCTAAAAATCATTGCAACACCTCCCCAGCTCCCACATTTAAGTCTAAACAAAAGATCTTATTTCTCTTGAGTTCCTCTAGTCATTTCTTGATGCATCTGTAGTATTCTACACATTAGATTACCTTGGGAGAGTCTTCGGGTATCATTACACTATGAGTTTGCATATTTGCTTTTCAGATTCCTCAGTAAAATAGCAAGTAAGTAAAAAACAAGCCCAAAAGCCACATGAGTTATATCGATGATTGTATATTAACCACAGTGTTTCATAGACAGTTAACATATATACAGATAGTGAGTGCAAGTCAAAGGATGGGCTGAAGAATGGGCAGAACTAATGAGGCAGAACTAACAGAAGGGAATCAGGGGAGAAACTTCACACCAGTATGTCACAGGATGAGAAAAGGGTTTGAAAACTCGAACTTAAGGTAAGTACACACATTAATACAAATACATAAGTTACTTGCATGAATAAAAAGCATGTCAAGGAAAGAAAATACAAATGGAAAGAAGACAAATTATACTTTTAATAAAGTCGCTATTAGATTTTTTTAAGATTCAGTATATGAGCTCTTTCATAGGTAATGCAACCTATTTTAACTACAAATAAAATCACCTCTAATCATCTCACACAAATAAAAATTTTACCTAATTTGTGAGGGTTTGTAGAAGAGATGACACAAACTCATTCTTGTAGGAAACATCTCCTTCTAGTATACCCAAATCTAACATACTAGAGCTTGAAGCCTGTATCTATTTTGTCTTCTAAATCAATCTCATAGCTCATAACTAGCTTCAGAATAGTTTATATGGTTCAGATTGAGAGCAAACTGTTCCTTGACATTTTTTCCTGACTAATAAACCCAATTTGTTATAAATTTTTAATTAATTCTTTTTACAAATTTCCATGTACACTATATATACACAAGGAATTTCCCCTCTCTTCAGAGAGGTCATGTGCCTTGCCCAGAGTTGACAATCTAAGGTTTAATCCACAACCAAATCTTAGATTCAAGTCCCATGTCTTTTTTTCAGGTCACAGAATCATTTGAAAATCTGATGAAACTCATGGACCAATCATCTTCCCAGAAAAGTGCACATATAAATATATTTTGGCATACAATTTTAGAGAGTGCAGATAACCCATATCAGGGGCCTCCAACTTAGATGAATCAGTATATCTTCTAAGGGGCGATATTCCAGTTCAACCGTGTCACATAAGGCACCCCCAAGAGATCCAGCAGGATCCCATTCAGTTCCTACATTTGTGAGATAAAAAACGAGTATAAGAAAATAAAACAAGGCAAAGAAAAAAGAAAAGAAAAGGAAAGGAAAATTAACTGATAAGCATCTGTGTCATAAATTACTAAATAAAAGAGCGTTTCTGTCTCCTAATTTCCACTTCATTGCTTCTTTTTTGGCTCAAAAATGAATTGAGGTTACCAATCATAGTAATCTTATACCAGATGTGGTTAAAAGAAAAAAAGCACTTTCTTGTAGAAGTGATTACAATTCTTGAGGAAAAAATAGTTCTAAATTATCAGAGATCATAATAAATGTGGTGCTGTTTTCGAATGTAATGTCTATGTGGGTTGCAATGAAAATCTAAACATTTACTAAATAATTTTTAAAAGAAAGAAAGAATATACCAAAAATTTAGGATGTCGCATCCAGATGCTAAAGCATCATAGGTAACTTTAATTTTCTTCTTCATACTTTCCTATATCTATGAAAATTCCTGAAAAATGTATAGTGTGTTTAAAATTAGGCAAGCATCTATTAAATATAAACCTATATTGCTACTGCATAGCAATATGTGTCACTTTAGAGAAATGAAGGAAAGATGATGAAAGGCCAACTTGTTTTATGCTCAGCTACGGGGTGGATGAGTTCGGGGGGTGGAACATTTGTAGTGTTCAGAAAAGACCATTCAAGGAGATTAAAAAGGGCAAGGAAGAGGTGGCCATTTAAAAGAGAATAAAATTAAAAAGGAAGAAGACTTACAGGGATTGAACTGCAGTAGTAGTAGATTAAAGCACTGTGATAAAAGTGTAATCAGAGCCCATTTTGGTGCACAAAAATACTGTCTCTTATTTTATACAAAATGCATAATGAGTAATACAAAACTAACATGAGGTATATCCCTGCCTTGGTAAATTTTGCCTAGCCCTCATGCTCAGAGCTCATCACAGTTCTCGTCAAACAATGCCTCCATGCTGTATCTGACTGTCGTCCCCAGCATCAGCGCATGGAGTGCAGGCTCTTCCCCACATATCCTGATTCTGGGGTTTCACCTGCATGTCATCAGTCTGGGTAGTAGCCAAACCAGGATGACTCTTCTACCCCGTGATCACATGCAGTCCTGCAGGAGGGTGATCCCATGAGCTTCCCATCCTGTGGCTCTCTGTGTGCCACAGGACCCTGTGAGCGACCACGGTCTGGTCATTGAATCAAAGCTGATGCAGAAATGGCACTGCTACGGCTTTTCAAACAACAAATCCAGCAACCAGAAGAGATTCAGTTCTCACAACTGTTCACGAGGAAACAACTCAGAAAGGCTAAGTATCCTGTACCAAGTCACATGGCTAGTTTGTAGCAGAGCAGGCCATTAAACGGCCCTGATTTAACATTGCTTTCCTCAACAGCGCAGCTCCAAGTTTGAATGAGTTATTTGGTTTATCTTAATTATATTCTACACAAGTCATGGTAAGTCTACAAAAAGACTTCCAATCTTTCAATTTATTTTCCATTTCTTTATCAGGTCAACAATTTGCTTACTAGAGAGCAACATTAAAAAGAACACCTTCATGTCCATGGCATGCCTCTCCAATGACAAACATAAAGATTTCCAGGCTCAGGCTAGTACAAAGGCAGCATTAAGTATATCAAAGATTAAATACTTACCCAAATAAAAAACAGCCAGATTACACTAATAAGGGCCAGATTTAGATTTAATTTTAAGAGTTAAGGCCAGGCCAGTACTCTTCTACCTTTGTCTGATCTCCTTTCCCAAACCATCTTCAAATGCCCAGGGCTCTGTCTGTACAGGAGGTGATTAACACAGCACCAGGTCTAGAAGAGACAACTGCTCTCACCGACATCTATAATTCTACCTAATAGATGAGCTGAGGAAGGGAAAGGGGGAAAAAAAGAGCGACACACACTTTCCAAAGTTAATCAGGAGTCTGAAGGACAGCTTCAACTCAACCATACTGCTATATTCTCAGTGAGATAACACAAGCTCTACAGGCTACTAAACATAAGGGGATGCTAAATAAACTGAATTTCAAGAATTAATGCTGAAGTATTAAACTAAAAGACAAATTAATATATAAATATGAAATTTGTCCAGTAAACATCCAGATAGCCCTCTATTATTTGAAAATGAAGCTTATAAAATCCACTGATCATAGTATGATTGATGTGTTAAATCTCTCTTGTTGGGAACTGTCCCACCTGGCTTCAGGGACTATAGCTTTGCTGACAGGTGAGAGGGCCCCAAGGCTGGAGCTGAGCAAGGAGGCCCTGGGAAAATAGGCCACTGAGGAGACAAAACCTGTCAGGGGCACAGCCCTTGCCTCCCTCACATCACCCTGCTTGGCCCTGGAGGATGACTGGTTAGTCAATGACGGGTAAGATCCCTCGATGGCAGGTGCAACCGAAGACAGGCACAGTCGCATAGGGGCCATTAGGGAAGGACTTGGAGGACATGGAGAAGGGGTAAAAGACCCCCTTCTCATCCCTCGGCTTTTGTCATGGCCGGAGTCCTCATTCTATCTAAAGAAGTCTCCTAATCTCTTGGCTGCTCAGCCCACCAACTGACCAGGTAATTGAAAACAATACAAAAGGCAGGTACAACTCTAAACCAGATCAGGCAGTTTCCAGGGAAAATT
The DNA here is from genome assembly GCF_021234165.1 of Pteronotus mesoamericanus. NCBI lineage: Eukaryota > Metazoa > Chordata > Mammalia > Chiroptera > Mormoopidae > Pteronotus > Pteronotus mesoamericanus. The sequence continues at coordinate 1,010,674 of NW_026555095.1, read as the reverse complement.
AGGCCTGGAAAAGGAATGCATTAAATCCTATGAAACTAAAAAAAAAAAAAAAAAAAAAAAAAATCCTATGAAACTTACTTTGCTAAGAATGCCCTCCAGTTAAGGAGTACTGCTGTTTGGGGTCCGAGAATAAAATGTGATCAGTTTCCCAGGTTTCAGGGCTGAATGGGCACCACCTTGTTTGCCAGACCCTGACCTGAGGCAAATCTCTGTGTTCCTTCAATTGTTATCTATATGTTTTCTGTAAACATAGCCCTTTGACATTGATTGATGAGCTTTGCATCCATGCTGTATACCCTTGTACATATCATTCTCAATAAAAGCTACTTCAAGAAAAGCGTTCAGGGCATTCTCCAATAGAGGGAATTGCTACCCGCTTTTCCTGGCAGACCGAGAAGTGTCTGGAATGACTTATTTTCACCATCCGTGGTGACCCAGAGGAACTGTGCGGGAACAAGGACCCCCCCGCCATCATCCAGCGCCCAACCTGGGGCCCCCCCTCACTCTCTTAGCCTTTTCACTATATTTTCTACTGAGTTACATACAGCTTTAAATAAATTTGCTATTTCAGCAGATTCTCCAAAACAATTCCACTTTCCACAGCTATTTGCCAATCATGAATCCAAGGCTCTTCTCTTAATTATTAAACATAAGCATTTCTAAAAGAAGCTGCTCCCACCTCCTGCCACTCTTCTCCTCAGTCTCTGCGCCACATGCCAAGCCTTCAAGTCTTCCAACAGCCTCAGCCATTTCCAACTTTAAGGCAACAGCTTCTTCTCCAAATCTTTTACTCTCTAATTCCTATATACTTGTCAGGTGTCAGCTGAGACACCACCTCCTTAAAGAACGCTTCTCAGAAAGGCCCCCTCTCTTTTGTATTCTTTCTATAGTACCCTGTGCTTTTTTTTTTTCTTTTCAGCACTTACTGAAATATGTTAAATAAATAAGTGAATGAGCAAGCAAGTGAATAAATATATTATTCCTACTTTCTCTTTGTAGAAGCAATTATTTCAGTTTATTTTATTTTATTTTTTATTATGCACTGGCAAGCAGTGCCACTGAATGAGGCAAGGATTTTTCCCAAAGTTAATGCATGTCTTCTTTATTCTCACAGTATAGACACACTCCCCAATAACTTTACTGTGACACAGGCTGGTATGAAAGCATGTGTGTGTGCATGTGTATACATATATTAAATAAACTCATATATAATTTTTGAGAGCTTTTATCAAAAAAATTCAAATTATTTGTAAGGGGTCATTTGAGGATTCAAAAAATACTACGTGCACTATGACTCCATGTTCCCTGGGACTGGGAAAACTGGTGCATTGTTGGGGAGGCTGGGGAAGGGGAGCAGGATAACATCTCTGTGTGCGAAGTGTCTCCGGTTTCTGCTCCTTCCTTCCCCAGGTCTTCTGCCTACTTTGAGCCTCCAGGGAATTATTACAGCCAGAGAAGTAACATAGGAAAAGGACACCCAGCCTCTCTATAAACCTAACAAAGGAGACCATTCCATGAAGAGGCCCCTAATAATGAATAAAAATAAAGTACAGAAGAGGGCAGGAAACCAGCTGAGTTTCTTTCAAGCAAACAAATGAAACACAGAACTAAAATCTGTGACAAAATTATTCTTTAGAATAATTTCTGTGTCAAGAAGGAACCCTAGTGTTGAGTAATTTTTAATAATTTTTTAAAATATCAGACATGAAAGAAGTAGCTCTTTTTATCCTTCAACAACTTTGAACATGTAATAACTAAAGATGTTAAAACTGTGATGTCCATATTCCAAAGGCCTCTGTACCAGAGTATATAGCAGTGCATTAAAAACAGGGTACTTATTTAGCTATCCATTTTTAAGTGACTCTTGAAAAATGAACACCATCAAGCTTTCTAAAATTAGAGGAAATCAGCTTTGTTTTCCTTGTCAGAGACATGCACAGTACATCCACCCACTGCTTGCTTTTTTAATTTAACCACTAGAGAGGTAGAGATACAGAAATACATAATGAACAAATAGATAAAGATAAAATTAATCTCATTAGCAGTGTAACTAGCAATGGCTTCTACCCTTTTAATTAATGAGTAAGTTTTCATTATCTATTCTATGCCTACCATGTCCTAGCATTCAGAGAAATATGGGGTGTATGGCCCATATTTCTAATTAGAAAGCTTTTCATCTGGTTGGAGAAAAAAAACACTAATGGCCATAAGACAAAAATCAAGGAAACAAATAGCACTGTGTAACCAAGTATTAAGTGGTACTCTAATTTTTTAAAAACCAAGACCATTGTGAATTTGAAAATAAAGGTTTTTAAAAGGCAGCACAATCTGGGCTGAACTTTGAAAATGAATAGGATTTAAACTGGCAAAAAAAAGAAAAAGAAGAAAAGAGCAGACTCATTTCTGAATGTTAGGAGGAGAAATATAAGCAAAGCAAGAGCAGTTAGGTGGGAAGCTGAGAGGCCACCTGGCAGACATGAGGCTAAGGAGGAGACTGGCCTGTCCAAATGGGAGGTTAAAGTGGGAGAACAGGGAAGTAACGGAGGAGAACCAGGCTGTGAAAAATCTAAAAATCCACTCCGGGTATTACAAACAGTCCTGGTAGATTCTCCCACGGAAAGCAGCAAGAGTAGAGAGGCAGCACTGAAAGGAACTCGTGTAGCAGGCACTACGGCAAAACAGAAACGCAGGTGTACAAGAAATTGGAGTTTATTTCTGTGTAACTGAACTTAATTTATTTTGAGGCCTCCATTACACTGAACCGTGAAAACTAAATTTCAGTCAATTCCAGGTAATCTCAGTCAATTTCTGGTTTCCTCTTTCTCAGGGTGCATCTAACTTCCAGAGGATTATAAAATGCTAGATTTAGAGGGGGGTGGAGGTCATTACTCACCTTTATCCCTGCAAACATCTGAAGCTCTTCCATGTGTAGGTCTACCCAGATCCTTCCTTCATCCTAATCCTCCCTTCCACAAGCCTTCTGCAAGTCTTGCTCTCCTGGTTACACCTATGCCACTCTGGGCTATCTCAGGTCCATCTAACTAGACAGCCCTCACAGCCACCTCTAGTGCTCTCCAGCCATGCTGGGCTCAGAGGAGCTCTATGCCACCATTCCGAGCTCTACTTTTCTGAGGAGAGGAAGAACTGACTTGGAATCTTCCAGATCAATTCCCTTTATGCCTGGAGCTTTACATCTAAAATTCAAAGTCAAGAACTTGATTCTTTTATGGAATGGGATATCCTGTGTTTGTTTTTTCCTTAAAAAAAATATAAGTCACAAGAAAACATTGAAAGTAAACTGTAATTCAAAAAAAAGAAAGAAAGAAAGAAAGAAAGGTGGTCACACGCGCATACACACACACACACACAGATTCAGCCGGGGGAGGGGGGAAGAGAGATTGCCAACCAAAAAAGAGGCGGTGGTAAGTATAATAGGAAACAACAGGAAAGGGGCACTGGTTCATGTCTCAAACACTACATCCATCAAACTAAGCAAGAGGTAAAGAGGCACTTAACCAGGGGATCTTCGGGAATAGAAAATAGCTAAGTTTGCAGACATTAAAGGAAAAACTGACAGAAATGTTAGACAGAAATAAAGGATACTGAGTAAGAGAGGAAATGTAATCAATCAATCCAGGACTTCCAGAGTATGAGAGTCATGGTGTTACCAAGACAGAAGCCAGCTTAGTGTGGAAAAGGTTCTAAGCTTGGTTCTGAATTATGTTCACATAGATTTTCCATGTCCAAGGTGATGACTTAAAAACCAGCAAGAAGGATTTGAGTCTTACTCTAGGAGTTTGTACTGCTGAGGTGTTTCTCATTAATAGAGCCATTACCACAGCTTTTAAATACTATTAGATTTCAAATAGCTGCAGTTATGAAAGAGAAAGCACAATTATATTTTTAAAAAGTTTTTAAAATCTTCAAACACAAAAATCTGTCTTCCCATTCACAGTTCCCTTTTAAACGGTCTCTTCTCTGTAGGAATAGGTACATAGATTATTTATTCTTGGAAAAAATATTTAGCTAAAAAAAGGCCAAGATTATCACTGTGATGTCTCTGCTGTATTTGGGCGGCTGACGCAAAATGGACCACGATAAGGCTGACGCAAAATGAGCACAGTCCCAGCTTCACACACCCTGCAAAACCTAAATGCAGAGAGATCCCTGCAAGCCTTGGAACTGACAGAAGTACCTACAGACACCTCACCCACTCTCAACCCATATGATAACCAGAAGAAATATGAGTTAATTACAGTATGAGAGAGCAAAAAACACTGGAATGACTGAAGTACACAACGGGCAGTTATAGCGCACTATATCATATAACTAATATAATAACATAACATAATAACTAATATAATGACATATAACTATGTCATATAACTCTGACAGGGGCAGGGAGTGGAGAGAGATTTCCACGTTATACATTAATTACATCAGCTTCAGTGAGATTATCAAATTTCAGGGAGTGAGAATCTGGTAACAAAATAAATACCTCAAGGAAACCATTTTAGGTTTATCTATACACATGAAAAACAGAACATCAAACATCCAGGATTATGTCAAGTCATGTGGTTTCATCTTAATTCTGAGATATATTTCCTCATTTCCAACAGCAGTGGTTATCATTAAAAAAAACTGGGAGAAAAAGGGAAAATAAAGATATGAAAGCACAGTTAGTGGAGAAAGGAAACGTAACCCTTTCCCCATTCACCACCTTTCTAAGCCTTTCCTCACACCTGAACATTTTAGTGTATAAATTATGAAAGAAGAATGGTATGTTTAAGATAACATACACCAAAATCATATGTAAATCTATTCAATAAGCTATTTATCAAAACTACCTAAAACTCAAATAATTATTGCTGCACATTGAAGAGAAATATTAGAACAAAATGCATTTCTGTCTTTAGGAGAAACACCCAAGTCCATGAGAAAATGGTGAATTGAGTGTCTTTTCACTTTGGAGCTTCTTCTCATTAAATTTTGATCTAGACTGGAGATTTTTGGATTTATTCCTGTTCTTCTTTCCCAATCTCAAATGGACAGAACTAAATGGCCAATTATTCCTGTGGGATCTAGAAAGAAGGATCTGAATGCCTAAGTCCTCATGGTCCTGTAACCTAAAAACCCATGAAAAGGCACCATCTCTTCAAATTATATATCTGTAAAAATATAAGGTTTAAATATATTCAAATTGCAAATATTAAACTATAGTCTCATTCACGTCTTTTCAAGTCACCCCCTTATGGGTCTCTACTTTTTCTGTTTCCCAATGTACGTACCACCTCATAACATCCTATACATTATACTTGTTGATATTACATTTAATGTTTACTGCCTGTCTTTCCCTGCTAAAAAAGAAGGCTCCATGAAGGAAAGGATCTTCATATTTTTTTTTGTAACAGAGAACACTGCTCAATAAATAGTTGTTCAACAGATGAATCTGTGTAATCTGTGTAAATCCCGACAAGCTATAACTTTGCCATTCTGAAGTTAAACAAAATCCATGTGCCTGCAACATAAAGTATGGGTACAGGGCTGGACAGCTCTCTGGTCCCTTTGGGCAGACACCACTACTGAATTTCGTAAAAGCTATAGCTTAATGCTCAAAAGGTATAATTCAAGGATAAATGGAACAATGCAGATACGTAGACCAGGGTCTCACTCGCATAAACTAAAAGCAAATGAAAGAGAGCTTGGTCACCCCTGGAGAACTAAAATATAAACACCTTCAATAAAGAATGAACACCTTCTTAAAGTAGAGCTGGGGTGAGGCATATGTCATGCACTAACTGAATGAAGAGTTAGAGTCAGTGAGCTAGGACCTAGGAGGAGATGTATGATGCTAAGATACAATAAGTCTGCTCTAGCTGACTACTTCCACTCGGAATGTAGATACCAACTCCCTCTATTTTTATTATCTTCTTTTTTTTTCTGGTTTTACTGCTCACTCTCAGTCTCTCATTCCCTGTGTTTTATTCTCCCTGCTGCTCTCACACCCAGGATCTCTCACCCCAACATATGCCCCACCCAGTGAGAAGAGAACTTGTCACATGCAGGGAAACAAGCAGGCCTCTCCTGCCCACCAGCATGTGCCAAGCTCAGCAGTGGCCTGGCACACATAAATGAGCCCTAGTCTGAATAAAGTGGAGCATGGACAGGCCCTAGAATTAACTGTTCCCTGCATATAGCACTGGGCACACACCCAGAAGCTAAATGCATTCAATGCATCCTGGATAAATCCCCTCAGAAGCAGAGAAAAAGTTTCTTCCACTTCCTATAATTCAATCAGCAACAACTTTTCAGGCATTCACTATATTACACAACTATTCTGACCACTTATAAGGACAGTTAGATAAAAATATACAAGACGGTTTTGGTACAAAACAATTAGAACAGTGAAAAACTGAGTTGAATCTTGAAGCATTTAGGACGTACACAGAGAAAGAGGAAGTTTTCAGACAGAGCAATGGCGTGTGCAGAGAATCAACGGTAGAGATGAACGTGACACATTGTTAAGACAGGGAAAACACTAGACTAACTGGAAGTAGGGCTCACTCGCAAAAGCTATGGGTGATAACTGGGTCAGTCTTCCCTCAGAGGACCTTGAATTCTAGGATAAGAAGTCTGGCATTTAAACAAAAAGAAAGACAAAGATGAGGTGATATTTCATAAACATGTATTCGGTGGTCACAGGTAGGTTGAACTGAAGTAGTTAATGACAAGAAAAATCAGTTGGAAACTAATACAGTAGTTCCATGCCATTTTCCATTTTGTGAGTTATTGGCAATGTGAATCACTAGCGTATTGGCAATGGCAATGAAGACGGGGGTGGGGGACAAAAAGGGGACACAGAGCAGAAAGGAAGAACTGTCTGCCCTTATGGGAAGTTCCTTCCAGGATGAGGAAAGGCACACTAAGCCTAGGTGAGTGTGTGGAGTAGCACTGCAGTACTAGCTGAGAGACCCTACCATGGTTTAGCAGGTTGTGGTTACAGTACTTAGTCCCCTTCCTCAGTACACAAACCACATTCAAGTGGCGGGCTTCCCAAAAGCTCTACATGACTGATTAATGCTGTCTCCTTTAAATTCTCCTTTCTCCATTCCCTCCTTCCAACCAGCTCAGAATCAAAAATCTGGAAAGAGGTTTCTACCACAATCACAGCACCACAGAGTCCATGTCCTCTCTTTCTTCTACAACCTCTCTTCTCTTTTGAGTTAATATCATTAAAAACATATTTGTCAAAAACCAATTTACCATGGTGATTAAAAAAAGGCAACATTACAGATAAGAAAAAAATTGCCCTTCTTTTCCTAGCTTAAGTATTTCTCAGTTTCCATCAGTTTACCTAAAAGAAATCTCCAGTCTCTCAAAATGAGCCCGCAAATAGCTCAACCCTCCTTCCAAGACAAATATATGGTGCAAGCATCCTAATTGCTCTAATTACACAAAGAACATAATGAGATACAGCAGCAGATGGCTTCAGATTAAATTTGACAGACAAGAATTCTCCTCTCTCTCCTCTTAATAAAGAAACTTTGCCTTGGAAAAAAGAGTAAATCACTTTGTTCACAAAGCCAAATTTATGTTTAAAAAAAAAAATCTCACTTTTGTATTTTCTTCAATAGTAACTTTCCTTTAAAAAAACTTACTTCATATAGGTTTCTGTTACAAATTATAACAAAGGTAAATCTGTAATCCTGCTAAACAAAAGATGTGCTCAATTGTTCATCAGAAGTTTAAATAATCATATACTTTCATACACCTGACCTATATATAATCTCAAAGATATGTCCTACCAAAAGTAGAATTGGGAGGGGTCTTTAAATGGGGCCTAACAACAGAAAGGTTTTTATCGCAACCATTGCAAACTCCAGCTTTTCACAAAGAGATGGAGTGTCAAGCTTCCAGCCACCATGTCATCACTTGTCACTTTAAACTCAAGGTCCAAAAGTGAAGGCAATATCTTCCCCTTAAGATAAAGTTTGTTTTCCCAACGGTTTTTTCATGGCTAATGATGAGAACAGGCTCAAACCTTGGAGCTATCTTTTCAAACTCCTCTTGTGCTATTGTCTGTACTATCAAATAGGATTCTTGGAAAAGAATAGGATTCTTTGACCTCTAAGTAAATTACCTTAATATATGACTTGTATTTTTCTTACACTTAATTCTTGTATTTCTTTGCCCATCTTCATAATGACTCAGTCTGATAAACGTGAATAATTAAATATTGAAGAGAGAAAACTGACACAGAAAACATTTTGAGAAGTCTTCTGTTAAGTATATAAAGATATTTAACCTGTTTTCCAAGAATCAATTCCATTTTCCATTTTGTGTGGTATGCAGGAAAAGCACAGAAACTTATCAAGACCAATGGTTGGCAGCATTTTGTCACTTAATAGGTTTCACTTCAAGCATCACTTGACCTTGTTTATGTGGATGACCCATGCTTCCTCCTCAGCCTCCATGTAATGTCCCCTCCTTTCCTCAGAAACCTAATTGGAGCTCTTATGTTCTCCACTCTCTTCCATATCCTTTAATAAAACCTGCTCCCCAGTACAGGATCTGATTAACTCACTCACTAATGAAATTATCAGTTACCAATCCAGAACACAATTGTTTGACATTTAATAAGCTAGAAGAAGCTTAGAACAAATAATTTCTATTATAGGATATAGGGCAAGAAAAAATACAGTGAATAATTTTATCACCCACATGTGAATTTACAAGAAATCTTTTTCAAAAAGAAAAATTTACATAACTGTCTAATCCCTGTTTTTCTTTCCTAAATAAAATCCCCTCCTCTCTCCTTCTTGGTATCTTCATTGAAAAAAACCTCTGCTAAAATTAAATACTCAACCATTTCTTTCATTTGGTATTTAGCTAACCTTAATAATAATAGGCATATTATATTAAGCCACATAGGTTAGATTATGCCTTGGTAGCAAATTAACTCTAAAATTTACACAAAGTTTATTTCTTGTTCACACAATGTCCTCTATAGATCCAGAAGCTCTCTCTCAAAGGTGAACCAGAGAGCCAGTCCAAAATTACCTTGTGATTCCATCACCTCAACATGTGGATCACCACAATATACATGGCAAAGAGCACTGGCTCATAGATGACACCTACCAGCTCCTCACTTAGAGTCTACCAGTTATAATAAATACATGGCTCCAACCTAAATGCAAGAAAGGCATGATGATACAGCCTTGGTTGGGCTCTAAAGAGGAAAATAAAATGGGACTAGGTGAACATGTAGCATTGTCTTATTACAATGAGTTGACTACTATATACCTAATTAATGACCATGCACCTGGAAATCTTTATATGTGTTAACATTTTTTACTATCCATGACCAACCTATTAGATTGGTATTATTATTATTATCCCACTTTAAAAAAAGGAAATTATGGTCCAAAGAAGTTAAGTAACTTACCTAAGCTAGGGAGTGGCCTAGCTGGAATCCAAGCAATAGTCTCCAAAATACACTATGTCATAATGACCCTTAAATATGCAAGACAGTGGTAGGCACTGGTAAAGATAATGGTCTTCAAATATTTGAAGGCTATCACATGAAAGAAGAATTCAGATATATTCTATAAGTCTTGAAAGAACAAAATAAGAATTAGTACTGAGAGTACTAATACAAAAATTTACAAAAATTTAAGTGAAAGAGAGTATATTTCGATGCCATATTACTCCACATATGTAAATAAATATCAATACTATTCATACCAGGTCGGCCCATAAAAAGTCCAGCTGTTGCTAATATAATGAGAATGGTTTGCATGACATCGATGCAACCTGGCAGCCAAGGGGAATGGACTAGAATGCACAGGCATGAACAATGATGATTGACTCACTGTACTAGTCAGTGGGGGTTGTAGACGCTGTTGAATGAGCATGTGTACTGTGTGGCTGTCACATTCAAAATGACAGAGCAAGAAGAGCAATGAATCTGCATCAAATGTTGCATGAAGCTTGAACATTCCTCCATGGGAACTATCTGGATGATTCAGAAGGCTGTAACTATGAGCAACGAGTGATTGGCAGCTTCATCACAATGCGCCCTCTCATGCATCATGGCTCCTGCAGAGTATTTTTAGCAAAACATCAAATTACCCAGGTGATTCAGCCCCCCTTACAGCCCAGATTTGTCACCCTGTGACTTCTGGCTTTTCCCAATACTAAAATCACCTTTGAAAGGTAAGAGATTTCAGACCATTGACGAGATTCAGGAAAATACAATGGGGTAGCTTATGAGGATTGGGAGAATTGGGTGAGGTCCCAAGGAGCCTACTTCGAAGATGGCTGAGATGTCACTGTCCTGTGCACAATGTTTCTTGTATCTTGTATCTTCTTCAATAAATGCCTCCATTTTTCATGTTAAATGGCTGGATACTTTCTGGACAGACCTTCTATATCTCACCTAAGCATCAAAACAGTCCCTCTATATACAGGGATCCTAAATGGTGGCAGAGTAAGTGGAAGCTACACCAACCTCCTCCCAGGACCAAACTGGAATTACAACTACATGTAGAAAAATCATCCTGAATAACCAACTGAACACTAGCTGGACAGAAGTCTTATAATAAAGGACTTAAAAAAGTAACCACATTACCACAACAAATCTGGCAGTGAGCTCAGCGGCATGAGAAGGCTAGCTGGGCTCCCGGGGATGGCAGCTGAAGTTCTGAAGGGATACTTCAGGGCAAGGAAGGGGGTTCTTCCCTGAGAAGTGTGGGGTCTAAACCCCAAGCCGGGCTCCCCAGCCTACAGCACCAGAACTGGGAAAGAAATCCAAATAACATCCAGCTGTGAAAAGCAGTGGGGTTTCTGTCTGGCAGGGAGAGATGGCTAGAGATGCAGAGAGCCTCCTAAAGGGCCAAAATTTATTTTGCAGCCACTTACCCTGGGCTTCAGAAGACAGAGAGCAGAGCAGACAAGAGCAGCATGGGGAGGGCCTGGGTTTGGTGGCTCTGGGGGAAAGTTGAAGGCTTAGATGCCAGGATCCCTGGGCTGAATCATGCCCCATACTGCAGAAACCATCTCTCTCCAGCAAAGCACTCCTGTCCAGGTGACATCAGCCTGGGAGGACCAATAGTCCCACTTGCAGGAATCCCTCTTGCCCCACCCTGTGGAACTTAAGCCTGGCTACTGAGAGGTATAGCTGGAGGTATGTTCAGTCATTCAGCCTAACAGATAGCCTGCGGGCATTGGTGGATTTCTGGGAGTTTTGATACTTCGGTTGACCCTCCCCTGGACCTGGTGCTGGTAAATGCCGGCCTTAGTGCACAGCTTGGTTCTTTCTGTACAAATCCAGGCCCAGCAGTGGGAACCACAAGCTGTGGATAACTGATAGCACCAAACAGGTTACCCTGGGCCAGTCACAGACAGCATCTGACATAGGTCTACACCAGAGACTTTGCAGGTCTACCTAAGAGACAGAAACAAACACAAAGGGGCAGCCATCACAGGAAGACAAACAGTCCCCAAATGAAAGGACAGGAGAATTCTCCAGAAGAACAGCTAAATGAAATGGAGGCAACAAATTGTCATGCCTAGAGTTTAAAGTAAGGATTATAAGGATGCTCAACACAGTGAAAAAAGACATAGAAATCATAAAAAAAAGGACTGGTCAGAAATAAAGAATACAATATCTGACAGCTCCTGGGTGAGGGAGTCTAGGGGGAAGAAGTATCAAGCAAAGAAGTTAAAAGGACTCATGGGCATGGACCACAGTGTGGTGATTATTGGGGGTGGGGGGCAGGGAGTGAGGTATAAGGGGGCTAAATGGCAATGGAAAAAACTATTAGAAATGCAACATCTGAAATAAACAATACTCTGACAGGAATAAACAGAAGGTTAGAGGAAGCAGAGTATCAAGTCAGTGATTTGGAAGAAAATGTAGAAAAAACACCCAAGCAGAGCAACAAAAAAAAAAAAAAAATTTTTTTCATGAGGAGAGTTTAAGGGACCTTTGGGACAGCATGAAGTGTCACAACAGTTGCATCATGGGAATGTCAGAAGGAAAAGAGAGCAAACAGGAATTAAGAACCTTATTTGAAGAAATAATTACCAAAACTTTCCTAACCTGGTGGAGGAAAAAGACACAGAAGTCCAGGAAGTGCACAAAGTCCCAAACCAGATGGACCCTTAGTGGCCCACACCAAGACATCATAATTAAAATGGCAAAGCTTAAACACAAGCAGAGAATCTTAAAAGTTGCAAGAAAAAAGCAGTTAAGTTACCTACACAGGAGCTCCAATTGGACTGTCATCTGATTTCTCAACAGAAACAATTCAGGCCAGAAAGGAGTGGCATGAAATATATAAGGTGATGAAAAGCAAGGACCTACAACCAAGGTTATTTTACCCAGTAAGGCTGTCATTTAAAATGGAAGGAGAAATAAAGAGCTTCCCAGACCTCCCCCCCCAAAAAAAGGAAAGAAAGAAACTAAAGGAGTTTGTTATCACCAAATCAATATTGCAACAAATGTTGAAGGTCTTGCTTTAAGAAGAAAAAGAAAACAGAGGAAAACAGTTAAAAAATAAAATGGCAGTAAATACATATCTTCAACAATCACTTTTAATGTAAATGGTTTATATGCTCCAATCAAAAGATACTGGGTAGCTGAATGGATAAGAAAAGAGCCATTTATATGCTGTTTCCAAGAGAACCACCTCAGAAAAAGAGACACACAGACTGAAAGTAAAGGGATGGAAGAAGACATTTCACACAAATGGAAAGGAAAAAACAGTCCTCTGAATGGGTATTATAATTCCAGTTAACACTGGTGAGAAAAACAGATTGTGAGAGATTAAGTACCTTGACTTTAGGATATTATGCAGATCCGAGAATTAAATCCAAATCAATCTGGCTTCCAAGACTAAGCAATTTTCCACTATATTTTACTGTGATTCAATATAGATATAGCAGATACAAATCTCTATCTACAAATCATATGCGCAAGAAATTTAAATCCATTTTATAAGTTTTTCTGTAACTAAATTTAAGTTTGGTTGTGAGCCCCCTGTTAGCTGAGAGGCAAAAATTTAATCTTTGCACTTTTGCTCTGAGATCATAGGAGGTCCACTCTCCTCCAAAACTCATCAAAACTTCCTAGAAGTTTCTTTCAAGCAGCGCCAATATCTAGGGTCTCTCAAGCTCCTGATTCTCCTTCCTTAACTAGTCTATGAAATATTTTTTCCTGACTATTTCAAATTTAGTTTTATAGTCTGACTCAGGGTTTGTAATTTCCAAAATTCAAAAGCCAGACACTTGCCTCTTCTCTACATTCTGCTGAGGTATCAGTTCCCTCCCCTGATTTCCAGAATAAGTAAAACTATCAGAGGGCAACAGGAAATACCAGGAACAGAAGGCACATTGGTTAATATATCACAGTATGACCTGTTACATAAAGAAGGTCTTTTGTCAATTAAAGCTGCTGAAAATGAAATGAGCTGTATGACACAGTGAACTTCCCAGGACAAGAAGTACTTAAGAAAAGGATGGTTCGTCATGTAGCTAGAGCAATATAGAGATTTAACAGTTACGTCTGGAAGGTGGGGATGATTGGACCTGGAATGTTTATCTTAAGGAATAGAAGGAGAGAGAGAAGTAAAACACAGAAAAACCTATAATTTCAAGGTGGTCAGGACAGAAAGGCTGATTTTCTCTATATTCAGATGGAAGAAAGTAGAAAGGGACAGGTTACCACAGATCTTAATACTGACAAGAGGACAATTTTTTAAATATGCATAGACCATAAAGGAATAGAATGCAGCTGCCCAAGAATATGATTTCTTAAAGTACTCTAAAAGAAGATAGAAGTCTGTCTTCCCTGCTGAGAAAAGAGAAAGGGATGGTAAAGGCAAACGGTGAAGGTGTGGAAGATTATACAAAAGTTCTGAGCTGCAAAGATTCTGTCACTGAACACTGCCACTCAGTGACACCTTGATTCTGATCTAAATCTGCAGGGCTCCAGGAGAAAGAATGCAGGGTATGTCAAGTAATAAGACAAAAAGCCAGTGTGGCAGAGACATTTACATTTATCCCTCTTACAGCCTAGGGAATCCATCCTCATTTTTCTAATATTACTCTAAATTTTTGTCAGAGAGCTAATGATAAAAAAATAATAATAATAATAATAAATTTCTTTGAAGCACTCCCAGAGGCACCACAAGATATGCTGATCCACATTAAAATGCAGCATGGAGTTATGTAAATTATCACATTAAAATTTAAGACCCTTCAAAATTTGATCTTATTTAATTTCAAAGCAATATTTCAAACCAAAAGGAACTATGGGAATAGAGAGAAAAAAAGGGAGATAACAATAATCTATCTCTATCAAGGAAAGTATTAAGGTAAGAGGGACAGGGGAAGAATCTATCGGACATTTTTAATGACAGCTTCATCTGTGATATAATATAAATTTCTGTCCCTTTTTCACAATGCAAGAACAAAGGGACCATTTTATTTGGTGTTTCCTACATTATTGCTTTAATTAAGATCAAGGTAAAAAGCTACATTTCTGGCCATGACTTCCCCGTTAAGCCCTAGACCCATATGTTGAATCGCTTGTTGGTTTTCCTTCCCCTTGGATCACATTCAACAAGCAGAACAAATTCAATTTATTCAATTTGTCCCAAACTAAATTTATCATCTGTTCCGATGATCTGATCTTCTTTTATTCTCTATTCCAATGCACGCAGACAAGACTAGGGCATTTGCCTGGACACTGTTTTATCCTGTAAGAGGAAGGAGCCACAGATCTTGCTTCCTAAGCAACTCTCAGTTGGTCTCCCCATCTTTATCCTTTCTGCCATTTGCTCTTTCAACTCAAGCCCTCACCATCTCTCCTCTGAGCCCCACACCAGCTTCTTAGCACATCTACCCCTTCTCATCTCATCTCCCACCAATACATTCTGGGCACTAGCACCAGAGGGATGATCCCAATAGGAGATTTTGATCATGCCACACTTTGGAATAAAGTCTTGGGATAAATGAATTTCATTCTCTGTAATACATAAACCAGGTATCTTTTAAAAAGCCTTCCATGAGTCAGCCATTGATAGCTTTACCCACCACCCCGGGCCATGCCCCACACTGCTGCAACTAAGCAAGCCTGAACCGCAGCAGCTGTACACCCTAAGCTGCTTTACACTCTTTTGATTTTCCTAGGGTAGGTCCCCCTCTTCAGAATGTCCTCCCTTCCTCAACAAGCCACAACTCAAAAATCCACCCCTAAGACTTCCAGTCAAGATGGAGGCGTAGGTAAACACAGCTCTCGCCTCCTTGCACAACCACAGCAAAAATACAATTACACTACAAAACAAATATCACCCAGAACTGTAAGAAAATCGAGCTGTACGGAAGTCTGACAACCAAAGAATTAAAGAATTCACATTCATACAGCAGGGTAGGAAGGGAGGAGACACAGAGAGGCACGGGGAGGAGCGGAGGTATGGAGACACAGAACAGGCAGTCCAAGACCCACATGTAGTGGGTAAAAATTGGGAGGGATACCTCAGGAGCAAGAGATCCCAGCCCCACACCAGACCACAGAGCCCAAGGATCCAGTGCCAGAAAGATAAGCCCCCATAACTCCTAGCTGTAGAAACTAGTGGGGTACAGGTAGGTAGAAGAAACTACAGGATTCTCAAGAGTCTCCACTTACAGGGCCAGCAACAAAATTACAACTTACGCAAACTCACTCCCTCTGGGCTTCAGCACTGGGGCAGCAGCTGGAAGGGCACCAGTGGCATATGGGGTGAGATTAAAGTGTCTGGCACTAGGGTGAGTGCTGGGGCACAGCTTCCTTCCAGACAAAACTCCAGAGGCCAGGCAGCATCACTGTCCCCTTTCTCACCCTCCCCCACACAGAGCTACAGGGTCACAGAGCAGCGATTACCATTATCAGAGACTCTTATCAGCTTGGTTCACACAGGTTGACTCACCCCTGCGATTACCTAAGGCTCCACTGCATCCAACTTACTGGTGCACTTTTCTACAACAGGCCACACTACAAAGCAGGGAGTCAAAGCAGCTCTATCTACTACACAGAAACAAACACAGGGAGGCTGCCAAAATGAGGAGATAAAGAAATATGGCCCAATTAAAAGAACGAAATAAAACTCCAGAAAAAGAACTAAACACTGAACTACATTTTTTTTTATTAAGTACCTCAACTTCTCTCTCCCTATGCTATATGTAACATTTTCTTATAGTTTTCAATACAGGTAACAAGTGAGGGATTTATGGTAAGTGATATTCTGTATGCTCAAGTTAACAGGAAAATGGTAAGGAGCCTTTACTAAGTCTTCCCCGGGCCAAGTGCACACCAAGTTCACCACATCAAGCACCCACTTTCATGTAAAACATAATGTTTAAAATTGCCATGCAAGTTAAATAGAGGTAGTATCCCATTTTTACAGAGAAGGAAAACACAGTTCAGAGAGGGTGATAAATTCTCCCAATGTTACATAGCTGGAAAGTGGATCTGGCAAATACAAAAATGTAAATTTTATGTAAACTCAGTAATCCTTCTCATATAAGAGGGAGAACAAAGAAAGTAAATGGAAAGAAAAGGCAATGCAAAGAATTTTTAAAAGAAAATGTTCTAACTTCTCCAGCCTCACAGTTTTCTCTTTTCTCCATGTTTCTCATCAGAATGGGTGACCCTGGGTAATGGGGTCATTCTAAGACCACTGTTGTTGCTTAGAACACCGTGCTAAGGAAGTTTAAGGTTAATGGTTCAATACACTTAACCATTAATTAGTTTCATTCCACTAGGCATCCATCTACTAAACTTCTAACCTGTGTAAACCATCTTAAAAACACGTGGACCAATACACTGTGGGTCAAGGCTCAGTCTTAATCACCACTGTTACAAACACTCAAAGTACTAACCATCCTAATGGGGCTTGCATGCTTTCGTATATGAAAGCTTTCATAAAGAGGCTCGAGGGTCAGCTCTGCAAACAGAATGCATGATGAAATGCCTAACTAGAAAAGGTGTGTGAGCGTTATTTCATGAGCTCATCTCAGAGCATAAGGATGCCTTCCTCCAGGAAATGGGTGAGGGCAAGCTGCCTTTACACCATATCCATGTACATGTACATTGGGGAACATTCTGGGGCAACCTATGGGTGCTGGGGTGCTGGGGTGCTGAGGTGCTGAAGACTGTGGGCTCAACATATGGTGCATCGCTGCAAGCTCAGAAGCAAGGACTAGAATGAAGCCAACACCCCCACTTCTTCAAGTCCTGCATGGTAACACGGTGTCATAAAACATGCTTGGCCTACCGGAGGTAATCCAGCCCCCAAAAAGATTGCATCTGCTGTTAAACAATGTGTGGAGTTCATCACCCAGAGAACTAAAAGAATTACAATTCAGGAACACCAGGCAGAAAGCCCAACAGCAGCAGCCTTGAAAAAGAAAAGAAAGAAAAACTGTAGCAGTTACTCACTGGGCATGTGACTTGAGACTCTTGGCTGGCTGCCTTGTGGGGCTGGTCAGCCAGTGGACAGAAAGGCCAAGAAGGTCCAGACAGAGGGCTACCAACTCAGATCCTTCATCAAGCTAATAATCAATGAGATATTCCTGAGGAGAACAATCAATGAATAACCACAATGTGCATCTGTTTTACACATGCATGTGACTGATCAGCATTACTCTAACTGGGCTTTATGACTTCTACAACCTGAAACAGTAATATATTAATTGGTTATCAAATATGCAACCAATGCAAGGTTTCTCTCCTGGTAGGCAGATCGCTAAACAAAACTCTGAAGCAAAAACAAAGGACAGAGTTCAGCTAAACAAGTCAACCAACATTAAAAGCATATGAATTAAGACACTGGGCCAAGAGCAGCTAACACAAAGATGAGTATCTTTGAGGAAGCTGTAATATATGGGGAGAGGAGGAAAAAAAGCAAAGCAAATGTCAATATCATATGACAATTGCTGGAAGAGTATGTGTATCATAGTATATGAAGATCACCAGCCAGAGTTAAAAGACCAAAAACAAACAGGCAAGCACCAGCCCAATGAGGATCAAAGGGAAGAGTTAAAAAACTACCCTAGAAATCACCTAATCTGGATTTTCTAATGGAGGCATAAAAAGAATGTGACTTGCCCAAATTCATGCAGATTTTCAATCAGTAGCAAAGCCAGGGCTGGAACTCAGGTTTCCAGTGCTCTCCACCATAGCAGAACACTGTTCCGAAATTGGAGAAAATGGGGCAAGTTCCTGGCTTCTGAAGTTGACTGGATGAATACCACTTCCAAAAGGGCAGACTCTGAAGACAAGCTGCCTAATGACTGTGCATGGGGATCAGGAGGGGCGTGGGGGCTGGATGTCCTCAAGGGGAGGAGACCCGAGGACAGAACGGCATCAACATGTGTTCAGTCAGCAACCAGAAAAATAAAAAGCCTGTTGTTTTTTGGGTTTTTTTTTTTTTTTTGGTTAACGGGCAGCAAACATTCTCCTCAAAACAACTATTTGCTAAAAGGTTGCTTCAATAGTATTACTATATACTTCTCCCCTAGCAGAGAGCTAGTATATCGCTTATGCTAATAATGGAAAGATGTCTTGCATGCAGCATTTCTAGAGATTGCTGAAATTAAGGTATATTACAACATAATTGGGTCAACCGCGGACTAAATTTGCAAGACTTTTCCCTAGCAGAACTTCACTATAGCCTCGTGAATATCAAGGTAATATGCACATAAACTAATATAAAGCTCTACTCAAGTTACTTCAAAAACTGAAACACAAGCTAATTGTAGTTACAAGGTAATGAGACCAATGCTACACTTGCTTCATTCAACAAACATTTACTGATTAATTCTGGGTCAGGCACCTTGGCTGGACAGCTCAGTTGGTTGGAACACTGTCCTGTACACCAAAAAGTTGTGAGTTAAAACCCCAATCGGGGCACATACGTAGGTTACAAGTTTGATCCCTGGTCAGGGTGTATATAGGGGCAACCAAATGATGTCTGTCTCTCTCCCTCTCCCCCACTTCATTTCTGTCTAAAATCAATAAACATATCCTCCAGTGAGGATTTAAAAAAAAAAAAAAAAAAAGGACAGAGCCCCTGTCCAGTGAGGAAAACAAATATATATGCGAATTACTAAAAAAACTGCTCGATGTTATAAAGCAATGCTGCTCTAAATGTAGCCCATAAACTAATGCCACCCTGCCAGTTACTCACTGTTGGTCTGCAAAAAGACAACAGCTAAGTTTAGAAATTGAGAGTGAACATTTAGAAATCTTTATCACAATTGAACAGTAACTTTAGGCCTGCTGAACAATTTGGGCTTCTATATTGTATTTTGTTTATCTATTATACTTCATTTTTCCAGTGTTTCATTTTTCCTACATTTTACAAAATTATCAGTCCACAAACAGTTTGAGAAGCAATGCAATAAAGTGATGTAACAGAAGTACTATATACTATATTGTACTAGCACAGATAAGAAACGGCTTCTGAGATTTTAGAGGAGCTCCAAAGGGGAGAGAACTTTTTGCACTGCAGGGGGTGAGTCAGAGAGAGTGAGAAGTGAAAGGCGTCTCAGGCAGAGGACAAGCATCTGCAAAAAGGCCTGGATCATAAAAGTGAACAGTATGTTTATAGCATAAACTCTGAGGCATAGTAATAAACAGTAAAAATGTAGAAAGTCAAGCTACCAAAGATTCAGAGAGACCTGTATGACTACAGTTTTGGCTTTGGGCTTTACCCAAAACACAAGAGGGAGCCACTGAATATTTTCCCCCCTAATGTCCTCCAAACATTAAATCCTATTATTCACCATGGTTCCATCATACAGGATCTTTTCTTTGTATTTTGAGGCCTCTCAAATGTAGTATTTTTGCCTTGCCCTCATTTCTTTTTAAAATTATTTTATTTTATTTTTATTCTGTGGGAGAGGGGGTTGGGCAGGACAGAGAAGTGCTAAGAGGGAAAAATGGAGACAACTATAATGGAATAAACAAGAACCACTGAATATTTTTAAAATCAGATGAAGGATGTGTTTATATTTTCATTAAAGCTATTCTGACAGTGTGGGTAGGTAGATTTGAAGGGAGAGAGACCAGAGGGAGGGATGGAGACTGCTTATGAACACACTGGAATAATCTAGGTGGGAAGGAAAGAAAACCTGCACTATGTCAAGGAAAACAGGCAAAAGAGAATGACTTAGAAAAACATTTTAAAGTAAGAATGTGTAATATTCCTTACTTATCCATATGGATCATAATCTGTAACTAGATAATTTTTCACTTAATTCAGTAAGTTGCCTGACTATATAAGTGGGAGATTAGTATAAGAATGATGAGTAGGTTACTAATAGAAGGCATGTCAGAGTAAAATGGCAATTCTAAAATGAAATGTAAAAGTCCAGTATATATAAGTATGATAAATGTGTTGCTGCGAGACAAGAGAGATATCTGGGGTGAAATGTGAAATTTTAGAATGATATGGGGCTTTAATAATCTAAATAGATTTAAGTGTGTATGTATATGTGTGTAATGAATAAAGAATTGCAACTAGCACATTTCCTATGCACATTCTATATATACAGCAGTAATTTAAACACTATGGGAGACACAAAGGGGAATAAGAATAATTCTTTAACCACTAGCCCCATGGCAACTCTAGGGTCTTCTGAGATGCCCTACAAGTTAGTTCTATCCCACAACAAGAAATGAATACTTCCTAAAATGTCTACAGGAAAAAGTTGAGTTTCTTTCAAATTCCATCTCCAAGCACACACTACTTTGGCCTATCTAACCCAAGGACCTGACTTTCTGAGTCTAATCCTGGGGCTATAACAAGTCTTCAGGCTATCAAATTAGTTACAGTGATTGCATGGCCATCCTGAGATAGAAGAAATATGTTCAAGGGAAAAAGAGGATCAAGAAATTGCACCAGAGTTAAACTACTGAGTCAACCAGCTCCTCTGAAATGACCTCATCTCCACGAAAAGTACAGCCCTCCCAAAGGGATTGCAAACTGCACTCCAGTGAACTCTTCCCTTAGGAGGGAGATCACAGGATTAGTGAGTCCCAGAAACTCAGTGACCCTTGAGAGAAAGCAATAAGGATGGGGAATGTAGAGCAAAGTGTATACCATATTTCATGGATCATTTTGAAAAAAAGTAAGCCTGTTATTATAGTCAGAAACAATTCAAATATTGTTCCATCATGGATATTCGTACCCCCATCAGCTACAACTAACACATACAGGGAACGTCTCTTAGGTTAACATTGTTGTTGTGGGACAGGCCCAATATCCATTATGGTGGTCAGACTATGTTTGACCAGGCACTCACAATAAGTGCCAGGACATTTCAAGACACATGATTTTACCAAAGTTTATAATAGGCTTAGTTTTATGACAACTCTCTCCTTCATTCTAGTCATGAACAAGGACAAATAACTTCTTTTGGATCTGTACAGCTGTATCTATGCAAGTGAAATTCAGCAATTAATCTGTTAATTTAAATCTAATTATTTCACAAGTATACAAGATTAAATATTCAAAAGTTTAATTTACCTAAAGCATAAGCTTTTAATCTAAGATCATAAACTGCCACTTGATTTTACTTTATACAAACATGATATTGCATATGTCTTTGTAAAATGGCATTGAATATAAGATAAATACTCACAGAGAAGAGTATATAGAACTATCTCCTCAGAGCACTAATTGCTATTTTTATTAGAAAATAAACAAAGTCTCAATTAGCACCTACCCCTCTGTAAGACACTATTGGGAACCAACAGAAAACAAAAAGATCTAATTATCCACAAGGTCTGGAAAAGACAGAGAACAGAATTGCTTGATACCAACAGTGTATGGAGGTAAGAGAGGAGAAGCTCTCCATTCAAAGTCCTCAGGACCCTCCACAAGCCCCGTACAAAGCACCAGCATGGAAAGTGATGAATAAGCTTCATTGATAATGGTGACTACGTCACGGCTGGCTGAACATTCAGTCCACAAACAGAAGGCTTCTTGTGTTTGCTCCAATCAACCATAGGAAAGTTTTAGCAAAACGACTGTTATATTCAAATGGAAATCAGTACTTTCCAGCAAGAATGGACAATTAGCAATTCCTTAAAGTGGCACTAAGAGGAAGAGCAGGGAAATGTACCAGAAATGATCGCAAACAACCTATACTCCAAAATGTGAAATAAATAATAAAGACTATTGTTAGCATTTTGAAAAAGTCACATAGCAGACATAAAACTTGATGTTGTGGGTCCTTCCTTTTTCGACTCACACTGGTAAATTTCATCCAATAATCAATCCCCCTGTAGTAAATCTCATTATATACAAATGTAAACCATAGTCTAAGACACCAGCATATGGTTTAGATGGTGTTCCTTGACTGTTTAGTTAAAAAGTACAAAGCCTATTTCTACATCATTTGAATCTACTTTTAAGGCTGTTTTCACCAGATTAAGAGTCTAGCAAATACCTCTCCAAGACTCACAGGACAAACAGTCACCTCCCTCACCTCCATCTCCAAGCACACACACAATTTTGGCCTATCTGACCTACAGATACGGCTTTCTGAGTCTGATCCTGGGGGGCTATGACAAGTCTGCAGGCTCTTAAATAACTTACAAAGATTCCACGGCCACCTTGAAATTGAAGAAAAATGTTCAACGGAAAATGAGAGTCAATAAATTGTGCCAAAGTTAAGCAATGACATGCTTACATATGATACCAAAAGCATAAGTGACAAAAAAAAATTTCACAAACTAAACTTAAAATGTTTATCAAAATTAAAATGTTTGGGCTTCCAATGACACCATCAAGAAAGTGAGGAGACAACCAACAGAATAAGAGACAATATTAGTAAATCATATGTCTAATAAAAGACTTGTACCCAACATCTACAAAGAAATCTTTAAATTTAATAACAAAAGACAATAACCGAAGTACAAACAGACAAGGAATGTGAATAAGACATTTCCCTATTAAAGAAAACACACAAATGGTAAAAAAAAAAAAATGTGAAAAGATACTTAGCATTATTGGTAATTAGGAAAACGCAAAACCACAATGAGCTATCACTCCAAACCCACTAGAATGGCTACAACAAAAGATAATAATAAGTATTGGTGAGGATGCAGAGAAATCACAACCCTCATGTAAAATGTAAAATGGTGCAACCATTTTGGAAAATAGTTGCAGTTAAACAGAGAGAATCCATGAAACCCAGCAATTCCACTCTTGGGTATCCAATGAAAATGAAAACATGTCCACACAAAACTTGTAAATACATATTCAGAAAAGTATTAATGACAGCCAAAAAGTGGAAATAGCCCTACCCAGCATGGCTCAGCTGGTTGGGTTTCATCCTGCAGACCAAAAGGTCACTGGTTTGATTCCTGGTCAGGGCACATGCCTAGCTTACATATCTGGTCCCTGGTCAGGGCATATGCTAAAGGCATCAATGTTTCTCTTTCACATCAATGTTTCTCTCCCTCTCTCCCTCCCTTCCCCTATCTCTAGAGTTAACAGAATAAAAAAAAATATTTTTTTAAGTGGAAATAGCCCAAACATCTATCAATAGATGGATGAATGGATAAAAAGAAATTTGTCTATCCATGCATATAATATCAGTCAGCAATAATAAAGAGTACATGCTAAAACATGGATGAACCTTGAAAACACTATGCTAAGTGAAAGAAGCCAGTCACAAAAGAGCACATAATGTATTAATTCCACTGATATGAAATGTCTAGAATAGTCAACTCTATATAAACAAAAAGCATATTAGAGGTTACACAGTGACAGGAAGCAGTGGGAAAGAGTGGGGAGTGACTGCTAATGCAATAAGTATGAATTTTCTTTCTGGAGTGATAAAAGTGTTCTAAAATTAAGATTATGGTCATGGTTGCACAAATCTATAAATAGACTAAAAATCATCAAACTGTATACATTAAATATGTAAATATTATAGTGTGTAAATTATATCTCAATAAAGCTTTTTAAAAAAATTGTGACAAACTGCAAACCTTTATGAATTCCTAAAAGCCATCCATAAAGCTACCTGATAACAGAAGGGGCCAGGCATGTTTATCAACCTATACCCCAAGCCCTGGTCTAAAACTGAACTGGCTCTGGGGGTACCAAAGTACCAAATGCATGCATTCCAAACACTTTGAGTTTCTAAGGATTACCAAAGTCCAGAAGCTCTGGCTTCCAATTTTGGTTCCACTTACTGCAACAAACATTGACTGAAGCTACCACAGGCCAAGGACCATGTTTAGGATATAAGGATATAAATTGATATCACAAATATGGAAAACAGTATGGAGCTTCCTCAAAAAATTAAAAACAGAACTACTTTATGGACCAGCAATTCCATTTCTGGGTATTTATCTGAAAAAATCCAAATCACTAATTCAAAAAGATATATGCACCTATGTTCATTGGAGCATTATTTACAACAGTCAAGATACAGAAGCAACCTAAGTGTCCATCCATAAACGAGTGGATAAGGATGATGTGGTACACACAGGGTAGGGCAAAAATAGGTGTACAGTTGTGAGTAAACAAAACACAGAGTTTATTCTTGCATTACAATTTATTAATTATTGTATTAGTTTCCATACAAACCACTGTAAACCTACGTTTGCCCCCCCCCGTGTATACAATTGAATATTATTCTGCCATAAAAAAGAGTGAAACCTACAATCTGCAACATGTGAGGACGTAGAGGGTATTAAGCTAAGTGAAATAAGTCAGAAAGAAAAAGACAAAAAGACAAATACCGTATGATTTCACTGATATGTGGAATCTAAAGAACAAAATAAATGAACAAAAACAGACTCAGAGATACAGAGAACAAACTGATGGTTGCCAGATGGGAGGGGGGTTAGAGGGCTGGGTGAAAAAGGGGAAGGCATTAAGAAGTGCAAATTGGTAGTAACAAAATAGTCATGGTGATGTAAAGTACAGCTAAGGGAAAATAGTGAATAGTATTATAATAACTATCGATGGTGCCAGCTGGGTATTAGACTTATCAGAGGGGATCACTTTATAAATTATATAAATGTCCAACCACTATGCTGAACACCTGAAACTAATATAAAATAACATTGAATGTTAAGTGTAATTCAAAAAAACTTTAAAGACTATAAGGACAAAAGATACAATGCAGCCAGAGCCCCAGGAGTACATGGCCTGTTAAGTCAAAGACTAACATGCATGTAGATGATTCAGGGGCAGTGCCCTGGGTGCAAACTACAGGAATAAGTATGGGGGCAGACAAATAGTAGAAATTAATTTCTTGAGATGGATGACCCACAAAAGTTTCATAGGAATGACGACACCTGAGCAGGACTTTTAAAAGGGCTTGTCAGAAAGGAATGTGCAGAAAAGGGGATGGAAAGAGGAGGGCAAACCATAGCCAAGGCAATGAAAAGGTGTACATAATAGCAAAGAGTCTTCAGGACTGAAAGAAATTGAGGACAAAAAGGCTGAAACAAGGATATTAGAAGATGAGTTTAGGAAATTAAGCCAGATTGTGGAAGGTCTTCTGGATATGCTACAATTTTATAAACCTTATCTAAAGGCAATAGTGAACCATTGAAGGGTTTTAAGTAGGTGAATGAAATGATAACATTTATTTAGGAATATCATTCCAGAAACTGTTTGTAGAATGAAGATCCACTAGGGAAAGGGTTTTCCAGCTTTTATTTACCCATGTAATTATTTTTAATTTTCTTTCATATGAAATTTTATACAGAACTCTAAGATGTAAATAAACAAAAAGCAAAGCTCTTCCGGCTGAAACAATGGTGGAGGGGCTGGCACTCTGCCTGGACAATGCCCCTTTAGCCCCCACCACGGAAGGACCCTTTGTCGTCTGCAGAAGATGGTATGGGAAGCTTTGGACAAAAAGAGTTCATAATGGAATACTGGAGATTAATTATGAAGCTAGTGCAATAGCCCAGAAGGTAAATGATCAGCATCTAAAGGAAGCATAAATAATGGAGAAAAGGGAGAAAAGAGTCCAGAAAGTTCCAAAGAGGTAAAGAACTGACAGGCCTTCATGACTGACTAGGTGTAGAGACTGAGGAAGAAGAAAGATCTGAGGATAACTTGCGGGCTTTTGGCCTAATAAAAAGAAATGACTACGATGACCAAAGATTTTTCTAAAGATATTTCAAGCTAATAATTCCCGAAACTGAATTGCTGTCCCTTTCTCCCAAACCTGTCCCCAGAGCTGGGTTTCATCATCTCAGTATGCTGGTGCTTGAGCCAGAAATCGAGAAATCATCTCTGTTGTCTGTTCTCCAACCCCACATTCAGTCCATTACTGAGTGTCACTGATTCTAATTCCAAAATTTGTTTCATCTGTCCACCACTTCTTTCATCACTGCCACTGCTCTTCTTTATGCCACTAGTACCTCATTTCTTGATTTCTCCAACAGCCTCTAAATCAGTCTCCTTGCCACTATCCTTGACTCACTCCAATCCATTCTAAACACAAGGATGACCTTTTTAAAGTGTAAAACCGTTCAATGGATTCCCATTGAACTTAAAGTCCAAAGGAAGGGAACATGTCCTGTTTTATTCACCTAGGGACACCCAGTACCTAGTGCCGGGTACATTGAAAGAACTAAAGACCCTGCCACGCTGGGAACGTGCTCAAGGAGCCCGCATGAGAGCGCAGAGAGATCCCCAAAAATAGCTCAGTCCTGACCGAAGGGGTCACAGAGCTGCTCCAAGCAGGAGTCAGACACAGGCATTAGACTCCTGAAAGACTCAAACAAACAACCCAAGGCTGTATAGGGTCAACAACTGGCATCATCAGAGGCAAGCCCAGAAAGAAAAGTAAAGGACAAAAATACTTAACAGACTCTCACAAAAATGGGAAGAAAAAGAAGTTCCCCTCATATGAGTGGAAAAGGGGACTCCCCACAGAGAGAGCTAAATGAAATAGACGCAAGGGAATTATCAGATATGGAATGCAAAACAATGGTTCTAAGGAAGCTCAATGAGCTCAGGCAGCTCAAAGAGAACTATGAGAAACTGCAGAGAAACTATCAGGATCTTACAGCAAACTATATCAGCCTGGAAAAGGACATAGAAACTATCAAGAAGACACAAGAGGATATGAAGAATACCATCTCTAAATTGAAGAACACAGTAGAAGGAATCCAAAGCAGGCTGGATGAAGCTGAGGATCGAATCAGTGAGTTGGAGGACAAGGTAGATAAAAGCTCCCAGAAAGAGCAAGAAATGGAAAAACGACTCAAAAAGAATGAAGAAGCATTTAGGGAAATGCAGGACAACCTGAAACGCAATAATATCCGTATAATAGGGATACCAGAAGGAGAAGAAAAGGAGCAAGGGATAGAGAATCTCCTCGAAAAAGTAATGATGGAAAATTTCCCTAATTTGAGGAGAGAAAGGGTCTCATGGATCCAGGAGGCACAGAGGACCCCACTCAAGAGGGACCCAATGAGGCCCACTCCAAGACACATCATCATTAAAATGGCAAATGTCAAAGACAAAGAGAGAATCCTCAAGGCAGCAAGGGAGAAGGAGAAAGTAACATACAAGGGGGCCCCAATACGCCTAGGAGCTGAATTCTCAACAGAAACACTACAAGCCAGAAGGGAATGGCAACAAATATTCCAAGCCATGAAAAGCAAGGGCCTACAGCCAAGGCTGCTCTACCCAGCTAGGCTCTCCATTAAAATAGAAGGAGAAATACAGAGTTCCCCAGACAAAAGAAAGCTAAAAGAATACATCTCTACCAAATCAGCACTCCAAGATATGCTAAGGGGACTGGTTTAAGCAGATGAAGGAAAAGAATGAGACAGAGAGGAACACAAGTACAAACAGAAAAAATGAGTAAGTTTCTATCAGTAATATCTCTCAATGTGAATGGATTAAATGCCCCAATCAAAAGACACAGGGTAGCTGAATGGATAAGAAAACATGACCCACACATATGCGGCCTACAAGAGACCCACCTCAGAGCAAAAGACCTACACAGATTGAAAGTAAAGGGATGGAAAAAAATATTCCAAGCAAATGAACAAGAGAAAAAGGCTGGCGTTGCCATACTTGTATCAGACAAAGTAGACTTCAAAGCAAAGGCCATAAAGAGAGACCCAGAGGGGCACTTTATCATACTTAAAGGAAGAATCTATCAAGAAGACATCAACATTGTAAACTTATATGCTCCCAATATAGGAGCCCCCAAGTTTATAAGGAAATTGTTGGATGACTTCAAAAAAGATATAGACAGCAACACACTGATAGTAGGGGATTTCAACACCCCACTGTCAAAAATGGACAGATCTTCCAGACAAAACATTAATAAACATATTGTGGCGCTGAATGAAACACTGAATCAAAGAGACTTAACTGACATATATAGAACCTTACATCCCAAAGAAGAAAAATACACATTCTTTTCAAATGCTCATGGCAGTTTTTCAAAGATAGACCACATGACAGGACACAAAGCAAGCCTCAGCAAATTCAGGAAAATTGAAATAATACCAAACTTTTTCTCAGATCACAAGGCCTTGAAACTCGAAATCAACCTCAAAGAGAAACTTCAAAAACTTGCAAACTCATGGAGACTGAATAGTACACTATTAAACAATGAATCAGTCAATAATGAGATAAGAGAAGAAATCAAAAAATTTCTGGAAACAAATGAAAATGAACAGACAACAGTCCAAAACCTATGGGACACAGCAAAGGCGGTCCTGAGAGGGAAGTTCATAGCAATACAGGCTTACCTAAAAAAGATAGAAACATTTCAAATAAAAGACCTAACACTACAACTTCAAGAACTGGAGAAACAACAACAAATAAATCCCAGAGCAAGTAGAAGGAAGGAAATAGTCAAGATTAGAGCGGAACTGAATGACATAGAGACAAAAAGAACAATTCAGAGGATCAACCAATCCAGAAGCTGGTTCTTTGAAAAGATTAATAAAATTGACAAGCCATTAGCAGACTCACCAAGACAAAAAGGGAGAGGACCCAAATTAATAATATCAGAAATGAAAGAGAAGAAATAACAACTGATACCACAGAAATACAAATGATCATCAGAAACTATTATGAACAATTATATGCCAAGAAATTTGAAAATCTTGATGAAATGGACAAATTTTTAGAAAAGTATAATCTTCCAACACTGAAGGAGGAAGAAACAGAAAGCTTGAACAGACCAATAACAGCTGGGGAAATTGAAGCAGTAATCAAGAAACTCCCCGCACACAAAAGCCCAGGACCAGACGGTTTCCCAGGAGAATTTTACAAAACATTTAAGGAAGAGCTAACCCCTGTCCTCCTCAGACTATTCCAAAAAGCCCAAGAGGAGGGAAGACTCCCAGACTCTTTCTGTGAGGCCAGCCTCACGCTGATCCCAAAACCAGATAAAGACCCTACAAAGAAAGA
The DNA here is from genome assembly GCF_021234165.1 of Pteronotus mesoamericanus. Classification (NCBI taxonomy): domain Eukaryota; kingdom Metazoa; phylum Chordata; class Mammalia; order Chiroptera; family Mormoopidae; genus Pteronotus; species Pteronotus mesoamericanus. The sequence continues at coordinate 981,203 of NW_026555095.1, read as the reverse complement.
AAACTACAGGCCAATTTCGCTGATGAACATAGATGCTAAAATCCTCAACAAAATATTGGCAAACCGCATCCAGCAATACATTCAAAAGATTATCCACCACAATCAAGTGGGATTCATCCCAGGGATGCAGGGATGGTTCAATATACGCAAATCAGTAAACGTGATACAGCACATCAATAAACGACAAGACAAAAACCACATGATCATCTCAATAGATGCAGAAAAAGTATTTGACAAGGTACAGCACCCATTTATGATCAAAACACTCAGCAAAATGGGAATAAATGGGGCATTCCTCAACGTAATAAAGGCCATATATGAAAAACCTACAGCTAATATCATACTCAACGGGCAAAAACTGAAAGCTTTCCCACTAAGATCGGGAACACGACAAGGATGTCCGCTCTCACCGCTTCTTTTCAACATCGTATTGGAAGTCCTAGCCACAGCGGTCAGACAAGAGAAAGAGATAAGAGGCATCCAAATAGGAAAGGAGGAAGTAAAACTATCATTGTTTGCAGATGACATGATAGTGTACAGAGAACCCCGTAGACTCTACCAAAAAACTCCTCAACCTAATAAGTGAATTTGGCAAAACAGCAGGATACAAAGTCAACATTCAGAAATCAAAGGCGTTTTTGTACACCAGCAATGCAGTAGAAGAAGAAGAAATCAGAAAAAATATACCATTCGATATAGCACGAAAAAAGATAAAGTACCTAGGGATAAATTTAACCAAAGACACAAAAGACCTGTATGCAGAAAACTATACAACATTGAAAAAAGAAATTAAGGAAGACACACATAAATGGAAGCATATACCGTGCTCATGGATTGGAAGAATTAATATCATCAAAATGTCCATACTACCCAAAGCAATTTATAGATTCAACGCAATCCCTATTAAGATACCAATGACGTATTTCACAGAAATAGAACAGACATTTCAAAAATTCATATGGAACCATAAACGACCCCGAATAGCCGCAGCAATTTTGAGAAAGAAACACAAAGTAGGAGGGATCACAATACCGGACATCAAACTCTACTACAAAGCCACCATACTCAAAACAATCTGGTACTGGCACAAGAACAGACCCATAGACCAGTGGAACAGAATAGAAAGCCCAGAAATAAGCCCAGGTCTCTATGGACATCTAATATTCGACAAAGGGGGCAGAAGCATAAAATGGAGCAATAACAGCCTCTTCAACAAATGGTGTTGGGAGAGCTGGACGGCTACATGCAAAAGATTGAAATTGGATCATCAGCTGACACCATACGCAAAAATAAACTCAAAATGGATCAAAGACTTAAATATCAGTCGCAACCCAATCAAAGTCCTCAAGGAGAACATTGGCAGGAAACTCTCAGATATCCCACGCAGCAATTTTTTCACTGATATGTCTCCTAAAGCAAGGGACATAAAGGAAAGAATAAACAAGTGGGACCTCATCAAAATAAGAAGCTTCTGCACGGCAAAAGAAAACATCAGCAAAATGAAAAGGGAGCCAACCGTATGGGAAAATATTTGCTAATGATACATCAGATAGAGGTTTGATCTCCAAGATATATAAAGAACTCACTCAACACTACTCCAAGAAGACAAACGATCCAATCAAAAAATGGGCAAAGGACCTGGGCAGATGTTTTTCTAAGGAGGAGATACAGAGGGCCCAGAGGCATTTGAAAGGATGCTCAGCATCACTAGCCATCAGAGAAATGCAGATCAAAACCACCATGAGGTACCACCTCACACCGGTCAGAATGGCCATCATAAACAGATCCACAAACAACAGGTGCTGGCGAGGCTGTGGAGAAAAGGGAACCCTAGTCCACTGTTGGTGGGAATGCAGACTGGTGCAGCCACTGTGGAAAGCAGTGTGGAATTTCCTCAAAATGTTGAAAATGGAACTGCCTTTTGATCCAGTGATTCCCCTGTTGGGACTATACCTTAAGAACACCAAAACACCAATACAAAAGAACCTATGCACCCCAATGTTCAAAGCAGCACAATTGACAATATCCAAGTGTTGGAAGCAACCTAAATGCCCATCAGTAGATGACTGGATCAAAAAATCATGGTACATACATACAATGGAATACTACGCAGGAGAAAGAAAAAAAGAACTACTTAACTTCGCGACAGCATGGATGGAACTGGAGAGCATTATGCTAAGCGAAATAAGCCAGGGGGTGCAATGTTCATAGCAGCACAATTTACAATAGCCAAGTGTTGGAAGCAACCTAAATGCCCATCAGTAGATGACTGGATCAAAAAATTATGGTACATATACACAATGGAATACTACGCAGCAGAAAGAAAAAAAGAAGTACTAAACTTTGCGACAGCATGGATGGAACTGGAGAGCATCATGCTAAGCGAAATAAGCCAGGGGGCGAAAGACAAATACCATATGATCTCACCTATAAGCGGAACCTAACCAACAATGCAAAGAAGCAAGGAAAATATGACCAGCAACACTGAAAGGAAAAGAAATCAACAGAGACAAGAGGGAAGGGGGGAGCAGGGAAAGGGAAGGGAAGGGGAAAGTCAAGGAACATATAGCAAGGACTCATGGACAAAACCAAAGGGGAAGAGCTGAGGGAGGGAAGGTGGGAGGGGGCAAGGGAAAGAGGTGGGGGGGAGGCAGAGACAAATGTATTTAAAAAGTAAATAAATAAAATAAAATAAAAAAAGAAAAAAAGAACTAAAGAGAGGGGATTGGGTCTGGGGCAAAATGATGAGTTCAGCAACAGGCCTGTGGGGTTTGAAATGTCTTTGGGACCTTCTAGTAGAATTACCCTACTGGAAAAGGGCAGTATGGGCCTGGCTCCCACCTGACATTTGGCTCCACCGGTTTCTGGATTACCTAAGTAGAGTTATCTACAGTAAACAGGACTAAGACTATTTTAGATAATCATGAACTAAGTTAATAAAGCTTGAAGCAAGCTCAGCTTCTTAAAAAGATTAAAGTGTCTCTCTAACCTGAAATTCTGAGGCTCTGGGTCAGGTCTAAGTTAGCACTTCAAGGACAGCAGAAACCACTGACGTAGCACTAGATTTGTTGTGGGATCTTTACAAGGAGCAATTTGGTAGCAAAGCCTATGATTTGGCCACTTCTTCAAACTATTTTTGCAACACCTCAGCTCTCTAATGTCCTCAACAATTTCCAAATGAATCGTCCACTAGTTAATCATAAATCATTCCTGATTCCCAGATAGTACATCCAGGACATCTGGGGCAGTGCTTGGAAGTCTGTATTCTGACCACTACACCAGGCAATTTCTCAGCCTGGAGATGCCAGTGAGTTAACAGTTTAAGGAATGATGCAAAAGTTATCTTCCTCTCTCCTACTGACCCCAGAGAGCAGCATTAGGATGTGGCTACTATAAGGATTTTCAGACAATAAAATTAAGTTATAACTTACTGTGGAAAGCATTCAATATAAAGTACTGTATGTGACAAATGAAAAGAGCTGTCAGAGAGTTCCTAATAAATAACAACTGCTTTTCCAAATGCAGGTGTAGGAGACACTAATTATAATTTCCAATATCCTTTTTCCTCCTTAACTTTCCCCAATACCAGTATTTCTTAATTTCTGGATACAAACCCTCCAAGTTCAGTGAGATGGGAATGGCATCTATCTATATTTCAATTTTTTAAATGATATATTTTAAAACAGAACATTTTGAGAACCTCTGTATGCATATCCAGGGAGCATAGTCAGCTTATGAGCTCATCAGTTGGTTTCTTATTCTGGTGATTACAGGCAACAGTCTGGTGATGTTTGACAGACCTAAGATTTTAAACTGATTTATGTTTGCTTATGTATCACTTATTTTATACCTGCAAAGGACCACTGGTTAAATACAGGAAACGTACAAATTGTTGAAATATAAGTCAATAAAGAATACAAACGTTAAATCCTGTACCTTCAACTCAAAATGAGTTTTACCACCTCTGTATTACTGAAATCTCATCAGACTTCTGACATCTTAAAACAAAATGTCTCCAATACATCAAAATCCAATCGGAAAATAAAGGGAAAATACAACAAATAGAACATCAAAACCAGCTTTTCACTTACAGGGAATTAAAACTGCCCTCACAATGTGTTATTTGCCTGAAATGTACTGACACATAACGGTTTAAAGTATTTTATCTATTATTGTATTTAAAAAGAAAGCCCCAAAATCATATTTTTAAATAAGCCAAATTCTAGATTTTATTCACTGGGTGACAAAGTAAGGTTTTTTTCTTTGTGATGCCTGGACACAATCTTAATTTCAATCTGCACTTTAATCTATACTATATATTCATTACCAAAAACATGTCATTTTAAAATTTGCCTTATTTTACATTATTAGCTTATGGTAATTTAAGCAACTTCGTTACATATGCAAAATAATATATGAATAAAGTTATTCATTTTAACAGTTTATAATAGTAGAAGACAAGAAATAATCTGAGTATCCATCAACAGGAGGAACAAATTATGGTACAAAAATACAACAAAATGTATTAAGACATAAAGAAAAGAATAAGGGAACATACAGAAATGGTGTCCTACTATGTGTGTAGCAAATGGGGATGGGCGATAAATGTATTTGTATATGCTTGAAGTAATTCTATAATGATATTTTCTAAAAAAAAAAAACACAAAAACTAACACTATTTGCCTACAAAAGAGACAAATTAACGGAATGAAGCCAAGAAAATCTTTTCACTAAGTATTTTTATTTATTTAGAAATTTGAGGCATGTGAATGTCTAATCTGTTCCAAGAAAGAAATGGTTAAAATAAATGACATTTCAAAAACAAAACCATGTACAAGATTTTTAAAGAAGTGAATACTTTCAAAAATGTAGTAGTCAATAACCAGGTTATTCATAATTACATAGATAAAACCATTTTGTAAAGAAACTACCGCAATTATGTCCATTATCTTAAAACTGCTCCTTCCATATGTGTCCCTTAAATTCCATGAAGCATGGCAATCTTAGAGTTAATTTCATCTTAAACCTCTTCTATGTTCTATCAGTAGTTGAAATATCAGCTACAATGGGTTCCTTTATGTCCTCAGGGCTACAAGGAAAAGCAGTACAAACATGAGCTTCTTGACAAATTCCCAGAAGAAGTGACTGAACAAAAATGTTTGGAAACATACTAAATTTTTCTAATCCCACTATAAATCACTTGCTAAATTAAAAAGTCAAAATGTCTCTTCATGTATTATATGATGCTACATTAAATCATATGTTAAGTACAAAATATAAATCAGTACTTTATAACAGATTATCCACCTAAGATCAATTTTATCTGTATCACATTTTCTTTTATAGCCCCAAAGTATCAAGAGGTTTTCTAAAAATTAATTCACAAGAAGTTCTAGAAAAACGGGGTCTCAGGTCACAAAAAGGTGAACATAAAACAAGTAACCAACTACGCCCAGTGAACAACTGACACCCAGAGTTGTTGGGGACAAAAATCACAAATTTCAAAACATAAAACAAAATGAACAAAAAAGGTTGGCTTTTTGATTCACCATCTAACCTCAAATGGGTATTCCCATTGTTCATCTCTCATTCAGTTCCTAGCACACTAACTTTAACAGTTCTTCCAAATATTCATCTTTCATAAACTCCTTCCCCATCTTACCCTTCCAACTCTTGGCAAACACCTCAGTTTTCATCTTAACTAGAAGAAATTGAAGGTAATCGCTCCCTATCTCACCAGAGTATCCATCCTTTAATCTATCATTTCACCTTTCTCTTCCATCCTACAGGAAGCAGGGTAACTCCTTCTTTGCTTTAAATCACTTCTCAACCTTTCACCAATACTTTGTTTGCACCATCATCCAACCAATTCATATTTCAAGAGCTTTTTTTTCTTTGACCCCTTCCTTTGTGCCTTCAAAAAAAGCAAGACTGTTATTTTGAAATGTTTCTCCTCTAACTATTGTCATATTTCTCTCCTTTATGTAGTGAAGCTGCTCAAATACATAATCCACCTCCATTACCTTACCTCCTCCCTCATCCCTCAGGAAAAATATGCTTCAGGTTCATATCCTCTACTTACCAAAGTTCTTTAATGGCCCCCTAACATTGAATCAAAGGTGAAAGGGACCTTTCAAGCTTGTCTACTCCATTTGGCTTATTATAAGGAAACTGAGACTTGTGAAAGATTAATTTGGTCAACATTACACAGTCAATCAAATCAGTATGACCTGGAATCATGACAACATTCCATCCAGAAAAAATATACATTTATTGATTAAAAAAACAAAAACCAAAAAACACTAAAGAAAGCAAGATGAACCCTACTCAAGATTACTTCCAGTACCCACAAAAAAAAATGGAAGAGGCACACTTATAATCTGAAATGAAGGTCAATACGAATATAGCAACAGATAATCCACAGCACATTTCAGTTGGTTTTGGCATATGGCCTTGAATTTTATGAATTCGTAAACATGTAAACCAAATAATAAAGTTCCACAGTGAAATCTTTTCAGGAAAGTCTTTTCTCCTCTTCTTTCTCTCTACTCCTCCCCCAAACATGCACTTGTTCGCAGTACACAAAAGATGCAGTTGAAAGAAACTGAAGGGGTAATCAGAAGAGGAGAAAGAAAATTGGGAAAATAAGAAAAAAAGAGCTTCTAGGAGGAGGAAGCAGTCAATAGTGCTGAATGCTTTGTACTTACATTCCCCTATAGGTCTCTTTTCATGTATTTTTGGTCATTATAAATGTTTCTGAAGTTTTCCTAAATTAGCGTTTAACCTCCTTTACAAATCAACATGGCCATCTGAGCATGAAGAGCACACATTCCTTAATCTACTTGTAATCTGCTTGTGTTCCATCTCTCTCACTGTCAAATCTAAAGGCCAACCAACAGTCTTAGAATGAAATATTTGAAATTCTACTTCTGAAGCTTTCTCCCCATCCAACACCTTCTTCCATAACATTTTTTAAATGCCTATGTAACTATGAAAAATTAGTAATAAGTGAGGACTTTAAACAAAGAACCAACAGGAATTAACAGATAAAAAAGATTAATTTGTTTACATTCAGCCTCTCCAGGAATTTCCATTCCTAAATATTAATAATTGGGAGATTTTGTAGACTTTTTTTCCATCACTTTTTACTATTTTGCCATACCATTTCTGGCTACCCCACAAACTGAGAAAAGCAAGTTATTACATGAGATCTAGCATGTACTTTGAAGTATATAATACAGAGAGTTCAAAAAGAAGTAAAATAATGTTCTACTGGCTGGAAAACATAAGATACTATTTTGATGAAATAATTTTGAATATTACTTTAGAAAAGTCAATATGCAGAATGAGGAGAGGAGGAGAAAAAAGGAATGAGCAAACAAGGGTAAAGAAAAGACAGAGGCATAACACAGGAAGGGAAAGGAAAGGCAGTTAGGATGAGAAGAGTGATCCCCCAAGCTGCCCTCTGGGGCCCTGTGCTGTATCAGCTTGTTTTCCACTCTCCTTCAGACTCCTATTTCAGAGCCAGGGACATCCCTGCATGGAGCACAGAGTATGCCCAAGAAAAGAGCTTCCTCTGGCAAAGTGGTATGCATGAGGTCAGAGATTCAAGGGGGATTCCCCAGAAGCCTTGTTTAAAAGGAATAAAGATAAATACAGCAGGAAGGGGAAAGGCAAGAAAGACAGGAGCTATTCCATTGTTAGCAAACAGCGCAGAGCTTCTCTTTATACCTCAATACTCAAGCCTGGTAGACAAAAAACAGACCATCTAGTTACCTTAAATATAATTTTAAACCCAATGAACCATACTAGTTAAAAATGAATTAAGAAGTCGTCCTGGCTGGTGTGGCTCAGTGGACTGAGTGCCAGCCTGCGAACCAAAGAGTTGCCGGTTCAATTCCCAGTCAGGGCACATGCCTGGGTTGCAGACCAGGTCCCCAGTAGGGGTGCATGAAATACAACCATGCATTGATGCTTCTTTCCCTCTCTTTCTCCCTCCCTTCCCCTCTAAAAATAAATAAAATCATTTTTAAAAAATGAACTAAGAAGTCATTTAATCAAACCTCCCTACTTAGAGGTTAAGTAGGCACTTAGGAAAATAAACCACTGCAAGATCTACTTCTGGTGGGGAAGCATAAGCTTCTAACAAATTTATCCTCCCCAAAATAACAACTATGCACTCTGGACAACATATAAATACAATTATCTGAGGGCTGTGGCAAGTGAACAAAAGTGAACATCTTTAGAAATGAAGTCTAAACTTGGAAGAAGTGACCAGGGTGGGGTGACTATCAAGTTTGTGGTTTTGCCCTGAGAACAGCCACAGTCATGGTGCTGGACAGCTAAGCTCCCATTAAAACAACTCATCTTCTTAATGACCAGAAAAACCAGGGAAAGGGGCTAAGAGACACCAGACCTACCAGACAGTGAGGGAATACCCTGGAAAGAAGACAGCCAGAGAATGAAAATAAGAAATTCTCTTTAAAAACTCTGCCCAAGTCTCTGAAAGACCCTTGTAGCATCTATGCATGGGACAGGCCAAAATTCGTCTAAAATGTAACACGAGTTGTCATCTATTATGATTACAGCATGTAGAGACTAAAACTCCAATACAAAAATTTGCTGTCTTTTCTGGCAGGAAAACAAAACAAAAAAAAACACACCATGGTCCAAGGAAACAAAGGCCACCCTGCAAAAAAGAAAGGCAGACAACCCAAAATTCTGTATAAACACTGCACAAGTGTGGCTGACCCCTGGACTACAAATGCCTTGTACTTACATTCCCCTATAGGTCTCTTTTCATGTATTTTTGGTCATGGTTCAGATCTCATTTTAGATCTAAAACTAAAATGAGATCTGAACTACCAACATGGCAGGCATGACAATTAAAACAGTTGCTTAAAAGGAAAAAATGTCAACATACTTGAGGGTGAAGTAACAGAAACAATTACTACAACGTAACATCTACAATGTCAAAGATATAATATAAAATTACTCCACATAAAAAAGGTTATGAAAATTTGAACTATCCACAGAGAAAAAGGCAGCTGACAGATGCTAACCTCAATATAAGGCAGATCCTGAAATTATCAGACAAAAACTTTAAATTAGCTATAACAACTATGTTCAACAAAGGAAAAACAGTACACTTGTAATGAATAAAAATATAGGAAATCTTAGTAAAAAAAAATAGGAAAAACCAAAATAAAAATTTTAGAGCTGGAAAAAGATCTGAAATTTAAAAATTCACTGAGTAAGCTTAAGAGCAGAATGGGAAAGGGGGAGAAGAATCAGTGAACTTGAGGGCAGAATAACAGAAATCCAAACTGAAGAGAGAAAGATTTAAAAAACATGATCAAAACCTAAGGACAGGTGTGGCAATTTCCAAATGTTAGCACATAGTAATTATATTCTAAGAAAGAGGAAATATATAGGGCAAGAAAAATATTTGAAGATAAAGGACCACAGACTCCCAAAATATGGCATATGGCCTAAATTTATAGATTTAAAAGGCTCAGTGAAACCCAAACAGGATAAATTCAAAGGAAACTACACTTAGTTAAAAAAATTGTTTTTGACTATGACATTCCTAAGAGGCAGTCTTAAAAACAGAGAAAATAAAACATTACATACAAAGGGGAAATAATTCCAATTACTGTAGACTTCTTATCCAAAGCCACAAAAGCCAGAAGACAGTTGAACAATACCTTTAAAATAACCAAAAAAAAAAAAACCCAAAAAACAAAAAAGCCTGTCAACCTAGAAATACTATATTCAGCAAAAAATACCCTTGAAGGATAAAGGAGAAACAAAGACATTTTCAGATAAAGAAACAGAAGAAAATTTATCATGAGTGGATCTGCACAATATGAATTGCTAAAGGGAATTCTTCAGGCTGAAAGGAAATGACGCCAGAAAATAATGTGAATCTCCATGAATGAATTAAAAGTATGAGAAATAGTTATAATTTATATAAATATAAAATGATATCTTTCTCTTAACCTTCTTAAAATAAATATGACCATTTAACACATAAATTGTCATTTGGGTTTATAATATATGTAAGTATAAGACATATAGCAGCAATCACATAAAAGACAATAGGACTTATGGTAAATGACTTCTATGTTTGTGTGGTTTCTGTATTTTGGGTGAAATAGTGCAATGTTAAACCTAATTATACTGTAAGAAGTTAAGGATGCACATTATAATCTCTAGAGCAGTCACCAAATAATAATAATGTAAAAAATCAACAGATAATTAACAAAATATATTAAAAACCTAGACCCATGTGCAGGCTGCCTACAAGAGATGCACGTTAAATATAAAGACACAGATAAACTAAAAAATAAATGCATGAGAAAAGATAGACCATGCAAATTGTAACTATGAGAAGTCTGAAAGAGATATAATAAAATCAGGCAAACAAAATTAAGCATAAAAAGTAAGACCAAACATAGAAAGGAACAATTCACAATGATAAAGAGTAATTCATTTGGAAGATCTAATAATTATATATGTGTATTACCCTAATAACAGACCCCTCAAAGCACATGAACTAAAAATTGACAAACTAAAGGGAGACAAAACAGTCATAGAAGATTTTAACACCCCCTCTCAGCAACTGATGAACATTGGACCAAAAAAATAATGAAAAAAGATCATCAGAACAACATTATCACCTTGACCTCCAATAACTGAAGAATATGAATTATTTTCAAGTGCACATGGTACATTCACCAAGAACAAACATGTGCTTTCCAAAAAACAAAGTCCAATCAACTTAAAATGAATTACATCACGCAGAGTCTATTTTCTGACTAAAAAGAAATTAAGTTGGAAATTGGTAATAATAATACAGGGTCTGTCTGGAAAAAGTCCAACCGTTGTTAATATAACGAGAATGGTTTGCATGACATCGATATAGCCTCCAGCCAAGGAGAGTGAACTGGAATGTACATGTGCAAACCATGATGACTTCACTGTACTAGTCAGTGGGCTGGTAGACAACACTGAGTGAGCATGGTACTGTGTGGCCATTGCATTCAAAATGACTGAGCAAGCAGAGCAACAAATCTGCATCAAATTTTGCATTAAGCTTGAACATTCCTCCCTGGAAACTATTTCGATGATTCAGAAGGCCGCAGGTATGGACAACTGGTAAATTGGCAGCTTCATCATAACAATGTGCCCACTCATGCATCATGTCCAGTGCAGAGATTTTTTTGGTGAAACACCTAATTACCCAGGTAACTCAGCCCCTCTACAGCCCAGATCTGGTGCCGCGCAACTTCTGGCTTTTCCCAAAACTAAAATCACCTTTGAAAAGGAAGAGATTTCAGACTGTGAATGAGATTCAGGAAAATACAACGGGACAGCTGATGGTGATTGTGAGCACCATGTAAGGATCCAAGGTGCCTACTTTGAAAATGACTGAGGCATCACTGTCCTATGTACAATGTTTCTTGACCTCGTATGTTCAATAAACATCTCTATTTTTCATAGTACATGGCTGGATACTTTCTGGACAGATCTCATATACCTAGGAAAACCTTTGAGTGATTAAAAATTAATTAAATACAGAAGAGACGAGATAGTAGGGGAGTGAATGGAAGTCACACTGACCTCCTCCCAGGACCAATCTGGAATTAAAACTAAATTGCGGAGAAATCACCTGGAACAAATGACAGAACAATAGCGAGAGAGGAGCCTTATAACCTCAGACAGACAGAAGAATCAGCGTTAGCACAGCCTGACTGGTAAGGAGTGTGGCAGATACTCAAGAAGACTGGCTGGGTGCCCAAAGGAAGCAACGACAAAGGGATATTTAAGCAGCCAGTTGGATACCCCTGAGAAGAATGGGGTCTAAACCATAAGTGGAGATCCCCAGACTACAGTACCAGAGCCCAAAAAGTACACAGATAACAGCGAGCTGTGAAAAGTGGCAGGGTTGCTCTCTGAGAGAGATGGGCAGCTGGAGATGCAAAGAGCCATTTAAAAGTCAAGGCATACATTTTTTATTTTCAGTCACTTACCCTAGGCTCTGAAAAAGCCGGGGACAGAGTGGGCTAGAGACACCTAAGGAGAGACTGGAGGAGGAGACTTTTGGGAGAGAACTGAGGGAAAAACTGGCAGGATCCCAGTGCTGAGTCCTCCCCGATACCGCAGCGGCCACTGTGGTCAGGCAAACCACACCCCTGAGTGGCAGCTGCATGAAAGGAAACAACAGTCCCAGGATGGACTCTGCCCTGCCCTGTGGTACCAAAGCCTGACTGCTGAGTGCAAGAGTGACTAGACTAACAACTGAAGGAGACAGCCACAGGCAATAGATTCTTGGAAGTCTCCAACAAACAGCCTAAAGTCAGATGGGGTCAACTTCTGATATCACCAGAGGAGGGTACAGAAAGAAAAAACAGCAGTAAATACTAGAAGCTCCCGACGCGAAATCCACTGTGGTCTTCTTTATGACTTGCAATATTTTCTTGACTACATAGCTTTTTAACATTCATTTCAGGTCCATCAAGTTTGTGCATATTAAGTCATTAGATTTTATACTAATAGTTTATTTCTCTCCTTTCTTATAATAGTATTAATCTCTTTACAGCCCTACTAATACTGGTTCATTTACTGTTGATAGTGGGATTGCACGGGGAGTTATTTTTGCAGATGTGGATTAGTTTCCTGGGCTTTCTGGTTTTGTTCTGGCAGCACCCGCACAAAAACATACAAGACGTAGGGGGCAAAGTGACCCTCAGTCAACCAGCTTGAGGGAAGGACCGCCCAAAGAAAGAACAAACAACATTCAAAACCCAATTACTTCCAGAGAACTAACATAAAGACCACAGAAGGTATCTCAAGAGCATCAAGTTCAGGAGATCAAGGAGACTGCACCTCTGAATCTCACAGGTCCCCTACCATATAAGGTCATACCACAAAGTCAGGAAGTCAAGACAGATGAATAAGCAGAAGCAAAAAAGAAGAGTCTCACAAATAATGAGAAGACAAAGAAAGGGAAAGAAGGGAAAGTTCCCCAGAAAGAGAACTAAATGAAATAGAAGCAAGTAAACTACAGAAGCAAGATTTTGAGTTCCAAACAACGGTTCTAAGTTGTGATTCTCTCAGTGAGCTCAAAGAGAATTACAAAAAAACTACAGGTAAACTATGAGGAACTTACTGCAAACTACATCAGCATGAAAAAGGACACAGAAACTATCAGTAAGACACAAGAAGAAAAGAAGAATACAATTTCTGAACTGAAGAACAAAGTAAAAGGAATCAAAAGCAGGCTGGATGAAGCAGAGCATGGAATCAGCGAGCAGGAGGACAAGGTAGAAAAAAGCTCCCGGAAAGAATAAGAAAATGAAAAGAGACTCAAAAAGAATGAAGAGGCATTCATGGCAATGCAGGACGATCTGAAATGTAATAATATACATATGATAGGGATACCAGAAGGAGAAGAAAGGAGCAAGGGATAGAGAACCTGTTTAAAAAAGTAATGATGGAAAACTTCCCTAATATGAGGAGAGAAAAAGTCACACAAGTCCAGGTAGCACAGAGGGTCCCATTCAAGAGGAACCCCGATGATGCCCACTCCAAGACACATCATAATTAAATAAGAAATATCAAAAACAAAGAGAGAATCCTAAAGGCAAGGGAGAAGGAGGCAGTAATATACAAGGGAGCCCTGATAATGCCAGCAGCTGACTTCTCGACAGAAACACTACAAGCCAGAAGGGAATTACAAGAAATACTCCAGGTAAAGTAAAGGAAAGGCCTGCAACCAAGACTACGGCTGCCCAGCAAGGCTTTCAATTAAAATGGAAGGTGAAATAACGAATTTCTCAGACAAAAGAGACTAAAAGAATATATCTCCACCAAGCCAGCACTGCAAGATAAGCTAAAGGGACTGCTTTAAGAACATGAAGAAAAAGAGTAAAAAAGAGAGGATCACAGGTACAAAGAAAAAAAAATAAGTACCTATCAATAATAACTTTAAAGGTAAATGGATTAAATGTTCCAACCAAAAGACATAGGATAACTGAATGGATAAGAAAACATGACCCACACATATGCTGCCTACAGGAGACCCACCTCAGAACAAAGGACCTACAAAGACTGAAAGGGATGGAAAAAAAATACTCCAAGCAAATGGACAGGGGAAAAAAAAAGCCAGGGAAGTAACACTTATATCAGATGAAATAGATTTCAAAACAAAGGGCATAAAAAGAGATCCAGAAGGACGTTTCATAATTCTCAAAGGAAGAAGACATAAACATTGTAAATCTATATGCAAAGGAGCACTCAAATACATACAGAAAATCTTGGAGGACTTCAAGAAAGATACAGACAGCAACACACAGATAGGAAGGGATTTTAACATCCCACTGTCAACAACATATAGATTTTACAAACAAAATATGAATGAGGACAATGTGGAACTGAATGACACCTTAGATCAAATGGACTTAACTGATAAATACATATAGAATCTTTCACCCCAAAGAAGCAAAATCATTCTTTTCAAATGCATATGGAACATTTGCAAAGACAGATCACATGATTGGAAACAAAACAAGCCTCAACAAATTCAAGAAAACTGAAATCATAACAAGTATTTCCTCAGACCACAAAGGCTAAAAACTAGAAACCAATCTCAAGGAAAAAACTCAAAAACATTCATACTCATGGAGACTGAAGACCATGCTATTAAACAATGAATGGGTCAATAATGAGGTCAAAGAAAAAATCTAAAAGTTTCTGGAAACAAATGAAAATGAACACACAACAGTCCAAAACCTATGGGACACAGCGACGGCAGTCCTGAGAGGGAAGTTCAAAGCAATACTGGCCTGCCTAAAAAAAATAGAAACATCTCAAATAAACAACCTAACCCTACATCTTCAAGAAATGGAGAAACAACAAGCAAAGCCCAGAACAAGTAGAAGGAAGGAAATAATCAAGATCAGAGCAGAATTGAATGGTATAGAAACTAAAAGAATCATTCATGGATCAACGAATCTAGGAGCTGGTTCTTTGAAAAGATAAACAAAATCGACAAGCTTTTGAGCAGACTCATCAAGAAAAAAAGGAAGAGGATGCAAAAAAATAATATCAGAAATGAAAGAGGAGAAATTACAACTGATAGCACAGAAATACAAAGGATTCCAAGAAATTACTATGAACAATTATATACAAAGAAATATGAAAACCTGGGTGAAATGGACAAGTTTCTAGAAAAATATAACCTTCCAACACTGAATGAAAAAGCAGCAGAAAGGCTGAACAGTCTGATTATAGCCAGTGAAACTGAAGCAGTAATAAAAAAACTCCCAGCACACAAAAGCCTTGCAGCGGACGGTTGCACAGAATATTACAAAACATTTAAAGCTAACCCCTGTCCTTCTCAGGCTATTCCAAAAAATCCAGGAAGAGGGAAGAGTCCCAAACTGCTTTTATGAGGCCACCATCATCCAAATCCCAAAACCAAATAAGGACACAACAAAGAAAGAAAACTGAAGGTCATTATCGCTGATGAACATAGACACTGAAATCCTCAACAAAATATTGGCAAACTGCATCCAGCAATACATTAAAAAGATCATCTGCCATGATCCTGTGGGATTCATCCCAGGAATGCAAAGATGGCTCAATATTTGCAAGTCAATAAATGTAGTACATCACATAAACAAAAGGAAAGACAAAATCACATGATGCTATCAATGCATGTTAAAAAGCATTTGATAAGGTACAGCACCCATTTATGATAAAATCACTCAGCAAAGTGGGAATAAAGAAGGCATACCTCAACATAATAAAGGCCATATATGAAAAACCTATAGCCAACATCATACTCAATGGGTAAAAACTAAAAGCTTTCCCACTAAGATCAGGAACAAGACAAGGATATCCTCTTTCACCACTTCTATTCAATATAGTATTGGAAATCCTAGCCACAGCAGTCAGACAAGAAAAAGAAATAAAAGGCATCCAAATTGGAAAGGAGAAATAAAACTATCAATGTTTGCAGAGGACATGATAGTGTACATAGAAAACCCCATAGACTCCACCAAAAAAACTACTCGACTAATAAGTGAATTTGGCAAAACAGTGGGATACAACGTCAATATTCATAAATCAAAGGCATTTTCATACACCATAAATGAAATATCAGAAGCAGAAATCAGGAAAAAAATACCATTTGCTATAGCAACAAGAAAAATAAAGTACCTAAGAATAGGTACCTCCTAACTAAGGATGTAAAAGACCTGTACTCAGAAAAATATACAACACTGAAGAAAGAAATTAAGGAAGACACAAACAAATAGAAGCTGCATTCTATTATATATTAAATATATATTAAATATACTGCATTCATGGATTAGAAGAATTAACATCACCAAAATATCCATACAACCCAAAGCAATTTATACATTTAACGCAATCCCTATTAAAATACCAATGATGTATTTCACAGGTATAGAAACAAACATTTCAAAAATTTATATGGAACCATAAACAACCCTGAATAGCCGCAGCCATTTTGAGAAAGAAGAACAAAGTAGGAGGATCCCAATACCTGGCATCAAACTATATTACAAGGACACTGTAATCAAAACAGTCTGGTACTGGCATAAGAACAGACACTTAGATCAATGGAACAGAACAGAGAGCCCAGAAATAAACCCATGTCTCTGTGGTCAATTAATATTCGACAAAAGGGTCAGAAGTATAAAATGGAATAAAAATAGCCTCTTCAACAAATGGTGTTGGGAAACCTGGAGAGCTACATGCCAAAAATTGGAATTCGACTACTTATTTACACCATACACCAAAATAAACTCAAGATGGATAAACGACTTAAATATAAGTCGTGACACCATAAAAGTCCTAGAGGAGATCATAGGCAAGAAACTCTCAGATATCCCATGCAGCAATTATTTTCACCGATACATCCCCTAGAGCAAGGGACATAAAGGTAAGAATAAACAAATGGTACTTCATCAAAATAACAAGTTTCTGCACACTAAAGAAAACATCAGCAAAATGAAAGAGAACCAACCGCATGGGAAAATATATTTGCCAATGATACCTCAGACAAAGATTTGATCTCCAAAATATATAAAGAACTCACATGACTCCACTCCAGGAAGACAAACAATCCAATTTAAAAAATGGGCAAAGGACCTGAACAAACACTTCTGTGAGGAGGATATAAAGAGGGCCCAGAGACATATGAAAGGATGCTCATCATCATTAGTCATCAGAGAAATGAAAGTTAAAACCATAATGAGATACCACTTCACTCTGGTCAGAATGGCCATCATATATCAACAAACGACAAGTGCTGGCAAAATTGAAGTGTTAAGGGAACCCTAGTACACTGTTGGTGGGAATGTGACTGGTAGAGCCACTGTGGAAAATAGTGTGGAATTTCCTCAAAAAGCTAAAAATGGAACTACCTTTTGACCCAGCGATTCCACTGCAGGGATTATACTCTAAGAATCCCAAAACACCAATTCAAAAGAACCTATGTACCCCAATGTTCATAGCAGCACAGTTTACAGTAGCCAAGTATTGGAAGCAACCTAAGTGCCCATCAATAAATGAGTGGATCAAAAAAACTAAGATATACTTACACAATAGAATACTATGCAGCAGAAAAAAAGACCTACTACCCTTGGAGACCGCATGGACGGAACTGGAGGGCATTATGCTAAGTGAAATAAGCCTGGGGGTAAAAGACAAATACCATATGATCTCACCTATAGGTGGAACCTAATCAACAAAACAAACAAGCAAGAAAAATATAACCAGCAACATTGAAAGGAAAAAACAAACCAACAGTAAAGAGAGGGGAGGAGAGAAAGGGATAATGGGGGAAAGAAGGGGAAAGAGCCAAGTCAAGGAACATGTATAAAGGACTCATGGACTAAACCAAAGTAGGGAAGGACTGAGGGTGGGAGGTGGGGCTGGGTGGGGTAGGAGGTAGTGGTGGCAGGAAAATGGAGACAAATGGATTTGAACAATAAAAATTAAAATAAATATTTTTATTTTAAATAGAAATTAATTGAATACAACTTTTTTAAGGGCCCATGGATCAAAGAAGCAATCACAAAGGTAATTAGAAAACATTTTGAATTGAATTCAAATGAAAAATACAAAACATCAAAATGCATGTGAAGCAAGAAAAAGTGTTTAACAGAAATTTATAACTGTACATGCTCATATTGGGGGGAAAAGGTCAAAAATCAGTGACATAAGTTTCCACTGAAATAATCGAAAACAAATAAAAATATAGAGAGGAGGGAGAATCAAGATGGCGGAGGAATGAGTGGAAGTCACACTGACCTCCTCCCAGAACCAACCTGGAATTACAACTAAATTGGGGAGAAATCACCTGGAAGAAACAACTGAACAATAGCCAGAGAGGAGCCTTGTAACCTTGGAGACAGAAGAATCAGCTTTAGTGCAATCTAACTGGTAAGGAGTGCAGTACAGACCTGAGAAGGCGGGTGGGGCGCCCACGGGTGGCAGCACCAGGAGGATATTGAAACGGCCAGTGGGATCCCCCTGAGAAGAGCAGGGTCTAAACCAAAAGTGGGGATCTCTAGCCCACAGCACCAGAGCCCAAAAAGTACATAGAAAACAGCCAGCTGTGAAAAGCGGCAAGGTTGCTCTCTGCCAGAGACAAGTGGCTGGAGATGCGAAGAGCATTCTAAAGGGCCAATGCAAAATTTTTATTTGCAGACACTTACCCTGGTCTCCGGCAAAAGTGGGGACAGAGTGGGCTGGAGACGCCTGAGGAGAGACTGGGGAAGGAGGCTTTGGGGAGAGAACGGAGAAAGTAGCTGGCAGGATCCCAGTGCAGACTCCTCGCTCATAGGGCAGCAGCCTTGAAAGGACCCAATAACCCCTTCCCCCAGGAGGGACTCCGCCCCGCCGTGGGCTGTCTAAGGCAGCCTGCTGAGTGCAGAGAGAATAGATTAACAGATGAAGGAGACAGCCACAGACAGTAGATTCCAGGAAGCCTCGAACAGACTGCCTAAGGCCAGACAGGGTCAACATGTGACATCATCAGAGGCATATCCAAAAAATACAAACAGCGGTCTCCAACCATAGAAGTTTACACCACAAAGTCAGGAAATCAAGACAGATCACCTTAAGAAGCAGAAGCAAAAGAGAAGAGTCTCAAAAATAATGGGAAGACAAAGAAATACGCCCCAGTTGAAGGGAAGGGAGGAATCCCCACAAAGAGAACTAAATGAAATAGAGGTAAGTAAACTATCAGATATTGAGTTCAAAACAATGGTTCTAAGGAAGCTCCGTAAGCTCAATGAGCTCAGAGAGAATTACCAAATACTACAGGGAAACTATAAGAAACTTACTGCAAACTTTATCAGCATGGAAAAGGACACAGAAACTATCAACAAGAGGCAAAGGAAATGAAGAATACCATTTCTGAATTGAAGAACACAGTAGAAGGAATCAAAAGCAGGCTAGATGAAGCTGAGGATCGAATCAGTGAGCTGGAGGACAAAGTAGAAAAAAGCTCCCAGAAAGAGCAAGAAAATGAAAA
The DNA here is from genome assembly GCF_021234165.1 of Pteronotus mesoamericanus. Lineage (NCBI taxonomy): Eukaryota > Metazoa > Chordata > Mammalia > Chiroptera > Mormoopidae > Pteronotus > Pteronotus mesoamericanus. The sequence continues at coordinate 961,627 of NW_026555095.1, read as the reverse complement.
AAGACTCAAAAAGAATGAAGAGGCATTGAGGGAAATGCAGGACAACCTGAATAATAATATATTATACATAATATATATCCATATAACAGGGATACCAGAAGGAGAAGAGGCTGAGGAAGGGATAGAGAACCTGTTTGAAAAAGTCTTGATGGAAAACTTCCCCAATTGGAGGGGAGAAAAAGGCACGCAAGCCCAGGAAGCACAGAGGGTCTCATTCAAGAAGAACCCAATGAGGCCCACTCCAAGACACATCTACATGAAAATGGCAAATATCAAAGACAAAGAGAGAATCCTAAAGCAAGCAAGGGAGAAAGAGGTAGTAACATATAAGGGAGCCCCGATAAGGCTAGCATCTGACTTCTCAATAGAAACACTGCAAGCCAGAGGAAATGGCAAGAAATATTCCAAGTAATGAAAAGCAAAGGCCTGCAACCAAGACTACTCTACCCAGCAAGGCTCTCAATTAAAATGGAAGGCAAAATAAAAAGTTTCCCAGACAAAAGAAGGCTAAAAGAATATAGCTCCACCAAACCAGCACTGCACAATATGCCAAAGGGACTGCTTTAAGATGAAGAAAAAGTTTCTATGAATACTCAGTTCCTTTCACAGTTGCCAATACTTGATATTACCAATATTTTTAATACTCATTAATCTCATTGTGACAATGATGTTATTTTAATTGTTACTTTACTATTTGTTGAAACTAAACCAGTTTTAGTATATTTCTTGCTCATTTCTATTATTTTTTTTAAAAAGCTTTAAGTGACTTTTGGTATTTTTTATCCATTTATTGATTAAAAGTTTGTAGAACTTTATTCACTAAAAAAAACAAAAAACAAAAAAAACAAGAAAACCTATTAACCATGTTTTAGATGTATTGCAAATACTTTCTATTCTATTTCTTGTCCTTTAACTTTTTTATATGTATATTACTATATAGTTAAATGTTTAATATAGTCATATTGTCAATATTTACTTTATAGCTTCTGGTTTTGAATATTTTACTTCGGGTCATGAAAAATATTTGTTCTACTTTCTTCTAAAACTCCTTAGAGTCTACGTATTGATTTTTAAGTCACCTGAATATTTCTTGTATAATGTGTGAAATAGGGCTCTGTATTTGTTTTATTTCAAGTAATTGTGGTCCACGCACCTTATTTGTTGAATAATCCTTATTTTATCCATTGATTTGAAATATCATGTTATATTGTTAGGCAGATATATATGTTTGTCTCTAGAATGTTTTTATTTCATTGATCTACTTGATTATTTCTGTGCCGGCGTCATGTTGGTTTAATGGCTGAGACTTTATAATGGTTTTACATTTTTTAAACATTTTATAATTAACTTTGACATTAAAAAAATAAAAACAATCTGCATTTAAGAAAGAAAGAAAGAGAGGGAGATGGAACTCCTACCTCTTGTGACAACATCAATGGAAGTGGAGAATATTAAGCTAAGTGAAATAAGACAGTTGATGAAAGACAATTACCATATGATCTCACCTATATGTGGACTCTATTCAACAAAATAAACTAGGGAACAAAATAAACCACAGGCACAGAAACATGGAGCAGACTGAAAATGACCAGAGGGGAGAAGGAAAGAGGACAGCGGTGGAAAGTCGGGGAAGGGACTAGACAAAGAACATGTGTGAATGACCCATGGACATGGGAACGGAGTGGGAATTGACTGTGGGGGTGGGAGGTGAGGATGGGATGGGTAGAGGGAGTAAAGGGGGGGAAATGAGACAACTGTAATAGAATAAACATGATTTATAAGTTAAAAAAATAAAACGTGCAAAAAAAATAGAAAGAGAGAGGAAATAATAAAGATAAGAGGTTCTGATGGGGAAAAGAATATCTTTTAAAAAGAAAAAAATTGAATATTTGCATTTAAAAAATGAACATTTACCCTTACCTACCTTACCACATATATAGAAATTCATTCAAAATGAATTATAGACTTAAAAGTAAAGACTAAATGCATATGAAAACATAGAAAAAATATCTGCAACTTTTGGACAGACATTATTTCTTAGATAAGAAAATGCACAAGCCATAAAAGAAAAGAAAAAAATATAGTGAACTTTCCAAAATTGAAACCATTGACCATTTACTCTTCAAAAGACACTATTAATAAAGTGAAAAATAATCCCACAGAAGAGCAGCAAATATTTCTTCATACACATATCTAATGAAGAAAATGGTATTCACAATGTAAAATAACTCTTACAGCTCAATAAGACAAACAACCTTTTTAAAGATGAGCAAAATTTTGAACAAATACTTCAACAAAGGAATAGCCACTAAACTCATGTAGAGATGCTCAACATCACTAGTCATCAGAGAAATACAAACCAAAACCTTGAAAAATAACAATATACATATTAGAATGGCTAATGCTTAAAAAGGTTACAGAAATGTGAAACAACTAAAATTTTAATACAATGATAGTAGGGGTCCAAAAAGTGGCACAACTATTTTGGAAAACAGCTTGGCAGTTTGTTAGAAAATTAAACACCAACCATTCTACTCCTAGCTATTCACCTCCCAAAACTGAAAATGTGTTCACACAAAGACCCATACAACAGTAATCCCAAAACTGGAAACAACTCGTTTTCCTTAGTAAGGGAGTGGAGAACAAGTTGTAGTATATCCATACAAAAGGGTTCCACTCAGCAATAAAAAGCAACAGACTACTGATATATGAAGCAACACCAATGAATCTCAAATCATTATGCTGAGTGAAAGAAGCTAGGCAAAAAGAGTACATGTAGAATGATTCCATTTACAAAAATTCTGTAAAATACAAACTAACACATTGTAGCAGCAAGTAGATCAGTGGTTTGCCCAAACCTGAAGGTGGAGAGGGGGATGGATGCAAAATGATGCAGGTAATCTTTAGGCAGCAGTAGAAATGTTCCATATCTTTATTGAAGTAGTGGGTTCATGGATATATACAACTATCACCTAATTACATACTTTAAATGGATACTTTGTACCTAATCAAAGTGGACTTTTAAAAAATCATCAGTACCCACTGAAGGGTCCTTTATTCATTCTGTGGTATGATTGGTAAACTAGTAATAGGCAACTCACCATCTCACCACCTTCCACAAAAACCACCGTATCAGCAAAAGTTAAAATTACATCAACTCAACTAAAAAATAAATCATGTTTTATTTTCACACTAAAGTTACCATAAATAAATGCAACATTAATTTTGAAAAACTATTTTCCATGGAGGGTGGAGAGGGAAGCTGTAGTCAAAAAGGGCTGCTTACTTGGCTTTCTGTACTTTTCGACTGGGGGATCTAGGTAAGAGAAGAGAGAAGAGGGCAGTAATGTGCTACTCCCTTCCTCCGAGGATGGTTGGAGAGGATTCTTCCAGTACAAGGTACAATTTAACTGGAATCTCTGAAAAGAGTCTGGAGGACAAGAGATCATCAAGAGATCCTTGGGGACCTCTGAGAAATGTGGAGAAACTGTCAAACTATCAGTGGTTAGTCTCTTAAGATGAATTCAAAAAAGGAGACACTGAAAAGGACTGCCATGCTGAGTGTTTATTATGACATTCCCCAAACCTTTCATGAAATTCCCAAGTGCTACACAATGATTTTATATGCTTTATTTAACACATTCATAATTTATATCCTCCCCCCCAAAAAAAGGTTTAGTTTAGTTTGTGCTCAGATGGGTACGTTTAACTAAAATTGAATTTCTTCTGTTACCACACTTAGATTTCTAAGGTATGGCCTGGTCACCAACACTAGAACTAGAACACAAGACACAAATGGCTAGGTTTTGATCTCAATGCAACACTAACAACCTTTCAATTATTCAAATATTCCATATATTAATGAAATTCCCACAAATTTAACATTTCCTTCTTACAGTCCCCCTATTCTGAGAAGAAAATATTCTCTGTACAAGTCTTCCTCACTTATTTTGGAACAGGGGGTGGGACAGGAAGTGAGCTGAAGTAGCAATTATGCCTAGTTCTTAAAAGATTAATCGAGACTGTGTCTTTCCTTTTGGACTTACACTTAATTCATCAACATTTATGAGGAATCTCACATGATCTTAAACTAGCACGAAAGCCACTTAACTGATCTCCTGTCTCCCTCCTGGTCTACTTCTCCACACTGATGCTCATGTCAGATTGCTTTAGAGCAAAGTTAAGCAAGTTATTCCTCTTTAACATCCTCGGAAGGCTTCCCACTGCTCACCAGATAAAGTCCAGATGTCTGGTGCTCGCCTATCCTTCTGGCCCCATCTCCAGCCTCTGGTCCTCTTGAGCCACACCCTTCAGTCATGCAGAACTTCTTTTAGCTCCCAGACTATTTTATGCCTCTGTAACTCTGTTTATGCCCAGAAAGGCTAGCTCTCTCATGTCCTCACCCCTGACCACTTGCTTCCTGAACTCCCACTGTCCCCTAGAATGAAGCGTCTGGACCTGCTTCTACCCTAACCTTGCAGACTTGATCATTCCACTTCTTCAGTAATGGCCTTTACAGATCGTTTTCTGCTTTCCTGCCTGTAACTTTGGAGTAAAGGTGGTTCTGTCAACATGTTCACTGACATAAAATGTGAATTCCCACACAACTCACACTCCAATGGCAGGTAATGTGCATATTCAAATCCCCTCACTTGTTTGGATATTGCTTTTTTATGTTCTTGGATCTTTATTGATCTCCTCAACTTAACTATAAGATACAGGACAGAAACAGAATTTTCTAATAGGGGCACAGCAGCCATAAAACACTTAGTTCTTAAATGATTTGTCCAATGAATTTTGTTAACTGAATATAAAAAACTGTATTGACTTTTTTGCCAATGTTCATTAAACACCTACTATGTGCCAGATATTCTGCTAGATTCTAAGGACACAACACAGTACAGAATAATTTTATAGATACAGGTAATTTATAGAAATAAAAAGCTTTATAACTGAAAGGTATATCAGAGAAGTCCAGACCAGCCATTTTATGGTAGAGGAAATGCCTTGCCTAAATTCATCCAGCTAGTTAAATGCAAAGGTAAGATACTACAGGCTTCTCATCTAATGTCTCTCTCCTATCCCCTACCCCAGTTTGAAGGAATTTTGGTTAATGAGACAGATTAAACATTATTTTGGTTTACTACACCATATAAATCTCAACATTCTAATGTAATATTAATCTACATGTAAAATGAGGCTCGGCACTACATTTTCAGAACGGGAAGCAGTGACATAAAACTAATGTAAAAGGAATGAAATAACAGAGACCCAGAAGTGGGAGCTGAGATTCATCTAAGTCAGCAGATGACATCTATTTGCACTCGTTAGCACTGCCTGGCATGTGCTACACCACCCCCTCGGGTAATTTACATTTTTTTTAAAGCATGTATTTCTAAATTTAGGAAGTTAGGATAATCAGGGTGGAAAAGCCCATCTGTTTGATGTTCACTCCAGCTGCTGCAGATTCTGAAATGAAATCTGAGTATGTTCTTGTCTGTTTCATCTTACCCAGTCTGGAACACAAGGACAGGCCAGAAGCCTAAAAGTAGCTAAGGGCAGGGTGTCCAATGTGTATTTTTTCCTGGTGCACACAGCACCTCCATTGTGCTTAACGAACGCTTCCATAATTACACAAACACATGCACAATGTATACACATCTGTGTGCCACTCACGATATACACACATCGTTCTTGTGGGATACTTTTAGGGATGATAGGGGGACGGAGACCAAAGACCCTAAGGAGATAATTTTTGACCCTACTGGGATTACAATTAGTTTGAACAAGACAGAAAAAATAACTTAAATATTGCATGGCTGTTTATTTCCCTTACCTTATTGGAAAGAATGCTAACCTGGATTCTGGTCCAAATTTTGCCACTTACATGCTATGTAGTTTTGAAAAGATTTTGTTACCTCTCTATGTTTCTTACTATGTAATATGAAAAACAGAAGCAAGAGAAGAGAAACCAGAAGACTGCAGGTGCTTTCTGGATCTCAATCCTGGGACTGCATGACAGCTGCATGAATTTTCACAAGAAACCACTGCAAATGTAAGAAGTTTTCCCCTTCTGGTGTGAAATGATCAACATTACACTCAGAAGCAAATCAATAAATATTTCCTTATCTACCTTTCAGTGCATCTCTAAAGTGTATCAGTTATATATATTGAAAGCTAAATGTAATTGTATTAGTAAACACTAATACAGTATAGAACTATTTTAAAAATAAACACAGCCCTGGCTGGTGTGGCTCAGTGAATTAAGTACCAGCCTGCCAACCAAAGGGTCATAGGTTCAATTCCCAGTCAGGGCACATGCCCAGGTTGCAGGCCAGGTCCCCAGTAGGGGGCACGTGAGAACAACCACACATCGTTGTTTATCTCCCTCTCTTTCACCCTCCCTTCCCTTCTCTCTAAAAATACGTAAATAAAATCCTTTTTTAAAAAAAAACACAATTCAAACAGAACAATTTTGTATTTCTAAAGTACAAAAATAAGTTAAAGAAAAAGGAAAAAAACATTCTCTAGGATAATGTTTATCACTGGGGATAAGCATCAAATGTAATTGTTGATAAAGCCCCAAAAAGAGAAGTATAAGAGCTCATCTAGAGAAATAAACTATTTCTGGGTTCATAAACCTTTCCTGAATACTTTTCCCATGTAAGGTATTGTGACTGATATAAGCAATGACTGTCTCAGACAAAATTGTTAATGTTTTTATTACTGCTCTTAGGAGTAAGGAGCCACTAAATTAGAAATAAAAAACTACACTATTAACAAGAGTCAGTTCCAATTTCTTGTGTAAGAACCAGCTTGTCGAACACAGCCAACTGCTAGAGTTTCAGGGACAGAGGCCCAGCAGCACAGGCTGTGTGTCCCACCGTGACACGTGGCTTCACTCAGGAAACCATTGCGTACCTAGAGAATACAAATAAAATCAAAGGGCTATAAAAGCTTTAAAAAGGACTCAAATTCTTAACAATTTCTTTCTTTATCAGTTACATTATTCTTAACCTACCATTATTTTATAGGAGAACAAACATTTTAAGAAGAACCAGCGATTTCAAAAAAGAAATTTTAGTGCTACCTCATTTTTTACTGCCTTAGATGTTATTAGTCGATTTTCAGTCCATTTTTGCCTCTGCTATATCCCAGTGCCCAGCAAAAAGCAGGAACTCAATAAACATTTAGTGAATAAATGAACAAATGTTGAAAAAACAAGTTTTACAATGTCCAGGACTGATGGAAAGAAAAGAGTTAAGGCTCTTAATGTTGTACCAGGTGTATGGCCACCTCTTCATCTAATCCAGCCACTCAGTGGGGGTAGGTTTAGCCTGCCTCACTCTCCAGACAGGGGATTAAAAAAAAGATTCAAAGGTTAAACAACACTCTGACCAAATAAAAGAAAACATGGGGCCATCTAGTGTACCTAGGTGACCTGGGTTGTGAGTGCAAAACACCACCGAGAGACAGACAGACACAGGGCATAAAGGACAAGCAGTCTGAGACTAGGCAGACAGGCTGATCCAGGAAGGTCAGCAACAGAATAAGCGACAGCCCATGGAAAGGAGAGGCACAGTCACAGAAGTGTACCTGGCTGGACCAGAGCCGGGCAAGAGCCACAGAGGGTGTCCCGCTGGGCTGCAGGGGTCCAGGAGTGAGGATGGGAGGCATGGAGCTCTCAGGAATGAGGATGCAGGGCTCCCCAGAGACGGGGAAATTGGGGGTCCCAGGGTGGTGTGTGTCACGTGTTCAAAATTTCTCCAAGTAAAAACTGCATAGAAATATATCAGCACAAGGAAATAATGGCATGAACATTTGTGACAAAGATAATGGTCATTTATGGTAATGTATTAGTCAAACTGTCATTCCTGATTCTTTTTTAAATCATCTGTAGAAATCTAAAGGGAAAAGCCAATTTTCACCACAAGAGAACATTGTAAATATAGAATTTTTATTGGCTATACAGGAAAATGTTTAGAATGCTGAAGCAAATAGTTCAATATGTACAGATTTCAAGCATAATAGAATTTCAAATGAGTTACCATAGCTACAAAAAGATAATTTTGAGGAAACAAAAGAAGAGACATCATTAGGAGCAGTTTTCAAAGAGCTGAAATAATAACCATGGCGTCCAAATTTAACACATTACTTCCTAACGGGAAGTAGCAATGCTCCTTTCCACGTGACAGCTTCTGATGGTGTCATCCACTTCCCTCCCCAATTTCGTGTACCGGCCTCCTCATGCTAAACTAAAACTTGATTCAGGTGCTACAAGACTTTGTCAGTTCCCACATGTTCCATGAAGTCTCTGAGTTCCAGCTGCACTTACAGCCTGAACTAATATATAATTACCATTTATTATTTATGAAACAAATATTTGTTAAGCACTGGCTGTGTACCAAACACAATGCAAAGGGTAAGGAAGGGAAATGAGAGTTAAACAAAGAGATGAGTGAGTAGATTACAGAAGACAGGGAAGGGCTAATGCCTGAACAACATTCTATTAAGACAGGGAAGGAAAAAACCAATCCAGGGAGTCCACCTGGGAGATGACTGACATCCAACCTGCATCTAGACATATAAGTATTTTTTTTCCAGACCCAGAAACAAAAAAAAAAGAAGAAAGGAGGATTTCAAGCTAAAGCAATAGTATTTTCTTGTTCTCTTTTTCCTGAAGCAGGAAGAAGATAGGTTTAGAAACCAAAAGGTCTGAGCTATGACCTTTATGAACATCAATTTCCTTGCTTATAAAGTGGAAGAATGCAAAGGCATAATGAAAATCAATTATACAATATATGTTGAAGAACTGGTACCCAGCAAGCATTCAAAAAATGTTTCCTCCTTTCCCTTCTCAAAAACTGTAAACTCGGCCAAGGTAGGAATGGAGTTTTATTCTCCTTTCCTATCACCTACACTGTCAAACACAACTGCCAGGCACAATTTTTGTTTTCTGGTAATCTCCAAAAGATAAAAATATAATAATTTTTAATCATTCTCTTTCAAACTTAATAACATACGAATCTTCTACCGTACCTACTTACTTTCTATAAATAAAAATAAAATTTTAAACTTTCTTATGGATGGTGCTCTATTGCACAACACGCACGCCAAATAAATAGTTAAGACACCAGAGCAATGCAGGAGCACTGTGAGAGGCGGCAGTGGCGGGGGAGGCAGAGAGGGGTGTTTCTAAGGTTGATGTTTGATACATCAGAACAAAGATTAAAGTAGTCCTATTGAAGGAAAAAGCACAACTGTGCTGAACTTGCTTACCCTGATTTTACAGTTCAGTGCCTCAATTTGAGTTCCATAGGAGGGGGCATCATAATCTTTTTATACTTAGGGTTCTAAGGGTCTTTAAAGCCCAGCTCACAGCTCACATAAATGTTTTCCAGATTATTTTCTAGTTAGGCCCTAGAATGGAGACAAAACCACCACAAAGCTAAATATAGCTTCAAAGAGAAAAATGTAATCCATTTTCTGATTGTGTGAGCCTAACACAGTTTTAGGCACTTTATATATTATCTTAATCTTTCAGGCACTGAACTCCAGGTATTGAAGTTCATTCTACTCTACAAGCACAATCCTCACTCAGATATGGGGCTAATACTCATCTATTTCATAGGCTTGCCTTAAGGGTTAGTGAGGAAACATACATAAAATACCCAGGCACTGCACGGCCCATGGTGGGTAGCCAATAATGGAAACTGTGATCCTAATGGAAATTTGACATCCAGACTAGAAACTTATGACACCAAAAGCAGCAGAAATGTGTGTGACTTGGAGAGGCATCCACAGTGGTGGCACCAGCAGAACTGGAGCTCGTCAGAGCTGGCACTGCAGGAAGGGTGACTTGGCTGGTCACCCTTTGGCACATGTGCCCAGAACCTATTCAACTCCAGTGTTCCAAGCTGTTTAACCACATTCAGTTCACTGTGGGCACCTCCGTGTCAAAAAAGCCTGCCAAATCCAAGTATTTTTTAAAAACACTCCAAGTGATCAAGTGAATAAAGAGGCTTTTCTTGGAAGAAAGGATCATTTATTGACATTCAACAAACCACTGTAGTACAGTTCTTGCAATTGCTTACACATTTGCTGCTATGCTGGTACAGCAGCTTAAGTTAAAAACTAGAAGAGAACTCAAGATTGGTGAATCTGGCCTGATGAGGACTCTAGATGCTATGGGACTGGCCATGCATCTCAACCAAGTGTTTTCAAAAGGAAAACAGTAAGTAAATTTACATCCCTTTGTTAATAAGTAAGCATATGTAAAATTACAGAATCTATTTTCTCTCAAGCTGATATGATTTTCTTATTACTCTCAACTCCCATCAACCCACCCCAAAACCAGAGGGGTGGTGCAGGTTAGGAGGGGGACTGACTTCAGTCTTATCTAGTCATCTAAGGCTGATCCAATACAATTTGAACAGCCTCTTTAAGTAACCCTATAGATGTCTCTTTTGGATGGCTCAGATAAATGATGAGTTTTTCAGATTTCTTCCCCCTTGTCCTGCTTTTCTCCAAGAGGGTATCTGACTACATGAGGGGGACAGTCCTTAAAATACTCGAAGGCAGAGGAGAAGAGAGGTGGCCCTCATAGCCCCCACAAAGTCCTCGAGCTGTGCACTGCCTCTGCCAGAGCACCTTAACTGGCTACACCCAGACTGGAAATCAGTAAGGTACACTGGTCGCCTGTCGGGGTGTTCTTTCCAGTGGCAGTGGTGGTGATGTTGAATGGGGAAATAGTGGTGGGAATGTGCCAGTTCCCATCCTTGTGCAGTGGTCCTGATCATCTGTCTCTGATCTTAAATATTCCTGCACATGCAGACTTCATTCTAACCTCAGATCTCTATCAGTCTCCCTCACCAGGTCTCTTACACACTGAATGTGGGCTCTGAGGAACCAGGAGTACCTCCTCAGATGCCATCTGCTTTCTGCCACTGCCTCTATGCCATCTCTCGAGCACATGGTCAAAGTGGCCAGCTGCAGAGTTTACAGACCCCAAGAAGCATACCACCTAGGGAAATGGCATGGCATGGCATGGTCAAAACAAGAATGAAAACTGAGCAGGAGACCACACTTCATTCATTGCATTAATGTAACACTTTATATATGATACTGAACAGACTCATATTTGTCTTTTAGACTGAAGCATGAAGGCCTGAAAACTGGACCCTATACTTTCTTCATCTTTCTATCCCCAAATGCTTGGAGCATAATAAATCCTCCATTTTTGTGTGTCTGTTTTGTTTTTTTCCTTGAAAACTGCTGAATACAGAAGAAACAAAGGTGTTTAGTCTTATCAGCTGGGACAGAGACCAGAGAAGCAGTGCACAAAAGCCACTACCTGGCTACATCGTTGTCCACATGACACTGAAGTACCACATTATCTGGACTTCTACCATATTTCCTCAAGTGATTTTTTCAACAATGTTTCACAATTACTCCTTTTCTGATTTATACAAATCTCCAAATAATAATTGTAGTTATAAGATATAACTATAAATTGTAACTATAGTTACACATGTATTAAGTTCCTTAAAACCAGGTACCATATTAAGTACTCTGTATAACCCATAATGCCTAATACAGTGGTGTGCATAGAGTAGGTTTAAGTAGCTTATTGGAAAATGAAAGAATATACATCTTTTTCTCTCTAGGAAAAAGAAAAATATCAATGCATACACCACTATATTCTGTGTAAAATTTCTATGACTTATCTGAAAACTATTTTTGGACCACAGGTTAAAATTCCTTATACGAACAGACACAAAGATCAATGGGACAGAATAGAGAGCCCAGAAATAAACCCACTGCTATATGGTTAATTAATTTACAACAAAGAAGCCAAGAACATGCAACAGAAAAAGGGTGGTCCTTCAATATATGGTCTTGGGAAAACTGTGCAGCCATGTGCAAAAGAATAAAACTGGAAACTGCCCATTATTTTACACCAAACACACAAAAAAAATTAACTCAAAATTGATTGAAGATTTAAATGTAAGACTTGAAACCATGAAATTCTAGGAAGAAACATAGGTAGTAAGTCCATTCACATTGGTCTTGGTGACAAAAGCAAAGGCAACAAAAGCAAAATTAACAAGCAGGACTACATCAAACTAAAAAGCTTCTGCATAGCAAAGAAAACCATCAACAAAATGAAAAGTCAAATAACTGAATAAGAGAAAATATTTGCAAATCATATATCTGATAAGGGGTTAATATCCAAAATATAGAAAGAGCTCATACAAATCAATAGCAAAAGAAAGAAACAATCTGAAAAAAAAATGGGCAGAGGATCTGAATCAACATTTTTCCAAAGAAGATGTGCAGATGGAAAACAGATACATGAAAAGATGCTCAGCATCACTAATCATCAGGGAAATGTAAATTAACACTACAATAAGGTATTACCTCATATCTTTAGAATGGTTATTATAAAAAATACAAGAGATAACAAGTGTAAGCAGGGATGTGGAGAAGAGGGAACCCTTGTGAACTGCTGGTGTGAATGTATATTGATACAGCAACTATGGAAAACAACATGGAAATTCCTCAAAAAATTAAAAATAAAACTACCATACGACCCAGCAATTACACTACTGGGTATTTATGCAAAGGAAACAAAAACAAACATATCTCAGTGAACATGCAATCCCATGTTCACTGAGGCATTATTTACAGCAGTCAAGATAGGGAAACAACCTAAGTATCCAATGCCTGAATGGTTAAAGAAAATGTGGTACATACACAAGGGAATATTATTCAGCCATAAAAAAGAAGGAAATCTTGCCATATGAGACAATATGGAAGGACCTTGAGGTTATTATGCTAAGTGAAATAAATCAGGCAGAGAAAGACAAGTACCATATAATCTCACTCATATGTAGAATCTAGAAAACACGCACTCACACACCAAAAAACCACCACCACCAACACCAAGCTCATAGATACAGAGAAGAGATTGGTGGTTGCCAGGTTGGGGGTGGGAGGAGAGAACAAAATAGGTGAAAGGAATTTTGAAAAATTAAAAACTTCCAGTCATAAAATAAAAAAGTCAGGGGATATAATGTAAAGCATGGTGACTACAGTTAATAATACCATATTGCCTAATTGACATTTGCTAAGAAAGTAAATCTTAAAAGGTCTCATCACAAGAAAAAATACGTAACTAGGTAGGGTGATAGATGTTAACTAGACTTATTGTGGTGATCATTTTGCAATACATACAAATATAGTTGTATACCTGAAACTGATATAATGCTGCCTGTCGATTATACCTCAACAAAAATAAATCAATATAATAATTTTTTTAAAACTTACCACCTTAAAAAAATTCTTGTACAAAACAAATGTAAGGTGGTGCTATTATGATGCAAAGTACTCAAGAATATAAATGCTATTATACAACTAAAGTTACTATTTTTAAAGGAAATTATTATAAAACAATAAAATTAAAATCATGAAATTCAGAACTTAATCTCAGTTCCAGGTGATAAAGATGATATTAATGAAAGAGGAGATGACAATGATAAAGATGGCAGTGGCAAGAGAGAAGGAAAAAGAGATAACAGGACCCCCCCCCCAAAAAAGGAGACAATAAAAAAAAGACACACTCTCTACAATTTTAAAAACTGGCAAAAATCCAAGGGTTTATCAGTAGATAAATGGAAAAATAGTGTACATACACAGAATGAAACGTTCTGTCAAAGAGAAAGAATGAAGCTCTGAAACATGGATGAACCCTGAAAACATCATACTGAGGGATATAAACTGATTACAAAAGGAAAAACATTGTATGATTCCACCTGTATGAGGTTTGTAGAATAGCCAAATTCATAGCAATAATAACAGATCAGATGTTACCAGGGGCTGAGAGAAGGGGAAATGGGGAGTTATTGATTAATGTTTATGGAGTTTCTGTTTGAGGTGATGAAAAGGTTTTGGAAATAGATACTAATGATGGTTGTACAACACTGTGAATGAATATGCTTTATGTCACTAACCTGTACACTTAAAATAGCCAAAATGGCTAATTTTATGTTATACTTCATCACAATTCTTAAAAAAATTAATGTAATATACCAAAACTCATTGAATTGTATACTTTAGAAGGGTAAATTACATGGTATGTGAATTATATCTCAATAAGTATGTTTTTAAAAACCAGCAAAAGACTTGAACAGATGGTTTACAAAAGAGGACACCTAAATGGCCAGTAAAGGAGGAAGAGGTGCAACCTCATTAGTAATCAGGGAAGTGCAAAACACCTACAAATATGCACACACAATGAGACACCATTATTCACTCATCAGGATGGTTGAAGGGGTGTCCAACCTGCATCCTGTGGGCTGCATGCAGTTTGGGATGGCAATGAATACAGCCCAACACAAAATCGTAAATTTACTTAAAACATTAGATTTTTTGGTGATTAGTGTCTCAATGTATTTAATGTTTCGCCCAAAGCAACTCTTCTTCTCAAAGTGTGCCCAAAGATGCCAAAAGGTTGGACACCCTTGAATTGACAATACCTGGTATTCACAGGAATGCAGAGGAAACAGAACTCTCGTATACTTCTAGCAGATGAAAGATTAGCACAACTACTTTAGAAAAAAAATGACAGAACCTACAAAAGCTGAAAATATGCAATATGTCACTTAGATATATACCCAATAGAAATGCACTCTGATATGCATGAAAACACATACAAGAATGTGTCCATCAGTATTATTCATTATAGGCCAAAACTGGAAATGACCCAAATGTCTATCAGTAGTAGAATGGATAAATCGTTATCACAATGTATTCATACAACAAAATGCTATTATGTAATGAAGGTGAAGAATTAACAGCTACATATAACATGGATAAATCACATAAACAATGTTGAATTCTAAAAGACAGACTCAAAAGAACGCATAATGAATAAGCATGATTCTAACTGTATAAATTTTTAAAACAGGCAAACGACTTTCTGGTGTTAGAAGTCAAAAACTGGTTGAGAGGGCCACTGGGGCACCTGGATGTTGTCAATGTTGTCTCTGGATCTAGACCATGGTTACACAAGTATATTCACTCATGATAATTCATTAATATTTCTATACTTTTTTGTGTGTATTACACTTTAAAAATTAATCTCTGTCACTATTGACTTTTCTAACAGGTATAGCACTTCTCAAATACATCATAATTAGAGAAAAATTGACTATAGATAAGTCAATGTGAAGTCAGCAATTGGAGATCCTCTGAGGAATTGTGGGTTCTTAGTGTCCCACAAAGAATGCAAAGTGGATCCCATCATAGCAAAGCCAAAGCTAAGTTTATTGGAGATACATTTCCAGAGGGGAAGTGGGCTGTTTCCAACAAAAGTAGGGCAGCCCCCAATAGGCCCTCCCTTTTACTGATGCTTTGTGGGTTGGACTTCCAGTTCCCCTTCCCTTCCTTTGTCTCCTTTTGTGCATGTTCTAACAAGAATTCTCCCTGATTCCCCACTGTGGGTGAAGGAGTTAAACCACAATGGTAATTTATTATAATGATGGTATAATGAGGGACAGGTTATCTGAGGTCATGGGCTCCTTCCTCAGTGCGCAGGCATGGCCTCGGGAATCCCCCTTCATCTTCAGAGCAGCAGGTATAAACCGCAGGGACTGGATATGTTGACCACAAAGTTCTTGCTCACTAGTTGGAAACCTACCCCTCCCTTCCAGGCCCATACCTACTATTCTGTTTGCCTGGATCAAATACCCTCTGAGAATCTGTATCCTCAAACTCTTTTGGAAAGAAAGGGGTAGGTCATTTTTCTGTAACTGCTTCCTGCTGACCGAGAGGTACTGTCCCTAAATCTTGAGGATTTTGGAATTCTCATCCTGCCTGGTCTGCAAGTTATAGGGGCACATCTGGGATGGGCTGAAATCCCTGAGTTAGCATCCTCTGGAGTCTGATGGCCTCTAATCTATTAGAGACAAAGTGTACAAAGAGATTAAAGAGCTGGAGCCCAAAGATTAATAGTATCATGGCTCCAAATGGGGCAGGAGGGGGGAGGGCAAAAGGGTAGAGGATCCTAGTGGGTTCCTCCAGGTGGAGTTTTTATATTTTCTTTTTAAACCTGTGGTCTCAGTGATTAAGGCTTTTGTGTCTTTTTGTACTTAGAAAGGTTGGATGACATACTAACGTCATTCCTCTTGGAGGAAGAGGCATGTTCCTCCTTGGGTAGCAGTGAGAGGGTCTAGAGTCCCCCTATTTTGTAGAACAACTGCCGCTAGAGAGTTGAGTTGTTCCTGTAGCCTAGTTAGGGTCTCTGCTATATCCTTCAACATGCAGGAGGTTTCTCTGGCTAGCTAGGTAAGGGAGTGGTTATAACATCCCTGTCATGACACACATTAGTCCTGATGTAGTTCCCAAAGCTACAAGGAAGGGTGTTAGGAGGTGCACTCACTTGGAAACTCCTCCATTAGTTAGGACTGGCAGGGGCGGAGTGGATGATCCTTCACCTACGGAGGTGAATGGCCAAGTATATCCTAAAGAGGACCAGCCTGTCCACCATGGTAGTAACAAGAGGCAGGCCTTTTTCTCACATACGAAAAAGAGCACCACACTGAAAGGTAGAAGGACAGAGAGTTCAAAATCTAAGAAAACATCAGGCTTAATACCCTCTATATTGGGCCTCTGGAAGATAGGGTTCCAGTTGGCTGTCCACCTCTCTGCCTAAATCTCTTTGGTGAAGCTAGATGAATATCCTTTGATAAAGAAGGCTTGGGTTGTGAAGTTTGCTGCAGTCAAGGGGTTTAGAGGGAGGTTACGTTCCTCAGAGGAATTTTGAGCAGTATTTTCAAGCAGGAGGTTATTGGCTTGCTATCAGAGCTTAGAACTCTTGGAGGATAGAAGCTTAGTGAGGATAACCAAGTGAATACAGGGAGAATTGGGCCCATTGCCCTGTTTAGATCATCCCTGGCAAAAAGTGGAGGTCTGAAGAGTAAAGGAGGTGGTATCTGAAGGGATGGTGATGTTTGATGTAGGGTGTATAAAGAAGTGCTCTTTATTTTGTGCCAAGTAAGTGTCAAACCTGTTTATGTTTGTGGGCTTGTGTGTGAATCCCCTCTGACAGGAAGAATATTAGGGCAAGATACTAAGCTAAAATTTCCTAGGAAGGCTGCAAAGAGGTTCTTGCTATAGTTTTGGATGCATATGGCATATGTTTGTGTTTGAGTAGATGTATCTTCAAATGGTGGCCCTGTGACTGGGGGGGAGGGGGGTAGTGAGGGCTACAGGGTTTGAAGGTCCCGAGGTAGGAAGAGTACAGCTGCATGAACAAGGAAGTTGCTAGGTGAGACACCCTCTGGAAACTTTGATGTGGGCTAAGAGAGACAGGAGTCCTTGCCCAATCTAAAAGAGAGGGAGGCATAAAGGATTCTCGGAATTCTGCATCCAGAGCCAGCAGCTGGGTTTTTTAGGGATCTGTGCGGTTACATTATGAATAGTGTAAGAGGTATGCTTCTGAGGGTGGACAGCTGGGGTGTAAAAGAGAATAGTGAGGGTCAAAAAGGAACAAGGAGATGTCATCATAGGCAAAGTCCCTGGAGGAACTTGTCCCAGGTCAAGGTTAGAACTAGCAAATAGGCCTGGGTAGGAGTTAAATATCCCAGACTCGGGGTAGATGACTAGTTCAGCAAGGAGTCTATCACAGAATGTGTCTGGATCCTAAGACATTAACTACTGCCTACAGTAGAAGTAGTTTCCAATCCCCCAAAGGAGAGTTACTCAAACAAAACACTAGAATGAGGAGAGCGCCTTCCCCTTCTGTTATCCAAAACAGAGGTCCGGCTTCTGTCATTACTTATCTGCAAGACTTGAGGAGAAGCTTGAGGTCCTTGAGCAGTTCCCAGGTATATTCTGTGGTGTGGGGCTGCTGGACTTAGTCTCCTCCCTCTGGGCTTCAGGATGGGGACTGACTCAGGAGAAATGCATCAAACTGTTGATGCCCTGTAATTTCACAGCTGAAGGGATAGTAAGGACTTGACAAGGCCCTTTCTTCTTGGGTTTTAATTGCTTTTGGTGGCGGGGGCAGGGTGAGGGATATTTCTCTTCCCATGTCTTTAGGAAGACCCAGTCCCCTGGTTGGTAAGGGTTTTGAGACCCTGCACCCTGAGGTGTGGGGAGAATTTTGTTTCCATGCTCTATTAAAATATTTTGGACCTGTCCTAAATTTAGGAAATGTTTTGTCAGAGTGTGTGCCTCGGAGTCCAGGAGCATGCTGAAAAGGGTCTGTCATATACCATTTCATAGGGGCTGAGCTGTAGCTGAGTCTTGGGCAAATTTTTGACCCACAGTAAGGGAAGAGGTAGATTTTTTTTGAGACAGGTTGTTGAGGTCTTCTGACAGAGGTTAGCAAGGGTCTGAGTACTTGGTTGGACTTTTCTACATTGTCTGAGGACTGTGGCCTCCAGGAGGAGTGGAGATGATGTTTTATTCCTAGGGCCTATGCTATCCTTTGGGTGACCTGGCTGACAAAGGTCAGGCCATTGTCACTCTAAAGGGCCCGAGGCAGCCTGAATTAAGAAATTATTTCTTAGCTACTTCAGTGGCTTTGTCAGTTTAGCAGGGGTATGCCTCAATCCATCCAGTGAAGGTATCAATATAGACTGAAAGGTACTGGTATCCCTGGCATGGGGGAAGGGGAGTGAATTTCATCTGGCAATCTTCCCCCAGGTAATTTCCTTATCTCAGGACTGGGGGAGTTAGGTTAAGAGAAAGTCTGTCCCCCAGAGAAGGTTTATCTGACAGGTTGGGCAGGTCCTTGTGAGCTTCCTAATAGTAGTGGCTAGACCCATCTTATGAATAATTTTGAGACTAAGGTAGCCATAGCATCTCTGCTGAGATGTGAGGCTTTGTGAAAGGCTGTTATAATTCCCCAGGTATTAGGATTTTGTTACCTAATTTTTGCCATGGGCCTTCTTTTTCTCCTCCCTGAGAGAGTCCACTCATCCTCTGCCTGAGTAGATGGGCGAGTGTTCTTGACTATCATGTGGGATTAATGCCAGGATTTCCTGGCTGAGCAGAGGCTCAGATTCTGTTGCCCTTTTGAATTTAGCATCATCCTTGGCATTTCCCTGAGATCTCCAAATCTACTAGAATTGTCCCCTTGATGTACCCTGCAGTGCATTACTGCTACCTCTAGCGGCTCCTGTACGGCTTGAAATAATTTAAAGATTTCTTGGCTGCGCCTATGAGGGTGTTTTTTGCACATAGAAGTCCTCGTTCTCTACAGATTGCAGCATTAGTGTGTAAAATGAGGCAGGCATATTTAGAGTTTATGTATATGTTAATTCCTTTTTCTTTTGCCAAGGTCAGAGTTGAGGTTAGTGCCATGAGCTCAGCCTTCTGGGAGGAGGTATTCAAGGGTAGGCTCCCAGATTCTGAGACTTGGGTGAGAATGACCACTGCATATCCTGCCCTTCCTCAGACATCCCTCATGAAACTACTCCCACCTGTGAACCAAGTGTCTTCCAGGTCAGGGTGGGGCAGCTCTGCTTGAGTCTTAGTACATTAATAGGTCAGCCCTGTAGTCCTAGTGTCAAGGAGAAGGGTAGCTGGGTTTACAGTGTTGCAAGGTGTTAGAGTTACGTCAGGGACATCTAAGAGTAGAGCCTGGTATTTAACTCATCTTGAGCCCTTTAGCCAAAGGTGTCCCTTGGTTTCTCATACTGCCTGGGCCTGACTTAGAGTCTGTACCTCTAAGGGCTGACCCAGAGTTATCTTAGTAGCCTCCTCGATTAGCTGGACCAGTGCTGCCAGGCCTGGGACAAGCAGAGCCAGCCTTTTGCAACATTATCTACTCTCTTAGAAAAGAAGGCTCCTGGCCAGGGGGCCTGTTCCTAGCCTCTGAGTTAGAATCTCTCACAGGGGTGTCCCACCCAAGGCCCGCAGGACGCATGCAGCTAAGGGTGGCTGTGAATGTGGCCCAACACAAAATCATAAATTCACTCAAAACCCTTTTTTTTTTTTTTTTTTTGCTCATCACTTTTCATTAGTGTTTATATATTTAATGTATGGCCCAGAGACACCAAAAGTTTAGACACCATGGTGAGCGACTCCCTGTCTTTTAGATACCTAGGAAGTAAAAGCTTTCCTGATATCAGGGGATCCCAGGCCAGATGCTTAACAGAGGTTGCTTAATGTCTTTTAGAGCTCATTTTATCTCCCCAATCTACTCAAGGGGCTCTGAATTGAGTCCCATAGTGGATTTGTATAGAGGTTTAGCCTGAAGTTTGGCCAAATTTTACAGAACCCTGCCATCCCCAAGAAGGTCCTTAGTTGTTTCCAAGTAGCAAGGAGTACCATGTCGAGAATAGCTGCTTTTCTCTCTTGCGACAACTGTCAGCCCTCAGCAGTTAAAATATATCCCAGACAAGTAACCTATCGTAAGGAAACCTGGGTTTTGGGGGGATACTCATTATCCCCTCTGTCATTAGAAGTTTAGGTCTCAATAGTGTCCTTTAAAGGGATTTCTTGGTCAGGACTGTAAAAAATGAGGTCATCTATAAACTGTAGAGGCATACTATCAGGGAGGCTCAGTTCCCTGAAGTTTTGTTCCAGGTTTCAAGCACAGAGGTGTAGAGTCTCTAAAATCCGGGGGTAGTATTGTACCGGGGGTAGCAGTACAAGTGTACTGCTGGGATAGACCCATATCTGGGTCTTTTCATTCAAAGGCAAGTGGGTACCGGGAGTCAGGGTCCAGAGGGACAAAACAGAAAGCATCCTTCAGGTCTAATACATTAAACAACTAGTGTTGCCTGGTACTTGAGTTAGGATGGCATAAGGGTTAGCTACTATGGGGTGCAGGGGTTAAACAGCTTCACTTTTGGCACATAAATCCTGAACTAGGCAGTAATCCCCACTGGGCTTGTGGACAAGTACATTTGGGTATTGCAGGGTGATTGTACAGGTACCAGAAGTCCATGGTGCAGGAATTTCTGGATAGTAGGTTTTAGTCTTTCAAGAGCCTCCTTCTTGAGGGGGTATTGTCATCTGCTAGGACACTATATTCCTGGCCAGAACTGTGTTTTTACAGGGGTGGTATGTCTGGCTTGGCCGGGAATTCTCTCCTTCCAAACAGAAAGGCTACTCCCTCAAGGACTTGGCATGGAATGTAGACCCCCTCATGGGCCAGGGGTTCCAAAAACAGAGGCCGTATTTTATTAATAATTTGATCAGGGAAGAGAAAAATGGTTCCTAGTTTTTCTAGTAGACCCCTCCCTTGTAAGTGAGAGGGACAGTGAGGAATGACAAGGAAGGCATGGTGAAAAATCTTATTACCTAGCCTGCAAGGAACAGAGGGAGTATAGTGGTAAATGCTGGCTTTCCCTTCATCCCCATAATAATGGAGATTTCTCAAGAGAGAGGTCCTACAAAAGAGACGAAGATAGAGTAAGTGGCCCCCATGTCAATAAGAAACTGAACTTGCCTATTTACCACATCTAAGGCCACCCATGGCTTGTTGGGGGAGATGAAAAGGTTGTTCTGCAAGGGGGACAAACTCTTCCCTGGGCACCCTCAGTCCCCTACTAGGGGCAGGCCTTACATCAATGACCTGTCCCCCGTGTCAAGGAAGTGGGACAATTGATTTTCCAGTGGCTGTTTTTTCCATAGACTGGACATGGTCTGGAGTTGGGAGTGGTTTTCAGCAATCTCAGGCCCAGTGTCTCTGCTTCTTGCACTTAAAGTATCCTCTCTCCTCTCCCTGGGTTTTTGACACTGGTTTTCCCCTGGGTTGACCAGGATGGGTTGCAGGAGCCTGTCCAATTGCACTCTGAACCACTGCGACGACGAGCTTAGCCTGGGTCTTATTCTGTCTTTTCTCTTGTTGGAGCCTCTCCTCCTCTGTTTTTATTTCTCTGTTGTTAAAGACTCTAGTTCTTATATCTCTAAGTTAGATCTTGGGTGTCTGAGGTCCTAATTTCACCTCTGTAGGTTCCTTAGAATATCTGGAGCTGAGTGGATAGTGAAATAATGACTTAACAAAGCCTGCCCACCCGGGGTCTGAAGGTCTATGTTGCTGTATTTTCTGAGGGTTTTTATTAGGCATCCCTGACATATTGCCAGGTTTTCTTCCTTATCCTGAGAGATTTTAATTTTGTCATAGTTTACAGGTTTTTTGATACACTTCCTTATTTCATTTATGAGACATTGTATCATATTGTCCCTCACCCTGGTGTCTGTTCTGTCATTACTAATTCCACTGGGGATGCTGGTCTGGCCACCGTAGTGGCAGACCACCCCCAATTATTGGCATTCTCTGCATGCATGAAGCCTAGCACCCTCCCAGATTCTCGTTTCTCTTCAGGAGTACAGCAGGCAGTTAGTAGATATAGAGGTCTCTCCAAGTGAGATCATAAATGAGGGTGAGAGAGTGGAATCCTTCAGCAAATTTCCCCAGGTCTTCAAAGAATCTCCCTAGACTTTCCTTACATTGAGCTAGGTCCGTGACCGAGAAGGGGACCAAGAAGGGGACATGTGTCCCTTATAGTTCCAGTGTCCCGGCTGGCTACCTCCCAAAGTGGTAGGACTTGGCTGCACTTGGGTGGTATAAGGTACTACTTCGCATTATTCCTGCTGGGCTTGGGGCCAAGAGAGCCTTGGGACCTGGTCCGTATGAAATCCTCCATCCCAAGAGGAATGAATACAGCCATGTACCACCAGGCTGCAGCAACCACAGTCTCACCCCACAAGAGCACAAACACACACCCAGCCTAAAATTCAGGGCATGAGGGGCAGGGTCTTTCGATTCCTAATAAGAGGAAGGGGAAATTGGTATTCTCAAGGGCTAAGAACAGTTTTAAGACACATTAGTAAGGAGGGGAAAACCATTGAAAAGATTTGCAGCAAAGCAGATCCCAGGCAAAGTGATCTAAAAGCTTTCTAACGGGCTTGGCTGAGGAGGGAGCAGATGTTTGCTTGTGAACTGACTGCCTTCGTTGCATGTTCAATTTCTTGCCACCAGCCTGCCTAGAGCAGTTCTATCCCATGGCTTATCCCGCCATGCGAGTCTTCAAACCACGGCCACACTATAGACTTTTATCTAGCCCACCCGTGCCTGCTGGTAAATAGACTACTTTCTGGGGGGAACTATAGGAAGAAAACAAGGCAGACGTAAGATGCAGAATCCTCAAGCCTCAGGGGAAGAAAGAATGGACTTCCAAAGGCGATCCAAGGCGTGGCACCAAATAAAATCAGCAATTGGAGATAGCACAAAAAACCATGTGTTCTTGGTCTCCCACAGTCAAAGAATTGAAAGTGGAGTCCCAATATAGAGCAAAGCCAAAGCAAAGTTAACACAGATACAGTTCCAGAGGGGAAGTCTGGCTGTTGCCAACAAAGGCAGAGCCACTCCCAGTGGGCCCAGGGTTCTTCCTTTTATTGAGGATTTGTGGCTGTGGCTTCTAATTTTGCTCCCCTTCCCTTGTCTCTTTCTGTGCCTGTTTTACTCAGAATCCTCCTTGATTCACAATGGCGGAGGGTGGCAGAGCGGTGGGGATTGCAAAACTGCAATGGTGATTTATTATAATGAGGGATAGGTCATCCGAGGTCACCGGTTCCTTCTTCAGTGCGCAGGCGCAGGTTGTGGACTTCCCCCTTCATCTTCGGAACAGGAGGTACAGACTGCAAGGGCAATTGCAAAGTTCTTGCTGATTGGTTGGAGACCTACCCCTCCCTCCTATTCTGTTTGTCTGCCTCAAATGCTCTTCAGTGGAATGAACAAAGTATAGAGAAAAGCAGGAGGGACATGTTAGGAGATAGTGGGAAACTACTATAAATTTCATTCACATAAAGGGCTCAGAAACTGTATTAACCTGTTCAAAATTGGAATACAAATGAAGTGCAAATTAAATCCACAGCATAAAAGAATCTGTTTTTTATCATTTTTTGTGAATAAGAAATGTCTATGCTTTAGTAAAAAACTTTAACGTTCATATTTCTTCCTATCTCAAATGCATGTATAGATTTTCAACAATTTGCCTGCAAAATAAAAAAAACGGGATTGTCTATTATCTAACATAAGATAAAAGCCTGCTGAAAAGTAAAGCTCTAAAATTCATCCATTCACTCAATAAAGTAAGCATGGCCATGTGCACTGCAGAGTACTCACCCTGTCTAGCTCACAAGAAAGTGTAAGAGAACAAGACACAGCATTTTGGAGGTGCCACCACAGGAGTACACAAACGCATTGCTTAGGAAACTGTAAGAGAAAAAGATCCCCTACAGAGAAGTCAGACCAGAAAGTAAGGCAATCGGCCTCAAAGGAAACAGGCTTGAGCTGGGCTAGATGGTGAGTAGTACGGATATGAAGAGAAGAAAGGAAGTTATTTCAGACCAACCAGAAGAGGATGGAAATGTGAGCAACATGCCCAGAGTGTGAGCAGAGGGTGGTGGAAACATGATGGGCTGGGTGGGGAAGAATAGAAAGCCATAGAGGACACAGGAATTTATCCTTTAAGAGTTTTGGAGTTTGTTGCAGTTATTGTTGATGAAGGAAGAGAACAATATAATGGAAGCAGTATTTGACAGAAAAGAAACCGGCAGAGAGTAAAAGATAGATCAATGAGAAGAAAGATAAAAAGTAGCTAGAAAACTGTTGGAATAATATAAACTTAAAATGCTAAGAATATAATTTAATAATAAGGTGGCAATGGAAGAAAGAATAGTAAGAAGTTAACACTTAGAAGAAATATTTTAAAGATTCTGTAATTTTCAGATGTAAAAAAAATAAACTAGTTTTGCCTAGGAACAGGCTGTTGGGTCATGCACTTGTACAGTGTGTTGCTGCCACAACCTACACAGAGTCTCCAAACAGTGACAGTACCAGAAGCTTGAGTCATATTTAAACTTAGATAAGTATATGTGTGTTTACCTAATCAGCTACCATACATGAAGTAGAACAGCAAGTAAAGGTTTTGTGAAGTTAAATCTAAATATGGAAAAGCTGAGTTAATTCGCTGGCCACACATAGGGTAACTGCAATAAAAGAAGGGAAATGGTCCCACTACCCTTTTATTCAAGTGAAAAAGAAGGCTGGAATGCCAGCCTCCACTGAGAGAATCTGAGCCAAAAATACAAGAGGAAGTGCTAAAGACTGCAAATTATTTTCGTGTCATGGTCTCCATCGTCATCAGTTTACAGAGTATTTGTTAGACACTAAAGGAGTAAGCAGATTTGATTTATTTTAATGCAGGCAGATGGCTTGGTCATGGAAATTGTGAAGACATTTACTGAACGGCTTCATCAGATCAAGGACATTATGGAATTAAAGGGCTCTAAGAGACCTCACTGGTTTAGCTCCCTGTGGTTCATAACATTACACTTTCTTATTAATGAGAAAGACAACCCCACTCCCTAAATTCAAAGTAACCTGGGAGGGAGGAAGGATGAACACAATTAATTTGACCAAAGAAGTGCAAATGCTAGGACAGAAACTGCCGATACATATTGATCAAAGAGCAACTAAAACATGTCTTGCTCTAAGCACAATGAAACCACAAGTTAGGAAGAAATAAAAGTCACAATTTCAGAAACTATTTTCATAAAAATGAATCATGTTTAAGTTTCTATAACTATTTTGGAGAACAAAACTCAAGAACCTTCCCTAGTAGTGTGGTTTAGTTTCAGGAAAAATTTAATGATCCAAAAACAAACTGTATTAATCATGATAACGCAATAGGCAGTGAATCTATAAATCTCAGAATTATTTTGAAAGTTCTGCTAATGTGACCAACTCTGTCCGTTTTGGAGACCACCAGGCTTTCTACAAAACATTCTCTTTAGTGAAAATACAAAAAAGAACAGCTGGGAAACACTATCGATGATATACAACCTAGAGTCCGAATTAAGACAAGCCCTAACCACACTTCTCTAAAGCTTTCGCTTTAGTATCACTACCTCCCTGAGAAAAACTCAGTTTTTTAAAAGCTCACAGGTTTTTCACTTTTAATCAATAATGGCAATACTAAAACATCTATACTCAACATGTAACCCAGTACAGATAAAATTTAGACACCTATGCCTGGCTTATACAAAGAAAAGTCATTATGATAGAAAAGCAGAGAAAGGTGATAGAAATCAAGTTAAAAGAATACAGTGATTGTTGTAAAAAGATTTTTGCCATACTTATAGCGTGCTTACAACTGACACTTTTCAGACACATACAAGATCTTTCTTTTACCTAAAGGATTTAAGAAAATAATGTATGTAGATAGCCTGAGCTAACATGAAATCATTTTAAAATAAAATTTAAAAATAACATTCTTCATATTTGAAGCCAATTTTTATAGTATTTCTACAACAGATGAAGATGGTTTTAATTCATAGAAGAGATATCACCGTAAAGTCCTATTATACTGATAGAGGGAGAGGCAGAAGGAAAAGTCGAGTAACTACTTTAGGAAAAGTTTTATGAGTATGTTAAAACCAGCTGTGTATTATCTCATTTATTTTACTGACAATATTCTCAACACTTGGAAGCCAACTCAAAGAATCATGACATTACAGAGCTGGAAAAAAAAACAGATTACCAAATACGACTCCCTCATTTTGCAAATGAAAGCAGACCTGTAGAATTGAGGTATCTCCACTGGTACCTTCCGGATAGAACTCTTACTTCCTATCTCAGGTTAGGGCTGATCAATTCTTGCACCAACAAGTGCCAATAACCGAGCATTTTCTATATGCCACTATGCTAGACACTTTAAAGATGTGTCATTTCCTTTAACTTAGTACTTCTGAATGTACTGAGAATGCCATCTCCACTCTACATGATAATCAAACTCAAGCTCAGGAATTAAAACATTCCCAAAATCAGAGGGCAAAAAAAAGGACAATTCAGGAATTCAAACCCAATATGTCTGACTATACAAAGCTTTCACACAATGCTATTATCTCCTCCAACATGTATACATCCAATAATTCCAGTTTAGCCAAGCAAGGCTGCAGAAATACCTACACAGATTTACAGGTTATAAATGTATACACAAAGAGGTTCACTATAACATCATTAATGTCAAAAAAATCAGAAACAAATGTCCAACAATGAGGAAACAGCTAAATAAATTATGGTACAGACTTGCTGTGAAATACTAAACTTAAATCATTAAAGAGAATGAAGTAGATCCACTTAACAGATGTGGCAAAATGCCCATCTTAAACTATGTTTTAAAAATAATTTGTGAAACAATATTTATGGCATTATTTTTGAAAATACATATACATGCAGCCTTTGTTTGTACTTAGAAAAAGGTATGGAACAATGCTCAGCAAAACTAGCGAATCTGATGGATGGAGATGGGATATGAATTCAATTCTTAAACACTTTTGCATTGTTTTAATTTTTATGCCTAGTATATGCTACTTTTGTAATTTGAAAATTTATAATACAAAAATAAAGAATTTTAAATGAACATATTACTTATTTTAAAATAATACATGCATACTCCATTTAATGCCATTCCATATAGCATGGAATGACTGTGTGGCTACTTATTGCTAATATAATTTTTAAAAACAGACTCTAAGGTTCTATAACAGCACACCAGGGCTCAAGTGCTATAGTCCATGGATGGTCTCTAAGACCCTTTCAAAAATCCATGAAGTAAAAGCTATTTTTTTAAACAATGATAAAATGCTATTTGCCTTTTTGCCTGCTGACATTTGCACTGACGGTGCAGAAGCAGTGGTGGGTGAAAATGTTGGCACCTTCACACAAGTCAAGGCACTGGCACAACTGTACTCTAAGTCATTGTAGGCCTCGCTGTCATGCACTCAGAGTTAAAAAAGAAAATCCAGTTTGACTAAAGAATGTCTTTGATGAAGCAATAACAGTAACTTCATTAAAGCTTGACCTTTTATAATATTCCATGTGGCAAAATGGGTAGAATGACACATGAAGCACTTGCGCTGCGTACCAGAGTGGGGGCTGTCCCAAGGAAAAGCCCTGGTGCAACTGCTGGAGCTCAAAGCTAAACGAATGCATAGCTTTTTTCCATGTATCAGCATTTTTACTTGAAAGAACAATTCATAGACTATGGGTATTTAGACTTAGGTATTTGGCAGGGATTTTATCAAAAATGAACAAAATAAGACTATTACTGCAGGGGAAATAACTGACAGTTGTTTGTTGTCAACTGGAGGAAATATTAAAATTTTAGAAAACTTGTACCTGCCACTGTGAGTTTAACAGCTTCCCAGTACGTACTTTATAATAGGTCAACATTTGTAAGACCTGTATCAATGGACCAGTATATTCTAAATTATCAATGTGTATGTCACCAAAAAATGATGCATGAATAAAATACCCATTCAAACAAAGTACAAAATAAACTAATAGACTTTAATATAACAGAGTAAGAAATGTTTATTGATAGTGGTTTCTGATTCCACATTGCAACCAATTTTTAATAAACTACTACCCAATAAGTTTTGGTGGAATATCAAAGAATAATATAGAAAATTATTTGAAAATGCTATCAAAATATTCTTTTTCCAACTGCATATCTGTGTGAGACAATGTGTATTCTTTATATAGTTAAACCAAGAAACACATCATAATAAATTAAATGCAGAAGCAGATAGGAGAAACCAGTTTCTTTCTAATGAGCCAGACATTAAAAGAGATTTCCAAAAATGTAAAACAGTGCCATTCCTCCTTCTAATATCTTTTTGTTTGGGGGCGGGGGGATCTTAATTGTCACAAAAATACATTATTTATGTCACAATATAATGGATTTATTATGTTGTTTTCAAATTAATAACTATGTAAAATTTTTCTCACTTTTAATTTCTATTATGGTAAATATCCATAGACCAAATCCACACAAAACAAAAGTTTTCTATCATCGTCAATAATCTTTAAGGCCCCAATAACCATTAAGGCCAAAAGTTGGAGAATTTTTGCAGTATTCTGTTAGCACATTTTTCACATGTTCTGCCTATTGTCTTAAGTCTTGGCCAACAAGTGCTAACACAGCAATTTTTATTTGTATATGGGCAATATGCGTATGTGAACTGTACTACAAGCTTTCTTAACCAATGAAAGCCAAAATGCTAGCTAGCCCAATTTGAATACATTCTGCAACAAGTGATGTTTATTATACTCCAACCTCTCCTTTGGCCATTTATTCTGTGTTCTGCCAAGGGATCTCGACCCATGGGGGCTGCTAGAAGTTGTGAAACTGGTGGTGATAGACCTGGTCCAAAGAAACAAACATTAAGTACTGTGATCCATGTTTGGTGTTACTTAAGGCATCTTGAGCATAAGTCAATGATATGGCTATGATTATATTAAGACCTTTGACATTTTGAGAGGTATGAACATCACTGCAGACTGAGAAAAACGGTAAATAAGAAAATGAATCCTACCTGGAAGAAGCTATGGCTGGAAATATGCAGACTTCAGGAAAAGGAAAGGGAATGGGAGGGGAGGACAACTGGCAACCTCTACTAGTGGGTTAAAATGCCCCTGCATGGGGCTGGTTTAGTTAATGCTCCTATTTCTATAAAAGCATCTCTAGTATTTTATATCCATGATAAGGGAGGGGAAGCTGTGCTTAGACTACATGAGGTGTTATTTTAATTATCTCTGTTCTTAAGCTAATTCTAACATACCAGCCCTCAGGACCAAAAATGCCAGACATGGAAATGGGAAAACTGAAGGTTCTAAGTGAAGTCCCAAAAGTCCAAGGTCATTTTTTATTAAATGGAGCAAAACATTATAGAGGGGATAAATGGTTGATAGGAGGAGACTAGACCTGAGTTTGGTGAACACACAATATATACAGACGATGTATTATAAAACTGGACACCTGAAACCTATGCAATTTTATTAACAAATGTCATCTCAATATATTCAATTTAAAAAATTTTTAAATGGAGCAAAACCTTTGGGAACTTCTTAGGAAAAAAATATTTCAAAAATGGACAACTTCAAACTTCTATGATTAAAATTAGCTCAAAGTCAATTTTGCAAGACCTGTATTGTACAACTCCCAAAGCCACAGAATTTGAAAAGACTATGAAAATATATCTCTATCGTCTCTGTTCTATAAAATATATACTACAATTTAAAGAAGTTGAAGCTGACGTAGTAACACCAAATCCGTAAAGAAAATTTTAACAAAAATTCTTACTTTCCTTGAAAAAGAAAAAAATTACTTTTATGTACTCTAAGCACATGGGATTACCACTTACATTATTAAACACTTGTTTATTCATTTATAAGTATCTACTAAGTACTTACTATATGCCAAGAATGGTACTGCACTTTAAGGAAAATATACATGCATATGTATATATACACACACAGGGAACTGTATCTATCATAAAGTTAATTTTATTGAACAAGAAGAAAATAGGACTACGTGCACATTCTCACATACCCCCACCAATGCGCACATTCTAAGATGATTTCTGGGTTTGTTTGGTTTTTTTATATCAATCCCCAACATAAAGTTAAATCATTGGAAGGAGCTAAGAATGCTAGATTTACTTACCTTAAAAGAACTTGATGCTATTAGTAGTATAATATAACATCCTCCAAAAAGGTAGGAGAGGATGAGAAGGAAAGAGGACAGAAAAGAATCAACATTACTGAGAATGCAGGAGTGAGAACAAAGAGATTGTACAGGAGCAACTGCTATGAACAGGGAGTCCCTGGGAAAAGGCGGGTAAAGGGGTTCTTTAAATTAGGACATTATTACCGTTTCCACTGTGTAATCTTCAACAGGCTTCAACAAAATCTAAATTTATTTTCAATTTTTAGAAATGTTAGATTAATGAGTCTTTTAAGGCTGGCCTGGAGGCAGCCTCATCACATTAGAGTTACATTCACAATGACAAATTGTGTTATTACATAGCTGTGACCCTTGATGGAAAAAATGGCATTGAATTTCCAAAGCTATTTTACTTTAAACATCTATCTCAACCCTAAATCCTGACCCACTCTATTTCATAGCCACTGATGTTAACCTAATTCTCTGAAGATTCTCCCAAAGAACTACATGTGGTACAGGCATCTCAACTTCTTTAGCCTCATGCTTTCCTAAATAAAAGTGTGCCTCTAACCCTGTCATTTTGTTACTTCTCTCAGGATCAAAATGCTAAATGAAGAGAAACCAGGAAGTATACTTCCTCTAAGGATTTTTATTGAATAGGATTTTTGTTCACATTGGCAAATTTGTATTGTTAATCCTATAAACAGAAATTTTAGGGACATTTATTAAACTGTGATATTCCTATAGTACATGAGTGAGGCAGAGCCATGCCATATTGAATATATTTTGTAGTATCTGATAACAGTAAAGATAAACTGATATCAAATTAATGGCTGAGTCTATCATTTGTGAAATTAGGAAATAGATTTTCTCTGTGACTGTCTTCACATTTCTACAATTTTAAAACCATCACAAATGCTAACTATAGTCTCTTTCTTAGGTGGTAGGAAACCAGGTACAGAGGGAATCAACTACCGGTACCCAAACTTTAATAGAAAGGAAGAAATCCTTCCACAGTTTAGTAAGATCAGCTTAACTCATAAGTAAACTAATTAACTTTCTACTTCTAAGACCAAATCCAGCTCAAATCAGATGGTATTTTGAATACTACCCAAGAACTAACAACCTCTCTAAAACCACGTATTCTCCAAGTACAATCAAAGGAGGATTTCAGAGACCTCAAAGGAGGATCTTGAGGGTCTGAGAGCTGCCCTCAAAATGCAAGGGCGAGAAGTGTGAGTGCCAAGTAGCCCTCATCAACCGAAGAAGGGGATCTGAAGTGACTGGACTACCAGAAATCCAGCAATCTTACCTCAGTCTCCTAAAATATAGAAATTGGCATCATTAATATATATACAAATAAGTTAAGAATCCCTATTCTATATAAACTATAGATCAGAATTTAAGGGGGAACACCACAGTTTCCAACTTTCTCCCAAACGCAGCTAGGCTTTCCAGTCCCTTGTTTTGCATAATTCACTGCAACTAAAGAATCTTATGGGCCATCACGTCACCTTGTTTGACACTAAATCACATGGCTTAAGTATGAAGATTCAAATGAGACTTTTCATTATAAATGCTTCCACTATCAAGGTGTGAAAACACATTTGAAAATGTGCCACATACTGTTACTGGGGGGTAAAAAACCTTACCCATTGCATCATTACCTTGGGTCCCACAACAGCTCTAAGCATAACATTTTAGAAGCACTTGGTGATTTAATATTTAAAGTGCTTCCTGAATAGTTCATGTTGAATATACAGTGTATTAAGCTTAACTTATCTAAAATTTTCATCCAGAGGCTGTCACCTTTCATGTGGGTCAAACTACAGAATTTTTACTAAAACGTGAGTTCTTCCAAAACAGTTACATAACTAAAATTAGAGCTAAGAAAATGAAGAGACAGAAACATCAGTTGGTTGCCTCCCATACACACCCCCCAACTGGGGATCCAATTGGCAACCTAGGCTTGTGCCCTGACCGGGGATTGAACACATAACATTTTGGTGTCTGGGATCATGCTCCAACCAATTGAGACACAGAGCCACAGGGCTACAATAAATTTTTCAAAACGCTGACATTTAGGCTCATAATTTATTTTCACTTGATTTTATATGGTCTTTTCTTTCTTTTATACTTTTCTCATATTCTGGAAAGTTATTCACTATTTCAAGGAATCACAAGCAGTACAAGAAAGAGTTTAGAGCACGAGTCCCCAGCCTCCGGGCTGCAGACTAGTACCGGTCGGGCCTTTTAGGAACCGGGCCATCCAGCAGGAGGTGAGTTTGAATCATCCTGAAACCATCCCCCAACCCTTGGTCTGTGGAAAAAATTGCCTTCCACGAAACAGGTCCCTAGTGCCAAAAACTTTGGGGTCCACTGCTTTAGAGAACCTTGGTTCTCAAACTTAATTCGTTCTGGAAAACTGTTCAATAAGCAATTTGTTCAAAAACCAAAAACCAAAGCAATTTGTTGCCTGAGAGATGCATGACTGATCATACAGGTATCAGCATGAAAGGGTTGTCCCATAGAAAATGAGACCCAAAGTTTTGTTAGACAACCAAGACATTTTTTTTCTATGAAAACTTGGTCGAGAATTGAGTTGAGAACCAAGACGGCAGAAAACTGAGGTTTGACTATCTAACCCATTGGTAGAACTATATGATAGTAATCAACTTTTCTATTCAAATTCCCTTTGAAGTTTACTCCAGAGAGATTTAAACAAAAATAAAAACAGAAATGCCTTGACATTCATTTTCTTTCAAAAACTTAAGACACTATCTATTTCTACATTTGGTGCATTATGCCATTGCGGTGGTCACTGCTACAAATGGCTATCTACCTAGTGTCCATTTCTCTTTTCCTTCTCATGATGGAAATAACTTTGTTCAGATATCCACTCCTCCCCATCACTCCACACTGGAAGTCTTAGGGATGGGTCCTAATTCTCTGAAACCAGCTTTACCATTGACTGGTTCAAGAACTTAATGCAACCAGGACATGGTATTTTCAGGGAGACTATTATGCTACACACTCAGGAGATGTTTACCTTCTTTCCTTCCCCCATCTTAAGGAAACTGAATGTCAGTGGCCATTCCATGACCTGCTGAATAGATACCAAACTGAGCATACAAGGCCCTCTACTCTCCTTTTACTACATTTCTAGCCTTCTCTCCTTTGCACAACCTCCTATTCTAGCAACTGGAAGGGCTTGGCCTTTCCAGAACATGGCCCTGCACTTGCCATTTCATATCCTTCATCCAGGTTGCTCCTTTGGCTTAGGAAAGCCCAATCGCTGCCGACTCCGTCAATTCAAATCCCACTCATTTAAAGTCCAGACCAAAAGTAAACTTTTCCACGAAGTCTTCCTTAATATCATCATTAATAAATGGCACTCTTCATATCTTCCTCTATCATAAATCATTTGTGCATGTTTGCAGCCTGTTTCAAAACCGCCAACTCCTTAAGGGCTGTGGACAAACTCACACATCTTTATTTCCCACCACCATTCCTCCCCACCAGAGGAGCTTAGTAAAAATTCACAGAACATCTGAACATATTTTTTCATTTTTGAGGGTGAAAAGGGCCATTACAGAATAGGTTATCATGAAGGCTAAAATGTCCTTGGAAGTCTTTAAAACATTCTAAGATGACTTAGGAATAATTCTACTGAAGGAGAAGAAACAAAGCAGATGACCTTGTAAGCCTGATTCTGAGAATTACATCAACTCTTTAAAAGTACTGCCTAATAATTCAACAAACTATACACAAACGCTGTTTACAAAAAAGAGAGGGTCATTGATTGTTATATACAAAGGTTAACAGATCTTTTTTACCAAAAATCTCAGCTGTTCTTATAGTGATATTTAAAATAGTTTCAGTTATGTCCAAGGGGTTGTATTAAAAAGACCATTTACTCAATATTATTTCACACTTGAAAAAAGTAGGACAGAGAAAAACGTTAGCTCTCTCAAACTGGAAACCAGACAAAACTCACTTGGAAGCACATGCTAATGTCACTTAATCGTTATCTACACATCATTACAAAAAATATATCTATTGAGCTCCACAAAAGTTACCTCTAATTTTTATTATTTCTTTCACTGGCTTCTATGGAAATGATAGACAAAGTTTGTGTTCCTTTCTCTTTTATTAAATGAATTCGTACAACTTAAGTCAGCTAACAAATATTAGGTTACTTCAAGATCTACAGGTACATTATCAATTCAGATAAGACCATAAAACTATGGGAAACATACTGACATCTCCAGAAAAAAATAAATAGAGTTAACCACAATCTTCCATCAATCATTGAATCTGCTTTTAAAATAAAACCCTTCAAAATAAATCTCAGTAAATCTCAACAATCAATTAAATGGAACAGAAGACTTGATTCCACAGGACAGTGCATTCAGAAAAGGGCACTGTATAAAATAAAAAACAGAGTTTTGTTTCTCATACGATGGCTATTGATAGAAACTATAGAAAATAAAATATAAGAAAGACTAAATGGAGAGTATAAAATTAAATTTAAACATATTTAAAGACGGTTAACAAGAAAAATAAAGATATGTTTATTCCTTTTCTTCTAATGTTGTTATATATTTTTTTTATTTTTTTATATTCTAGGTATTTTTGCAAGCCAATTTAGATCCTTTGGGGAAGAGGCTAGAGCATAAATAAAATAAAATAAATTCTTGTTTTCAAATGTATTATATATAGCACAATGTATAATTATTTTTAAAATCGAGACCACAATTTCAGTTACACCTGCATGTTTGTTAAAGGTTGTGGTAAAAGCACTATTTGAAGTTTTCTAATTTTAAAGGCATCCCTAGTTTTCTGGGAGGCGCCCAGTAACAGAAACTGATTCTGAATACTGTTTCTCACTGGACCCAGTAAGTACGGGAGTTCATTAACTGAAAAAGAATACAGCGGGGTCAGAGTCAGGTCCAGGATCGCGGTAACCAAGAAGCAGGTGCAGTTATCTCTCTGATTAGGGAACACCTGGGCTGTGCGGGAGGCGGGAAAGAGGGGCGCCGGCAGGAGGGCACCCGCGGCAGGTGGGCGCGTGAGCCTAGGCCAAGAACAACGACTATGCATGGCCCTGAGAAAGTTGGGCTTCAAAGACCTGGCACAGGCGATCCCCAAACAGCTTCTGCCGGTCCCGCCAGCCCAGCCTGGCACCGCCGGGAGCGGAGGGCTTGGGCTACTCACAGTGCAGAGAGAGGAGCAGCAAGGGCGCCAGAGGAAACCCCAGAGAAGTCATGCCGGGGCCGCAGGGAGAGCGCCCGGCGCCCGCCTGGCTCCTCTTCGCCGCAGCGGAGGCGCGGGCCGGACTCTCGGCGCTCTCGCGGAAGCTGGGTCCTCCCCTACTCGACGTCCAGCCGCAGTCACTCCGGTGGAGCTGAAACCGTCGGTCGGGAAGACGAGGCAAGTGCAGCTCCCGCACCGCCTCGATCAGTGGAGAAGGCTGAGTTGCGACCCGGCGCGTCGCGTACTCGCCGTGCCCGCCGGCCTCGCTCCACAGCCTCACGGCCACCTCGCTCTGCCCCAAGACCCGCCGGCCTCCCGCGCAGCCCAGGGAGCCACACCCCCTCCCAACTCTCGCCCAGCTACACCCGCAGCAGCCCAGCTCCGCTCAGCTCCGCACCGCCCACTGGCTCCGCTCGGTCTCCCGGGCAACCGCGACTCCCGCGCGACGCCTGGCGGCCCACCCGCAGAGCTAGAGCGGTGCGCAGCTGGCGCGGCTCCTGCCACCTGTGTGCGAGCCAGACCACTCTTCCGCACTCCCCTGCAAGCGCGCAGTGGACCCAGAGGCCCTTGTGTTCCTCGCCTGTCCTGAATTGCTCCTGAGACTGGTAGTGTGAGTCCTGATCCCCAGAGAGCTCGGAGAGGGACTTTTCCACCCCCTTCCTCCGAATCTGCGAGATTCTTTTCTATTGCAGTTCTAAGATGATTTCCATTTGGACATTTCACTTTCTCTCAATCCTCTCTTCTGTAACCGAAATAATCTGAAAGAACCTGACCCTGGCAAAACATCTTCCCTACCTACATCTTCCCTACCTACAGCTTCCCTTATAAAACCTAACTTCATTCCTTTTCCCTTGAGGTCACCAGTTAACTTGCAGGCCCCAGTCATTTTCTGCTTCAGCACTTAACCCTAGCCTTCTAAATGTGAAGGCATACCTGCCCAGGGGATGGCAGGCCATTCTAATCAATTTCTGCAGTGGCATAGATCAGGATTCTTGGAGCCATTCAGAAATTCTGAGCCTCCCAGGGCAATTCAGGAGAGAATATAGTATGCACAGAAAAAAGGCAAATATGTAAAACATTTATACACTTGGACAGAGATTAGAAGATACATGTAGAAATGAAAATAACAGTGCTGTTATAATTTCAAATTTAAAGAAGGGATAACATTCATAAATGCCAGTCACTTTTAACAAGGATACCCTGAAAAGTATACTTTGATTATGAATTAGAGATGCCTCAACTTTGCCCCCTACTTCTGATTTGCTAGAATCCCTTACCAGATCTCTAATAGCAAGAAAAGAATAATATAACAGTATAGTGTCTTTGATAGTAATAACAGAAGTTTAAAATTTCAATTATGATTCCAACACTGGGCTTATTCTCATTCATTTAAACTCCAAGGAAAGGACTAGATTTTTTTTTTCTCCATCCAACCTAATTCCTTACCTTGTCTGGCACGTATTCATGCATTCTAACCCAGGAACAAGCAGAACATAAAAACGTAATATAAAGAGAAAAGCAAGGAAGTTGTCAATTGGCAGGTGCTACTTGGAGCAGGACTTTGCTTCATTACAATCCCAGATTTAAATACAGAATATTTAGTATATAATTAAATAAATAACCTAATAATCCAGGCTGAAAAACCCTAGTAAAGCAAATTACCTGATACACTTCTTAGCACATCAATTCAGCAAATATGTATCTACTGAGTATCAACATGACCTACTAGTTGAAGGTCAAACATAAAGTGTAATATATAATCCTCACTCTTAAATAACTTTTTAAATTAAATGTATTGGGGTAACATTGGATCATAGGTTCATATTAAATAACTTTTAATTGAACATGGAACATATCTCCACTGTCACGAATCAGGAAAAAAAAAAAAAGAGCTCTCCTGCCTCTTTGTCACCATGGCATACTTCTGCTTACCCAACAGGAGCCAGGGAGTTATTGAAAGGACAGAGTGCTCACAGTTCAATGGAGCAGCCCTTTTATTAGAAAAAGAAGTGTAGTTTCTGAAGGGGGAGTGGGGACCATCAGATTTCAGGAGGCAATCTGGCTGCCCAGAAGCACAAGGCAGATGGTAGACAGTGGACTTGAAGGAAGCAGATCGGGAGGACTGGAAACTCCAAGTGCTGTACACAGAGGCTTCCAAAAGAACACCGTCACAGGACACAAAGCGAAAAAAAGTGCTTTTTAATTCACAGAGATAATACCCACTGGCATGTATTCTTAGTACATTTTTATTAGTAATGATGAATTTCATGAACTCTTTTATCCTAATCTGCCTTATGACCACAGTAGGATTTCTTTAAATCTCTTAAGTATTCTGAGTGCTAAAGCAACAGACATTTTTATTTCTATAATACTTTATAGATTTCAAAGTACTTTCTCATATATTGATCTTTACAGCAACCCCAGAGGGTAGGTAAAACAGGTATTATCACCATCCCCAGCCTTCACATAGTAAGCTACTGAGTCTCAAAGAAATCAAGGGATACCTTCAGGACTGCAAATACCAATAGGCAGAACTGGAACAAAGGTCTTCTCACATCTACCCTATAGTTGTTCTACAACATCACATCTTTTATCTTTTCATAGACCAATATCTATAGAAATTTATATAGACTATAGTGTCTTAAAGCCACCTGTGTGGAACACTGCTGTTGCCTCCCCAACTTTTATCCCACCTCCACCCCACCCCCACATGGGTAGCTTAAAATTCAGATAACATTGCCCCCCTCCCACATACACACCTCCAGGTCTATCTGACCAAGAAAGAAATGACCAAGAAAGAAATGGAGATGGGAATGGCCAGGACCAAGAAAAAAATGAAGATGGGAATGGCCAGGACAAGGAACTCTGGGATAAAAGAATCTGCTGTAGTATAATACTGTATTTTGCTGTGTATAATGTAAATCCATGGTTTTGGCCAAAACCTTCAGGAAAAAAATCTTTCATTTTAGTTTTTTTAACTTTTTAATTCAATTATTTATTTATTTATATTTAGAAACAAAACCAATTATTGTATTCCAGGGAATTATTTTGCATACAAATGTCATTATTGCTTTCTAGAGTTACACTTTTAATACATAAGCATAAATAAAAGAATTAAAAACATTTATACAGATACAGAATTAGTACCACCCATATATAATATGTATCCTTATTTTTCCCTCAAAAATTTGGGCAAAAATGTGTTATTATACACGGCAAAATATGGTAATCTTGGCTCAGAAACATTGATGACATG
Organism: Pteronotus mesoamericanus; assembly: GCF_021234165.1. Classification (NCBI taxonomy): domain Eukaryota; kingdom Metazoa; phylum Chordata; class Mammalia; order Chiroptera; family Mormoopidae; genus Pteronotus; species Pteronotus mesoamericanus. Next base: position 922,579 of record NW_026555095.1, on the reverse strand, counting down.
ATAATACAGTCCACTTCTAAATATTTAAATGTGGATTATTCAAATTCAAATTGTAATCCTAGACCAGCTTCTCTCCCCCATCCATCAAAACCCTGGATCATCTCTTTCCACAGTGAGTTACTCTACATTCAAGAATGGAAAATTTAATTATTAGTTTAAGAAAAAAATAATTGAGAGAGAAAAATGATAAAGGAAATTACAAAGATTTTCAAAGCTAAATATATTATTTTTGTAACACTATATTATCTATTAACTATTTTAAGTTATTAATGCCACCTATCCGTCTCCATGATGTATATAATTAAAGGTTTATTGTATTTAAGTTTTTGAGAACATTTGTCTATAAAATGTTTTATAAGAACCTCTTCCTTAAAGTTAGAAAATACCTTTCATTCCTTGTTTGAGCCAGTAACTCGTTCTATATTTTAACCTGGCTGCTTAGAACCATCTATAGTCTGAAGCAGAGCTTGGTCTTTTTAGAAGTGCAACATTAGAGGAATTTTTCCCCATTCCCCTTAGTGAAGAGGCGATAATGGCTCTGAAATAACAATAAAGGAATGGAGAAGATAGTAGTGGAATCGCTAGAGTAATTAACAAGCCAATAAGTGTTTACTGTGTGTTAAGACATAAATGGATCACTTAATATTTTAAAACATACTTCTCACATTTTGGATCAGTTTACAACCTAGACATATTGACTGCTTACTCTTGTATCTGTTTCTGCTCACTCCTCTGGTAGATCTTGCTAGATAGGATTTAGATGAAAGTAAACGATGAAAATGTTTTTGTATTCTTTTTCTTGTGAGGAATATACTTTTTAGAATCTTCAAAGTCTCTTCACGAGTATTCTCTAATTTGCTTGGAACGCTGGTCACTTGATTTTATATATTGGGGTATTCAATTTTTTCTGGTGAGTTTTCCATAGAAGTTTAATTTAAAATGCAATTCAGACTTTCATTTCTGGCAACAAAACAGATTAGAGAGATCTTGACTTACAAAGTTTGTGAGATCATATTCTTTTAAATCTTAAGTGAATTTATGATCTCTCAATAAATAGGGAAAAGGCAAGCCAAAAGCTAGATGAAGGAAGGAATCCTTCAACAGTCTATTCGCAACACAACATCCAGAGCGATCCTATTAGATCAAATCAGATCACTCCTCCAACCCAATCCTTCCGATGGCTTCCTGCCTCACTCAGTGAAAGTCCTTACTATAAACTACAGGGCTTGTGTTAAATTTCTATTGTTGTTATAACAAATTACTGCAAACTAAGCAGCAGGAAACAATACAATTGTAGTTTTGAGGTCAAAAATCCAAAATGGGTCTCAATGAGCTGAAATCAAGATGGCGGCAGGGCTGGATTCTTTGTAGAGAATCCTTTTCCTCATATTCTCTAGCTTCTAGAGTCCAACCTGCTTTCCTCGGTTCATGGCCCCTTTCCCCTACATCTTCAAAGGCATCAACATTAGGCCAAGTCCTGTCTCTCTCTCTCTCTCTCTCTCTCTTTCCTCATTCTCTCGTCTCCAGCCTCTTCCACATCTAAGGACCCTTGTGATTACAATGAGCCCACTTGGATAACCCAGGATAATCTCATCATCTCATCTCCAGATCAGTTGAAGGTGATATTAATTCTATCTGCAACCTTAATTCCACTTTGCCACGCATGTAACAGGTTCTAGGGATTAGGAAGTGGGTGTCTCTGAGGATTCAGGAGGTACTCTATTTACCACGAGACCCAAGTTGATCTAGTCCCCCATTCTCCCTACAGTCGCCTCTCTTGATTACCCCTTGCTGACTCCACTCTCACTGTATCTGCTTTGTACCAGGCACTGTGCTATGTGCTTTAACATACATACTCTCATTTAAATCCTCAAAACAATGCCATAAGATAAATAGTTTTACCCCATTTTTCCAGAAGAAAAAATTTAAGATTCAGAGAAACTTGAAACTTCTTGATCAACAGCCCCCTAGTAGTAAAAACTAACTTTTCTTACTCTGAGGCCAGTATTCTTTCCACTATACCCTGATACCTCTATTTGAATTAGCAACCTCACTGACACTTTAGAACTGGTAACATTTCTGGTACTTTTTAATACTAAATAATTGTTCAGATTTCAGCTTGTCTTCTGAATTTGTTGATGAATAATCTTCCTTAAAAGATAAGGATTTACACAATTAAATGAATACTACCCCCCTTAAAAATTACTCTAAAACTTTATATTTCGTGAACTTGAAAAACTAAATAATACCTGAATTTTATGTGCTATTAATAATAAAATCAGTAATAACTGATAAAAATTGGAATTCAAATTAAAAACAGTGAACCATGCTTTGTTTCTATGGTAACAGTGAGAAAAGAAATGAGATGGCCAAAGATATTTTAATTCCAATAAGTTGTTTCACAGTTTTAATATCATTTTAGAAAAATCCAGTTATATCTAATTCTTACTAAAATTTTTAAAATTAGTATTACCAAAGTTTAAAAATTAATCCCAGGTATTTTTTTAATCCTCATCCAAAGATATGTTTATTGATTTGAAAGAGAGAGAGAGGAAGAGAGAAAGAGAGATAGGGAAACATCAATGTCAGAAACTGATCAGTTGCCTCCTGTATGAGCCCTGACCAGGGACCAAATCCTCAACCTAAGTATGTGCCCTGACCAGGAATCAAACCTGCAACCTTTTGGTGTATTAGATGACACTCCAACCAGCTGAGCCACCCAGCCAGGGCCAGGTATTTCTAAAAAAAGAGCACCACAGTATTAGAACCTTCCTATGAAGTATTTCAGATCTTCTCAGCCCTACCTCCTATTCCAGCTTCTGTTACAAGCTTAGCTTCTCACAGGTATAACCTGACATTAACTTATTTCACCGTGGCCTACACGAAGTACCTCTCTCTGCTCAGAGCTTCTCAGACATTGCTGCCTGGGACACCAGCAGGAATCTGCTGGCCCTGATGTGCACACCCTGAAAGCACAGGGATGTCAACACATATGAGGCCACTCTTGACTAATGTAGGATGGGAAACAATGGATAATTCTACTCCCTTGTGTTCTCCACATGGGCAGTTCTTAATTCATCGAACTCCTCAGAAGATCCTGACATGATCAACAGGAACCAATAGACAACATCCAATAAAAACTACATTTTTGACTGGCTTTTCCTCTCTCCCTTTTTCACTCTCCCATCAATTAACCCTGCTCCCTGAAATTACTTCTTAAATAAAATAATTCTACATAAGCCTTTGACTCAAGATAAATTTTCAGCAGAACTTAGAGTAAGAGTCCTTCACTTAAGCAGATTCTGTATATCGGTGCATACAGCTTTTACTAAGATTCTACTGTAGCTTTTGTAAATAGCCAGCTTTTTTCAAATCATACATCAAAACTATACATCTTCTTGTCCTAGAGATTTTGGCAGGTCTCTATACAGTATATTTCTTTTCTTTTTTTTTAAGTCAAAAGTAAACCTTTTATTTATTTTTTTAAATCATATTTATTTTATTACAGTTGTCTCAATTTTTCTCCCTTTGCCCTCCTCCACCCATCCCACCCACCCCCAGACCTACACTCCCACTGTCAATTCCCACACTGTTGTCCATGTCCATGGGTCATTCATACATGCTCTTTGTCTAGTCCCTTCCCCTTCTTTCCACCATTGTCCTCCTTCCCCATCCACTCTGGTCACTTTCAGTCTGCTCCATGTTTCCATGCCTGTTGTTTATTTTGTTCATTAGTTTATTTTGTTCCACTTACAAGTGAGATCATATGGTATTTGTCTTTCACCAACTGGCTTATTTCACTTAGCATAATATTCTCCAGTTCCATCCATGTTGTCGCAAAAGGTAGGCGTTCCTTCTTTTTTTTTTTAATGCAGATTGATTTTTATTTATTTATTTTTAAATGTCAAAATCCATTATAAAATATTTAAAATTTAAATCCATTATAAAGTCTCAGCAATTAAAACAACATGACACCAGCACAGAATTAATAAAGTAGGTCAATGAAATAAAATGAACATTCTAGGAACAAATGTATATATCTCTCTAACAATGTAATATATGATTAATTTGATATTTCAAATCAATGGAGAAAATAAGGTTTTTTCAACAAATAAGGTGCATGGACCACTATTACTTGAAGTAAAACAAATATAGAGCCCTATTTCACACATTATACAAAAAACATTCAGGTGAGTTAAAAATCAACATGTAAAACCTAAGGAGTTTTAGGAGAAAATACAAATTTTTTTTTACCCTGAAGTAACATATTCAAACCCAGAAGACATAAAGTAAAATACTGACAAGATGACTATATTAAACATTTAAGACTATACAGTACTATGCATGTAAAAAAAGTTAAAGGACAAGTAATAGAATATGAAAGTATTTGCAACACATCTAAAAAAGGATTAATAGGGTTTTTTTTAGGGAAAGAACTCTAAAACATTTAGTCAAAATGGATAAAGAATACTGAAAAGTCATTGAAAGCTTTCTTAAAATAATAGAAATAGGCAAGAAATCTACAAAAACATGTTTAGTTTCAACAAATAATAAAGTAACAATTAAAATAACACATCATTCTCACAATCAGATTAATAAGTATTAAGTATATTAGTAATATCAAGTATTGGTGACTGTGAAAGGAACTGGATATTCATAGACTCTTTTTCTTCATCTTCTTAAAGCGGTCCCTTTAGCATATCTTACAATGCTGGTTTGGTGGAGGTGAACTCTTTCACCTTCTTTTGTCTGGCAAATTCTTTATTTTGCCTTCCATTTTAATTGAGGGCCTTGATGGGTAGAGCAGTCTTGGTCACAGACCTCTGCTGCTCCATACTTCAAATATTTCTTGCCATTCCGTTCTGACTTGTAGTGTTTCTATCAAGAAGTCACCTGCTAGCCGTATTGGGGCTCCCTTGAATGTTACGGCCTCCTTCTCTCTTGCTGCCTTTAGGATTCTATGTTTATCTTTGCTATTTGCCATTTTAATGATGATGCGTCCTGGAGTGGGCCTCATTAGGTTCCTCTTGAATGGGACCCTGTGTGCTTCCTGGACTTGCATAACTTTTTCTCTCCTTAAATTAGGGAAGTTTTCTATCATGACTTTTTCAAACAGGTTCTCTATCCCTTGCTTCTCTTCTTTTCCTTCTGGTATCCCTATTATATGGATATTATTACATTTCAGGTTGTCCTGCATTTCCCTCAATGCCTCTTCATTCTTTTTCAGTCTTTTTCCATTTTCTTGCTCTTTCTGGGAGCTTTTCTCTACCTTATCCTTCAGCTTGATGATTCCATTCTCTGCTTCATCTAGCCTGCTTTTGATTCCTTCTACTGTGTCCTTCAATTCAGAAATGGTATTCTTCATTTCCTCTGCCTCTTGTTCATAGTTTCTATGTCCTTTGTCATGCTGATATAGTTTGCAATAAGTTCCTCGTAGTTTCTCTGTAGTTTTTTGTAATTCTCTCTGAGCTCACTGAACTCATTGGGCTTCTTTAGAACCATAGTTTTGAACTCAATATCTGATAGTTTACTTGCCTCTATTTCATTTAATTCTCTTTGTGGGGATTCCTCCTTTCCCTTTGACTGGGGGGTGTTTCTATGTCTTCCCATTATTTATTTGTGAGACTCTTCTTTTTACTTCTGCTTCTTAAATTGATGTGTCTTGACTTCCTGACTTCATGGTGTGAACTTCTATGGTAGAAAAAAAACGCTGTTTTTTCTTTCTGGATCTGCCTCTGATGATGTCAGATGTTGATCCTGTCTGACCTTAAGCAGTCTGTTCAGAGACTTCCAGGAATCTACTCTCTGTGCCTTTGTCCTGCAATGGTTAATCTAGTCACTCTGCACTTAGCAGTCATGCTTAGGTACCACAGGGTGGGGTAGAGTCCCTCCTGAAGGTGGGGTTATTGGGTCTTCTCATGCTGTTGCCACTCAGGGGAGTGGTCTTCCTGAGCCATATGGCTGCTGCCATATGGGGGAGGAGTAAGCACCAGGATCCCACCAGCTGCTCTCTCAGTTCTCTCCCCAAAGACTCCATCATCAGTCTCCCCTCAAGTGTGTCTAGACCACTCTGCATCCCCTTTAGCCAGGGATGTACTTTAGCCTGTGGCTGCCACTCTGTACATAGTAGTCAGGCTTAGACACCACAGGGCCAGAGCTGATTCTCTCCTGGCAGCGGACCTGTTGTGTCCTCTCATGCTGTTGCCGCTCAGAGGAGTGGCCTACCTGAGCAAGATGGCTGCTGCCGTATAGAGGGTGAGTCAGCACCAGGATTCCGCTGGCTACTCTCTTAGTTCTCTCCCTAAAGCCTCCTTGCCCAGTGTTTCCTCAGGCATCTCTAGCCCACTCTGCCCGCCCCCCGCCTTTGCTGGAGCCCAGGGTAAGTGGCTGCAATAAAAATTTATGCTTTGGCCCTTTAGAAGGCTCTTTGTGTCTCCAACCTCCCATCTCTGGGAAAGACAACCCTGCTGCTTTTGCAGCTGGCTGTTATCTGTGTACTTTTTGGGCTCTGGTGCTATAGGCTGGAGATCCTTGCTTACGGTTTAGATCCCACTCTTCTCAGGAGGATCTAACTGGCTATTTCAATATCCTTCTGATGCTGCTGCCCATGAGTGCCCTGCCTGCCTTCTCAAGTCTCTACCGCACTCCTTACCAGTTAGGTTGTGCCAAAGCTGATTCTTCTGTCTGTCTGGGGTTATAAGGCTCCTCTCTCACTATTGTTCATTTGTTTCTTCCAGGTGATATCTCTACAATTTAGTTGTAATTCCTTATTGGTCCTGGGGAGGAGGTCAGTGTGACTTCCATTCACTCCTCCACCAGAGGAGAGTTGGTTTCTCTCCTCTGTACAGTATATTTCTTGATAACTACAATCAAATAAGGCATATGTAAAATATAGCTTTTGCATTTGAACTTTTAAATGATAAATGGTTTGTTCAATTTTAACTCTGCTATACATCTTTTTAATAACCTTTGGAAAATCACTTAACCTTTCTATGCCTGAACTATCACCTTTATAAAAATGGAATATAACTCTTACCTCACAGGTTGTTATAAGGATTCAATGAGGTAAAGTATGTGAAAATGCCCATTATGTTGCCTGACAGATACTCAGCCTGGAAAATAATGTTTCCTGCTGTTACCATTATTACATTATTGATTTTATTACTTATAGATTATTGATTATATTGATTTTATTTAAAATCCTGCCATCATGGGGATAAAAGATCCATTTCATGGACACGCTATTACACCATAAACTTTTTATTACATTGTATTTTGTAGCCATAAGGAAATATTTGAATCCATATACAATTTGCCTCCATGCACAACCAAAAGAAGGACAACAACAAATTTAAAAACAAAAAATAACCAGAACTGCCAAAAAATCAAACTGAATGAAAGTCCAACAACCAAGGAGCTAAAGAAGTAACATTCATCCAGACCGGTAGGAGGGGCCGAGACAGGCCATCGGGATGGAGAGGACGCATGGCAAGGCAGCGGTTGGAGGACTGGGCAGTCCCATATTTGTATGTGGATAAACCATGAGGAACAGCTGGGGAGTGAGACAGACTGTGCAGGCCAGCGGTCCAGTGCAGGAAATGAAAGCCTCAAAACCTCTGGCTGTAAAAATCTGTGGGGGATATGGCAGCAGGAGATACTCCTAGCGTCACAGGAGAGTTTGTTGGACAGACCCACGGAGTCCAGAACGTATACAAACCCATCTACTAGGAAATCAGCACGAGAAGGGCCAAATTTTCTCATGGGTAGTAGGGGAAGTGACTGAAAGCTGCGCAGGAACCAAGCAAATGGCATTGTTCTACCTTGGGCCCCTCCCCCACAGACAGTGTCACAACACAACGACCTGCGTTGTTCCACCCTGGTGAACACCTATGGCTCTGCCACTTCCAACATAACAGGCATGTTGAGAGAAAGAAATATGGCCCAAATGAAAGAACAGATCAAAGCTCCAAAAATAAAGCTAAGTAATGAACAGATAGCCAACTTATCAGACGCACAGTTCAAAACACTGGTAATCTGGATGTTCGCTGAATTGGTTGAGTATGGCCGCAAAATGGAGGAAACAATGAAGGCTACACAAAGTGAAATAAAGAAAAATATATAGGGAACCAACAGTAAAGGGAAAGAAATCAGGACTCAAATCAACAATCTGGAGCAGAAGAAAGAGATAAACATTCAATCAGAATAGAATGAAGAAACAAGAATTCAAATAAATGAGGAGAGGCTTAGGAACCTCTGGGACAACTTTAAACATTCCAACATTCAAATCTTAGGGGTGCCAGAAGGAGAAGAGGAAGAGCAAGAAATTGAAAACTTACTTGAAAAAATAATGAAGGAGAACTTCCCCAATCTGGCCAAGGAAATAGACTTCCAGGAAGTCCAGGAATCCCAGAGAGTCCAAAAGAAGTTGTACTTAAGGAAGCACACACCAACGCACACCATAGTTAAATAACATAAGATTAAAGATAATTAGAGAGTCTTAAAAGCTGCAAGAGAAAAGGAGATAGTTACCTACAAAGGACTTCCCATAAGAATATGAGATGATTTCTCAAAAGAAACCTTGCAGGCAAGAAGGGACTGGTGAGGAGTATTCAAAGTCATGAAAGACAAGGACCTACATCCAAGATTACTCTATCCAGCAAAGCTATCATTTACAATGGAAGGGCAGATCAAGTTCTTCCCAGATAAAGTCAAGTTAAAGGAGTTCATCATTACCAAGCCCTTATTATATGAAATGTTAAAAGGACTTCTCTAAGAAAAAGATGAAGATCAAAAACTGAGAATAGTAAAATGACAACAAACACAACTTTTAACAAGTGAACCTAAAAAACAAAAACAAAAACCACGTAAGCAAACAGCTAGAACAGGAACAGATTTCACAGAAATGGAGATCAGAGGGGAGAATGTGGGGAAAGGTACAAGGAATAGGAAGCATAAATGGTAGGTACAAAATAGGCAGGGGGAGATTAAGAATAATATATGAAATGGAGAAGCCAAAAAACTTATATGTACGATCCATGGAGATAAACTAAGAGGGTGGGGGAATGCTAGGGTGAGGGGCACTGGAGAGTGGAGGGGAATAGAGGGGAGGAAAAAATGGGACAACTGTAATAGCATAATCAATAAAATATATATAAAAAAAGAATGAAAACATTTTAATCCATTTAATGATGAGAACCAAGGTGACTCCACAGAATAAACTGAGAAGACTTCTCTGTGGATCTTTGAAGTGAGAGACTTTAAGGCAGTATTGCTTTAACAAAATACCTTTACCTTATAACCAACCCTGCCCTGTCTTTCCCCTGCTACTAAATGCACACAGGTCTCATGTAGCTTGTTCATCAATTCAACAAATATAAAAAATCTCACTATACTGTGTTTTAGTAATTAATCAATTAGATCATGTAAAGTGTTTATTTGCATTATTATGAGGTTAATATAAATGGACTGGGTTAACTAATTGGCTAGCTGCCCAGGAATTCAGAGGTTCTGTTGCTAGATCCACATCTATTCCTGTCCTAGCTGTGATTTGTCACCACCTGGTGGCACATTAGACTAAATCTTAGCTATTGATGGGAATGGTTCTGGGTACCGTACTGATAGGTTAGGGCAGCATCAGTGATTCCAGGAACAGTGAATTGGCTTGTGTTTCATCAGCTCACTGCAAGAATACTTGGCCAGTAATAATACACAGGTACACACACTCTGCTTCCTCAGAACTGCCTGCCATTTAACCACCAACCTCACTCACCTCACTATACCCTCTCTTAGAAAGAATTTTATCCTCCATCCCTTTCCCCACCCTCCACACCCCATACAAAAAAGGGCTGAACATAGGACAGAAACTAGTGGCCCAATTCATTATATATTAATTTTCATTATTTTATGGCAGTTCTGGTTGTTTCTTTTGTTTTTAGATTGGTTGTGCAAAGAAGCAAAGCATATCTACAATGCCCCCATCTTGACCAGAAGTCTAATTGTCATTATTGATAAGGCATATTATAATAGGGTTTTACAGTCTTTGTTGAAAGTATGCCATCCATATTCCAGGCTTTGCCCAAGGTACTGGTGATACATTAAGTAGCAAAAATCAAAAGGTCTACTTTTTTAGGTTACTAAACCTTCAGCTTAATAGAAAATGAAGAAATTTATCACATAATCTTACAAAACAAATGTGACAGTGGTATGAAGGAGAAAAGTTGGTTGCTAGGCAGATCTGTAACAAAATTTAACATAAAGAGAACTAGGAAGGGTTCCCTGAATAAATGATTCATCTACAAGGGCTGAAGGTTGACTACACAACGGAGAAGCAGATAAATTCCAACACAGGCAACAGAATGTGTAATGGAGATATTTTGAAAAAATTAAAATTATGCATTTTTAACTCCCCTTTGTAAATCATGTTTTCCTGAAGTTTTTCCCCCTTTTAGATCAAGCCATGAGTTTTGCTGTGCACATAAAATGACAGAACATGGACTTAGGGAAAAAATGTCACTCTTCTGCTTTGAGGATGAGGGTTACCCCTTTGAGACCATAGGAAGACTGCTTTCTTGTAGCTAGGCTTCATGATAGAGAAAAGTTCTACCTACTTTTGCTAGTGTTGTTATCATTATTGTTTGCAGTTTTGTTTGTTTTTAATTTGAATAATTCCTTTTTAAGTATCAAGAGACAAGCCAGATGAATTCGAACAAAAGGATACTATTGTTAAGACATCCTGAAAATGGGTCAAAAGATATTGTATAAATGAGGTTTCAACCCTAGCTAGAAGGCTAGAGAAACTTTTCAAAGAGAAACCAAGGAAGAAAAAAGGAGAGAATACCAGGAAGTCAAATCTGAGTGTCCTCACTTTCCTTGTAGTGCTTAAGGTAAATAATACTCTTGATCCTTGATAGAATAAGTCCCTTAGCTTTGTTATCCTTCTTAAGATTGCCTTAGCAACTGATAGTCTCTTGCATTTCCATGTGAATTTTAGATTCAGCACTTCAATTTTCACAATAAAATTCCTAGGAATTTGATTAGGATTATGTTGAAACTATAGATTAATTTAGGAAAAATGGTATCTTTATATTATTAGTTCTTCCAATCCAAGAACAAGACATATCAAGCAATGTACTTAGAGATTTCTTTTTTATTTTTACAATAATTTTTAGTAGTTTTTGTCCATTTTTGGTTAAATCTATTCCTAAATTTATGTCAATTTTAATTTTTGATGCTATTGTAAATGGTATAATTTTTAAAATTTCCTGTCTATAATTGCACAAGAGAAAGATTATTTTCTGCTCCAAAAACTTTATCAAAAGCCAAAAAAGAATTCTACAATTTCCTATTTGCATGCAGGAAGAATGACTTCCATATCTGGAGTGATCTTTCCTCATAAGAAAGAAAGAATTTTACTGGCAACATATTCCTCTCTTACTCCTTTCTTCTGTCAAGTAAGTATTAGATATCATTGGTAAAGCATTAGATAGCATTGGTTCAGTAAATGATATCATTACTGGCCTCCGAAGCCTGACTTTGGTTATAGATAACTGTAAAACTGCTTTTAAGAAATTAAATTTTCAAAACAACTTTTAAAAATTATGTTTTAACTGAAACACTGTTTTAAAATAGCTTTGTACTCTATCATATGATTAAAAAAAGACAACCGTTTGGTTATCATAATGAAGAGATCATAACTTGGGATCTTTCTTAATTAGAGCATATAAAGATATATTAGTGACAACAATTAACTATTTTCTAAATCTTTTGTCAGAGAGAAGAGCCTTAGTTTTAGTAGACTGGAATGGTATTTAAGACCACAAAAACTATGAAGAAATGAAATATATTACCATGAAAATTAATTAAGTCAACTTTAGGCACATCAAACAAAAAGTAGAAAAATTCCTTTCGAATTGGTCATATTTAGAGAGTAAATGGAAGAGTAGGCTCTAACTCTTTGAGACTTTATGAATAAAATATAAGTATAGCTTAAAGACATCTGAAAATGTGTGTACTACTATGAAAATGTCTAATTTTCAGATAATAACACACCAGGTACCTTCGATAATATTCTGCAGGCAGTTAGGAGGTGAGTGACATGAAAGTATTAGATATCATTGTTAACTGTTTCTCAGGAAGTAGAAAATCAATCACCAACTTCCTTTGGTCCTTTTGGAGTAAATAAGTAGGATTAGGGAAATGAGTTGAAGTAAAAGGGGAAAGAGAAGGAAGAAAATCACATACTTGCCACCAATTAAAAAGGTGCTACTTTGTTAACAGTTGCTCACTGTTTCAGGAGGAAATTTTTCACTTCTCTGATTCTGTTGTCATGGTGATGAAAATGGAGATCTGTTTCTTCCCAGCTCTGAAATTCCATATAGCAATGATTCACTGAAGTATGAGGCAACTCTGGAAGAGAAGGCATGAGGTAGGAGAAAGTGACAATTGTTGAGCCCCTAGTAGGTACAAAGCAGTTTCCATGATCTCATTTAACCCTGGCATGAACACTGGGAAGTATCCTCAATTTACAAAGGGGGAAACAGATCCTCAAAGCACCTTGAACAATAACATTTAAGTACTTTAAGATGATTTAATTTTTTTAATGTTTAAAACTGTACAGGGGTGTCTACCTGAACAGCTAAGAATCATATCTCAGATCTGAAGTGTAAGTAGCACCCAAGTATACTCTAGAGTATATGTGCATTTAGGGGTGTGGGGGTTTTTTGTTTAGAATTTTGGATTTTTGTGCTGTATGTAGGAGTTTAGACCTAAATCACATGAAAATTGGCCCATACTCATAGTCCTCTGGTAATACATTTAAACAAGAGAAAATCGCTACTGCAGAAGTCTAATGAAACTAAGAAATGTAACAGAGTGGTACCAAAACCCTGGAGAAGACAGGGGCATGGAGAAAACCCCAAGGCAGAACTGCAGACTAGAAGTGCTTTGCCCTCCCTGTGAAAGGAAGGGCCACAGGAGGAGGGAAATTGCCTGAGGCAGATGGGCAGCTGGTGACTGACAGAAGGGGGCTTGTGCATGAGTGTCTGGAGACGTCGACCCCTTACGGAACATGGTGGCTGGAAGAGGGGCAGCAGCAAGCATGGCCAACACTGGCCCTCACTTTTTGGAAGGCTGGACACTCCCACTGACTTTGGGGACACATGAGATTCTGGGAGGAGACTTAAACAAAAGTTGGACAGAGGCTCACTCTCTTGGCTGCTTGGCCTTTTGGCTTCTGGTGCTCTCTTGCTTTGCCCTTCACCAGTGGGAGTCGCAGACGCCGGGACCACCTGGGGCATAGGCCTGAGCTTTGGGAAGCCAGCTCCCCTCCCCGAAGACAGGTCCCACACTGGGATGCGTGCAAGGGTGTGCCAGGCTCCAACCCTTGGGGTGCTACGACCCAGGGCAGCCGGGCACACGGGTCCTTGGCTGTTTCCACTCTCTCACCCTGAGAACAGCACATGGAGGCATGAGCTAGCTGGGAAGTTGCTCGCAGGTGGAGTTTCCTCTCAACGACAGCCTGCAGTGATTTGGGAGCACATCCCAGACCCTGAGAGAGAGAGAGAGCTTCTGTGAGGCGATGGCAGCTCTGGAACCAGAGAGAGTGAATCTGAAACGTAAAGACAGAGGCCCATTCGAGTAAAAACCTTTGGCTACAGAAAAGCAATACTGGGGAACTTCTGGGCATAGATTTGGACTTTAATCTTCCTGGGGGCGGTTGGTTTTCTACGCTTTGCAGAAGAGATTGACTAGGTCAGCTCAGAGCAGGAATGCTCCCAGCTCCCTCAAATTGGGAACCCTGTTAATAAAAATGTATTTCCTTCCCCACAAATCTTCATGTTATGTGTATACATGGCAACAAGCAGACAGACCCCATGCTGCCCAGTTACAGAAACAGAAAGGACCAATTGAAATTACATTGTCAAGAACATGGAGAGTTGGGAAAGTCATGGAGAAGAGGTAACTGTGTGAGTTGGACCTTAAGGAGTAAGTTCCCCAGACTGGTAAATTCAGCTGGAATTTTGATAGGGATGGTATTGAATCTACAGATCAATCTGGGGAGTATAACCATCTTAGCAATATTAAGTTTTGTAATACACAAACATGGGATATCCTTCCATTTCTTTAGCTCCTCTTATTTCTTCAGGAAATACAAATCTTTCACAGGAATCATAAACAAGAGACTCTGGGAGAGCACTCAGAAAAAAGAAAAAGCTGCCTGAAAACTTCCCAATTTCCAGAAAGCTTGGCTACATTTTTGTAGTGTGTATGTGCTCCATGAGATTCCTTTGTTTCTTTATAGTAAACCTGCTGTGTTTACCCTGGTTTTAATTGGTTTCTGCTCCTGGCAAACAAGTGATCCTGGGCTAAGACTTTTCCTATCAAAATTAATAAGACTTTGAAAAGCTCAAAAGTGTTCCAAAATCAGAGCTGAGAATTGAACTCAGGTGCAGCTGGCTCCAAAGTCCAGGTTTTTTCTGTTCTGATCCTTTATGAATCCTTGCATTTAACTGTTTGTCAATGTACCTTTAAGAGTTAGGCCACATTGCAGACCTGCTAAATAACTACTTATCAAATTGCACCTCCGCCTTCTAGAATGGCATTTTTCTTAAGTGGCATTTCTAATTCCACACTTGGCTTTCTAACTGTGCTTATTCTTGTCTTTCAACTGGAACCCCTGGAAGCTTCCCTTTTTATGATTTTTCTATGCTTAGTAGTTAAAGCTTTGATTCTTCACACACTGAGGATTATGGAAGAAATTGCTGCTTTATTCTTGAACATTATGCTTCTATTAATATATGCCAGCATCGTGTAGCTTTTAATAATAGCACAATTCTCTGGTACCTCTCGTATTGTTAAAAAAAAATTTAGGACATTTGCAAACCACAGATTTATACCAATCAATATGACAGTGTGGAAAAAAGTAAACACTATCTACACAATTCCAGCAGACAGACTTTCTTCTCTTCTTTCTTAATAACAGTGGGACATCTTCTCCAGTAACAAATAACATTGAAGAGACAAAGCCCAGAAAGGAGGGGTAGAAGCTGGAGATGGTATATTTTTAGCTATTGGATTAAATTATGTATATGTGAAGTTGATAATTTATTGAAGGGGAACAGGGAAGTCTATGTAAATGTTTGCAGATGAATAATTAATGTGACTTTCCCACATCACTAGGCCTTTAATTAAAGCCACTGTGAAACAAAGCAAGAACGAAAAAGCACATTATTACAGCAGCTAATTGTAACTTTCCTTTCCTAAGTAACATTTGAGATCTCATGCTTAATTAGCATCTTTAAAGAAGGATAGACTATACCTAGAGTGAACAGTTGTTTTTTTATACCAGTTTAACTAATTCCCTGCAGACCAGAAATCTATTCATATATTAATAAATTTCCTTCTACTAAAATTTTACCCAGGAAATTTTGGGGTTTATTTGTTGGTTTTGCTTTTTCAAATGTATTAATTTTCATTTTAGGGCAATATTTTGGTGCTTCTTAACTTACAAAGTAACATGAATACACCATGTCTTTTTTTTAACATTAATCACTTAATGTGTGGTTCCATCTGCTACTTACACACTCTGACAGAGCATTTGACTCATCTCTCTCATATCATATTATTATCTCTTTCTTAGTCACTTTTCATCCTGGTAGTCCCATTTTTCGTGTTTTTTTTGTAAATTTTGCTCATTTCTATTCTCCTTTTTCTGTCTCTTTCACTTTTATTTTTGTCTCTCTTTCCCATCTGCTTCAGCTTCTCTTCATAATCTTACCTTTTATGTCTTTTCCCTCTTCTTTTTATTGCCACCTGTTCTTGTGTATTCTTTCTCCCAGTCTGTCTCTTCACATTCTGCTCCATCTCTGTTCTCATCGTCATGACCATAGTACCTGAGTGAATACTGAACCCACAAGAATCGATGCTTCCCTGACAGCTTCTTTGATGGAGTGTTTTATATATGTGATAGACTAGATGTATGTAAAGAGCTGTACCATACCATACAGCTCTTTTGAAAATCGATTTTCTGACATAGAGTGGGTTTGGAGTCAGAAGATCTAGCCCTGGTTTTTAACATTTATAAACTGGATGTCCTTGAGCAAATCACTTTACCTCAGAGAGGCTCAATGTCGTTTATAAAAGGAGAGCTCTTTGAGCTCTCTAAAGTCCCGTTCAGTTTTATAAATGCTATTGCTTATCCACACCTTCTTGTGGAAAGAAGGAGGAGGACCCAGCTTTTAGTCCTCCCATAGGCACTGGCTTGGCTCAAATAAATCTAGGTATAGTGGAATTTTAGGCAGCAAGGGAAGATAGTTTAGGGCAAGAAGCCTCCCCTTAAAATATACTTTTTGTCTGTGCTGCTAAGACAAGCATTGAAAATGGAGAATAGGGTGGAAAAAGGAGAAAGTTTGAGGGCACGGTCCCTGGAACCCTGAGATGTGGTGGTTCCAAGGAGAGAAATTGTAAAGCTTGACCTCTTGCTTCCTCCAATGTTATGGGTCTGAGAGCATCACATAAAGTTCAGAACAACTTCCTGCTTTATCCAGTTGGCCCAGATTCAGCACCAACCCAGAACAAATGAGTTTGACCATTCAAATGCCTATCACCTGTATTTATTTACATGAGCTACTCACTTTATTCAAACTTATTTATTAAGATTTAGAAGCTTATCAAATATAAAAATAAATTATAACAAAATAGTAATAGATAAGAAATAATGACAGAGTAAAAGCAAGATGAAAGGACAGATAATGTATGCCATAATATTCTCCAAACTTATTATGGGTTGCTATAAATTTAGCTCTGAGCTTCCTGGCAGTCATTGCAAAGAGGAACATAATCAGTTATAAAATATAAAATCCTGTCCTGGCAGAGTGGCTCAGTTGGTTGGATCATCATCCTGTACACTAAAGAGTTGCAGATTCGATCCCCAGTTGGGGCGTATACAGGCAGCAATCAATCGATGTTTCTCTCTCTCTTTCTCCCCCTTCCTTTCCATCTAAATAAAAACATATCCTCAGGTGAGAATTTAAAAAATGTTTTTAAATAAAATAAAATATAAAGTCCTTAATAGGTAAATAAAACAAACACTTAGGAGTTACATAACTATTCCAGGTACCATGAACAGAAATTTCTTCCATGGCTACTCATGTAGAAAATAATTTATAATGTATTAAATTATATCTTCAATAGCATCCTTAGAGTTAATATAATATGTTTTATGGGATTATGTCTATACTATACTTCAACAGATAAATACTAAGCCAAAATTCAATGCTTATTTTTATCCTTAAATTTCATGAAGAACAATAGTAATCATGTTCATCCTTAAATATTCCAGATTAATTGATGTCACTGTAAGCTTCACTGATTACAACATAAAATTCTGTTCATGTATGTTTAGTCTTCAGAGTTTGTATGTTCAAATATTTATAACAATAAAAAATTAAATTTTACTGAAATCCTGAAAGAAGAATCTGGGAGGCATAATAAACTCTCTCTGAAAATGTCAACTTGGCATGCTTCTGAGACCAAAATGGCAAAGAAAAGTGGGGCTTTCAGATAAAACAAGGAAATAAAACTGTCCTGCCTCAAGGAGGGTGTAAAAAGAGTAGTACTGGGTAAGGATTATACAGCTTCAAAATTGGTGGCTAGGGTTATGTTTTAATACAAAGCTATAATCAAGCAGCCTAAATTGACAAGTTAAATACAAATATAACACTGTACCCCAGTTAACTTCACAGATTACTTCTATATAGTTTATTCCTAATTCCAGCCCTCCTGGGAATAACTAATCTAACTGATCTATTAGCATAAGTACTCTTACCAAAAAGATTCTATGTCTGTAGAATCTTAGTCTGTTCATGATGGTAGAACAAAATACCATAAACTGGGTGGTTAATATACAGCAGAAATTTTATATCTCACAGTTCTGGAAGCTGGGAAGTTCAAGACCAAGGTGCCAGCAGATTCAGTGTCTGAGGAGGGCCTGATTTCTCATAAACTGCCATCTTTTCATTGTGTCCTCAAGGAATGCTCTTTGGGGCCTTTCTTATAAGGAGAGGCCAGTCCCATTGGGAGGAACTAATTACCTCCCAAAGGCCCCTCCTCCAAATATCATCACCTTGGGGTTAGGATTTTAACATGAATTTTGGGGGGACATACACATTCAATCCATTGTATATGGATTACATACAGGGTGGGGCAAAAGTAGGTTTATAGTTGTTCCTATGGAAAATAATACAATAATTAATAAATAATAATACAAGAATAAACTCTTACATGTACTAACAACTGTAAACCTACTTTTGTCCTACCCTGTGCGTGTGTGTGTATATATATATATATATATATATATATATATATATATAAAATATCACAAAGATACATTAAAAAACTAAATAACAGAAAATGGTCTATCCCACAATTCACACACAAAATATCTTAATGATATACAAGGAAATGAAGATTGCTGAGCTACCTCTGCTTGCAAAGCTCATCTCTCTTACCTTGGATCCGCAGCACTGTAATTTTTGGTGCCCTTCCTCCCAGGGAGTCCGCTGCATCAGCTCCATGTCCATGGGGTGAAGTCAAACAGACCTAAACCCTGCATGGTAAACAGCTCCCTGCAGAAGCTGTTGGCCATTCATATGTTAGGGTTTTTGAGGCCTTTTTCACCAGACTGTTAAAGTTACTCTGGTTGACCCTGCCTCTTAGGAAAAACTTCGTTAATTAAATGAGTCCACCCACCTACATTTTGAAATGACAGATCTTTAGCAACCACCAGGATCGTTCAAAAATCAACACTAAAAGCAAAGTCTTGTCTTCCACATTAATTTGGGGCTCAGCAGTATTTTCTGTTTCTACTTCCCAGAAATTTACTAGTTTTTTTTCATAAGGCTTTTATCAAGTTCAAATTCCTTCTCTTCATCAGAGGTTGTTTTAGGGGTCTTGATATGATCTGAGATAAGGATGGATCAGTAATAGTAGCACACAAATGTATTTGACTATGAGCTCCTTCAGAGTAGGGTCTTTTGTCTAGGTCTCCTGTACCTAACTGATAGCACCTGGCACAAGGGATAGGCCCAAAATAAGGGTTAAATAACCTGAGTTGAATGTGTAAATAATTTATCATGAGAAATAGAACAGCTAAGTGTATCTCATCATCTCAGCTAATCAACATAATTGCTTCTCAAAGACAAATCTAATTGAGGTCAGAAGATAGCCTATATACAATAAGGACAATAGTCTGAAGACATTTTATTTAATTTTTTTATATCATTTTTATTCTATTACAGTTTTCTCAATTTTTCACCCTTTGCCTACATCCACCCATCCCACCCTGCCCCCCACTCCCACAGTCAGCTCCCACTCTGTCGTCCATGTTCATGGGTCATTCATACATGTTCTTTGTTTAGTCCCTTCACCTTCTTCACACCATTGTCCTCCTTCCCTACCCCCTCTGGTCACTTTACGTCTGCACCATGTTTCCAGGCCTGTGGTTTATTTTGTTCATTAGTTTACTTTGTGGAATAGATTCCATTTATAGGCAAGATCATATGTTATTTGTCTTTCACCGACTGGCTTATTTCACTTAGCATAATATTCTCCAGTTCCATCCATGTTGTCGCAAAAGGTAGGAGTTCCTTCTTTCTTTTCGTTTTATGCAAATTGATTTTTATTTATTTATTCTTAAATGTCAAAATCCATTATAAAATATTTAAAACTTAAATCCATTGTGAAGTCTCAGCAATTAAAACAACATGACACCAGCACAGAAATAATCAAGCAGATCAACAAAATAAAATGAACATGCTAGAAACAAACATATATATCTGTCTAACAATGTAGTATATGATTAACTTGATATTTCAAATCAATGGGGAAAGTAAGGCTTATTCAACAAATAAGGTGCATGGACCACTATTACTTGAAATAAAACAAATATAGAGCCCTATTTCACACATTATACAAAAAATATTCAGGTGAGTTAAAAATCAACATGTAAAATCTAAGGAGTTTCAGGAGAAAATACAAAATAATATTTTTTTTACCATGAAGTAAAATATTCAAACCCAGAAGCTATAAAGTAAAGTGCTGACAATATGACTATATTAAACATTTAAGACTATATAGTAATATACATATAAAACAAGTTAAAGGACAAGTAATAGAATAGGAGAGTGTTTGCAACACATCTAAAAAAGGATTAATAGTAGTATATTTTTAGGGAAAAAATTCTACAAACATTTAATCAAAAAATGGATAAAGAATACCAAAAAGTCATTGAAAGCTTTCTTAAAATAATAGAAATAGGCAAGAAATCTACAAAAACAGGTTTAGTTTCAACAAATAATAAAATAACACTTAAAATAACACAACATTGTCACAATCAGATTAATAAATATTAAAAAATATTGGTGATATCAAGTATTGGTGACTGTGAAAGGAACCGGGTATTCGTAGACCCCTTTTCCTTCATCTTCTTAAAGCAGTCCCTTCAGCATAGCTTGCAATACTGGTTTGGCAGAGGTGTATTCTTTTTGCCTTCCTTTGTCTGGGAAACTCCTTATTTCGCCTTCCATTTTAATTGAGAGCCTTGCTGGGTAGAGCAGTCTTGATTGCAGGCCTTTGCTTTCCATGACTTGGAATATTTCTTGCGATTCCCTTCTGGCTTGTAGTGTTTCTGTCGAGAAGTCAGCTGCTAGCTGTACCAGGGCTCCCTTATATGTTACTGCCTCTTTCTCCTTTGCTGCCTTTAATATTCTGTTTGTCTTTGCTATTTGCCATTTTAATGATGACGTGTCTTGGAGCGGCCTCATTGAGTGCCTCTTGAACGGGACCCTCTGTGCTTCCTGGACTTATGAGACTTTTTCTCTCCTCAAATTAGGGAAGTTTTCCATCATGACTTTTTCAAACAGGTTCTCTATCCCTTCCTCCTCCTCTTCTCTTTCTGGTATTCCTATTATATGGATACTATTACGTTTCAGGTTGTCCTGCACTTCCCTAAAGGCCTCTTCATTCTTTTTGAGTCTTTTTTCATTTTCCACTCTTTCTGGGAGCTGTTTTCTACCTAATCCTCCAGCTCGCTGATGAATTCCTCTGCTTCATCTAGCCTGCTTTTGATTCCTTCTACTGTGTCCTTCAATTCAGAAATGGTATTCTTCATTTCCTCTGCCTCTTGTTGATAGTTTCTATGTCCTTTTTCATGCTGAAATACTTTGCAATAAGTTCCTCATAGTTTCCCTGTAGTTTTTGCTAATTCTCTCTGAGCTCACTGAGCTTCCTTAGAACCATTGTTTTGAACTCAATATCTGGTAGTTTACTTGCCTCTATTTCATTTAGTTCTCTTTGTGGGGATTCCTCCCTTCCCTTTGACTGGGGGGTGTTTCTTTGTCTTCCCATTACTTGTGAGGCTCTTCTTTTTGCTTCTACTTCTTAAATTGATCTGTCTTGATTTCCTGACTTTGTGGTGTGAACTTCTATGGTAGAAAAAAGCCGCTGTTTTTTCTTTCTGGATCTGCCTCTGATGATGTGAGATGGTGACCCTGTCTGACCTTAGGCAGCAGTTCGAGACTTCCAGGAATCAACTGTCTGTGGCTGTCTACTTTAGCTGTTAATCTAGTCACCCTGCACTCAGCAGGCCGGCTTAGACACCACAGGGTAGGGCAGAGTCCCTCCTGTGGGCGGGGTGTTTGGGTCCTCTCACGCTGTTGCCACTCAGGGGAGTGGTCTGCCTGAGCCCCATGGCTGCTGCCCTGTGGGGGAGGAGTCAGCACTGGGATCCCGCCAGTTGCTGTCTCCATTCTCTCCCGAAAGCCTCCTTCCCCAGTCTCTTCAGAGTTCTCCATCCCAGTCTGCCCCCACCTTTTCCAGAGACCAGGGTAAGTGGCTGTTAGATTCTGCTAAAGGTAATTTTTCTGTCTGTCCAAGGTTATAAGGCTCCTCTCTCACTTTTGTTCAGTTGTTTTTTTCTTGGTGTTTCTCCATAATTTAGTTGTAATTCCAGATTGGTCCTGGGAGGAGGTCAGTGTGATTTCCACTTACTCCTCCACCATCTTGATCCCGATCTGATCATAAGACGTTTTAAATGATACTTTCATAGAGCTGGACTATCCTTTTAAATCACCTCATCAGGGATAGCAAGTAGCAGGAATACACTGACCAAACAAATGACATTAATACAGTTGATAATAATTTTAATATGCATCCCAGAAAGATAGGGGCAGAGGCAGAATACCATTTCCATTTTTCCAAATCCTCACATTAAAACAGGAAGAGATACCAGATATCCAAGTCAAAAATGCATGAACATTTTTTAAAAAATTGTATAATAAGGTATGCTTACAAACTACTGAATACAAACGGGTGCAGGAACCACTAACAGCCACAAACTTACATGGTATCAACATCACTTTAGTTAGAAAAATAAAGTAGCCATCAGTCAGTTTCTGACTTGAGAACAAAACCCCTTTATGAGTTCAGGCCCTCCAAGAAAGAGGCACTAATATGGAGTTAGCAGTGCTAGGAGAGAGCAGAACAATGCAGCAAGAGAGCTGGTAATGCAATCAATTGAGCAGAACAGGGGAAAGGAACATCTAGACCAAAGTAGTGAAGGACAACAAAACAGAAAACCCCAGAGAGCAAGTCACCATATTTTTTAAATTTAATGATATACTTTGTTCAACCCATTATATCCAAAATATTATCATTTCAACATGAAATCAATATAAAAATATTAATTAGATCATTTATTTCTTTTTTTAGCAAGTCAGCGTATTTTTCACACCACATAAAATAAAGAGCTCTGTGAAATTAAAAAAACAACAACTTTCCTAGTCTTCCAGTCAAGATGGTAGCATAGGTAAACATGGCTCACCTCCTCACACAACTACATCAAAATAACAAGTAAAATATAGAACAGCCATCATTCATAACTGTAAGAAATCAAGTTGAATCAAAGTCTGATGACAACAAAATTAAAGAAACCACATTCATCCAGACTGGTAGGAGGGGCACAGATGTGGAATGGGCTGGTCCCACATCCAAATGTAGTTGGTAAAAATTTGGGAGGGATATCTTTGGACTCCCAGATGACACCAGGCCCACCAGCCCAGGGTTCCAGTGCCAAGAAGATAAGTCCCCATAACTTCCAGCTACAGAAAAACAGTGAAGATTGAGTCTGTGGAAGAAACTTCTGGAGCCCCAAGCAGTTCCTCTTAAATATCCCACACATGGACTCACAGACTCAGACTCACTCCCTCTGAGCTCCAGCACCAGGGTAGCAGCCTCAAAGGCACCAGTGGCACACGGGAAGAAACTGAAGTGTTTAGCATCAAGGCAAGAGCTGGAGGAAAACTTTCTCCCAGACAGAGAGGCAGGCAATCTATCAGATGCAGAGTTAAAAACACTGGTTGTAAGGATGTTCAAGGAACTTAGTGAGGACCTCAAAAGCATAAAAGAGATCCACTCAGAAATAAAGGATACTCTAACTAAAAATAAAGAACAATTTACAGGGAAACAACAGTAGAGTGGATGAAGCCAAGAATCAAATCAATGATTTGGAACATAAAGAAGCAAACAACAACCAATCTGAACAAGAAGAAAAAAATAATCCAAAAAAATATGAGGGTAGTATTAGCAGCGTCTGGGGCAACTTCAAGAGGTCCAACATTCACATCATAAAGATGCCAAAAGAAGAGAAAGAATAAGATATTGGAAATCTATCTGAAAAAATAGTGAAAGAAAACTTCCCTAATTTGGTAAAGGAAGTAGACATGCACGTCTAGGAAACACAAAGACTCCAAAACAAGATGGATGTAAAGAGGCCCATGCCAAGACATGTCATAATTAAAATGCCAAAGATTAATAATGAAGAGAGATTCTTAAATACAGCAAGAGAAAAGCAGTTAGTTACCTCCATGGAAGTTCCCATACAACTGTCAGCTGATTTCTCAAAAGAAACTTTGCAGGCTAGAAGAGATTGGCAAGAAATATTCAAAGTCATGAAAAGCAGGGACCAGGCAAGATGGCTGTACACAGCAAAGCTATCATTTAGAATCGAAGAGCAGATAAAGAGCTTCCCAGACAAGAAAAAACTAAAGGAGTTCATCATCACCAAACCATTATTATATGAAATGTTAAAGGGACTTATTTAAGAAAAAGAAGAAGATCAAAACTATGAACAATAAAATGACAATAAATACAAATCTATCAACGGTTGAATCTAAAAAACAAACTACGCAAACAAGATGAACAGAGACAGAATCATGGATATGCAGAGCATTTTGATGGTTGCCAGATGGGAGGGCAGAGTGGGGAAATGGGTGGAGAGGTGAGGAGATTGAGAAGTACAAATAGGTAGTTACAGAATAACCATGGGGACATAAAGTACAGCATAGGAAATGGAGTAGCCAAAGAATCTACACATGACCCATGGACAGGAACAATGGTATGAGGATAGCTTGAAGGAGTGGGGGTGCTGACTGGAGACGGGCAAAGGGGGAAAAATTGGGACAACTCTAATAGCATAATCAATAAAATATAATTTAAAAAAACCAAATAGGTAAGATCATTATGACTGTTCCAACAGAAAGAATCAGAAGCCAAAGAAACAGAACAACTGCCAGCAAACACAAAAATACTCCCATTGGGGTGCTCGTATAGGATAATGATACAAACAACTATAAGCCATTTATGGAGCACTGGCTCTGTGCCAAGCACTGTAGTGAATACATCTTGTAAGTGGCATTGTTTACTTCTCACAGTAATCCTGAGTAGTAGCCCCATATACAGATATGCAGCTGAGGCTCAGCAGCCAGCAGTAACTCTAGTCACATGCAGATGCCAGCAGTCAAGGCCCACCATCTCCCCACCAGGCCTCTCTGCTTCCTGGCTCCCCTTCAAATCACATAGATAGTATATCCATTAAATCCCAAAGGGAAAAAGAGGGGCTGATGACAGGCACAGGGCACATAGCAGCATTCTGACCTACACCCTGGCTGTCTCCCCAGGCTACAGGCTGAATCCTCCCTGACCTCCCCCAGCCTGGACAATGTTGCTGGTGGGAGGGGCGGGGGGTGGGCAGGGAAACTTTCCTGAAATCCACCTCATTTATAAAACTTCACAAAATTTAGTTTCACACAAAAATGAGGTAAGATAAAGTATCAAAGTCAAAATCCAAACAAAATTATTATTTAAAACTGACAACAAAAGATAAATATCACACACACACAAACACTCTTTCTCTTCACATTAGGGTTCATGTTCAGGTCTGAGAATGTATAATCTTTCTTTTTGCTGGTAGCCTCTCCTTTACACTAATAACCATGCACTATTAAAGATCCACTGCAGAGCAAATTATACATACCTAATTTTTCCAAGAAATGAAACATGAACCAAGGAGATCTATATGGGTCAGAATCAAATAGATTGCTACAGCCTTTATTAGAGTAGCCTTGCCTGACTTGGTATTATCTGACATGGTGACCTCCTTGTCAGCCTAGAAAATCCATGTTTATTCTCCAAGTTTCAGTTTACTTCCCCAAAGCATATGCAGCAGGAGCAAACAGGGATGCTCGGGGCCCATGGAAGATTGACTCTTATATCATCTTTATCTGCACTACTTTGCACTTAGCTCTCTGCCTCATGCTGTACAAGTGTGTCTTTCCTTTATGCCCAGCAGTATGTCTGGGGCAGTCTGGACATTCATACCTTTGTTAAATACCAAGACATATCAAAAGGGAGACAGAGTAGCATAGACCTCGATTGGCTTAGACAACATAAAATGTTCTCTCTGTCTTACAGGCCCCATTTCACCCTGTGGGGCCTTAGGCATGGAGCGTGGCTGTGGAGTTCTCTTTTTAATTCACAGGGTTCCATTCCTTCTAATCTATGCCAAACCCTCTTCTGGACCAAGAGTCCCACATATATCAGATACCATTTTATCACATGGTCTGTTTTTGCACACTTTTTGAGCCAAGTGTTTGTCATGCTGCCATTTCTGTGATGTTCCCATATCTCTCTTCCACTTTTTAGAGTGATTACATTATACCTATCTTGTCTTAGTCAGCTCAAACTGCTGTTATAAAGTACCACAGACTGAGTGGCTTACAAAACAGACATTTATTTTCTCATAGTTCAAGAAGCTGGAAGCCCAAGATCAGGGAGCCAGCATGATTGAGTTGATCGAGTCCTCATGAGAGCTCTCTTCCTGGCTTGCTGGTGGCTGCCCTCTCACTTTGTGTTCATGTGGCCCTTTCTCTGTGCATGCTCAGGGAGAAAGATATTTCTCCCTTCTTCTTCTTCTCCTCCTCGTCCTTCTCCTCCTCCTTTTCCTTCCTCTTCTCCTTCTTCTTCTTCTCCTCCTTCTCCTTCTTCTTCTTTCCTTCTTCCTTCTTCTTCCTTCTTTTCCTTTCTTCTTTCTCTTCCTCTTCTCCTTCTCCTCTCCTTCTTCTTCTCCTTCTTCTCCTCCTTCCACTAATTCAACCATGAGGACCTTGCTCTGATGACCTAATTCAATCTAAATTACCTCCTTAAGGTCCTACTTCTAAATGTGATCACATTCAGGGTTAAGGTTTCAACATATGAATCCTGGAGGGACACAAACATTCAGCCCATAACACACCTGAATAATCCAAGATAATCTCCCATTTTAAAGTCACCTGATTAGCAAACTTAATCCCATCTGCAACCTTGATTTCCCTTTGACATGTAACCTAACATTCACAGGCTCCTGGATTGAAATGTAGACGTGTTTGGGGGGCCATTATTCTGTCTATCACAAAGGCTTTCTCAAAAAAAAAATTAACTAGTAAATAGCTGGCAAGAGCTAGAAAATATTAGAGACAAGCATCTCCACACTTCTCTTTTCTTCCCAAAAGGAACTCAATAACTCCAATTACTGGTTTCTCTCTGTTTAGAAAAGATAGACTGATTTATCTGAGGGGTAAATTTGGGAAGAACAAATTGAGCATGCTTGGCTCAGAATCCCCCTTCTTCCTTTTGGGAGTGAGTTGCTCCTTCAGGGGCTCTGCCCCTGCTGAGGGTCAGCACTAGAGGGTGGGGTTGTGGGATGGAGTTTACTCTAAGCCCAGGGCTGCCATTTATGGGGGATGAGTGGGGTATCCTGCTAACTCTGAGGTTCAATATCTGCAAACCCATCAGAAGATCTGGTGATATCAGTAATAATTTGATATTTTGGCCCCATCTCCCAACTCTTTGATTTCTTAAACTGTTCACAATCCAGGTGAGAAAGAAAAGTACCTTTATTGAAATTCCACCGTTGACCTCAAGCAGAAGAACTTAATTCATACGATACAATTTATTTCCCCAGCATGTCTCATTTCTCCATAAGCGGTGATTTTTTAAGAACAGAGCTCACATGGGAAACAGTATACACCATGGTGAGGAGGAGTGTAGGCATTGTATTAAGACTACCTGGGTTCAAATAGTGGCTCCACCACTTAAATGTGGTGTGATGCTTGGCAAGATACTTAACCTCTTTGTACCTCCATTTCCCACCTGCAAAATAGGAATATTAATGCCTACTTCTTAGAGTTGTGAGTAATGAGATCATAGAAGTAAAGCACTTAGGAGAATGGCTTTACAACAGTACACATTGTAAGCATTCAAAGCATGCTATGTATTATTATGCCTTGTATTTATTTGTATCCCATATTGTATATAGTATAGGAATACTAAAAAAATTTACTTTAGTAAAACAAAACAGGGCTCTATGCAGCAGGGACTATGCCTTTGTATTGCCAAGAAAAGTATTATGCCTAGCACAGAACAGAGCTTAGTGTATGTTTGCTGTCTTAAGAAATAAAATGAGAAATAAAGGTGAAAACTAAGGTAAGAAAATTATTGTCTACGGCCATACCACCGTGAACGCACCCAATTTCGTCTGATCTCGGAAACTAAGCAGGGTCGGGCCTGGTTAGTACTTGGATGGAAGAGAAAATTATTGTGCTACACAACACAATTTGTTTTACTAAATTTAACAGCAAATACTAGCACTTAGTTTCTACTTTGTCAGAAGTTCAAACAAATATATGTTTTTTAAGGTACTGGCAAGTGCATTTTGTCCAATTTTACATCACGAACTGTATTCCAAGCATAATCTCAAAGCATATTACTACTCCTGATGCAATTACAATGTATTGCTCCCCTCTAGTGGAATATATTGTGTAGTGCACATAAAGGTAGCAGCTGACAAAAAAATTTTTTTACTCAAATTGTTTTTCAAAATACTTATACATTTTCAAAAACATATAAGATTTGTATTAATATCTCAGGTAACAAATTTATTTGTATTAATAATCTAGTCCCATTGGGAAATCAGTCAAATTAATGTTTCACTTTTTGAAATTTTGCATCAATAAACTGCAAAATAAACAGACGTGAAAATTGCAACTAAAAAATGTCATAAGAAAAGAATGCTATTTTAAAAGTACAACAGAGGAGAACCAAGATGGCACAGTGAATGGAAGTCACACTGACCTCCTCCCAGGACCAATCTTGAATTACAACTACATTGTGGAGAAAACACCTGGAAAAAACAATTGAACAATAGTGAGAGAGAAGACTTACAACCTTGGACAGACAAAAGTATCAGTTTTTGCACAATCTATCTGGATTACAAGAGAAAATCGAGAGGGCAGGTGGGGCACCCATGGGCGGCAGCACCAGAAGGATATTGAAACAGCCAGTCGGATCCCCTTGAGAAGAGCGGGCTCTAAACCATAAGCAGGGATTTCCAGCCTACAGCACCAGAGCCCAGAAAGTACTCAGATAACAGACAGCTGTGAAAAGTGGCAGGGTTGCTCTCTGCCAGCGACAGGTGGCTGGAAATGCAAAGAGATATTTAAAGGGCTAAAGCATAAATTTTTATTTGCAGCCACGTACCCTGGTCTCCTGCAAAGGGGGGTGCAGAGTGACTAGACACCTGAGGAGAGACTGGAGAAGGAGGCTTTGGGGAGAGAACTAAGAGAGTAGCCAGTGATATCCCAGTGTTGACTCATCCCTATATGGCAGCAGCCATCTGCTCAGGCCAACCACTCCCCTGAGCAGCAGCAGCATGAGAGGACACAATAGCACCACCCCCAGGAAACTCTTGGCCCTGGCCTAGTAGTGCTAAGGCCTGACTGCTGAGAACAGAGTATCAGCCACAAATTGTAGATCCCTGGCTAAAGGGGGCGCAGAGTGGTCTAGACACACTTGAGGAGAGACTGGGGAAGGAGGCTTTCGGGAGAGAATGGAGACAGCAACTGGCGGGATCCCAGTGCTGACTCCTCCCCCACAGGGCAGCAGCCATGGGGCTCAGGCAGACCACTCCCCTGAGTGGCAACAGCGTGAGAGGACCCAAACACCCCGCCCACAGGAGGGACTCTGCCCTACCCTGTGGTGTCTAAGCCGGCCTGCTGAGTGCAGGGTGACTAGATTAACAGCTAAAGTAGACAGCCACAGACAGTTGATTCCTGGAAGTCTCGAACTGCTGCCTAAGGTCAGACAGGGTCACCATCTCACATCATCAGAGGCAGATCCAGAAAGAAAAAACAGCGGCTTTTTTCTACCATAGAAGTTCACACCACAAAGTCAGGAAATCAAGACAGATCAATTTAAGAAGTAGAAGCAAAAAGAAGAGCCTCACAAGTAATGGGAAGACAAAGAAACACCCCCCC
Organism: Pteronotus mesoamericanus; assembly: GCF_021234165.1. Lineage (NCBI taxonomy): Eukaryota > Metazoa > Chordata > Mammalia > Chiroptera > Mormoopidae > Pteronotus > Pteronotus mesoamericanus. Next base: position 892,898 of record NW_026555095.1, on the reverse strand, counting down.
AGTCAAAGGGAAGGGAGGAATCCCCACAAAGAGAACTAAATGAAATAGAGGCAAGTAAACTACCAGATATTGAGTTCAAAACAATGGTTCTAAGGAAGCTCAGTGAGCTCAGAGAGAATTAGCAAAAACTACAGGGAAACTATGAGGAACTTATTGCAAAGTATTTCAACATGAAAAAGGACACAGAAACTATCAACAAGAGGCAGAGGAAATGAAGAATACCATTTCTGAATTGAAGGACACAGTAGAAGGAATCAAAAGCAGGCTAGATGAAGCAGAGGAATTCATCAGCGAGCTGGAGGATTAGGTAGAAAACAGCTCCCAGAAAGAGTGGAAAATGAAAAAAGACTCAAAAAGAATGAAGAGGCCTTTAGGGAAGTGCAGGACAACCTGAAACGTAATAGTATCCATATAATAGGAATACCAGAAAGAGAAGAGGAGGAGGAAGGGATAGAGAACCTGTTTGAAAAAGTCATGATGGAAAACTTCCCTAATTTGAGGAGAGAAAAAGTCTCATAAGTCCAGGAAGCACAGAGGGTCCCGTTCAAGAGGCACTCAATGAGGCCGCTCCAAGACACGTCATCATTAAAATGGCAAATAGCAAAGACAAACAGAATATTAAAGGCAGCAAAGGAGAAAGAGGCAATAACATATAAGGGAGCCCTGGTACAGCTAGCAGCTGACTTCTCGACAGAAACACTACAAGCCAGAAGGGAATCGCAAGAAATATTCCAAGTCATGGAAAGCAAAGGCCTGCAATCAAGACTGCTCTACCCAGCAAGGCTCTCAATTAAAATGGAAGGCGAAATAAGGAGTTTCCCAGACAAAGGAAGGCAAAAAGAATACACCTCTGCCAAACCAGTATTGCAAGCTATGCTGAAGGGACTGCTTTAAGAAGATGAAGGAAAAGGGGTCTACGAATACCCGGTTCCTTTCACAGTCACCAATACTTGATATCACCAATATTTTTTAATATTTATTAATCTGATTGTGACAATGTTGTGTTATTTTAAGTGTTATTTTATTATTTGTTGAAACTAAACCTGTTTTTGTAGATTTCTTGCCTATTTCTATTATTTTAAGAAAGCTTTCAATGACTTTTTGGTATTCTTTATCCATTTTTTGATTAAATGTTTGTAGAATTTTTTCCCTAAAAATATACTACTATTAATCCTTTTTTAGATGTGTTGCAAACACTCTCCTATTCTATTACTTGTCCTTTAACTTGTTTTATATGTATATTACTATATAGTCTTAAATGTTTAATATAGTCATATTGTCAGCACTTTACTTTATAGCTTCTGGGTTTGAATATTTTACTTCATGGTAAAAAAAATATTATTTTGTATTTTCTCCTGAAACTCCTTAGATTTTACATGTTGATTTTTAACTCACCTGAATATTTTTTGTATAATGTGTGAAATAGGGCTCTATATTTGTTTTATTTCAAGTAATAGTGGTCCATGCACCTTATTTGTTGAATAAGCCTTACTTTCCCCATTGATTTGAAATATCAAGTTAATCATATACTACATTGTTAGACAGATATATATGTTTGTTTCTAGCATGTTCATTTTATTTTGTTGATCTGCTTGATTATTTCTGTGCTGGTGTCATGTTGTTTTAATTGCTGAGACTTCACAATGGATTTAAGTTTTAAATATTTTATAATGGATTTTGACATTTAAGAATAAATAAATAAAAATCAATTTGCATAAAACGAAAAGAAAGAAGGAACTCCTACCTTTTGCGACAACATGGATGGAACTGGAGAATATTATGCTAAGTGAAATAAGCCAGTCGGTGAAAGACAAATAACATATGATCTTGCCTATAAATGGAATCTATTCCACAAAGTAAACTAATGAACAAAATAAACCACAGGCCTGGAAACATGGTGCAGACGTAAAGTGACCAGAGGGGGTAGGGAAGGAGGACAATGGTGTGAAGAAGGTGAAGGGACTAAACAAAGAACATGTATGAATAAATGGACATATATACCACTAAGTAAAATGGAAAGAAAACAGTCAGAATATTATTCTATTTGTGGTACAAATTCAAAGGCATAAGTGCAAGAGGAAGGTTTGCTCCAGGAAAGCATCCTAAAGTAGGTGGTAAATGAATAGGGCCTTGAGGAATGAATGGATAAAACTTCAGTAAAAATAAACAAGGGAAATGTTACCTTAGATAGAAAATAAAAGGTGAACTAATAGTACACATGAGTAAAAAAATAGATTGAATTTTGGAAAAGATGACTCGTTAGACAAGTGTATTCAGAAATGAAATCGGAAATAAAGGCTGGGTACCAATCATGGAGGACTTGAATGCCACCCAAGGAATGTGGACTTTGATCTATCTGCCACGAACAGTTAGTGAACATTTTACAAGAGGTTACAATAAGATCCACATTTTTAGGAAAAAAGAAAACAACACTTACTGTAATTCAGAAGACATATTGAAAAAGGGGAAATCTGAAGTAAAGGAGGTCAGTTTGAATGCCAGTGCAATAGCCCAAGCAACAGAATCTGAGCTCTAGCTGTAATGATGACAAAAGATATTTCAGTAAGAAAATCGTAGTCATAGTGAGAGGTGTGAGTGAGGTAAGAGAGAGTAATGAAGACAGGGGTGACTTAAGAGGTCTCGGAGCTCTTGAATTGCAGCAGCCAGAAAGATTTTGAAATTAGTGAGACAGAGATCACAGAAGGGACAGCTTGACATTAATTCCTATATATTGTCTATTTGCTGCATGTCGTTAAAAGACAAAGCTGTTGTAGTATCCACCTCTTACAAATGTTACAATATTATCACCATTTAAATAAATGAAGAGGAGGGAGATAAAAATATGTTAAGCTTATGCTCCAATTTCTGTAAATTTTTAACAAAAATCTAAGTCACATAATGTTTCTGTGCCTTCAGATTTTGATAGGTAAAATAAAATTACAAGACCATGATAAGTTTCTAAGGTCCATGTTAGGTCTAAATTTTATGATTCTTTAATCCTGTGATTAGTTAAGGATGTAAGTGTTTGAGTTGCTGTCCACTAAGTACCTTATAACCCAGGTAATCCAGAGGTTAGAAGAATATGGAAACTGTCTATGAAGAGGTAAAAGTGAAGTCATAGAAAGGAAGAAAGACATAAGATAACAGAATTTTATAAAGAAAGATAAGGGAGAAAGTCTGTGGACAGAACCTTAGAGAATCTGAGCATCCTATCCTGGGAATGACGCAAACATAGATCCAGTTACCCAAACCAGAAGAAATCTAGATGTCACGTTTGACACCATCCCCACTACCCATCATTCCTACTAATAGTACCGCTAACCTATCCACTTCTCTCCATCCCCATGACCATCTCCATAACACAGGCCTCCTTCCTCTCTTATACAGCTTAAAAGCCTCTTTTTAAGAAAAATAAGTTACTTTTTTTCATGTTAAACACCAAATTTTTTAAAATAAATTTTTTTTCCCCAAATACATTTGTCTCTGCCTACCCCCCACCACTTTCCCTTGCCCCCTCCCTCAGCTCTTCCCCTTTGGTTTTGTCCATGAGTCCTTGCTATGTGTTCCTTGACTTTCCCCTTCCCTTTCTTTTCCCCGCCCCTCCCCTTCCCTCTTGTCTCTGTTGGTTTCTTTTCCTTTCAGTATTGCTGGTCTTATTTTCCTTGCATCTTTGTATTGTTGGTTAGGTTCCGCTTACAGGTGAGATCATATGGTATTTGTCTTTTGCTCCCTGGCTTATTTCGCTTAGCATAATGAAGTGATGGTACAAAATTCATAAATTACCATAAGGTATATGATAAACATTTCCCTCCACCTTCTATATATGTAACTCTCAATCCTTTGCTTTTATAAATTACAAAGAATATCTTATCATTGACTTTTTTCTCACATTTTCAAGTATGTCTGAGGGCTAGTTATAAGTTATATTTACTTAATCCTCTATTTCATTGGTCAGTATCTATTACAGGATCCATAATATCAACAACGATTAAATTATTATATTTCCATTTCTGTTCCATGCCCCTCCTTACTCCCCACCTAATTTTCATGCATTATAAGCTATTTTTTAGTAATAGCTTATATATATTTTAGTAAAAAATATAAGCTTAGTATTTATCTTTAAATTATAATATTATATTTATACTTCTAGTATTTCATTTATCAGTTTTAAATAGCTTTTGGCTACTAATTGAAAAAGATACTTAGACCAGTTCCCATATTTTCTCCTACTTTTTCATGTTTTCTTTGTTCTATCATTTCCACCTGGTCCAAGTTTATAAAAGTCTAATCATAGCCCCATTTTTATTTCCATCTTGATTTTACATTTAAACATGCCACCCCTGTTGTCCGTTTATTGGTTGTTGAAGTTTTCCCTTTAGAATTTTCATGAAAGCTACCTGCTACAAGGCTAATAGATATTATGTTCTCTGGGTTTTTGAATGTTCAAAGTTATATGTGGTTTTCATGTTAAAATAATGACTTGGCTGGGAATATATTTCTCTAGTCTATATTTTCTTTCCTTCAGGAATTTTAAGTATTGTTCCACTATTTCCTAGCATCGATTGTTGCTGTGAAATCTGAGCCAGCCTGTTTTTTTCTTTATATGAAATTTGATCTTTTTGCCTATTTGCACAAAGGATTCTTAATATTCGAGGACCAATAATTTTTTCAGAATATGATACCTGTGCTGAACATTCTGTGTCAAATTTTCCTAAATACATTATGCCTTTTCCATAAATACAGCCAAGAATTCTTTTGTTTCTAGAAAAGAATTCTTGAATTATATATTTAAATATTGATCTATTTCATTCAATTTATATATACCCTTCAGATCATATTTAAATGTTGACCTATTTCACTCAATCTATGTATACCCTTCAGTATGCTGGATCTTCTTTATCTTTCTTATCAATTATTTTATCCCAACTTTCTTTAAATTTTGTGTGGATTCTATCTCACTTTTCTTTATTTCTTTTTTTATTTTTCTTTTATTTTTTTCCAGTGCCATGACTGGGGATGCAACCCACAACATTGGTACATACAGACAATGCTCCAAACAACTGAACTACCTGGCCAAGGCTCTTGCTTTTCTTAATCCTATTCCCCCTGTCTCCAAAGTATCTCTTCTGGAGAACTGCTCTTTGTCAGTTTTGTCTGAAATATGCAGAGGCACACAGTATCTTCCTATATCTGTTCATACCCCTATTTAACTATGACTGCTCTCAATAACTCTCCCTCATATATTGTGCTTCAAGGTTATAGAGTTCATCTGATTTCTAGTCATAGATTGAATTTGCATTATTTTGTTTCTTACTCTTCTTATCTTACAATGATTTCTGAGAGAAGAGTGTAGTGCCATTTTTACTTGGTCATTTTAAAAATGGAAGTCTCTACAATACAGTTTTGTTCTAATAATAGAGTTGTACAAGTCTCTCTAACTGCAATCTTTTTCTTTAATCCATTTTTCAATTCCAATAAGAAAGATCTAAAATGCAAATCTGGTCAAGTCAGTATCCTGCATGAAAACCTTTTATGACTCTGCATAAAATTGGAATAAAGGCCAAACATTTCTATGATCAGGCCCCTGTCTACCTCTGCTGCCAAATCTATTTTTCTCCAGCCCCCTCATACTCAGTATTACAGCATATTTAATTTATTTTAGTTATTCAAACTCTCCATGACCTGTTTTGCTTCCAGGCATGCACTGTACTTTCTCTGCCTGGAGTATTACACTCTGGACACTGATCACTCTATTTACTTCTTAACTCCTAATAACCCTTCCATTCTCAGGATAATAATAATAATGAATTGCCATTTTTATTGTTTACTAAGGCACCATGCTAAGCAATGTATCCTATTAACTCATTTATTGCTATGGAAAACCAAGAAATTAGTACTATTATTGTCCCCATTTTAAATATGAGAAAACTAAAGGTGAAAAAGATTAAGAAACTTGGCCATGGTGACAAAGCTAGTTGATATTGAAGCTGCAGCTGGACTCCAGCACCCAAAGGTCCTACAACAACCAGCTGCCTAAACATTATGCTGCTTTAATGTCACTGCTCCCCACCCCTCAGCTCTGAATTAAGTGCCTCACGTAAATTCTCCAACAGCTGTTTGTACTTCTCCAGTCCTAGTTCTTAACACATTGTATTATAATTTTTCATTTTCTAGAGCATCAGACTCCTGAGGTTAAAAGCTTTATCTGTCTTGTTTTTACTGTATCTATCTACCTTGTCTGATACAGCAAGTGCTCAATAAATATTTTTTGAAATGAAAAGTTATTTTTCCTAAGATTGAGAAATAGGTAACTTTTTTAATAAGCAGGAGAATATGAGAAGAGGTCAGTATCATTAAAAGCCTTTCCCTGATTTTATATAGTATAATAGTATAAAACACATTACCAATGTCAGGCCACCAGTACTAGAAAAGTCCCATTAGAGCAAGTCTCACCAGAGACATCTCCTCTTTTTACCTGAGAGGTGAGAAAAAGGAGAAAGATTCTACGTTGTGATAACATTGTAAGAGATAAATTTCATATTTTTAAATAGTTGCTTTTAGAAAGACCTCTTTGGATACCTGATTTGAGTAAAAATATTAAGGTGGAAACCATTTTGTTAGATTGCTTAATCACAATGAAACCAAAAAAAGAGTGGATTATAAAAAACAATGAAATCTTACCATTTTCAACAGAATGAATGTACCTAGAGGTACATATAAAGGGTATTATTCTCTATATGTACCTCTAGGTACATCCATTTTTATTAATAAAAATATATAATATATTTTATATAAAAATATATTATAAAAATATAGAGGGTATTTTATAAAAATATAGAGGGTATTATCCTAAGTAAAATAAATCAGAGAAAGACAAATACTATATGATTTCATTTATATTTGAAAAATTAAAAAATACACTAAATAAAATAAACAAACAAACAAAATTAAAACAGACTCATAGATACAGAGAACAGACTGATGGTTGCCAGAGGGGAGAGGAGTGGATATCTGGGTGAAAAATGTGAAGGGATTGAGAAGTACAGATTGGTAGTTACAAAATAATCATAGTATGCAGTGTACAGCATAGGGAACATATTCAATAATATTGTACTAACTATATATGGTGTCAGGTGGGTACTAGAAATATAGGGGAATACACTTTGCAAATTATATAACTGTCTAACCACTATGTTGTAAACCTGAAACTAATACAAAATAATATTGAATGTAAACTGTAAGTGAAAAATAAAGTTAAAAATATAAAATGAATTAAAAAGAATGGATTACTTTAAGCTAACCCAATTCAGATTTGTATGGGACTACCTATAGTTTTCCTAACTTAAATCAGGACAGTGGCTGCCACCCAGGAGCTCTTCTATCCCTCCTTGGAGTAAGTCATCATCAGGTTAGACAAGTTATCAGAACAATAACATACTCACTCAATCTTCCTTAGTAAATTATGACTCCTCTGTCATCAGTAAGAGTTAAAAGTTACAAGTTCTTTGCAGATTTGGACATCACATTTACATCTAGTCTTTTCTCTTGGAAGATGGCATTAACTGATCTTCAATAAGTCTAAATCTTTGTGATCAAGGATTAGATTGGTTTCCTAAATATGACAGCAAAAGCACATATCACAAAGGAACAAATAAACTGGACTTCATTAAGATTTAATACTTTTGTATTTCAAAGGATATGACCAAGAAAATAAAAAGACAACACATAGCACGGAGAAAATATTTGCAAGTCATACATTTCATAATGGATTTATATCTAGAATATATAAAAAATTCTTACAGCTCAATAATAAAGAGACAAATAACCCAATTAAAAATGAGCAAAGAATCTGGATAAACTTTTCTTCAAAAAAGATATACACATAGCCAATAAGCACATAAAAGATGCTGAACATCATTAGCCAGAAGGGAAATAGAAATCAGAGCCACAAAGATATACCACTTCATGCCTACTAATATGCTTAAAATAATAAAAACATAATAACAAACATTGACAAAGAAGTGGAGAAATTGGAACATTCATACACTGCTGATGGGAATATAAATTATGCAGGCATTATAAAAAGTCTGGTAGCTCCTCAAGAGATTATACAGAGACACAAAGAGTTACCAATTCCACTTCTATGTATAAACAAAAGAGAAATTAAATTATAGGCCCACACAAAAACTTGTACACAAATGCTCATAACAACATTATTCATAATAGCTAAAAATTAAAACAACTTAAACATCCATCAACTGATGAGTAGACAAATAAAATGTGGTATATCCAAATAATGGAAATCATTTGGCACTAAAAAGAAAATGAAGTACTGGTGTACACTACAACATTGATAAACCTTGAAAACATCATGCTAAATGAAGGAATCCAAATATAGGATATAATGTATGATCCCACTCATGTGAAATGTCCAGAATAGGCAAATCTATAGAGAAAATAGGTCAGTGATTGCCCAGGGGTTGGGATGAGTTGGGGAAGAGGTGGGGACAGGAATGGGGAACGACTGCTGATGTCTACAGGATTTCTTTTTTAGAGTGTTAAAAATATTCTAAAATTAGATTGTGGTGATGATTGCAAAACTGCAAATATATAAAACCACTGAACTACATACATTAATGAGTGAATGTTGTGGTATGTGAAATATATATTAATAAAACTATTCTTAAATATATAACTAAGTATGCAACACACTTAGCCTCATGCTTAAAGAACAAGAAATTCCCAGACAACAACCAAAAAGAACAAAGCAAAGCAAAAATAGAATACCATTTTTCTTATACAGCTATAGATTCTTCATTGGGTTTAAGTATAGGCAGAATGATACTTTCAATTCAGTTCAAAGTTGCTATCACTTTGGTTTACCCACAATGTGATAAGTAAATGAGGTAAATAATGAAAATGAGAAAGGATGCAAGAAGGTTGACTTTAGCACTCCACTGACGCTTTTGTATGTTATGAATATACACCCAAAATTTAGTGGCCTTGGCTGTCCATTCAAAGTTAGATGTCACAGGTCAAAGTGAAATTGGAAGTCAGAGTTTGTGCTGCCTCTTGCTACCAGGGCCAATAAGTAGAGACAAGGATTGAATCTTTATAGACACTTTATTCAGATGCCGACAATCTGAGAAGATGGTAGGTTATGTACCCTCAAAAGTCACCTTTACATCTTATCTCAAGCTGACTTTTTATAAGGAGAATAAAAGGTAGGTAAGGGGTTTGGGAAAAAGGTTGACTGAATAAGAGTTGCAGTCTAGCAAAGATTATACTAAACTTTTAAATTTTTTTAATTTAAAAGTTTAAAAAGTCTTTTAAACTTTTAATTTATCTGTTGATTAAAAATTCTTTATCTGGTCACCAGGTTCCCTCCCTGAATCACAATAGTTCACAGACCATCTTCATCATGTGCCCTGACCCCCTCAGGCACAAAGGCTGAATTGACCTCCTGGAGTCACTAGGTCATGTATTCCAGTTCCTGGAACAACAGTTTTCACAGGTATTAATCACTTAAGTCTAAACTTTAGATTTATGACTAAAGCTAAAATCTTTAACTCTTAAGTTACTCTATCAAAAGGAGCACAAAAGTATATTCGCTGTGTATTTTATTATATTCTTAATAGTCAAAAACAAATCACAATAGAATTGATAAACAAAAGAGGTATATTTCTTTAAGAAAGCTGTTTAAAAGAACACTGAAAAAATGCTACAAAAAAGTATAACTGAGTATAACCAAGAAAGAGGACTCAATATCGAAAATTGAAAAGGAAATATAAGTATATATAGAGAATATTGAAATAATACTGTAAGAAAATACTTTATGCTCAATAAATTCTAAATTTTAGAGAAAAGGGAATGTTTTTCTAAGTAAAGTTGAATTATCAAAAATTTTTCAAGTAGAGGGAGAAAATCTAAGTATACCAATTCCATAGAATAAATTGGAAAAACTATAGATCTATACACAACAACCATATCCCCTCTGCCCAACAAAGGAACCAGACTATGTGATTTTATAAGTGAGTTTTCATAAAGCTTGAAGAACAGATGGTTCATAATGTAAATTGTTTCAGTGCACAGAAAACAATAGTAAGTTTCTTCAATCATGTTATAAAGCTAGCATAATCGTGATACTAAAACCAGGCAAACATAACAAGTAAAGGTAACAAAAGATCAATTTCACTGGTTAGTAACATACAAACATCCTAAATAAAATGTGAACAACTGGAACCTCAAGATGGCAGAGGACTGAATGGAAGTCACACTGACCTCCTCCTAGGACCAATCTGAAATTACACCTAAATTGTGCAGCAATCACCAGGAACAAACAACTAAACAAGGGTGAAAGAGGAGCCTTAAAACTTCGGACAGATGAATAGGCTTTAGCACAACCTAACTGGTAAGGAGTGCAGTAGAGAATCGAGAAGGTGGACTGGGCACCCACAGGCAGCACCAGAAGGATATCTAACAAGCCAATTGGACCCCCGGAGAAGAGTGGGGTCTGAGCCATAGGTGGAGATCTCCAGCCTACAGCACCACAAACCAAAAAGTACTTAGATGACAGTCAGCTATGAAAAGCAGAAGGGTTGCTCTCTGTCAGAGAGAGGCAGCTAGATATGCAAAGAGCCATTTAAAGGGCCAATGCATACATTTTATTTGCAGCCACTTATGCTGGTCTCTGGCAAAGGCGGGAACACAGTGGAATGGAGACACCTGGATAGAGTCTGGAGACAGGCGCTTTTGGGAGAGAACAGAAACAGACACTGCTGGGGTCCTGGTGCTACTACTTCCCATATGGCAGCAGCCATCTTGTTCAAACAGAACACTCCCACGGAACAGCAACAGCATAAGATGACACAATAACACCACCCCCAGAAGGGACTCTGCCCCACCATGTGGTACCTAAGCCTGACTACTGAGTACAGACTGACTATATTAACAATTAAAGGAGACAACCACAGACAGTAGATTACTGGAAGTCTTGAAAAGGCTGCCTAAGGTCAGATGGAGTCAACAGCTGACATCCTCACAAGCACATCCAAAAAGAAAAAACAGTAGTCTCCTACCATAGAAATTCACACCACAAAGTCAGGAAGTCAAGACACATCAATTTAAGAAGCAGAAGCAAAAAAAAGAAGAGTCTCACAAATAATGGGAAGACAAGGAAACATCCCCCAATCAAAAGGAAAGGAGGAATCCCCAGAAAGAGAACTAAATGAAATGCAGGCAAGTAAACTATCAGATATTGAGTTCAAAACAATGGTTCTAAGGAAGCTCGGTGAGCTCAGAGAGAATTACCAAAAACTACAGGGAAACTATGAGGAACTTACTGCAAACTGTATCAGCATGAAAAAAGACATAAAAACTATCAAAAAGAGGCAAAAGGAAATGAAGAATACCATTTCCAAACTGAAGAACACAGTAGAAGGAGTCAAAAGCAGACTACATGAAGCAGAGGACTGAGTCAGCGAGCGGGAGGGCAAGGTAGAAAAAAGTTCCCAGGAAGAGCGAGGAAATGAAAAAAGACGCAAAAAGAATGAGGAGGCATTTAGGGAAATGCAGGACAAGCTGAAATGAAATAATATCCGTGTAATAGGGATACCAGAAGGAGAAGAAGAGGAGCAAGGGATAGAAAACCTGTTTGGAAAGTAATGATGGAAAACTTCCCTAATTTGAGGAGAGAAAAAGTCACGCAAGTCCAGGAAGCACAGGAGGTCCCATTCAAGAGGAACCCAAAGAGGCCCACTCCAAGACACATCATTATTAAAATGGCAAATATCAAAAACAAAGAGAGAATCCTACAGGCAGCAAAGGAGAAACAGGTAGTAACATACAAGGAAGCCCCAATTCGGCTAGCAGATGACTTCTCGACAGAAAGACTGCAAGCCAGCAGAGAATGGCAAGAAATATTCCAAGTAAGGTAAAGCAAAGACTGCTCTACCCAGCAAGACTCTCAATCAAAATGGAAGGTGAAATAAGTTCCCCAGACAAAAGAAGGCTGAAAGAATACACCTCCACCAAACCAGCACTGCAAGACATGCTAAAGGGACTGCCTTAAGAAGGTGAAGAGTGAGAAAGAGAGGAACACAGGTAAAAACGGAAAAAATCAATAAGGACCTATCAACAATATCTTTAAATGTAAATGGATTAAGCGCACCAATGAAAGGACATAGGGTAACTGAATGGATAAGAAAACATGACCCATGTATGCTTCCAACAAGAGACCCACCTCAGAACAAAGGACCTACACAGACTGAAAGTAAAGGGATGGAAAAAAATATTTCAAGCAAGTGGACAGGAAGAAAGGGCAGGGGTAGCAATACTTATGTCTGGCAAAATAGATTTCAAAACAAAGGCCATAAAAAGAGACACAGAAGGACACTTCATAATACTCAAAGGAAGAATGCATCAGGAAGATAGAAACATTGTAAACCTATATGCATCCAACATAGGAGCACCCAAATACATAAGGAAAATCTTGGAGGACTTCAGGAAAGATATAGACAGCAATGCACTGATAGTAGGGGATTTTAACACCCCACTATCAACAATGGATAGATCTTCCAACAAAATATCAACAAGGGTATTTGTGGAACTGAACGACACCTTAGATCAAATGGACTTAGCTGACATACGTAGAACGTTTCGTCCCAAAGAAGCAAAATACACATTCTTTTCAAATGCATATGGAACACTCTCAAAGATAGACCGCATGCTAGGACACAAAAGAAGCCTCAACAAATTCAGAAAATTAAAATCATAACAAGCACTTTCTTGGACCACGAGGGCTTGAAACTAGAAACCAACCTCAAAGAAAAAACTCAAAAACATTCAAACTCATGGCGACTGAAGAGCATGCTGTTAAACAATGAATGGGTCAATAATGAGGTCAAAGAAGAAATAGAAAAGTTTCTGGAAACAAATGAAAATGAACGCACAACAGTCCAAAACCTATGGGACATGCCAAAGGCAGTCCTGAGAGGGAAGTTCATAGCAATACGGGCCTGCCTAAAAAAGACAGAAACATTTCCAATACACGACCTAACCCTACATCTTCAAGAACTGGAGAAACAACCACAGACAAAGCCCAGAGCAAGTAGAAGGAAGGCAATAATCGAGATCAGAGTTGAATGACATGGAGACTAAAGGAACAATTCAAAGGATCAACAAATCCAGGAGCTGGTTCTTTGAAAAGATGAACAAAATCAACAAGCCTTTAAACAGGGTCATCAAGAAAAAAAGGGAGGGGACCCAAATAAATAATATCAGAAATGAAAGAGGAGAAACAACGACTGATACCACGGCAATACAAAAGATTGTAAGAAATTACTATGAACAATTATACGCCAAGAAATTTGAAAACCTGGGTGAAATGGACAAATTTCTAGAAAAATATAACCTTCAAACGCTGAATGAAGAAGCAGCAGAAAGCTTGAACAGACCGATAACAGCTGGTGAAATTGAAGCAGTCATCAAAACACTCCCGGCACACAAAAGCCCTGGACCGGACGGTTTCACAGGAGCATTTTACAAAACATTTAAGGAAGCGCTGACCCCTGTCCTTCTCAGACCATTCCAAAAAGTCCAAGAAGAGGGAAGACTCCCAAACTCTTCCTATGAGGCCAGCATCATCCTAATCCCAAAACCAGATAAAGACACAACCAAGAAAGAAAACTGCAGGCCGTTATCGCTGATGAACATAGACGTTAAAATCCTCAACAAATCAGATATCGGCAAACCGCATCCAGCAATACATTAAAAAGGTCATCCACCATGGTCAAGTGGGATTCATCCCAGAGATGCAAGGATGGTTCAGTATTTGCAAGTCAATAAACATAATACCTCACATAGACAAAAAGAAAGACAAAAACCACATGATCATATCAATAGATGCGGAAAAAGCATTTGATGAGGTACGGCATCCATTTATCATAAAAACACTCAGCAAAGTGGGAGTAAAGGGGCATACCTCTACATAATAAAGGCCATATATGGAAAACCTACAGCCAACATCATACTCAACGTACAAAAACTAAAAGCTTTCCCACTTAGAGCAGGAACAAGACAAGGCTGTCCGCTTTCACCACTTCTATTCAACATGGCATCGGAAGTCCTAGCCACAGCGATCAGACAAGAAAAAGAAATAAAAGGCCTCCAAATTGGAAAGAAGGAAGGAAAACTGGCATGTTTGCAGATGACATGATAGTGTACACAGAAAACCCTATAGACTCCACCAAAAAACTACTTAACCTGATAAGTGAATTTGGCAAAACAGCAGGATACGAAGCCAATATTCAGAAATCGAAGGCATTTTTGTATGCCAACAATGAAATATCAGAATCAGAAATCAGGAAAGAAATATCCCATTTGCTATAGCAACAAGAAAAATAAAGTACCTAGGGATAAACCTAACCAAGGAGGTAAAAGACCTGTACTCAGGGAGCTACACAACGCTGAAGAAAGAAATTAAGGAAGACACAAATAAATGGAAGCATATACTGTGTTCATGGATTGGAAGAATCAGCATCGCCAAATGTCCATACTACCCAAAGCAATTTATACATTCAACACAATCCCTATTAAAATACCAATGATGCATGTTTTACAGATAGAGAGCAAACATTTCAAAAATTTATATGGACCCATTAATCGCCCTGAATAGCTGCAGCCATCTTGAGAAAGAAGAACAAAGTAGGAGGGATCATAACACCTGGTATCAAACTGCATTACAAGGCCACTGCAATCAAGACGGACTGGTACTGGCATAAGAACAGACACATAGATCAGTGGAACAGAATAGAAAGCTCAGAAACAAACCCATGTCTCTATGGCCAATTAATATCTGACAAAGAGGGCGGAAGCATAAAATGGAGTAAAAATAGCCTCTTCAACAAATGGTGTTGGGAGGCCTGGACAGCTACATGCAAAAAATAGGAATTCGACCGTCAACTTACACCATACACAAAAATAAACTCAAGATGGATAAAAGACTTAAATATAAGTCACGACACCATAAAAGTCCTAGAGGAGAACATAGGCAGGAAACTCAGATATCCCACGCAGCAATATTTTCACTGATAATGTCCCCTACGGCAAGGGACATAAAGGAAAGAATAAACGAATGGGACTTCATCAAAATAAGAGGCTTCGGCGCAGCTAAAGAAACATCGGCAAAATGAAAAGGGAACCAACCGTATGGGAAAATACATTTGCCAATGATGTCTCGGACAGGGGTTTGATCTCCAAAATATGTAAAGCACTCACATGACTCCACTCCAGGAAGACAAACAATCCAATTAAAAATGGGTAAAGGACCTGAACAGACACTTCTGCAAGGAGGATATACACGGGGCCCAGAGACATATGAAAGGATGCTCATCATCACTAGCCATCAGAGAGATGCAAATTAAAACCACAATGAGATACCACTCCACACCGGTCAGAATGGCCATCATGAACGAGTCAACAAACAACAAGTGCTGGTGAGGCTGTGGAGAAAAGGGAACCCTAGTGCATTGTTGGTGGGAATGAGACTGGTGCAGCCACTGTGGGAAGTCAGTGTGGAATTCCCTCAAAAACCTAAAAATGGAACTGCCTTTTGACCCAGCAATTCCACTGCTGGGATCATACCCTAGGAATCCCGAAACACCAGTTCAAAAGAACCTATGCGCCCCAATGTTCATAGCAGCATTGTTTACGATAGGCAATTGATGGAAACAGCCTAACTGCCCATCGGTAAATGAGCAGATGAAAAAACTGTGGTACATTTACACAATGGAATACTACTCAGCAGAAGGAAAGAAGGAACTCCTATCCTTTGCGATGGCATGGGTGGAATGGAACTGGAATGGCTAAGGGAAATAAGCCAGGGGGTGAAAGACAAATGCCACATGATCTTACCTATAAGTGGAACCTAATCAACCAAACAAACAAGCAAGAAATATATAACCAGCAACACTGAAAGAAAAAACAAACCGACAGTATCGAGAGGGGAGGAGTGAGGAGGGTGCTGGGGAAAAGAAGGGGAATGGTCAAGTCAAGGGACATGTATAAAGGACCCATGGACAAAGCCAAAGTGGGGAAGGATTGAGGGTGGGAGGTTAGGGTGGGTGGGGCAGGGGAAAGTGGTGTTGGGGAAATGGAGACCAATGGATTTGAACAATAAAAAAAAGAAAAGGAATAAGAAAAAAATATTAATAACTGATTCCAGAATTGTATAAGAGACAAATATAGATGACCAAGTAAGGTTTGTGGATGAAAAAGGAACCACATATTAAACCCGAGAAACAGGGAAAACTCAAAGACAGAAAGTAACCATGTGTGATGGTCTTAAAACTTTTATCTGAAAGTGTGTCATGGTGAGTAGTCTAGTCTCATGTCTATATCTTTCCTAACAAAGGTCAATCCTTACCTTAACTGAGCCTATCTATTTTCTTTTTGCATCTATGATAATATTTTGTAGTATCAGGGGGATTTCTTTTTTCCAGATTCCTCAGGGCACAGTCTCCCACCAAAGGAGGAGATCACAGAGCCCCTCATTGTTATTTTTGTCTTGTTATTAACTTTCTTATACCCACAAATGTAAAAAAGAATTGTGTCTATTTGTTTTACCTTTTATCCAGTCCCAGAGATTTCCAGCTTTGCTTTCTGTGTGTCCCTAAGCTATCATCAATGGATTTCATGTAACCCCTTATGCCTTCTCCTTTGATTGCTATGTATAAAATAATGTGCAAAACTGCCATTCTCTGGAGCATTTTCTCAATCCAACGAGATTTTGTTCCACAGCAATTGCCATCAGTTTGGCTCAAATAAACTGATAAAAGAAACATTTAAATGTTTCTTACATTGACATTTACTTGGTATAGTATGGCAGGATTCCAGAGAAGCCCACCAAGGATGACCTTGCAGACCTGGACCCCCACTAGGTGAAAGGACAAAGCCAGCACCATTTGTTATTGTGGTACCATTTGCCAAGCAGGCCTATGACCTTGTTAAACATGACTGCCATTTTACTCTTCTGAACTTTTTTCCCCCCAGGTCTGGAAAATCAAGAACAGAATATGACTAACTGCCTCACAACTGTAGGCAAAAGATAACATTGGAGAAAACTGCAGCTTACCAACCAAAACCTCCTGTGTTGCAACACCCCTAGCAGCCCAGCAGGCATACAATAGCAACCCCCTTCATTTCATAACCCAATAAAAGCTCCCAGTCCCAAATTTTTAGTGCTGGTGCATTTCTCTGTGCCTAGCCCCTTTCCTATAATTTGTGCATTTCCTCTCTTTGTGAATTCTTTCACAGCACATGTCAATGGCCACCCTAACATTTTGGTGGCCCATATGGGGACATTCTCTATTTTTCCTGCTCCTCTGCCTCCTGAGACTTGCAACTATGGGAGCAGTGGGTAGTGGAGGCTCATCCCAGGCTTACCCCCCTAACTCTGTCTCTGCAAGATTTGGAGAGAGGATTCTAATTCTTTTCCATCTCTCCAGACTCTGTGGATAGCCTCTTCCTCACTACCACCACCCCTCTACATGGTCAGTGATTGTAAGTCTCTTTAAAGCTTGGGACAAAAACATTGGCCTTGTTGAAAGTGATAGCTTAGTATCCCATCTCATCATAAACTCTGGCATCAGATCTATTACTTTCCCAGGAATTCAGCCATGAGGAACACCTATCAGCTGTCTCCCTGCTGAGTGTGGTGTGCTCTCAGACTCACCTGAGCCTCCGATGCTAGACACACCACTCTACCCAAGCAAGGCTCTCAGTGACACCAAGCTCTGATTCACCAAAATCCAGACAGCAGACACATAAGCCCCTGCGACCTTTGCCACTACTCCTTAAAAATTCACCTCCCTAGCAGGAGTAGCTCTACAGAACAAGCAAGCCCTGGACTTACAAATGGCTAACCAGGGAGTGGTCAGTGCTGTGCTTAACAAAGATGGCTCTTTTTCTGTTCACTAATCTGGAAATACAAAACAATTTGTAAAACATCATTTGACAAAGCAACAAGTTCTATAAAGAGGGGAACTTGGGAGAATTTGGTGGGATTTTAAGGCCAATATGGTCCTGGTTTTCCTGGGTAACATCCTTCCTAGGAATTACAGCAGCCTTTTTCTTTATTCTCACTTTTGGGCCATGTTCCTCAAATATCTCATATCCTTAATTGAACAGAGCATCCAGGCTCTGGGAGATTCCCTCCACAAACAGCTTCAGGCCACAGCTCTGGCTTTTAGAGCTGCTCAATTCCACCCTCTTCCCCTTAATGACTTGTACCCAGACCCTCAGATAGGGACAATTCTATATCCCTAACCAGCAAGAAATAGCCATAAGAAGATGAGACTTTCACCCATATTCCTCAGAATCAAGTGGAATCATTAACAATGAAATAATTTTAAAACCAGAGTGGGGAATGAAAGGACAAAGTCAGCACCATTTGCTATTGTGGTACCATTTACTGAGCAGATGTATGACCTCATTAAACATAACTGTCATTTTACTCTTCTGAGTTTATGTCCCAGGACTGAAAATTACTGGAAAATCAAGAAGAAAACATGACTAACTGCTCCCCACAGCCACAGGAAAAAGGTAACATTGGAGAAAAATGCAGCTTACCAACCCAAACCTCCAGTGTTGCAACGCCCTTAACAGCCCAGAGCCATACAACAGCGACCCCTCTCCCTCCCATCCTTTATAATCCAATAAAAGCTCCCAGTCCCAAACTTTGGGTGCTAGTGCATCTCTCCATGCCTAGCCATTTCCTTCTTTGGAAAGTGAATAAACTTTGCTGGGTGCATTTCTTCTCTTTGTGAATTCTTTCACAGCCTGCGTCAATGGCCACCTTAGCACTAGGTACTTGCAGGGGCCCATTGTGAACCATCTGCTCCTCACTTTGCATTGGGTGAGCTTGGGTGAGTTTTCCTAGGAATTCCAGAGCTCTCTGTTTTAAGGTTAGCTACCTGACTTTATATGAACTGTATGTAAAAAAATAATCCTCCAACCCAGGCTAAATATGAGTCAAGATAACTCAGGACTGAAAAAAATGGATGGCTGTTTTTTAACTTTGGCTCTTCAATTGGAATTGCTTTCTGGGAGTGTAAACAAAACCTTTTCCTGGATAAATGAAAGCCTGAACTAATTCAAGTCCAAAAGTAAGGGATACTTCCTTCCTCCAGCTCGAATCTCATGTATTCTTAGGTGACTAAGAATCTATGTGGAGGTGTCAGAAGGCATCCCTCATGATATGCAGAAGCCCCATAGGAAATTCCAACTCAATTGTAGTTAAATAATTGACTCATCTTGGGATGTGTACATAAAGGTTGGTTACCTAGCACTCAAGTCCTCACGTCCCCATATTAGACAGCCAGAGAGAAAAACCCAGACATATAAGAGGATTGATGTGAATCAGGTGACAGTCCCTTGGAGCTCAACCCATAAGCAACACATTTCAACTCACCATGCACTATCTCTATAAATTTGTCCAGACTCTGCAGATCCCAAAATAAAACTACAACTATTATGGGAAATCATGCCCCAAGGCTGAAAACCCCCAGATCCCAGCTCCCATTAATACTCCTGCAGCTATACAATGTAGAGAAAGCCTTACTTGCACTTACAGAAATGGGAAGATTTAACTAGAGGAGATAAAAACTTAATATAGTCAAAAGGGAACTCTTTTGATGTTTGAATTAATTTTTTTGTATGCAAAATTAGAAAAAATAGGCTCTAAATTAAACTGAATGAATAAGAAGCTTATCATTACTGGAAATTAGAAGCTTCTACAAGGAGCATAGATAAATTCACTTTTAAAAGGAAGTTAAGAATTTTCAGAGACTGTCTCTGAACTAAAGAAGTCTTCTAAATCTAATAGATGCCAACACCCCATTCCTCCCACTTCTACAGCTCCTCCAATATATCTTTTGCTCTCTGAGCTTCCTTGTCCAGACTTGCCCCTCCCGCTCCCTTCTTTTTCCTTTTATCTCTTCTATATCTCCTCCATTACTACTCCCTACTGACCTAAGGGGAAATGAGATTGGAAATATAGCAAAGAACAATCCAAGAATTCTAAAAGTTCCATTCAAGGAAAAGCCAGTCCCAGGCAGAGGACAACCAGTGATTACATATATTCCTTGGACTAGAACAAAATTAAGAATTTACCTAAATATTTCCCTGATTTTCTCTGGGACCCTGATGAGTTTGCAAAGGAATTTAGCTGTTAGAACATGTGATCCTGGCTATTCTGACCTATTCCAATTCATATACCTACTGGTTTCTGGGAGCAAAACAACAGAATTACTAAATAAGGTTTGTTGGGAAACTCCTGTGAAGGAGTCTGTTCACCTCAAGTAAAACAAAAATGGGATTTAGAAACAGAAACATCCCCTGCTCCTTAAAACTATTAGTTTAGACAAAATTGATATTACCATAAAAGGAGAAATTAAAACATGTAACAGAGGGGTCTGTCCAGATCCCTGGGGAGTGGGGGAGCCCTGATCCAGCACGAGAAGTTGCTCTCCCCTGGAGAATGGATGGGTCAGATGAAACCCCAAGGGAGAAGACTGAAGCAGCAGCTGGCAAAAGAGCCTGCCTTCCCCAGAGAACAGGGGGACCTTCCAGAGGGTTTGGGAAGTGCAGAAGGCAGCCCAGGATTAAAACTGGAGCTGCTGCTTGATAGCTTCCATATCCTGAGGGAACTGTAAACAACTAACTGCAGCTCATGACACAGTTTGCACAGAGCCTGCACCGGGATGGAAAGGTCACAACACACATGTAACAAGGTGATGCCCTGCCTTGGGTAGAGACGTGGTTCCCATGAGCCCAGCTAGCAAAATGTTTGGGCAGAGGAAAATGACCCTCCCACTGGCTTCTTGTGCATGTGGGATTTGGGGCTGGAACTCCAAAAACAGAACACATATGGAAGCTTGCCCACTTTTCTCCCCCTTGCTAGTGTGGTCAAGGGTCAGGGGGCCAGAGTGTTCCTGGGCTGGTGGGCCTTGGAGACTCCCTGGCCAGGCTACAAGCTGCATGCCCCTCCCTGCATGAAAAGCAAGTGCAGCATTAGTGGTGCGCCATGGCCCTACCCAGCCAGGTGCACACAGACTTGAGAGAGATGCCTGAACCCAGAAAACCACCAAGCCACCTGGATAATCATGCTGCAGCCACCTCCACGTTGCAAAGGACAGTATTTTTAAATGGGAGAAGGGATTCCAGGCACAGCCTTGAACTGAGCTGGCAGAGGGTGGAGAGGTTAGTTGCCTTTGGGTGTTTTAAAGGGAATGGGCTTTGAGGCAGAGGCCGTTATTCTTCCAATATTGTATAGCCTTTAAATAAAAAACACCTTTCCTTTCCACCAAGCCTCTGTCTCTGGAATGTATGGGTGGAAGGCAACAGAATCCCACATGCCTGTCGAGTGACAAAGGCCATTGTAGATACTGGGGTCACTTTATTTGTTCTTAACCATACCCAGCTAAGTTGCCTTCCCCTTTGGAGTAAAGCTTCTGTGGAAATGGTAGGAGTAGCTTATCAACCAATGACTATTTTTAAATCAGAACCTGTCCCCTTCCGATGAGGGAAAGTTACAGGGCAACACATTTTTTACTGGTCAAATCGACCCCAATTTACCAGATAGGGAGAGAGTTCCTTGAAACCCATGATGTTCACATATCTTTTTCCAGGAAGGGTGAAATGTATTTAGAACGAAATAAATCAGATACTAAACCAATTGGGAAAATAATAATTTTTAAAAAAAAACCTCCCCAAGAGGAAACTAATCTTGAGGCTGACTGAACATGTGTTACAAGATATTCCAATACAACCTCAGGCCTTTTTCAGTCACCGATATCCTTTATGCACATGTTGGAATTGAGCCCAAAATACAAGATTACCCTTTAAAAAGGGCTTACAATTCCATGTACAAATCCCTGTAATTCTCCTGTCCTTCCAGTAAATAAACTCAATGGGAAAGGATGAACATTTGTACAGACTCTCATAGCTATAAATAAGATAGTTATTCTCAGATATCTTGTGGTTCCAAATCCATATACCTTATTACCAGCCATTCCTGTGGATTGCCAATATTTTTTAGTAATAGATTTACATGGTGCTTTTTTTCAGTTTTCCAATAGAAAAAGGTGATAGGCCTAGTTAAGGTAAAAATCGACCTTCATTAAAGAAGATACTAGCCTAGGACATGACTGTCCACCATAACTTACTTTTAGTTAGAAAGCTTTAACTTCAGACATTCCTGCGAGGTTACTTTCTGTCTCTGAGTTTGCAAGGTCCACCATGCAGGCCTCCCCTGAGCTTGTCAGCTTTATTATGGGGCCCCATTTCCATGGAATGGATAACTGATTTAATATTTAAATATTGATTAATGTAAATACATGCAAAAATTAAAAGTGACAATCATGTAGCAAGAGATGCTACAAATTATTTGATAAAATTAAAAACCAATTAAAATCCTTTATAAAACATAAATAGAAAAAATATATACATATATATATCCATATGTATATATCAGAAACCAAAATTAAGTGTTGTACTTAATGGAATATTCTCATATCAGAAATAAAACAAAGATATCTATAATTTTCATAATTTTTAAAAATTATTTGACAGTCTTGTTTAATATAAGAAAATGAAAAGAACAAGAGGTACAAATATTGTAAAGAGGAAAATTTATATAATTGTCTATTAAAAAATAAAATAAATATGAGAATTTATTTAATCTAGTAAAGTAAAAATGATGGCAGGATAGAAGACAGAGAAATTATTGCCTGTCGCACATATAGCCTTAGACATTGATTTATTTTTTAAAAAATTTTTTACTTATTTTTATTTTTTCTCTTTATTTTTATTTTTTATTGTTCAAATCCATTGGTCTCCATTTCCCCAACACCACTTTCCCCTGCCCCACCCACCCTAACCTCCCACCCTCAATCCTTCCCCACTTTGGCTTTGTCCATGGGTCCTTTATACATGTCCCTTGACTTGACCATTCCCCTTCTTTTCCCCAGCACCCTCCTCACTCCTCCCCTCTCGATACTGTCGGTTTGTTTTTTCTTTCAGTGTTGCTGGTTATATATTTCTTGCTTGTTTGTTTGGTTGATTAGGTTCCACTTATAGGTAAGATCATGTGGCATTTGTCTTTCACCCCCTGGCTTATTTCCCTTAGCCATTCCAGTTCCATTCCACCCATGCCATCGCAAAGGATAGGAGTTCCTTCTTTCCTTCTGCTGAGTAGTATTCCATTGTGTAAATGTACCACAGTTTTTTCATCTGCTCATTTACCGATGGGCAGTTAGGCTGTTTCCATCAATTGCCTATCGTAAACAATGCTGCTATGAACATTGGGGCGCATAGGTTCTTTTGAACTGGTGTTTCGGGATTCCTAGGGTATGATCCCAGCAGTGGAATTGCTGGGTCAAAAGGCAGTTCCATTTTTAGGTTTTTGAGGGAATTCCACACTGACTTCCCACAGTGGCTGCACCAGTCTCATTCCCACCAACAATGCACTAGGGTTCCCTTTTCTCCACAGCCTCACCAGCACTTGTTGTTTGTTGACTCGTTCATGATGGCCATTCTGACCGGTGTGGAGTGGTATCTCATTGTGGTTTTAATTTGCATCTCTCTGATGGCTAGTGATGATGAGCATCCTTTCATATGTCTCTGGGCCCCGTGTATATCCTCCTTGCAGAAATGTCTGTTCAGGTCCTTTACCCATTTTTAATTGGATTGTTTGTCTTCCTGGAGTGGAGTCATGTGAGTGCTTTACATATTTTGGAGATCAAACCCCTGTCCGAGACATCATTGGCAAATGTATTTTCCCATACGGTTGGTTCCCTTTTCATTTTGCCGATGTTTCTTTAGCTGCGCCGAAGCCTCTTATTTTGATGAA
Organism: Pteronotus mesoamericanus; assembly: GCF_021234165.1. Classification (NCBI taxonomy): domain Eukaryota; kingdom Metazoa; phylum Chordata; class Mammalia; order Chiroptera; family Mormoopidae; genus Pteronotus; species Pteronotus mesoamericanus. The sequence continues at coordinate 868,990 of NW_026555095.1, read as the reverse complement.
GTCCCATTCGTTTATTCTTTCCTTTATGTCCCTTGCCGTAGGGGACATTATCAGTGAAAATATTGCTGCGTGGGATATCTGAGTTTCCTGCCTATGTTCTCCTCTAGGACTTTTATGGTGTCGTGACTTATATTTAAGTCTTTTATCCATCTTGAGTTTATTTTTGTGTATGGTGTAAGTTGACGGTCGAATTCCTATTTTTTGCATGTAGCTGTCCAGGCCTCCCAACACCATTTGTTGAAGAGGCTATTTTTACTCCATTTTATGCTTCCGCCCTCTTTGTCAGATATTAATTGGCCATAGAGACATGGGTTTGTTTCTGAGCTTTCTATTCTGTTCCACTGATCTATGTGTCTGTTCTTATGCCAGTACCAGTCCGTCTTGATTGCAGTGGCCTTGTAATGCAGTTTGATACCAGGTGTTATGATCCCTCCTACTTTGTTCTTCTTTCTCAAGATGGCTGCAGCTATTCAGGGCGATTAATGGGTCCATATAAATTTTTGAAATGTTTGCTCTCTATCTGTAAAACATGCATCATTGGTATTTTAATAGGGATTGTGTTGAATGTATAAATTGCTTTGGGTAGTATGGACATTTGGCGATGCTGATTCTTCCAATCCATGAACACAGTATATGCTTCCATTTATTTGTGTCTTCCTTAATTTCTTTCTTCAGCGTTGTGTAGCTCCCCTGAGTACAGGTCTTTTACCTCCTTGGTTAGGTTTATCCCTAGGTACTTTATTTTTCTTGTTGCTATAGCAAATGGGATATTTCTTTCCTGATTTCTGATTCTGATATTTCATTGTTGGCATACAAAAATGCCTTCGATTTCTGAATATTGGCTTCGTATCCTGCTGTTTTGCCAAATTCACTTATCAGGTTAAGTAGTTTTTTGGTGGAGTCTATAGGGTTTTCTGTGTACACTATCATGTCATCTGCAAACATGCCAGTTTTCCTTCCTTCTTTCCAATTTGGAGGCCTTTTATTTCTTTTTCTTGTCTGATCGCTGTGGCTAGGACTTCCGATGCCATGTTGAATAGAAGTGGTGAAAGCGGACAGCCTTGTCTTGTTCCTGCTCTAAGTGGGAAAGCTTTTAGTTTTTGTACGTTGAGTATGATGTTGGCTGTAGGTTTTCCATATATGGCCTTTATTATGTAGAGGTATGCCCCTTTACTCCCACTTTGCTGAGTGTTTTTATGATAAATGGATGCCGTACCTCATCAAATGCTTTTTCCGCATCTATTGATATGATCATGTGGTTTTTGTCTTTCTTTTTGTCTATGTGAGGTATTATGTTTATTGACTTGCAAATACTGAACCATCCTTGCATCTCTGGGATGAATCCCACTTGACCATGGTGGATGACCTTTTTAATGTATTGCTGGATGCGGTTTGCCGATATCTGATTTGTTGAGGATTTTAACGTCTATGTTCATCAGCGATAACGGCCTGCAGTTTTCTTTCTTGGTTGTGTCTTTATCTGGTTTTGGGATTAGGATGATGCTGGCCTCATAGGAAGAGTTTGGGAGTCTTCCCTCTTCTTGGACTTTTTGGAATGGTCTGAGAAGGACAGGGGTCAGCGCTTCCTTAAATGTTTTGTAAAATGCTCCTGTGAAACCGTCCGGTCCAGGGCTTTTGTGTGCCGGGAGTGTTTTGATGACTGCTTCAATTTCACCAGCTGTTATCGGTCTGTTCAAGCTTTCTGCTGCTTCTTCATTCAGCGTTTGAAGGTTATATTTTTCTAGAAATTTGTCCATTTCACCCAGGTTTTCAAATTTCTTGGCGTATAATTGTTCATAGTAATTTCTTACAATCTTTTGTATTGCCGTGGTATCAGTCGTTGTTTCTCCTCTTTCATTTCTGATATTATTTATTTGGGTCCCCTCCCTTTTTTTCTTGATGACCCTGTTTAAAGGCTTGTTGATTTTGTTCATCTTTTCAAAGAACCAGCTCCTGGATTTGTTGATCCTTTGAATTGTTCCTTTAGTCTCCATGTCATTCAACTCTGATCTCGATTATTGCCTTCCTTCTACTTGCTCTGGGCTTTGTCTGTGGTTGTTTCTCCAGTTCTTGAAGATGTAGGGTTAGGTCGTGTATTGGAAATGTTTCTGTCTTTTTTAGGCAGGCCCGTATTGCTATGAACTTCCCTCTCAGGACTGCCTTTGGCATGTCCCATAGGTTTTGGACTGTTGTGCGTTCATTTTCATTTGTTTCCAGAAACTTTTCTATTTCTTCTTTGACCTCATTATTGACCCATTCATTGTTTAACAGCATGCTCTTCAGTCTCCATGAGTTTGAATGTTTTTGAGTTTTTTCTTTGAGGTTGGTTTCTAGTTTCAAGCCCTCGTGGTCCAAGAAAGTGCTTGTTATGATTTTAATTTTCTGAATTTGTTGAGGCTTCTTTTGTGTCCTAGCATGCGGTCTATCTTTGAGAGTGTTCCATATGCATTTGAAAAGAATGTGTATTTTGCTTCTTTGGGACGAAACGTTCTACGTATGTCAGCTAAGTCCATTTGATCTAAGGTGTCGTTCAGTTCCACAAATACCCTTGTTGATATTTTGTTGGAAGATCTATCCATTGTTGATAGTGGGGTGTTAAAATCCCCTACTATCAGTGCATTGCTGTCTATATCTTTCCTGAAGTCCTCCAAGATTTTCCTTATGTATTTGGGTGCTCCTATGTTGGATGCATATAGGTTTACAATGTTTCTATCTTCCTGATGCATTCTTCCTTTGAGTATTATGAAGTGTCCTTCTGTGTCTCTTTTTATGGCCTTTGTTTTGAAATCTATTTTGCCAGACATAAGTATTGCTACCCCTGCCCTTTCTTCCTGTCCACTTGCTTGAAATATTTTTTTCCATCCCTTTACTTTCAGTCTGTGTAGGTCCTTTGTTCTGAGGTGGGTCTCTTGTTGGAAGCATACATGGGTCATGTTTTCTTATCCATTCAGTTACCCTATGTCCTTTCATTGGTGCGCTTAATCCATTTACATTTAAAGATATTGTTGATAGGTCCTTATTGATTTTTTCCGTTTTTACCTGTGTTCCTCTCTTTCTCACTCTTCACCTTCTTAAGGCAGTCCCTTTAGCATGTCTTGCAGTGCTGGTTTGGTGGAGGTGTATTCTTTCAGCCTTCTTTTGTCTGGGGAACTTATTTCACCTTCCATTTTGATTGAGAGTCTTGCTGGGTAGAGCAGTCTTTGCTTTACCTTACTTGGAATATTTCTTGCCATTCTCTGCTGGCTTGCAGTCTTTCTGTCGAGAAGTCATCTGCTAGCCGAATTGGGGCTTCCTTGTATGTTACTACCTGTTTCTCCTTTGCTGCCTGTAGGATTCTCTCTTTGTTTTTGATATTTGCCATTTTAATAATGATGTGTCTTGGAGTGGGCCTCTTTGGGTTCCTCTTGAATGGGACCCTGTGTGCTTCCTGGACTTGCGTGACTTTTTCTCTCCTCAAATTAGGGAAGTTTTCCATCATTACTTTCCAAACAGGTTTTCTATCCCTTGCTCCTCTTCTTCTCCTTCTGGTATCCCTATTACACGGATATTATTTCATTTCAGCTTGTCCTGCATTTCCCTAAATGCCTCCTCATTCTTTTTGCGTCTTTTTTCATTTCCTCGCTCTTCCTGGGAACTTTTTTCTACCTTGCCCTCCCGCTCGCTGACTCAGTCCTCTGCTTCATGTAGTCTGCTTTTGACTCCTTCTACTGTGTTCTTCAGTTTGGAAATGGTATTCTTCATTTCCTTTTGCCTCTTTTTGATAGTTTTTATGTCTTTTTTCATGCTGATACAGTTTGCAGTAAGTTCCTCATAGTTTCCCTGTAGTTTTTGGTAATTCTCTCTGAGCTCACCGAGCTTCCTTAGAACCATTGTTTTGAACTCAATATCTGATAGTTTACTTGCCTGCATTTCATTTAGTTCTCTTTCTGGGGATTCCTCCTTTCCTTTTGATTGGGGGATGTTTCCTTGTCTTCCCATTATTTGTGAGACTCTTCTTTTTTTTGCTTCTGCTTCTTAAATTGATGTGTCTTGACTTCCTGACTTTGTGGTGTGAATTTCTATGGTACGAGACCTGTGAGATTCTGGTGTGCAGTCTCCCTGATCTCCTGAACTTCATGCTCTTTGGATATCTTTTATTCCATTTATGTTGGCTCTCTGGAAGTTGGGGATTTGACTGTAGTTTTGTCATTCTTTGGTGGGTCCTTCCTTCCAGCTGGTTGACTGACGGTCACTCTGCCCAACATGTCGTATGTTTTTGTGCAGGTGCTACCCGAACAAAATCACAAAGCCCAGGAAACAAACTCACATATGCAAAAATAACTCCCCCCCCCCATGCGTCTCACTATCAACAGCAAATGAACCAGTATTAATAAGGCTATAAAGAGATTAAGACTATTACAAGAAAGGAGAGAAATAAACTATTAGTATAAAATCTAACGACTTAATATGCACAAATTTGATAGACCCACAGTTAAAAAGTTATGTAATAAAGAAAATATTGCAAGTCATGGAGAAGGCCACAGTGGATTTAATCTCAGTAGCTTCTAGCACTTACCATTGCTTTTTATTTCTGGATCTGCCTCTGAGGATGTCAGATGTTGACCCCGTCTGACCTTAGGCAGTCTTTTCAAGACATCCAGGAATCTACTGTGTGTGACTGTCTCCTTCAGTTGTTAATCTAGTCACTCTGCACTCAGCAGTCAGATTTAGGCACCACAGGGCGGGGCCGAGTCCCTCCTGGGGGTGGGGATATTGTTTCCTCTCACACTGTTACCACTCAGGGGCGTGGTCTGCCTGAGCAAGATGGCTGCTACTGTTTGGGGAATGGCTCAGCACCAGGATCCCACTGGCTACTCTCTCAGTTCTCTACCCAAAACCCCCATCCCCAGTCTCTCCTCAGGCATCTCTAGCCCACTCTGCCCCGACTTTTTTCAGAGCCCAGGGTAAATGGTTGCAAATAAAAATGTGTTGTATTTGTTTTGGCCCTTTTGATGGCTCTTTGTGTCTCTAGCCACCCATCTCTGACAGAGAACAGCGCTTTTCACAGTTGGCTGTTATTTGTGTACTTTTTAGGCTCTGGCTAAGGACCCCTGCTTATGATTTAGACTCCACTTTTCTCAGGGGGATCCAACTGGCTGCTTAAATATTCCTCTAGCACTGCCACCCATGGGTGCCCATCTAGCCTCCTCAAGCCTCCACCCCCCACCTCACCAGTCAGGTTGTGCTGAAGCTGATTCTTCTGTCTGTCCAAGGTTATCAGGCTTCCCCTCGCTATTGTTCAGGTGTTTGTTCCAGGTGATTTCTCCACAGTTTAGTTGTAATTCCAGATTGGTCGGGGGAGGAGGCCAGTGTGACTTCCATTCACTCCCTATTTACTTATTTTTAAAGAGAGGGGAAGGAATGGAGAAAGAGAGAAAGATAAACATCAATGTGAGGGAGAAACATTGATCAGTTGCTCCGACTAGAGTTGAACTTGCAACCCAGGCATTTGCCCTAACTGGGAATTAAACTGGTGACACTTCCTTTGCTCTGCAGGGTGATGTCCAACTAAGCCACACCAGTCAGGGCTACCCTTAGCCATTTAGAAAATATATTAGGAAAAAAGGTCCAATTCACATCAATAACACTCATAAATTACATAAGATTAACCTTTTCAAGCAAATATACCCAATGTAAAAAATTCCATACATTAGCAAGGGACACAAAAGATGGCTTTAATAAATTTTCATGAAAACTCATAATAACTACTATTTACTTCCTGAATGTTAGGTATAAGTTTGTCAACCACTCAGTTGAGTAGTTATGTTTATCCTCGTTTACAAGACACTAAAGATCATGGAAGGCACGTCACTTGCCTAAGGATACACAACCTTTAAATGGTGAGGACAATATTCAGATCCAGTTTTGTCTGGCTTAAAACCTGGGTACTTAGTCACTATATAATACTAAAGAGATTGAAAATTAAAATGGGTGAAGGAACCAGTCAGGTAACCTAAATGATTAAAGGGCAGAAGGAAAATGTAGGTGAATTGAAGAATGTTTGTCCTGCCCAAACCAGGTAACTGTTCCTCACCAGGCAACACTTAGGATGTGTAACTGCAGGCCCATATTGACATATTTTCCAATTCTTCAAAAGAAGCTGGAAATCTGATGTGGATGTACAATGTTCCACTTTTAAAATATTAATGAGGGGAAGGGCAGCTGGGGAGTATCATCAGTGAAAATGCAAAAGAGGTAGCTCCAGGGGCTCATCCTTTCACAGAAACAATGGAAAAATGAACAAAGACAGTCAAGTCAACTCTGTTGAAATTCTGGAAAATAGACTAAGGTTTACAGCAACCAAGAGAATGCCGAGTCAAGAAAGAAATAACGTAAAAACAGTAGGAAAGCATTGCAGCATTTTTACTTCTCCTTGCTCCCTCACTTCCAACTCAGCAGCAGTTTTTAGTTAACAGTCCATGTTCACAGGGTGGGACCATAACCCCTGGTGTCAGAGGGACCACATGTTAGGCCACAGAACAAGTCATAATTAATTGTAAAAGACTGAAACCATACGAAATATCTTCTCTAAGCACAGAGGAATGAAGCTAGAAATCAGTAACAGAAGGAAAACTGGAAAACTCACACATATCTGGAAATTAAACAGCCCATTTTTAAGCAACAATGGGTCAAAGAAGTATTACAAGAGAAATGTAGCACTTTGAAATGGATGAAAATGAAAACACAACATTCCAAACTTATGGGATGCAGCAAATGCAATGCTCAGAAGGAAATTTATAACTGTAAATGTCTACATTTTTTTTAAATAAAGATCTAGAATATATAACTTTACCCCTTAAAGAACTACACACCTTAGAGAACTAGAAAGAAAGCAGCAAACTAAACCCAAACCTAGAAGGGAAGAAATTCTTTTCTAAAGAATAGAATAGAGAGATAAATGAAATAGTGCCTAGAAAAACAAAAGAGAAAATCAACAAAACAAAAAGTTGGTTCCTTGCAAAAATCAAAAAATTAACAAACCTTTAGCTAGATTTACAAAGAGCGATAAATAGTAACTAAAACTAAAAATAAAACTGAGGACATTACTATCGGCCTTACACAAGTAAAAAGGTTTATAAGAGAATACTCTGTATAACTGTTCAGCTAAAAATTTAGATAATCTATATGAAATAGACAAATTCCTAGAAACTCATATACCACCAAAACTGATTCAAGAAACAGAACATCTGAACAAACCTGTAACGCATAAATAGACTGAATCAGTTATCAAAAACCTCCCAGCAACAAAAAAACAAGATGAATTCTACCCATAATTTACAGAAAAATTAATACCTTCTCAAAGTCTTCCAAGGAATAAAAGAGAAGGGAACACTTTTTAACTCACTAGCCAGAATTACCCTGATATCAAAAACAGACGAAGATATAACAAAAAAGAAAACTACAGACTAATATCTCTGATAAATGTAGATGCAAAAATCCTCAACAAAATACTAGCTAACTAAATCCAGAAGAATATTAAAAGCTTCACACTCCATGACCAAGTAGGATTTGTCCCAGTAATGTAGTGTGGTTTACCATATAAAAACCAATCAGTGTAATACACTGAAGTAACAAAATAAAGGAGGGGGAAAAAAACCCACACAACCATTTTTAACTGCTGCATTAAAATCAATTTTAACAACCCAACACCTTTTCATGATGAAAACACTCAGAAAATGAGAAACAGGAAGGCACTTACTCAATTTGATAAAGAGCTTTTATGAAAAAACAAATATCATCCTAAATAGTAAAAACCTTCCACTTATGATCAAAAATAAGACAGGGATGCCCACTTTCACCATTTCTATTTACAATTGTCCTGGAAGTTGTAGTTTAGAGCAACTGAAATAAGTAAATAAATAATCAAAGCCATCCTCATGGAAAAGGAAGAATAAAACCATCCCTATTCACAGGTGACATTATCTCATATATTAAAAATCCTTCAAAAATAACTATTAGAAATAATAAGCAAATTCAGCAGTTGCAGGATACAAGATCAACTTACAAAAAAAACAGGAGTATTTCAATATATTAGAAATACACAATGAACAATCCAAAAAGATGAAATTAAAAAAATTTCATTTAGCATCCAAAAGAATAAAACACCTAGGAATAAATTGAACTAAGGAGTGGGGGTGTGAAAGACCTGTACACTGAAAACTACAAAACATTGCTGAAAGAAGTTAAAGACATAAATAAATGAACAAACATCTCATGTTCATGAATTGGAAAACTTAGTATTCTTGAACTAGAACACTTAGTATTGTTTAAATGGCAATGCCAACCCAAAGCAATCTACAGACTCAATGTACTCTCTATCACAATTCCAACAGGCCTTTTGAAGAATTGGGAAAATCAATCCTAAAGTTCACATGTGACTTCATGGGGTCCTAAATATCCAAAAGAATATTTTTAAAAGAAGTTAGTGAAATCACACTTCCCAATTTCAAAACTTACAATAAAACAACAGAAATAAAAACAATGTTGTACTGACATAAGGGTAGACACATAAGACCAATGGAATAGAACTGAGACTCTAGAAATAGACGCTCACATCTGTGGTTGTAAGGGACTACATTGTGTATCCCTCAAATGCATATGTTGAGGCTCCAGCCCCTAGTACCTCAGAGTATGGCTGTATTTGGAGATAGAGCCAAGAGGTAATTAAGTGAAAGTGGGGACATTAGAGTGACCCCTAATCCAATTTGACTGGGGTCCCTATAAAAAGAGTAGATTAGAACATACAGATAGAGACACCAGGGATACGTGGGCACAAAGAGAATGCCATGTGAAGATGCAACCAGAAGATGGCGTTCTGCAAACCATATTCTCTCCTCAGGAGAAACCAAGCCTGCTGATGCTTTCCCTTGGACTTCCAGCCTCCAGAACTGTAAGAAAATACATTTATGTTGTTTTAAGCCACCAGTCTGTGGTGTTTTGTTCTGGCAGCTCTAGCAAACCAATATAATCGACAATTAATGTTTAACAAGGGCAGCCAACCATTCAAAGGAAAGGAATAGTCTTTTCAACAAATGGTGCTGGAACAACTAGATATACACATGCAAAAGATTGAAGTTGGATGCCCTACCACACACCACATACAAAAATTAACTTAAAATATATCAAAAACATAAATATAAAGACTAAAACCATAAACTTTTTAGAGGGAAACATAGGTCTAAATCTTCATTACCTTGGATTAGATGATAATTTCTTAAATACCACACCAAAGGTACAAGCAACAAAAAATAAAATAAGACACATAAATTGGAGTTCACCGAAATTTAAAACTGTGTCAAAAGATATCATAGTATCCAGAATATGTAAAGAATTCTTACAACCTCCAAAACACAAATAACTAAAAAAAAAAAAAAAAATGGGCCAAGGACTTAACCAGACATTTCTCCAAAGAAAGATGACAAATACGCACATATAGACATTCTTAGTCATTAAGGTATCAAAACCACAAAGAGATATCACTTTATACTTAATATCACAGCTATAACTGAAACATGTAAAATAAGTGTTGGTAATGATGTGTGGAGATAGGAAACCTTATGCACTGCTAGGGTAATATAAAATGGTGCAGCTGCTATGGAAAACAATTTGTTGATTCCTCAAAAGTTAAACAAAGAATTGCCATGATTCAGCAATTTACTCATAGAGATCGCAAAGAATTGAAAACAAGAACTCAAATATTTGCATACTAATGTTCATACCAAAAATATTTGCAATAGCCAAAAGGTAAAAACAGCGCAAATGGCCATCAACAGAAGAATGGATAAATAAAATGTGGTATATACATTACAAAAGAACATTATTTGGCTATAAAAATAAATAAAATACTAATACATGCTACCACCTTAAATGAACCTCGAAAATGTTATACTAAGTTAAAAAATCCAGTAACAAAACACCTCATATTGTATGATTCTATTTATACGAAATATATCCAGAATAGATAAATCCATAAAAACAGAAAAAAGATTTGTGGGTTCAAAGACTGTGGGAAAAGGGAAATGGAGAGTGACTGCCTAACGGATGTGAGGTTTTCTTTGGGGATTATGAAATATTTGGAACTTGATAAAAGTGTGGCTGCACAACATTGTTCATGTACTAGATGCTACTGAACTGTATATTTTTAAGTAGTTAATTTAAAGTTACATGAATTTTAACTTAAAGAAATACCCCATTACCTCATTTGAAATGTATTCAATTATCAGATTCCTCTCTATTCTTCAATAATATTAAAATAACATCTAAGAATCAGATGTTTTTAAAAAAAAAATTATGAGAACTGTATTAGTCTACTAGGACTTCCATAACAAAATAGCATAGACTAGATAGCTTAAAACAACAGAAAATTATTTTCTTACAGTTCTGGAGACTAGAAATCCAAGATCCAAGTGTCAGCAGGGTTGGTTTCTCCTGAAGCTTCTCTCCTTCACTTGCTGATGGCTGTCTTCTAGCTTGGTCCTCAGATGACTTTTTCTCTGTGTGAGTGCATCCTTGGTCTCTTCCTCTTCTTACAAGGTCACCAGTCAGATTAGATTGGGATCCCACCCTTAGACCTCAATTAACCTTAATTACCTCTTTAAAGGCCCCATCTCCAAAAATAATTATATTGAAAGTTAGGGCTTCAACACACAAGTTTTGGTGGAACACAATTCAGTCCATAGTAGATGCAAATAAAACAACATCAGCAAACCAGATTCACATTCTTTCCTTGGAAGTTTTCTTTCTCAAATCAATATTTAAATTTAAATAGTTCCAATCAAAATCCATCAGGCTTTTTTTTAATGCTGTTGTTGGAATTGGACAAAATTCTTCTAAAATTCACTTGGAAGAACAAATTATGAAGTATTTTTAAAGAAAAGTAATGAGCCCTGGCTTGTGTGACTCAGTGGAATGAGTGCCAGCCTGCAAACCAAAGGATCACCGGTTCGATTTCCAGTCAGGGCACATGCCTGGGTTGCAGACCAGGTCCCCAGGAGGGAGCATGCTAGAGGCAACCACACATTGATGTTTTTCTCCCTCTTTTTCTCCCTCCCTTCCCATCTCTCTAAAAATAAATATTTTAAAAAAACCTAATGAAAAGGAATTTTCTTTATGAGATATTAATGTGTATTTTCAAGGTAAAACAATAAAAACAGCATGGTAGAGATACCAGGACAGATCATTTTTTTCTTGATGAAATGTGAGTGAAATGTCCAGAAATAGACTGAAGTATATATTAGAGAGTGGTATATAGAAAAGCTAGTATTTTTATATTGGTGGAAAAATAACCTTTTTTTCATGGTATTAGAATATCTAGCTAACCTTTTAAAAATAATATTAGGTTAGATCTTACAGCATATAGCAAAATAAAATACAGAAAGATTAAAGCTTAATTGTTTAAAAAATACACTCACATACAATCATGTTACATAAAGAAGTCCTACATATCAATAAGAAAAAGACAAATCCAATATAATAATGGGCAAAAAATGTGAACAAGTACTTCATAAAAAAGGATATTCAATTGGCCAATAAGTATCTGCAAAGGTGCTCAACGTCATTAGCCATAAGGGAAATACAAATAAAAACCCCAATGAGAACCAATCCAACAGAACAGCCAACAGTGAAATGGCAAGGATATGGAATAACTCAAATACCTTACACATTGCTGATGAGAGTGTAAAATGGTACTGCCATTTTGGAAGACTTGGCAGTGTTTACTAAAGAAAAATATAAGTGTATTCTAAAATGCAGGAATCCCATAATCTGGTATATCCTAAGAGAAATGAGCACTTAGGTCCACCAAAACACGTGTACAAGAAAGTTCTTAACAGTTCTAACGTCAACCAACATCAGAATTGATAGATTGTGCTATAATACAATGGAATACTTCAGAGTAATGAAAAATATCTGCTGCTACATGTAGGAATATGAATGAATTTCACAGGCATAAGGTTAAATAAAAGAGGCTGTAACAAAAGTCATACTGTGTGATGTTCAAAAGCCAGAAAAACTAAGCTATAGACACAGTGATTAGAATAGCACTTAACTTTGGGAAGGGTATTCACTAGGTGGGGTCATGGGGGAACTTGCTGGAGTGCTGGAAACATTCTACATCTTGATTTGGTGGTGTATACACAGATCTATACATAGGGGAAAACGTATCAAGTTGCACACTTGAGTGTTAACTTTGTGTAAAAAAAAGAAATACACATACACTGAAAAGTACTGAAAAAGGACGTGAGCAACATTTCTGTAATCTTAAAAGTCAGGTAAGGTCTTCTTCAGCATGACTTCAAAGATAAAACTTACAAAGAGCTATGACCAGTGTGACTCAGCTGGGCATGGCTCTGCAAAGCAGGAGTGGCTGGTTTGACTCATTGGGGCACATGCCTGGGTTGCAGGTGGGTCCAAGTTGGGAGCATGTGCTAGAGCCGGCCAGTCAACGATTGCCTCCTTCTTTTTCTTCCTCCCTTCCCCTCTCTCAAAAAATAAATAAAATCTTTTTTAAAAACTGTGAAAAGAAAAAAATTAATTTAATAAAAATAAAAAATGTAAAACTTCTACATGGCAAAAAAGAACAGGAAAATTTATTTGCAATTTATACAGCAGAGAATTAAAATGCTTATTAGAAACTCTTACAAATCTTTAAGCAAAAAACAAGAGCATGACTAGGACATCCACACACAAAAAAAGATATCAAAAAGCCATTATGCATGTAAAAAGGAATGATAATTAAAACAAGATACTATGTTTCATTCATCGGGTAAGCAAAAATGAAAAATATATACAGAATTGGAGTTGGTGTAGGGAAATAAAGCTCTCATATATTACTAGTGGAGCTATAAATGGGCTCAACTTTTCAGGAAAGCTTTTTAAATATAGTACTTTCGAAAGATCAAAATGAACATATTTCCTTAACCAAGCAATTTCACATTAAAAAGTTGTCTTAAAAAAAAAAAATCCTCCTTCCGTCTCTGCCTGCCTCAGCAAGTGGAGGCCCCGTTCCCTGCAGCTCCCGCCACGTCTGTGCATCTGCCATGGATGCCGGACTGCTTCGGCTTCTTGATCAAGAGGAGCCAGCAGGCATACAGCACTGAACCCAAAAACCTGAAGGCCCGCAACTCCTCTTCGCTGCAACGGGCTGATTCACCGCAAGACGATGGGTGGGGAGCCAGAGGGCGATAGCAAAGTTGTAGTGATCTTCATAAAGCGGAGATCCGGCCAAAGAAAGCTGGCCACCTCCAAGTGTGAACCACCATCAACGAAAATACCCGGGCCACCCTGAGCAGAGCCTCAGGCACTCAAAGGGCAAAACCAAGCACCGCCCAGATCTCCGCACAGCCGCCAACTGCGGGGCCAGCGCCATCCCGTTCAGCCAGAAGCCGGGGGTGAAAAGGCAGTGGGCCTGCCCCACCAAGAGGTCTTGAGCACTCCCTGCCCCCAAAGCAATAAAGCTATTAGCCAATTTTCTTCCAGAGAGGGAAAGGGAGAGGAAGAGGGGAGGGGAGGGGGAAAAGGAGAAGGAAGGGAGAGGGAAAGAAAGAAAATGACAAGCTTGTAAAATGTCAGTGCAATGATGGTCAATACATCACTGTTAAAAGGAACAGAATAAATTCATATAATTGATTATATGCAAATTTCAAAATAGCTACTGTTTATGAAGCACATATGAGCTAATTATGTATATTATCTTATTTAGTTGTCACAAGAACTGTGTGAACTATTACTCCCATTTTCATCTGCAATGAAAAAATTGAAGTTCAGAGAAGCAATGAGATTTGCCCAAGCTCAACAATCTAGTAAATGTCAGGGAGAGAATTAGAACAAGCTTGGGCTGACTCAGAAGTCTGTGTTCTTTAATCTAGATTACCTTTATTGAGAAGGAAAAGCATTTATACCATAATGTTAAATGAAAATGCAGTATATACTTTAGTCCCCAGATGGGAGGGGGATTGGAGGGATGAGTCAAAAAGGTGAAAGGGATTAAGAAGTACAATTTGCCAGTTATAAAATTAGTCATGGGATGTAAAGTACAGTATAGGGAATATAGTCAATAATATTGTAACAACTATATATAGTGTCAGATAAGTACTAGACAATCTGGGAGATCACTTCGTAAGGTATATTAAATGCTCATGGTGTTGTATACCTGAAAATAACACAATATTGTATGTCAACTGCAACTGAAAAATAAAAATTTTTTTAAATTTTTAAAGGCAAGAAAATGCAACTGAGAGAATAGTTGCACAGTTTGATTCTATTATGTAAAATATACATATACTTGTAGATATTAGACATATAGGTTTGCCTGAGAAACATTCTAGAAGGATATAAATCAAAACGCTGATAAAGGTTGTAACTCGGGTATAAGTCAGGTGAATTTTTTTTCTTTATGCTTGTTTTTCTTACTTTTCTACAATGATTACATTTAACTTATAAATGGAAAAAGGAATCGGCAATTACAGTGCCCCATTGAAGTTGCAAAATACAACCTCCATTTGCTCCACACATTTTTAAGTAAGTAAATAAGGCAGATCATTCGTACATTTGTGTTCAACAAACACATCTTGAATACCTACTATGTTCTAGGTATTGTTATATAAGTGATTTTACTTCATATACCTAGGTTCTACTTTCTGCTCCTAAGTGTAGCATCAAGGATACTCACTCTTTCTCTCATACCTTAATCATAACTATTTGCATTTGTATGTTAAGTCTTATCTCTAATTAATTGAATGCCATTAAGCCCATATTAAAGGAATATCTGGCAATATACCACCAACTCTTGGTATGCCTCAGTGATTTTAGGCTTAGGAGAGGCAATCAAATGTCTTGTAAATCACTACCACTGTACTGCTCAACTCCTGAAAGTAGAGGGCTACTGGTCTGAAGCGGATTCTGCAGGTTTATTTCAAACAGGGAAGGCCAGATCTCAAAATCTGGGCCACACTAACCACCACCAAGTGCAGATTTCCCCACTTGTACAATGTCCCTTCTCTTGTCTTTCCTACTCCCTTTCTTTCTGGAGCCCTATTTCCTAACCCTCACCCCTACTTCTGCTATCAAATTATTAGATGATGTGATTTTAGAACCCATTCTAACTGGATGACCTCTCCTACCTCTCAACTTCCAGCCATATATGTATGTATAAATCAACAAAACACCATGGGGCTTGATTTTCCACAACCAAAACAGTTCTTCCTAGAGGGGATGGGAAACAGCTGCTCAGCTGTCCGTTAAGACAAGAGAAGAGGATGGTCCTGCAGCAATGACTGCCAAGGGGTTGCAGGGGAGCAAAACTCTCCTCTCCACACTCTTTACTGTGAGGAAATGCAACTGATTGAAATAAGCATAACATACTAATCAGGTGGTAATTATAGAATAAGCTATACTAAAAAACTCATAGACGACTCATGTATTAAAAGTTTCCTTGTAAGTATTTTATAGACATCAGCCATTGCGGCTCCTGCTTAACCAAGGAATGGCCCTGATCACAAGAAATCGGGCGAGCCTCAGCAACTCCTGTTAGAAGCAGCAGAAACGCCGCCTGCATGTTCTGTCCCCAGATATCACCAGTGAAACTGCAGATAGAGCTATGAAACTACATGATGACACGCACAGGAAACGACCCTGAAGCCACCCAGGAGCAGAGCTGAGAAAATGCTTATCATCAGAAATTCCTTCATTCCTCTCTTCCCATGTTCCCCTGTATAAACTAGCCAGAACCCCTGAAATGCAGAGATGGGTTTTGAGGCGAGTCCCCCATCTTCCAGGTTGATGGCACCTTAATAAAACTACTTTCCTTTACATCAGCCCCTGACTCTTGAGTATCGGCTTTTGAAGCAGCAGGCAGCTGGACCTGTGTTTGGTTACCGGAAGACCTCTGTGACTTTGGTAACATGAGTGTGTAGAGGACAAACCTCTTCCCTGTGAGACAGGATAGTAAGAAGCTAGGAAAGTTCCTTGGCAAATGGAATAGGGAAACTGAGACAGATAACTGAACACAATAGCCAAGCAATTTATAGCCAGACACAAAAGGCTGCCTCCCTAGAGATAACATGTAGGCCTCAGTTGTATTTCAGCTCTACATCCAGGAAAGCAGCAAAACCAGATGGGTGACACCAGGACCAACTGCAATGACTAAAGACCCTCTGCCCTGTCACTGATTATCAGTGGAGATCATGACCCTGAAAGGACACAGATGAAGAACTGATGAATATTCTGCTAAAACTATCCCCCAAGAAGTCACCTAAGATTCCAGCCTGCAAGAAAGTGATAAAAGCCTCAAGACAAATGGCCCAGGATGTGACCTCTCCCTCTGGGGAGCAGCCAGCGCCATCGCACCATTTCCTTTCCTTCCTTCTATCCACTCCACCTTCTCTCTTCAGAGGAACATATGTCTTAAACTCTAAGGCAATGGGCAGCTGGCAGCTTGCCCCAGGTTAACCCTTTGAACTTGTCTCCGAGGCCCCTTTTCTCTGACTTCCCAGTGAGCTAAAGTGGCCCCAGCCTAGGCTCTCCTGTTGCTTCTGTGCTAAGCCCTTCCTTGTTTCACTGTCCCTAGCTTTAATAAATGTAGCCTCATAATCACCTGGACTCATGTTGTGAAAGCTTTCCCACATGAAGTCAAAAACCCCCAACACTACAACTCTCCCTAGGCAGATCCACTCAGGTCCAGGCTCCTGTCTGGTAACATGGATATCACTGAAAACAGTACCAGCACTGTTTGTAAAGGCAGGATTAAAAATGGTTTTAAAAAATTAAAACTGAAGTCTTGGCTGGGATGGAGCAGTGTCCTGTACACCGACAGATTGCAGGTTGATCTTTGGCCAGGTTGCATATGGGAGGCTACCCATCAATGTTTCTCTCTCTCTCTCTCTCTCTCTCTCTCTCTCTCACACACACACACACACACACACACATATCCTCTAGTGAGGGTTAAAAAAAATTAAAACTGAAAACATAACGTGGCTGCATCACCACAGTACCAATTACAGTCTAAAAAAGAATAAATACCATTTAGCAGGACCATTTACTAGCACAGTGCCCAATAACTACAGGAAGCAGTGATTAGACAAGTCAGTGGCAAGGAAGCTTGGATTTGATTAATGGCAATAGCCACCTCTTTTCAAGTATGCTGCCCTCGTGTGGTTGCGTGGGTATTCATCCCCTAACATTGTGCTGTGGATTAGAAATGGTACCTGACAATCCTATTTGACATGCACCGCTGTGAATTTTCTCATGAAAACAAGGAGGGCACCATTCTGAAACACCCATCCAGAGAGCCCTGAGATCTAACTGCTGGACAGTGGCGGCGCCAGCGTGTGGTCATCACCTTTTCTCAAGAGAGGGGCGTCCACTTCGCTTATCAGCAGAAGCCCTCTCCCGACTGTGCCCAGAGCTGGAGGCAGCGCTTGCCCAGCGATAGCTGCGCGGGAGCGCGGATCACCGCCAGGCAACTGCCCAAGCTCCCCGAAGAAAGGAGAACGGAAAAATCAGTGCGCTGAGGCAGCATCAAGCCCACAGGCATTGTTGTCCTGCGTTCTCCTATGGTCGCCTAGACAACCCAGCCTGGCCCCACCCACAGCCTCTAGCAACTGAGACCTGGAAGGAAATGGAAGAGACTCCAGAAGAGGCTGAAGAGGAATCCTTGGAACCTGAAAGCACAGCAAGGTCCCCAAATGACAGCCATACAGATCCATATGACAGCCACGCAGGTCGTCAGGAAGACAACTGGAAGAACCTGGACAAAGAGGAGGCAGATAACCAGTCTAATCACAGAACAGCTAACCAGACTGACCGAAGAGAATCTAGCCAGACTGAACCCCTCATATTTGGCCAAGCAGACCACAAAGTATCTGAATCCAATGGGCACAGAACATCTAATCAGGCTGACCTCAGAGCATCCAACCATGATAATGTTGTTGATCATAGAACAACTGACCAGATTGACCAAAGAATGTCTGAACAGACAGACAGCAAGGAATCTCACCAAGCTGATCTTGTAGAATCTGAAAAGACTGACAAACATAGGAGGGTTCTGCATGAACAAAGAACCCCTGAACACATTGATCGTAGATTGTCCAGCCAAGCTGACCAAAGAACTTCTGAACAGATGGACCGCAGAATGTCCGACCAGGCTGACCGGAGAGCTTCTGAACAGATGGACCGCAGAATGTCCGGCCAGGCTGACCGGAGAGCTTCTGAACAGATGGACAGCACAATGTCCGGCCAGGCTGACCGGAGAGCTTCTGAACAGATGGACCGCAGAATGTCCGGCCAGGCTGACCGGAGAGCTTCTGAACAGATGGACCGCAGAATGTCCGGCCAGGCTGACCGGAGAGCTTCTGAACAGATGGACCGCAGAATGTCCGGCCAGGCTGACCGGAGAGCTTCTGAACAGATGGACAGCACAATGTCCGGCCAGGCTGACCGGAGAGCTTCTGAACAGATGGACCGCAGAATGTCCGGCCAGGCTGACCGGAGAGCTTCTGAACAGATGGACCGCAGAATGTCCGGCCAGGCTGACCGGAGAGCTTCTGAACAGATGGACAGCACAATGTCCGGCCAGGCTGACCGGAGAGGTTCTGAACAGACGGACCGCAGATTGTCTGGTCTGGTTGAACGAAGAACTTCTGAACAGATTGACCATAGATTGTCTGACCAAATTGGCTATAACACATCTGTAAAGACTCACCACAAAGTGCATGACCAAACTACTGAACTAGCTGAACACCAGGTGGCTGACCAAGCTGACAGCAGTACCCATCATCCTACAGTTGATAAATATGACTACAGTAAATCTGACAATGTTGATCACTTAATGAATGAAGATGATGACATAGAACACAAACAGTTTCACTATGGAGAAAGTGACCACCAGTATGATGACAGAATATTTGCCATCAAGGAGGACAAAGATGCTGACTTCAGAGTACAGCCCTGCAAATTTGAGACTAGCCAGACAGACCTCAGTGATTCCAAGGTTTCAGATGTAACTGACACTGAAAGTACAAGCTTTCTGCAAGCATTTAACTCATTTGATACCAGGCTCATCAGTAACTTCCAAGCAAAAGGCCAAGGTTTTTCCTCAAGATTCCCCATCATCTCAACCCAATTGGACTATGTCATCAGTCAAGACAAAACCCAAGCCGTAGAAACTAAGCCTGTAGGTTAAAAGGGCACTTGGTACCCACCTGGGAGGTTGGAGGCCAAACCAGGGGCCTGTGGTGGTGGTATAGAGAGTGGAGGGTGGACACAGGTTGGATCAAGGATGAGGAATAAACCAACATTTTGATATGTGTAACCTATGGGATTCAGGAAGGACAGGAGAATGGTGGGATATATAGAGATGTGTTGCTTTCTCTGCTACCCTAAGGCCATTCAGGAAGGATTGATTAACCAGCATTCAGGAGACCTGGGTTTCAAGTCCTGGTGTGTCTACTAACTCTAAAACATCAAGTCACTTTCCCCTCTCTGGGCTTTTACCAAAGGTAAAGAATTTGGAGTAAACTGGAGACCCCTGTGAAGGGAAAAGTATTTGAAGTAGATTGGAGAAGCCTCAGGTAACCCCCAGGACTTGAGGTGCATTATATTGCTTGGAAGATCAGCCAGGGCTCTCACAATAATGTGTCTTTCCTCGACATCCTGGTGTTCAGATCCCATCATCACCAGATTCCACTAATAACAGCAAAAATAAGAACAAAACTTCCTGAGGTTTTTTGATTTATTAGACTCTTGGTCGGGGGGGGGTGTGTTGTATTTCCATTTCAGGTTGATATTTCAGAATACCAAGAAAGGAAGAGTTCTCATGCTCACAACAAAACCCATAGGAGGCGGTTTCCTTCTATAGTGTATCAAGATCCTTATCAAGTTTCACTACAATACATGGAAAAACACCACATTCTGCAAATATTCCAGGTAAACCTCTCACTCCTTTTTTTTAATTGTGAGTTTTTCAGTAATTATAGTATAAAAAATAAACTTAGACCTGGCTTTTGTGTGGTACAAGAAAGGACCTTTGCTATAGAAAGGATATACTCTAAGAAGTCAGTAAGATGTAATAACCAAAAGTAGTAAATGATAAACACCAAATGAGTGATACCATGATATGAAGCCATTCAGAGGGCTCAGGTAGAATGATTGATAGGGAAAACGTGGCCAGGAATTAAAGTCTGAGCCAGACTAGGAAGGAAGGACAAAACATGGACATTGAAAAGGAAAGAAAAGGGCTTTCCAGGCAGAATATAATACTTTAAAAAGACAACCACCCTGTAATCATCTAAGAAACCACATCCTTTGGGAGGGAGTTGGGGGAGTAGTTAAGAATTGCTTCTAATTCTTGAAATTTTGAATCTTACTGACCTCGGAATATGGGGAAACTTCTTAAAACTATGATATATTTGGCCAAAATAGAATTACGAGAGACTATCACACTTATAAAATGTTTGTTGTCTGGTGAGTTATTTTTGTTTTTGTTTGTCTGACATGTTTATTTTTATGTTAATATTATTACCCAGCAAGGTACATATTCATATATAATACATGAATACATGAAGTACTTTGTGGTTAGAAAGGCGAAAAATAAGAATGGTCCACCTCAAATGAAAACATTTAAACTTAAGTTTAAAGAAGTAGGGTATAGGAGAAAAAGCACACACTTTGCAAATTTAGCCTGAGGCCCAAACCTAACTTGACCGGTTTTCACCTTTGTTATTTGGGGAAAATTACATAACAGCTGTGAATCTCAATTTCCTTATATAAAATAGGGATAAGTGATACTTCATTAACCCTGCTCAATGTCTTTTCTTTGTTAAAATGTCCTTTTGTGGGAGAGAACTTATGGCTGGGTTTTCTGGCTTTAATCAAAGAACAACTAATATTTAAACTTAAGGATGAAAACTGTTGAAGAAAGTAGAATTCTAATCATTCTACAAATAATGTTCTTCATCTGTCAAGGAAAAACAATGCTTGCTTATACATTCAACATTGTTATAAGAAAAAAAATAATTACCAAATAATGTTCAATAGAAACATATGAAATACATAATTGGTGTGGATACATTAAACAGACCTTGAATATTTTATGCCTAAAATTTGTCCCATTTTTGTTCCTTACAGATGAGAAAAATTTATTATAATTTTTGGAGGGTATTCAACACCAAAAAAAAATATGGTAGTGAATCTCTGAAGTTTTATATATGCTTTCTCATTTATTATTAGAAACAATGAATATAACTTTTACCATTTAAAATCAAATGTCTCAGAAGGAAGGCTCTATGTAAAATTATATAGTCATTTTTAAATTTTACTCAAAATACTTTTCTCTGACTAATGTTAATTTTTCAGTCTAGCAAAATTATAGCTCTCAAAACAAAGACTTTCTCCAGAACTTTCTCACTACCTCTTTGATCTTGAAAACTAGAGAAATAGCCATGTCTACTTATTTAAATTTTTATTCATCCAAATTTTACCTTACTTTACCTAATTTTATCAGTAGTAAGAAAGTAATTTGTCACTTTGTAGATATATATGAGTTTATTTAAAATTCTGTGGTACATGTTAGCTTAGTGCTGGACATTGCTTCAGATATAACTTTACCATGTTAACTTTAGCTCAGAACCATATGTGATGTCTATGCTCTCTCAGCAGATCACTGAAAACTTAGTCTATGAAAGGCCAGAGGATCCCCTGAGTTTTATGCTGTGCCAGGTATGGAATAGTAGAAAAAACAATCTTTTTATTCTTTTTATTGTAAATACAGCACACATAAGTATTTAAAACAAAACATATATAACTCAGTGAATTATCATGAAATGAGCAAACCTGTAACTACCATTCCAATTTTAAAAATTAAAATATTGCTAGAATCCCAGAAGCTCTCTTTTTCCCCCTCAGTTATTACTCCCCACAAAGGGACTATTATTCTGACTCTTTTGATATTGACTTCCTCATTTCTCTTTATAATTTTACCACTAAACTTGAATCATGATAAAATTTTGTTTAGATTTTTCAGCCTTTTGAACTTTATATAATTGAAACCATATATTAGGTATTCATTTGTGTCATTTCTTTTCCTCAAAATTATGTCTATGACATTAATCTATACTGTTTTGTATAGCTGAAGTTCATTTTCATTGCTGTATAGTCATCAATGTATGAAACGTCATAATTTATCCATGCTATGATATATGTGAATATCCAGGTTGTTTCCAGCTTAGAACTATTGCAACAAAAGTTTTCCTATGCACCTTCATGTACATGTCTCTTTGTGCACATATATACACATTTCTTCTGAGTACATACCCTGAGAGTGATTGCTGGATCATAAGGTATGGGTTTGCTTAGCTCTAGTAGATTATTTCAAACAATTTTCCAAAGTGATTGTACCAATTTATACTCCCAGTAGAAGTGTATATTAGAGTTCTAGTTGTTTTATATCCTTACCTAGGATATACCTAACACTTAGTATTATCAGTATTTTTAGCATTAGCCATTTTGATGATGGTTAGTAATAAATCATTGCAGTTTCTTTTTTTTTCCTGATTAGTAAAGTAGTTGCATATCTTTTCATTTGTTTATTAGCCACTGGGAAGTACTTCTTTTTCTATTGTATTGTTAGTCTTATTTTTTATTCACTTGTAGCAGTTTTCTACATATTTTGGTTGTGAGCTCTTTGTTGATCGTTTGTTATAGATCTTATTTCACCTCTGCCTCCCCTTTTTATCTCTCAAAGGTATTTTTGGATAAACAGAAATTCTTAATTTTGATAGTCAAATTTAACAATCTTTTTATTCATGATTAGTACCTCTAGTGTCCTGTTTTAGAAGTCTCTCCTTAGTCAAAGATCCTAACCATAGACCCCTATATCATGTTGTAGAAGTTCATTTGTAGGGTTTTATTGGGGAGTGTTAAATTTGTTTGTTTGTTGCCTTTTACATTTATATCTACTCTTATCTGGAATTGATTTCATATGGGATATGACATGGTGTTGTTTCATTTTTTTTCCCCAAGTAGATATCCAACTGTCTAAGCACATTTTATTTAAAAAAAAGAAGAAGAAAGTAAAGGAATTAGCCAAAGAACATATATGTATAACTCATAAACATAGATAACACTGTGGTGATAGCCAGAGGGAAGGGAGAGTAGGGGCTAGGTAAAGGCAGAAGGTGGGAACATCTGTAATACTCTCAACAATAAAAATGAAAAAAAAATTTTTAAAGATCATACCCTCACTCTTTATTTGATTCTTATGGTATATTTGCCTATCCTTGCTCTAACATGAGACTGTCTTAATTAGCATGCATTATAAAAAAATCTTAATATCCATAAGAATAAGTCCTCACATCTTATTTTTTTAAGTATGTTGGATGTTCTTAGGCTTGTGCATTGCCATGTCAGCATTTAGAATCATTTGTCAAGCTCAGAAATGAAAGAACAGGACAAAACTCCAGAAAAAGAACTAAACAAAATGGAGACATGTAATCTACCAGAAAAAGAGTTCGAAGAATGTTTAATCAACTTAATACAAGAAAAGGTATCAATGAGAGCTTTAACAAAAAGATAGAAAACAATAAACAGTTTATATAAAACATGAAGAATCTGTCATAAAGAATCTGTTTGAAATGAAGAATACAATGAAAAAAATACACTAGAGGGAATCAACAATGGTTTAGATGAAACAAATAATTGTATCAGTGATCTGGAAGACAAGGTACTGGAAAACACCCAACTGGAACAAAAAAAAATAAACAGTTTTTAAAATGAGAATAGTATTTTTTAAAATTATGGGACAGCATCAAGCATAACAACATTTACATTATAGGAGCCCTAGAAGAAAAGAGAGGAAAAAAGGGATTGAAGACTTATTTGAAGAAATAATAACTGAAAATCTCTCTAACTTAGCAAAGAAAATAGACATACAAGTCCAGGAGGCACAGACAGTCCCAAACAAGGTGCACCCAAAGACAACTACACCAAGACACATCATAATTAAAAGTTAAAGTCAAAAAGAGGATTTTAAAAGTAGCAAGAGAAAAAATAATTAATTATGTACAAGGAAGCTCCCATAAAACTATCTGCAGATCTTTCTACAGAAACTTTGCAAGCCAGAAGTGACTAGTAAGAAATATTCAAAGTGATGAAAGACAAAAACCTACAACCAAGATTACTCCAACCAGCAAGGTTATTATTTAGTATTGAGGGAGAGATAGCCTCCCAGACAAGAAAAACTAAAGAAGTTCATGATTACTAAACCAGCTTTACAAGAAATGTTAGAGGGACTTCTTTAAGTAGAGAGAAAATATCAAAAATAAAAATAAGAATATATAGGAAAGAAAAAAATCTCACTGACAAAGGTAAGCACTTAGTAGTAACAGTGGGTCAACCAATTTTAAAGCTAGTACAAAAGTTAATAGACAAAAGTAGGATGATCATATGTAAATACAATAATAAATTAAGGGGTACACAAACACACACACAAGATATAAAATAATGACAAACATAAACACTGGAGTGACAAGTAAAAAACTCTAATAATTTTAGAATATATTCAAACTTAAGCAACCATTGACTTAAATTAGAGTGCTATAAGCATAGCTTGGTATAAATGAAAAGCACATGGTAACCACAAACCAAAAAACCTATACAAAATGTACAAGATATAAAGAGGAAAAAACCCAAACATAACACTATAGAAAATCATCAGCATAAAAGAGTACAAGAGAATAAGGCCACAGAATAACCACAAAACAGAAAACAATAAGTACAATGTCAATAACTAGATACCTATTAATAATTACATTAAATGGAAATGGATTAAATGCTCCAATAAAAAGGGGGGGCTGGCTGAATGGATAATAAATAAGACCCATACATGTGCTGCCTACAAGAGACCCACTTTAGATCAAAAGACACACACAGACTAAAAGTAAAGGGATGGAAAAAGGTATTTTATACAAATGAGAAAAAGTAACTGGGGTAACAGTTCTTAAACCAGACGAATAGACTTTAAAACAAGTGCTATAATAAAAGGCAAAGAAGGGCAATATAAAATGATAAAGACATCAATCCAATAAGAGGATATAACTTTTGTCAACACTTATGCACCCAACATAGAAGCACCTAAATATAGAAAACAAATATTGACAGACATGAAGGGAGAGATGGAGGAGGACAAAGGGGAAAAAACTGGGACAACTGTAATAGAATAACAATTAAAAATTTTTATAAGACAGCATGTGGCTTCACTTTTTGTTTGGTTTTCCTGTTGTTGCTGAATATTTTTTTCTTTTTTTATTGTTGTTCTATTACAGTTGTCCTAATTTTTCCCCCGCTTCTCTCCCCTCCCCTATCCTACCCTTGCTCCCACATCAATCCCCACCCCATTATCCATGTCCATGGGTCCTTTATACATGTTCCTTGGCTAGACCCTTCCCCTTCTTTCTCCCGTTATCCTTCTCCCCTCTCCCCTCTGGTCACTGTCCATCTGTTCCTTGTTTCCATGCCTCTGGTTCTAAAAATAGAAATTCATTAGGTTCCGCTTCTAGGTGAGATCATATGGTATTTCCTTTGCCACTTGGTTTATTTCACTTAGCATAATACTCTCCAATTCCATCCATGCTGTAGCAAAAGGTAGGAGTTCCTTCTTTCCTTCTGCTGCGTAGTATTCCATTGGGTAAAAGTACCACAGTTTTTTGATCTACTCATTTACTGATGGCCACTTAGGCTGTTTCCAGCATTTCACTATTGCAAATAGGACTGTTATGAACAAAAGGGTGCGTAAGTTCTTTTGAATTGGTGATTCAGGATTCTTAGGGTATATTCCCAGCAGTGGAGTCATTGGGTCAAAAGGCAGTTCCATTTTTAGCTTTTTGAGGAGATTCCACACTGTTTTCCACAGTGGCTGCACCAGTCTACAATCCCACCAATAATATCCTCACTAGCACCTGTTGTTTGTTGACTTGTTAGTGATGATGATTCTGACAGGTGTGAGGTGGTATCTCATTGTGGTTTTAATTTACATCTCTCTGATGGCTAATGATGTTAACCATTCTTTCATATGTCTCTGGGCCCTGTGTATGTCCTCCTTGGAGGAGTGTCTGTTCAGGTCCTTTGTCCATTTTTTAACTGGATTATTTGTCTTCCTGGTGTTGAGTTGTATGAGTTCTTTATATATTTTGGAGATCAAACTCTTGCCCAAGGTATCATTGGCAAATATGTTTTCCCATACAGTTGGTTCCCTTTTCATTTTGCTGATGTTTTCTTTAGCCCTGCAGAAGCTTTTTAATTTGATACAGTCCCTTTTGTTTACTCTTTCCTTTATTTCCCTTGCCTTAGGAGATATATTGGTGAAAATATTGCTGTGTGAGATATCTGAAATTTACTGCCTATGTTTTCCTCTAGGACTTTTATGGTGTCATGACTTATATTAGAGTCTTTTATCCATCTTGGGTTTATTCTAGTGCATGATGTAAGTTGGTGGTCTAGTTTCATTTTTTTTTTGCATGTACCTATCCAGGATTTGGCTTTGTTGATATTCCCTATTGTTCATCTTTCAATTTTGTTCCTTTTTGCACTTATCTTTATTATCTCCTTCCCTCTTCTTAATTTTTGTTTACTTTGCTTTTTCCATTTTTTTAAGGTGGAATTTTAGATAATTGATTTTAGACCTTTCTGCTTTTCTAATACAGATATTTTGAAATGTTTCTCTCTAGGCATTACTCTCATTGCATCTCACAAATTTCCATATATTTTGATTATCTTTTCTGACACCCTCTGCTTTTTTTTAAATTTTTAATTCTTTTATCCTCACCAAGGGATATTTTTATTGATTTTAGAGAGCAAGGAAGAGAGAGAGAGAGAGAGAGAGAGAGAGAGAGAGAAACATCGACGTGAGAGGGAAACATAGATCGATTACCTCCTGTATGCACCATGACTGGGGATCAAACCTACAACCTAGGTATGTGCCCTGACCGGGAATCATATCCTCAACCTTTTGGTGCACAGATGATGCTCCAACCAACTGAGCCACACTGGCCAGGGCCAATCTCTGCTTTTTAATTAACTATGTAGAAAAGGGGTTGAAAAACCATGGACTATCTGATTTTAGGTGTCCCTCAAACTAAGAAAGAATTTACATTTTATAAAGTGATTGAAGAAGGAAGAAGAGAAGGAAGGAAGAGGAGGAGAAAATGGATAAGGAGGCAGGGTAATAAAGAAGAGCAGAAGAAATAAAAGAAGGGAAACAGCAATTCAACAGCAACAACGGATAGTGCCTATCTTGCTATGCCTAAGATATGTATTATCTAGCTCTTTTCAGAAAAAAAATGTTGACTTTAAATAATCATATATTTTTAAGGAATTTAAAAGGAAAAAATTAATCATTTCCATTCATACAGATAACTATTTCTAATGCTTTTTATTCATTTGTGAATTTCCAAGTTTCTCTCTGAAATTATTTCCCTTCAAACTGAGAAACATCTTTTAGCATTTCTCGTACTGCAGGACTGTTGGCCAGGACTGCTGGCAATGAACACTCTTAGGTCTCTTTTATCTGAAAGTCTCTTATACTTTCATTCTTATGGGGCATTTTTGCTGGAAATAGAATTCTGAACTGAGTTTTCTTCCTGCCTCTTAAAAAAAACAAACAAACATGGTTTCACTATTTTCTAACCTTCATAGTTTCTGACAGAAGTTCACAGTCAGCCAAATTGTTGTCCTCCTGTATGTAATATGTCATTTTTTTCTGGATGACTTTATGATCTTCCATTTTTCTTTAGTTTCCAGGGGGTTTTATCATGATGCTCACTGTAATTTATCTTTTGGGTTGCCAGCTGAGCTTCTTGAATCTATCAATTTGTGTCTTTCATCATGTTTTGGAGGTTGACTGCCATGATTCCTTCAAGTATTTCCCTGCTCCACTTTCTCCCTCTTCCCTTTTTGAGGCTAAGGTTAACCTTTATCAGATGATTTGATATTACCTCACTGATCTTTTAAGTTTTCTTCCTTTTTTCCCCAAGTTTTCCTTGGTCCAGTTTTCAAGTTTACTGTCTCTTTCCTCTATCATCTATTTTCTGCTATTAAACCCATCCAGTTAATTTTTTATTTTTTAATTTTAAAATTTCTATTTTGTTCTTTTCTATATTTCATACTTCTCTTCTGGGATTTCTTATGTTTTCTTTCATATCCAGTGTGTTTTCCTTTACTTTATTGAACATAGTTGCAATGGCTGCTTTAAAATGCTTGTCTAACAATCTCAATATCAGATCATCTTGGAGTTGGCATATGTTGATTGCTTTTTACATTTATTTTTTTAATTTTATTGTGATAAGAACATTTAACATGATGTCTATCCTCTTAAAATTTTAAGTGTACAATACATTATTGTTGACTATAGGTACAATGTTGTACAGATCTCTACAGCTTCTTTATCTTGCTTAACTGAAACATCATGCTATGTAAGTGGAATGCTGTAGTACCTGTCTTTCTGTGACTGACTTATTTCACTTAGCATAACACCCTTGTTCATCTATGTTGTCACCTATTGCAGAATTTTCTTCTTTTGAAAGGCTGAATAATATTCAGTTGTACGTAATCCACATTGCCTTCATCCATTCACTTGTTGATTGACATTTAGATTGTTACCACATTTTGGCTTCTATTAACAGTGCTGCAATGAATACAGAAGGGCTAATATCTCATCAAGATCCTGATTTCTGTTCTTTTGGATAAATAGAGCAATCCCAAAGTGGGATTGCTGAATAACATGCAGTTCTACTTTTAATTTTTTGAGAGACCACTGTACTGTTTCCCATAGTGGCTACAATATTTTGCATTCCCACCAACAGTGTACAAAGGTTCCACCTTCTCCCCATCATCAATTATATTTGTTATATTTTGTTGTTTTGATAATAGCTATCTTAACAGATGTGAGGTGATATCTCATTGTGGTTTTGATTTGTGTTTCCCTGATAACTGGTGACATTGAGCATTTTTTCATGTATATCTGTTGGCCATTTGCATGCCTTCTTTGGGGAAATGTGTAGTCAAGTCTTTAGCCCATATTTTAATTAGGTTATTAGGTTTTTTTTTATATTGAGGTGTAGGAGTTCCTCATATATTTGGGGTATCAACCCCCTATCAAATATATGGTTTGCAAATATTTCCTCCCATTCTGTAGGTGACATGTATACTTTGGTGATTGTTTCCTTTGCTGTACAGAAGATTTTTAGTTTGATGTAGTCCACTTGGTTATTTGTTTTTGTTACCTAAGCTTTTACTGTCATATCCATTAAATCATTGTCAAAACCAATGTCATTCATGAATATTTCTCCCTGTCATTTTCTAGGAGTTTTACAGTTTCATGTCTCATGTTTAAGTCTTTAATCCATTGTGTTGACTATTGTCTATGGCATAAGGGTCCAATTTTATTCTTTCAAATGTTGATATTTCGTTTTCCCAGCATCATTTGTTAGTGAGACTATGTTTTCCCTCTTGTGTATTTTTGGCATTGCTGTTGAAGACCAGTTGACCATATTTGGATAAATTTATTTCGTGGCTCTCTATTCTATTTTAGTAGTCTATATGCCTGTTTTATGCCAGTACCATACTGGATTGATTACTATAGCTTTGTAATATATTTTGAAATAAGGAAATGTGATGCCTCCATCTTTGTTCTTCTTTCCTGAGCTTAACTTGGCTATTCAGGGTATTTTGTGGTTCCATATACATTTTAGAAATTTTTTCTACTTCTTTAAAAGAAAAATGCCATTGGGTTTTTGACAAGGATTAAATTGAATTTGTAGTTTGCTTTGAGTAGTATGGACATTTTAACAATATTAATTCTTCCAATGCATGAACATTGGCTGTCTCTCCGTTTGTCTGTGTCATATTTAATTTCTTTCATAAATATTATCGTTTTTAATATACAAGTCTTTAACTTTATTGGTTAAGTTCATTCCTAAATGTTTTATTCTTTTTGGTGCCATTACAAATGGTATTGTTTTACTATTTCCTTTCTGGATAGTTTATTGATTAGTGTTTAGAAATGCAACTGATTTTTGTACATTGATTTTGTATTGTATAACTTTACCTAATTCATTTATTAGTTCTATCAAGTTTTTTAAAATGAAGTATGTAGGGCTTTTTGTAAGATCATGTCATTTGCAAACGGAAAATTTTACTTCTTCCTTTTCAATTTTGAACAACCATTGAGTCAAAGAAAAAAATATAAAAAAGGAATTTAAAAATACCTAAAGATAAATTAAAATAAAAACACAACATACCAAAATGTACTGAATGCATCAAAGAGAGTTTGAAGAGAGTTTATAGCAATAAACACATTAAAAAAAAAGAAGGATTTCAATTAAACAACCTAATTTTACACCTCAAGGAGCTAGAAAAAGTACAATCTAAGCCTAAAATTAGCAGAAGGAAATAAAAATTAGAGTATAAATAAATGAAATAGAAAATCAATAGGAAAATGATAATAAAAGTTTTTTTAAAGATAAACAAAATTGGCAGACTTTTAACTAGACTAAGACAAAGATAGAAGACTCAAATAAAATCTGAAGTAAAAGAAGAGACATGAAAAGGATCATATGAGACTAGTATGAATGATTTATTAAATGCCAACAAACTGGATAACCTACAAGAGATGGATAAATTCCTAGAAACATACACTCTGCAGACTTAATCATGTAGGGACTTCTGGCCAAGATGGAGGCATGGGTAGATACACTATGCCTCCTAGCACAACCAAAAGAAGGACAACAATAAATTTAAAAACAAAAAAATAACCAGGACTGCCAGAAAATTGAACTGTATGGAAGTCCAGCAACCGAAAAGTTAAAAAAGAAACACTCATCCAGACTGGTAAGAGGGGCAGAGATGGGCAGCCAGGGCAAGAGAACTAGTGGCAAGGTAGCAGCTGGAGAACTGGGCAGTCCCACATTTGCATACAGATAAACCAGGAGAAACAACTGAGGAGTGAGACAGACTGCACAATCCAGAGTTCCAGCACAGGAAAAGAAAGCCTCCAAACCTCTGGCTGTAAAAACCTTTGGGGCATGTGGCAGCAGGAGAAAATACTAGCCTCGCAGGGGAGTTTGTTGGAGAGACCCACAGGGTCCTAGAGCATACACAACCCACCCACCCTTGATTCAGCACCAGAAGGGCCCAATTTGCTTCTGGGCAGCAGGGGAAATGACCGAAAGCTGGCCCAGAGCAGAGCAAGCAGCATTGTTCCTTCTCAGACCCTACCCCCACAGATAGGGTCACAAAAAGAGACCTGGATTGCCCCACCCTGGTGAGTTCCTAAAGTTCTGCCCCTCCCAATTAAACCAGGAGCACTGAGACAAAGAAATATGGCCCAGGTAAAAGACAGATCAAAGTTCCAAAAATTGAATTAAGCAATGAAGAGATAACCAACATATCAGAGGCACAGTTCAAAACACTGGTAATCAGAGTGCTCATAGGAATGGTTGAGTATGATCGCAAAATGGAGGAAAAAGTTAAGGCTATGCAATGTGAAATAAAGAAAAATATACGTGGAACCAACAGTAAAGGGAAGGAAACCAGGACTCAAGTCAACGACTAGGAGCAGAAGGAAGAGATAAACATTTAACCAGAACAGAATGAAGAAACAAGAATTCAAAAAAATAAGGAGAGGCTTAGGAACCTCCAGAATAACTTTAAACATTCCAACATCCGAGTCATAGGGGTGCCAGAAGGAGAAGAGAAAGAGCAAGAAATGAAATCTTATTTGAAAAAATAATGAAGGAAAGATTCCCCAATCTGGCCAAGGAAATAGAGTTTCAGGAGATCTAGGAAGCTCAGAGAGTCCCAAAGAAGTTGGACCCAAGAAGCAAACCTAGGTTACTTTATCCAGCAAAGTTATAATTTAGAATGGAAGGGCAGATAAATAAAGTGCTTCCCAGATAAGATCAAGTTATAGAAGATCATCATCACCAAGCCCTTATTATATGAAATGTTAAAGGGATTTCTCTAAGAAAAAGAAGAAGATTAAGAACTATGAACAGTAAAATGACAAAAACAACTATCAACAATTGAACCTAAAAAAGAAGAAAAACAAAAATAAACAACTAGAATAGGAACAGTCACAGAAACAGAGATCAGAGGGGTAGGGGAGGGAGGAGAATGAGGGAAAAGGTACCGGGAATAAGAAGTATAAATAGGAGTTACAAAATAGACAGGAGGAAGTTAAGAATAGTATAGGAAATGGAGAAGCCAAAGAACTTATATGTATGACCCATGGACATGAACTAAGAAGGGGGGATTGCTGGTGGGAGGAGGGTGCAGGGTGGAGGGGAATAAAGGCAAGAAAAAAATGGAACAACTGTAATAGTTTATATATATATAAAGACTTAATCATGAAAAAATAGAAAGACTGAATGACCTAAAGCTACTATGAAGACTGAATCAGTAATCAAAACCCTTCCAAAAAATAAAGACCAGGACAAGGTGGCTTCATTGTGAACTCTATCAAACATTTAAAGAATTTCCATGAATCCTTCTCAGACTCTTCAAAAAAATTGAAGAAGAGGGAACATTTTCAAACGCATAATGCCAAGGCCAGTATTATCCTGATACTAAAGCCAGACAAAACACAAGAAAAGAAAACTACAGGCACATATTTCTGATGTATAGAGATGGAAAAATAATTTTAAATCATATCCTGGACATTGTGAATATTATGTTTTCTGGCAGTTAACATGGTTAGATTCAACTTGTAAGAATTCTCTTGACTTCTGGTGTTGGTGGTCATAGCTCAGGTGAATTCGTTAAGCTTTTGCTACACTACTTTGAATCTGTGTTGTGAGTGCATGATCCAGGGGTCAGCCTGAGTCTTGTGTAAGGTTCATGCACAGAATTAGAGAACCTCCTTCTCTCTTCTAGGTTTACCCCTCATTCTTCAACATCTGGACATATTTGGTGAGACTACTCCTCCTGTTTCTTCCTCCTGAAAGACAGGGGGCTTTCAGAGTTTTAGGCATTTCTGTGAGTTTTAGGCACCCCTATGGCAGTGACTATCATTGGGTCAAAGTTATAAATAATGGGGAATTCATTTCATGTTTGGCCAGCAGCTCCAAGATTTGACTCTCCTCCAAAATCTGCCTCTCTTTGTTCAGTCTCCAGAACCCTATGATGGTTGTGGGGGTTTTTTGTTTGGTTGGTTTGATCTGGTTTTTGTCCTTCAGCATAGGGAAGATTGTGTTTTGTTTATATTGAACAACTGTTATTGGCAGGATTTTTTTTTTATTTTTTTAAAAAGATTTATTATTTTTTTTTAGAGAGAGGGGAAGGGAAGGAGAAAGAGAGGGAGATAACAGCAATGTGTGGTTGCCTCTCACACACCCTATATTGGGGACCTGGCCTGCAACCCAGGCACGTGCCCTGACTGGGAATCAAACCAGCAACCCTTTGGTTTGCAGGCCGGAGCTCAATCAACTGAGCCACACCAGCCAGAGCAGGATTTATTTTTTAAGTGCATTACTCTAGCATATCAGGAAGCAGATCTTCCTTTTTTATATATAATATATACGCTTAAGGTTTTCTCATAAATTTAAGTATTTTCACTTTATTTAGTTCAAAATAGCTTCTAGCTTCTATTATGATTTCTTCAACCTCTGGATTTTTGGACATGAGATTTTTTATATAAATTATCACATATTAGGTTTTCTAGGTGCCCTTTAGTTAATGATTTCTATGTCAAGTGCACTTTACCCAGAACAAGATTTCAAACCTTTGAAATGTGTTGACTTGCTTTATGATGCGGTATTTGGTTAACTGTTGTGAATGACTTATTGGAGTTGAAAAATATTTATTCTGTAATTATTGGAGAGTATTCTCTATATATCGATTAGGCCAGATTTGCTAAACAGTTGTTCAGGTCTTCCAGTATGATTGTAAGTTTGCTTCATCTCGTATAGTTCTGTCAATTTATACTGTGTCTACGTAGTCGGGGCTATGTTATTAGGTGAAAGTTAATTTAGAGTTTTTACATCTTTCCAGTAAATTGAACTTTTTATCATTAAGAGGTGTAACACAAACTCCAACTACTCTGTTCAATATTTTTATAGCTCTACCAGATTTACTTTAGTCAATGTTTAAAAGGTACACTATCATTATTTTTAATTTTGTCCTTAAGTTTCAAAAGTCTTTCTTGTAAATAACATATATTATATCTTTATCATTATTAATATCTTACATGCTTTTAATTTAAATATTTGTCCATTTATATTTGGTGTTATTAAAGATATATTTGGTTTACATCTATTTTCTTACCATATGCTACCTATGTGTCCTACCTGTTTTGTTTCTTTTCCTGTACTTTTTACCTTCCTTTATCACTCCATTTTTCTCTCTATTAATTTAGAAGTCGTATTCTCTTAAATTTTTCTGGTTTCAAATTGGGGTAACCTCTTAAAATTAATAGACTTTATGCTTTAGAATAGTTTTAGGTTTCCAGAAATATTAAAGTACAATGAGTTCCCATGTACTCCCTTTCCCCACTCCTGGTTTCCCCTATTATTAACATCTTGCATTAGTGTGGTATATTTGTAACAGTTGATGAGCCATTATAGTTATTAACTAAAGTCCATGGTTTACATAGCATTCTCTCTTGTGTTGTACATTCTATAGGTTTTAAAAAATGTGTGTGATATGTATCTGTAATTATAGTATCATACAGAATAGGGTCATTGCCCTAATATCCTCTTATGTTTTTACTGGTTCTCCTAGAGATTACATGTATTCTTGACTTACCAAAGTCTAAATTATTTTTCTTGTTCAGTGGAAGGGCTTCAGTACAATATCTACATATTTTAACCCCACAACTACTTGGTAATTCCAAGTAGATCAAAATTGCAATTGCAAAAAATTCTTTTTCATTCTCCTCAGGTACAGGAAATGATAAATAACAGAAACAAAAATGAAACCTACAAAGAATGAATCTCTCTTCAACATTGTTTACAACCATCAGTGTCAACACTATGTTCTGTTTCTTACCCTAAAAACTGGTTTTTGAATGCTCATTATTAGTGATTCTGCCTAAATGTGTTCTTAATTTTTAAGTAAAAATCTATAGGGTATATTTGCATAATTCACATACTGTGTACAGATACCTCTGGCTAATCATACAAAAATATACACATTATACTTACCCATGCATTGATATTTCAATACTCATTCCTGCTAAGTACCAAACAATAACAAATTCACTAATCCCTAAGGGAATCAAAAACTAGCAATTTACTAGCAATTTACATGCAATTCTCCTAGAGATTAAAAATCTTTCATGTCTCCAAGCTGTTTGTAAAATTTACAAACCAGATAATGTGTGGAAAATAATTTGTACCAGCACTTTTTTCTCTTAGTGGAAGATAATTATTGTAATTTTTTTCTTATTTCTTAGTACCTTCAATGTATTTTTACTATTTTCTTCTTTATAACAGATAACCCTATCTGTTATATTCTCCCATTAGTAGCTGTAATTTAATCTATCTATGAGGACAGTTCCCACCTGATTTTTAACCTACAGCAAAATTCAAACACGTTATACTACTCTGTACACACCTGTGGGAGAGGCAGAATATCTCTTTCTCATTACCTTTGCTCCCTGAAGAGTATCTACATTGATGGAATGTGTAACCAGTCAAACTGGTATTTAAAAACAAAAAGTTTTAAGGAGGTCTGCCTGGTATGAGTGTACCTGCCCAGCAATCATAACAGAGATGATCATTTGATACTACTTTTGTGAGCAAAATCTTTATTTAATTTCTATTTGGACATTAAAGCAGACTTGATATTTTTATATTGTTTAACTGGTGACTTGGTGTGATTATGTGGTTGCAGTGTAATCAATGTTTGAACATTCATGCACAAATCTTTTTTTATACTTGAATTTTATTTCTAATAATTTTACCAAAAATCTCCTCTTTAAAATTTCAAAGTTTGAGTTTTTCTTCAGTTGTCCACAAAATGTGCATGTGCTCACACTCGATAAATGTTGTCCGCTCAGAGAGACAGCTTGTTCGTCAGCTGTGGGCTGGCAAAACCAGATGAAAGCTTATCAGTGAGCTTATAAGAAAATGTTAAGTGACATAACTAAGGTTACAATTAATCAGTTGGTCAAATAAAATAACCCAAAGATTGAAGGGCCAACAATATTATTAGTGATTGAACACTGGAACGTTATCCATAACACCTGAAATTAAGTATTGAATTTAGTTCACTGGGTTTCAGTCCTGATACCAGACAGCTTTAATATATCTATTAAAGCAGAACACCTCAAACCAGACCACATCAGCTACTCCAGCCTTTTCATTGGCTTTCTGTGATACATTTCACAACTGTCACTTTGACCTCTCACTGAGGCAGTGGACCAGAGGGATGGGCTTGTTATGGTTCAGCAATCCTGTCTAAACATATTTGATTGAAAGGAGAAGGGAGAAAATGGGGATGAAACCTCACTTTCAGTGAGTGAATTTCCCTACAAAAGAGAGCTGTCTCGTGTAGATCAATTGGCTAAAAGTACTTGTTTATTTCTTAGTCCTTAAGTGTAGGACATAGTCTCCGGCAAGGAGTAAACACTAAGAGTGAGAATCTGGTTCCAGATGGCTGTGTACCTATGCTTGAATCTTCATGCCAATTATTTGGTTGGAAACATTGGAAAGCTAAAACTCGGAGATAATTGCTTTTATGAGTAACAATCAATATTAGCCTCCCACTGCTGTTTTTTGTTGTAGCGTTGCCAGGATTTGCAATAAGCTAACCCTGGAGAGTGGTAGTGTGACCTAGTAATATGAACACATAGGATCCTAATAGGGAGAGTAGTTCACCTAATTCTGTGTTTTAATTTTTTAGAAAAAGAAAAAGCAATCATTCTCGAACTTCATTAAAAATACAATAAAAATTACAAAAAGAAGTAAATCTATTTTAATACTCAAAGCGGGAGGGAGAGAGACCAGAGATTTTTATGATTTTTGAAAACAGAAAGCAGATGGGATAGAATGACAGATAAGCCAGCGGGGAGGTCCCATCTCAGAACCCACAAAGGCAGTTAAGTGGATGGAGAAGACATTTTTCCAGGCAGAGCCTCAGAGGACTCCACGCCCCACATGGGCAAGCACAGCAGAAGGGAGTGAGCTGTGAGTGACAAAGGGCTCCTCCTTTCTAATGACCTTTACACACTATTAGTCACCTACACCTAAACTATCCCACAATGAAATCACTCATATAGACAAATTACACTTGCAGAAATGACGCTGAACCTGGAGAATTTTATAGGAAAGATTTGTGTCAAATTTGTATACTGAGAAAAAAGTGGGATAATTGTCTAACCACAGATGGATCAAATGAATTGTGATGTATCCATGCAATGAAATGTTATGCATCCAATTAATGAGATTATTGTTTAATTACTTGAATGTATATAGTTAGTTCTATCTCATATCATGTAACAGCATACATATACATACATAACAATATACACATACATAAAAATAGTTAAATAGAGAAAGAGAAAAATGGAAAGAAATAAGAGAATAAGGAAATATGAAATCTTGAATTGGAAAGCCCCTTTTAAGCATAATGCCAAAGACAGAAATTATTTAGAAAAACATTTATATAACTGATATGAAATATAAAACAGATTGGAGAAAAAAGTTAGCAAAATGGCAAAGGATTAACTGAGAGTAATTGCTACAATGAACATGGCAGAGCAATATTCTAAATCTGTAACAAGTTCCCATAAATCAATTTAAAACCATAAATATGCCCAATCAAAAAACAGGCTTAAGAATATGAATGGGAAACTTACTGAGAAAAACATGTAATGAGCCAAAGAAGTAGAAATTAAAACAAAAATCAGATGCCAATTAAATATTTTTCATAGACTTTTTTTAAGAAAGTAGTTAACCTGACTAAACGTGTAAAGAAATTGGCACTTTCTTAGACTGTAATGGGGAGTATACATTTTACAAACTCTCTGGAATGCAATTTCACCATGTAAATCTAAAAACTTTAAAATGAGCATGCTCTTTAGTCAGAAATTCTAATTATAGGACTTCTTACTAAGGAAATAATGAAACATGCTTACAATTTTATGTATAAGAATATTCTCCATGTCATTATTTATAATGTTGAAAAATTGAAAATCTAAATGTTCAACTTGAAGGATTCAATTAAATACCTAATAGCATAGTCATGTGGTGGGATTAATACATTCATTAAATTTATGTTGTAGAAGAATCCCATAGGAAATGTACGCACCATATTGTAAGTGTAAATAACTGGTTTGGAAGACCATAAATAAGAATGATCCCAATTATGTAGGGGAAATGCAAGGAAGAAAGACAGAGAGTGCCATGAGGGAAGAGATTTTTTTTTTCTCTTTTATTCCTGCTAGAACTGTACCTGACACATACTAGTACTCAAATATTTTCTGAATGGATAATTCTATACCAACATGTTCATTGTGTTTATCACTGCATGAGGAAGTATAGTGATTTTTATTTCCTACAACAAACATACATTCATTTTGTTATCAGAATAAAATAATGAATGGTGTTTTTAAAAGCTGAGAAAATTTCAGAGCAATCCTTAAGAAAATGCAGATACCATCATATAACTAGCACTCTGATCATGCACTTTTGGCTCTTTCCAAGCATTACTTAATGCAAGGTGGTGGTGGTGGTTTTTCCCAGGACTGAGAAGATTGAATTCACACTAAACCTGTCAAGTTAGAAATTCGTTCATTCACGCAAAACTATTCTAGTTGGGGTGAGGCAGCAAGGGTGGAAGAAAAAAGACAAATAAATAAGAGAACACTTGATTCTGGTTATGTATACAAAAGACATAAAACAATGATATGGGAGACAGTGAGTGGAGTAGAAAGGACAGGTACTTTATTAGGGTGGACAGGAAAAGCCTCTCAGAGGAAGTGAGCTGAGCTGTACCTGAAGGGTATAAGGTGTCAGCTCTGGAAAACACTAGGAGAAGTGAATTTCCACTAACAGGAATAGCAAATGCAAAAGCCATGTGGTTGGAGTGTACATTGAGCATAAGTAGCACCTAATGAAGTTGGGAAGAATACAGGGGCACCTTGGGAGCCATGGTAAGGCATTTGGATCTTACACTGAGTGCAAAGGGAAACCAGTGAACTATTTTAAGCAGAGGAACAACAAAGTCTGATTTGTGTTCTTAAAAGTTCTCAGAATGTTTTTGATTAAGAGGGCAGCATTAAATTGCATCAAAGAAACTTCCACCTCAATAAAATAAACAAAAACTTTAAAAAATAGAAAGTATATATACTTCCCAGATACCAAATTAAAAGAGGTCACAATCTCATTCACTGTTCTTCCAAAGTGGATGGCCAAGGAAAGAAAAAGAAGGTTCCAGGGAAAAAAGCAGAGAAATATAGCTGTATTCATAAAAAGGCAAAGGTCTGGAATTTTTACTATTACCCTTAAATTCAGACGGTGTTCCTTTATCTTTTTGAACTTCTGACCAGGAAGTTGTGGGAGGGATTGAAGTTGGGGCACAGGGATGGCTAACCCCTGATGGAAGTGCAGGTGTAGAGCTAGACTCAGAACTGAGAGCTGGGTCCAAGCCCTGGAGTCTTCTAACATAATTGGTCAGGCCAAAGAGGAGACAGCAATGGGGAGAAGCAACTGAGAAGGATCAACCAGGGAAACAGGAGAAGCATGAAGAGAACATGGTATTATGGAAGCCAGAGAGGAAAGTAGTATAAGAATGGTGGAGTCATCAGCTGTATCAATTGCTGCTGAGTGACCCACTAAAATGAAGACAAAGAAGTGTCTGCTGGACGTGGCAATGTAGAGGTTGTTTGTAACTTGACAAGCAGTTTCAATGGAGTGGTAAGAATGGAGGCAAGATTGAATCTTGGTGAAGGTTTTTTTATCTATAGTGTCCAACAGATAAAAACAAATCAGTTGATTAGGAAAAGTATGATCTTTCCAGATACTGAGACCTGACATGTACAGTTGTACACAACATTCTCAATAATATCTCTGCAATAATCATATCAGGTTTCATAGCCTTCCTGCCCCTTCATATTGGACATCCGGAGGTATTATAGAGGATTTTCTTCATTGGGTGAAAAATTGGGCTAACTGGTTATTTTATTGGAATATGGTAATTCCATATAATAATTTCATATAATAACCATAAATGGGCTAAGGTCCCTCTTTTAATTGTAAGAGACTACTAATACTGGCATGTCCCTTATTTGGTAGAGGGCTAGACCTGCTTTCTCAGAAGTCATCTTTTGATGGCCATGATCTAAAAATATGAACTAAGTAAAGCATTTATCATCCACAGGAACTGAAGGGGATATGAGAATATCAGTGTTAAGCAAAAGGATTGCTGAGTACAAAAGAGGACCCATTAAAGATCAAAAAACCTGAATTTATACAGTTTAGTAAAATTTGCAGAGTCAAGACCTGCTGGAGAAAAAGCGATTTTTTCAGAGGCACTAGAGAACTATGTGGACCTGGACACTTCAGGAACATAGTTTTCAGGCTGGGCTTGGTTGCTTTTAATATGGAAACTGAGCTTTAATACCATTTTGAAATTTACAGTGATTGTCTAACTACACTCAGACAATATAGCCTAGTATTTAAGAGTGTAGGCTGTGAGGACAGACCAACTGGAGTCTACTTCTAAATAGTTTTATGGCCATGGGCAAGTTAATCTTCTCAACCTGCAGCTCTCTCATCTACAAAATAGGGTGTAATAATAGTATATAGTTCACAGGGTCATTATGAAGAGTAAATTTGACAATGCCTGGGACTTTTAGTTAAGTACTAAAAATGTGGTAAACAACATTATGGCTTAAGAAGCCTTTTTCCTAAAGCTGGTGATTAGAGCAAAATGGGTAACCCACATTTATAATCCTGACAATTTCCAGGTATTGGGCCATCTCTTTTCCACCCAGTTTACACTACAACTCCCTCCCTCCCCCATAAAAAAAAAAGTGGATCTTAAGTGAGGGGTCTCTTTAGTGAATGAAGTGTTTGTGAATAGAAACATTCCAGTGGTACCTTGTCCCAGAGATGAGAGCAAAAATCCCCATGAGGAGCTGGAAAGTTTGAGTGTGTGTGTAGGACCAACATCTTGTAACACACTTAGAAATCACATTAGTCATCAGGCTTGTTAAATTGCCTTGGAATGAACGCAGAGAAGGAAAGCATTGGAGGGTGATGGTGCAGTGGTATGACCAGGCAGAGGGGGAACATGTACACCTTCCTTAAGCTCCAGGTTCCTGAAATGTACTGAAGATGGGTTCAGCTTGAGAACTGGGGTCTTGGAGCTTGGATGAGATTAGAGGATACAAACTGGCTGCAAACCAATGAAGGGAACAGAGCACCCTCTTGGGTTTAGGAGAGCTGGCTGGGGTTGGGTGAGAACTCTCATAAGCCAGACCTGTGAACCACCCACTGTCTACACTGAGGCTGCTGGTGGGTGAGCCAGTTGATGGATGGTGGTGATGACCTGGAGAAAGGGACAGCAGCCTGTCCCAGGCCAGTCACATAAGATGATGTTGCTAAACTCTCATAGGAGTATATACAGGGAATTGGGGGTGGGGGGTGGTTACTGGGGAGAAAACCACCCCACGTTGAGTCTCAAGTCTAAGTTGTAGTGATAAGAAGAAAATATCTAAGTCTTTCCAACTGAATTGAGATTCTTAGTAATGAAAATTCAATGATGAGCTTTGGAATTGAGTTAAGATGTGGTTAAGGAAAAGGAGAGATTAGCAGAACACAATTAGAAAGCAATTATTAGAAAAATAAACCAATCATACTTATATGTTATGGACATGAAATTCCTCATCTAATCAGTTGCAGTTATTATCTGAAAGTTAATCTTCCTTTTCATAGCTAGTTTCTTGTTTCTTGTTATGAATTTTGTGTTCATATTATGTATTTTGAAAAAAGATTCTTGTTTATTTTTCTCCCCACATAATTCTAGTAAATAGAACATAAAATGCCTAAGATATAAATGCAGATATATGTCCTTGTTTGCTTCTTTGTTACATTATCACAAGATTTCCAAAAGAGTACATGTTTTAAATAACTTACATATTTATCTTTTTATAATTATAATATAGATCCTTTGCAAACATGTTAACTATTAAAAAAAAGTCATCCACATCACATTATCCAGGTATAACCCTGTTACTATTTATATTCTTCCTAACTTTTAAATTCATACATGCAATAAATATACTTCAAACAAATAAAAGTGTGTCAAATTATACAAACTATTTTGTAACCTACTTGTTTCACTTTTAGCACTTAGAAGAGCGCTTGGCATATCATGTGTTCAATAAATATTTGTTGAATAAATTGGTGAACATATTTTTGTCATTAAACATTTTTTGTGGCATCCTTTTCCATCACAATTGCATAGAATTCCATTGTGTGAATTATCATGCTCTATCTAACCAGTTCCTGAAGAGCTGAGGAGGAACAAGGCATGTGATGGACACAGAGATGCCCCACACAGGCCCCTCAAGGGGGAACATGCTGCCCGGCCGCTGGAAACACTGGCAGCCCCAGCCTCCACTGTCAGCCCGCTTCAGGGATTGCCTCGGCCACAGAAAGCCGCCTTCCCAGGGTGACCCATATCTGAGGA
Source organism: Pteronotus mesoamericanus (assembly GCF_021234165.1). NCBI lineage: Eukaryota > Metazoa > Chordata > Mammalia > Chiroptera > Mormoopidae > Pteronotus > Pteronotus mesoamericanus. Next base: position 826,273 of record NW_026555095.1, on the reverse strand, counting down.
CTGATCACAGAGGGGCCCAATGCAGAGCATTCCTGGGCCAGAGAAGGGGTGAGGCCTGAAGCTGTCCAACCGGCATGGCAGCTCAACTTCTTCAGCCCAATGCTATTTCTTCCCTCTCCTTGTCATGGGTATTTAATTCCAAATAAATATACTGCACACTAAATTCTGTCTCAGAGTTGGCTTCCTGAAATACCTAACCTGTGCAGAGATGGTCCTGACCCATGAGAACTCCTGAGTCTATTGATTTAAAATTCTAACATTACTGCCATTACTTACCGCTAAATCAAGCAAAATAAACTCTGGTGCATGTTTATCATGATATGTTATGCAGTCATTAAAAGAAATGTGGTTTCTTTTGCTCATAAATTGTTGATGCTGTGTATGACACATTGTGGCTCCAGAGGAAGGTGGGAAAGAAAGGGAAGGGGAGAGGAGGGAAGGAAAATTGGGCGGGGGGAGCAGAGGGAGGAATTGGACATCATCGAATAATTACTTGAGCATCCTCTCTATGCCTGAATTTCACCCAATCTGTTTGTTCTCAGATCTTTGTCCCCTAGTCTTTGGACCACCCCAGTGTGAGCATTACTTGAGCAATGAGTAGCCCCATCAATGCAGCATATGCAAGTTATAAAAACTGAAACTAGACATGACCCTGGGCAGATATACATGAACCAGCATGACTATGGACAGTCAGAACAACAAATAGGCTTTTAATGCACAAAAAAGTAGAATAAAGGATCAAATCACACTAATAAAAAACAAACTAAAAAAAGCTTTAAGAGTGATTGTTTGAGGAAAGCCCAGACTACCAAGGAGCCAGAAGTGATGCACTGAACCCTGTCAAGGTGCTTTCATCTGTCAGAATCACACATTCCAAAACAGCAGAAATCTACTGACCGAAAACTTCCTGTTACTTCAAACCTCAGGGGGCAGGTTCAGACAGCATCTGGCTCAGCCCATGTGAGATGCCTCCTCCCAATCACAGACCATCCTTCCCTGGTCCTAAAGGTTCAAAGATTTGCTGCAGGGTAGAAAAGCACCTCAGGCTAACTTGGCTTGCAGAGTGGGCCAGCACTGCTCCAGGAGAAAGAAGAGGAGAAGGAGAGGGCACCGTGAGTAAACGGGTTTCACCCCACAGGGAAGACGATGGGGCTCTCAGTGTTTGGGTTCTTTTCTCAGGAGGGCAGCTAGCAGTCTGAAAGGGGAGGAAGTTAATTTCCTGTCTTTTTTTTTTTTTAATTGAGGACATTGTGACTGTTCTGTTCTCTTTTACCTAAAACTGTACAAATGCTTTCTTAAACCCTTTGATATTGTCCAGTTCTCAGAACTCAGATTAAAGCTATTCTGGGGGTGTTGTTCATCCACCCTGATTTCAACCTCAGATTGCCTCACAGAAAGACCAAGAACCCTGGAAAAACCTGTATCTCCTGATTAAAACTCAGATAGACATCTTTTTGGACCCCGCCTCCCCTCCCCAAGTTTCTTCACGGAGTCAGAAAAGTAGAAATTTTCAGGAAACCGGTCGTATTCTTAATAATCAGTCTCTTAGCCTAGCAGAAAGTTTTCTGGCCTCCTTGTCAGAAATCTTTTGGTTCTGCCAACTTGTAATGGGATTTGTGAAGTTTACTCAGGTTTCTCCTCTGCAAACAACTCTGCTTAAGTATGTGTCATTTGAAATGTCATCAAATTAGCTTTATCTATACAATGTCATTTTTATTCTTCACCAATTAGATGATCCACAGGTCCTAAATATATTTTTTGTTCTAACATCATTTTTGCATATCACCCAAATTAGGTTTCAAATAATGCCAGTATTCTTTTTATAAGTTTAAAACCCCAGTTTAACTAGTTTTAAAGATTTTTATGACTTGAATTTTTATTAATTTTAATGCCTTTTTTAAAAATCAAGACCAATGTTTATTGACCATTTCTTGCCTGGAAAGAGTTGCTAAGCATAAGAATTCAGATTTATATATGTGTTTCAGTTATATATATATATATAACTTGGGTTATAGACTTCTTAAACTTTGTGAAGAAATGGTTTTCCTATTAATTAACTTTTCTCAAGGGGGAGAAAAAATCTTATTTTGCTTTTTTGCTACAACAGATATTTTGCTTTTTGCTAGGATTAAAAATCAACTCACAAACTGTAATTGAAAAAAAATCAACTCATCAATTTTAACTACCTGGAAAGAATCACAGACTTTCGGATCCAAAGGACACTTTAGACACCATATAGTTAAAGAAAAAGAAAAGAAAGAAAAAGAAATTTTGGAATTTTTTTTAAATATTTTATTTATTTTTAGAGAGGGGAAGGGAGAAAGAGAGGGAGCAAAACTTTGGTGTGAGAGAGAAACATCCACTGGTTGCCTCTTTCATGCCTCCCAACTGACCCTACAACCCAGGCATGTGCCCTGATCAGGAATAGAACCAGTGATCCAGTGACCTTTCACTTTGTGGAATGATACCCAACCAACTAAGCCACACTGGTCAGGGCTCAAAATTTCATTTGACCTCTACTCATACACTCTTACCCAGATCAAACACTGACAAGCCCCAAAATATGCTTCATTCTGCTATTGGTATCTGGGCCTCATGAACAGACAGGCTCCCCACACCCTTTATGAGCTACTGTTCCTTAATTGGGGCAGAGACCAAGTTCATGAAGAGGGACCCTAATCTCACATCCCCCAAGGATTCTCCATAGTATTTGTGCCCTGGGGCTGGGCAGGCCACTGGCATGACACATGCCCAAGGCCCTCACTTGGCTGGGAGTGCCTGAGCCCTTGCTCATCCCAGCCCTTGATTTCCGGTGGGTGTATGACGCTGAGGTCATCACAACCATCATCCAGAGTCTAGAGCAGCACTGTCCCATAGAACCTTCTGTGAGGGTGGAAATGTTCCGTACAAGGTGGAGCAAAAATGTTTACAGTTGTTCATATGGAAACTAATATAATAATGAATAAATAACGTAAGAATAAACCCTGAGTTTCAAGTGCTGACAACTGCAAACCTACTTTTTCCCCACCTTGTATAGTGGCTACTAACCACATGTGGCTGTTGAGCACTAGAGCTGTGGCTAGCACAACCAAAGATTGAAACCTTTTTAATGGAAATGATTAGAATTTAAATAGCTACTTGCAGCCACCAGGTACCATTTTGGTCAGAGCAGGTTTAAAGCTCTGAAGCAAGAAAAACTAATGAATATTGTGTTTTATGGATGTCATAGTCTTGGGAACAAGCTCCTCTTTTCATCACCCCCAGGGACGCATCCCACCCTAAATTTAAGTAGACCAGTAATTGTCCTGATAGAAAACCTCCACACCCACTTTTATTCTCACCTCCAAATCATACAATGGTCTTTTCTTGTTCTGGGTTTCAGGCTCAGGGCTAAGGCAACAGCATATTATGTTTCTTGTTTCTTCCTTTCCTATTTCACCTTTTCTTTTGTTTATGCAAACTTCTCTAGCATGCAAAAGTTTGAGGTGTGGTTTATGTTATTTGGTTCAACAAACTACGTGAGGGAAAGTAGTGACCTTAAAAAAATGATCTCATATTTGGTGGGTGAGTCTTTCTTGTTCTCTGAAAATTAGTTTGTTTAGTTAGCAATCATTGTTTTTTTAGACTTATTTGATGCGTATGGAAACATCAACACTACAGATATAAATAATATTTATAAGAAAACAAACTAAATGGAGTCACAGGGGAAAAAAAAAAGAGTAAAACTCCAGCTTTTGAAAAAAATCCCTACTCCTCAGAGAAAAACAACTCCCAAGATGTTGAGTAATTTGAATAAATCATATTGGTGGCAGGCCACTGGGCAGTTTTCCATAGGGTTGGGTTCATAGGGGCTGTGAAAACATTATGCAGAAAACATTTTGAGGTGAGCTGTGCACTTTGAGTCAGGGGCAATATCGTTTCTGAAGTGGACAGCTGCTACTATGCCCTCTGCCTTCTATCAATCCCACTCTTAAAAAATCACCCCATCCCAACTGCACCTTTTCTAGCTCTACCAGATTAAAAAAAAAAAAAAATCTAATAAACATGCGAGAAGTCCTGCTTTGGATTAATAGGAAAATTTCAGTAAATCCCATATTTAAAATAACTCAAACCTACTAGGTGCTAAAAGGGAAGGGGAAAGGGAAGACACATCATATTATCAGGAGTCAGTCTCTGTCCACAGAGACAGCCCCAAACCCCAAATCAATAGTTAGGAGGTGTTTGTCTTTGTAGGTTCTACCCTCTCTTTGGGACCCTTTCCCTCTCATGGCATCTTCTCTCTCGCTTCAGAACATGAGGAAGGGACCTGATAACAACATTCACAATAACATTGACGTTGATGACTCATGAGACTCTGTGTGCCTCTTTTATAAGCAGTATTTGCATTCTAATCAGCAGCAGCAAAGGAATGTTCTCCAGTTGTGGGATTTCAGAAATTACGGTGAAGAGTAAGGAAGACTTAAAAGGAGGACAAGAGTGAAAGGCTCTCTTCTCTCCTTTCTAGCTTTGTTATGAGACTCCCTTTGTGGCTTAACTTGTAAGAGAAAAGGGCAGGTTCTAAGCCAGGGCATTGGAAGTTACTCTTAATTTTAAAAAAGCATAAAGGGAGGTGGTATTTCCGGACCTTAAAAATAGGAATGACTAGCAGAAAATCCAGTATGAGGCTAGTTTAAGAGTTAGGAGATCAGGACTCAGATCTTGACTCTGCAATGACACATTGATGATCCTGAACCCCTCTTGGAGCCTAAGCTTACTCATCTGTACAATTAGGGGTTTGGCTACCAAGCCTCCAAGATTGCAATCACAATCACGATATCAGCAATAAGCTGATATTCCACCATGATATGAATGGGCATGTGGCCAATAATGGCCTGAAGATAAATAACACTTTAATTTCTCCCTAATTGCGTATCCTCTTAACAAGACAAAAGCTACAAAGGGTGTAGTTATTGACTTCTAGGTTTCACTCATCAATTAATTTGAAGGTGTATCATTTTATTCCTTTAGTGTAATTATTTGTCAAATTGACTTTTCAATGTAATCTATCCCTTTGTTGGTTCAGAATAACTGTTTAAACAAGCTGGTAAGTCAAAGAGGTAATGAAGTACCAGGCTAGATTGCTGTGGAGGAGACTAGTAGGGGAGAAAAGCCATACCCACATATACACCAAACAGAACCTGTCTGGAGAGCTGTTCACCTAGGTCAAAGAGAGGTAGGCAAGAAAAAAAAGATAATTTGGGGCAAGAGTACTTGAAGAAAGAAGAGGTTTTTCACCTGAGCTTCAGACAATGGTAAGGAGTTCAACAGGCAGAAATGAGAGAAAGGATCCCAAAAGGAGAGACAACTAAGCACAACCTGGAAACTCAGGGTAACAGAGGAAGACAAGCAGCAGGCCATTGGAAATCTGGCTGGTACTGTCTTGAATACAAGCTAAGGAGCTTGCGCTGTTTCTCTTAGGCTGCCCAATCTCTCTTCCATGGGCTAGGAGAATGAAATGGTTGGGTCTGGACAAATACTGTAGATACAGGCAAAGGGAAGACATCGGTCTGTCTCCAAGAGCTGAAAAGTCGAAAACCTTTCATTTTTTTTAAGATTTTTTTTAAATATCAAAACCCTTTCAAATTCATGAGAAATCTGGATTTGAAGAGACTGGTCAGCAAGAAAGAATGAGTGGACAAGAGGAGCCATGTGGCAACAGGAAGTAAGGAGAAGCCTGTGGCAGAGCTTGTGGGGGCAGCAGGAACTAGCTAGGGCTCTCCTTTGAATGAAGGTTATAGGGAGCCTTTGTGGGTGTTTAAGCAGGGAAGTGATAGAAAATCAGAGCTGTGGTTTAGGACAGTGAGTCTCAAGACTGATTGAGTGGCTGGCACTTGGCATGTTTATCTTTGTCAAATCACAATGCATTTAATATATCACCACAAAGTGTTGGTATATTAAATTTAAAATAATTAAGTAGACCATTTTGGCCTAAATTTATGCTATAAACTAGACAGGTGGTAGCAAGCACCCAAGATTCAAGAAAATTTTGTGAGAGGGAAATGCTTAAAATGACAAATTTTGTTCATTAATTTTTCTTCAAGTTATGCAATGACTGCAGTTATTCAATTTTGGCTCAAAACATGTTGTCCCAATAGGTAGAATATCTGTGCTCTGCAGGATCATTGAGACCCTCTGCTTTAGAAGTTCGCTTTGGAAGCACTGTGTGGCATAGAAACAGAGACTTTCGAATTCATCTGAGCCAGAAGATAAGAGCTGTCAGTAGGCCTCAGAAAACATCAGAAAATGATCATTTTTGCTTCTATCAAAAATACAGGTCAATCCAAATTAGGGGTTCTTCACAGAAACAGAACATATAGTCTCTCTCTCTCTCTCTCTCCCTCCACCCATTTTAAGGATTTGGCTCATGTGGTTTTGGGGGCTGGCAAGTCAAATCTGTAGAGCAGACCTGCAGACTGGAAATTCAGGTATGGTTTTTCTATGTACGGCAGGTATGGCAATTCTAGGCAGAATTGCCTCTTCTTCAGGAAACCTCAGTCCTTGCTCTTAAACCCTTTGACTGATTGGATAAGGCCCACCATGTTATGGAGGATAATCTGTTTTACTGATATCGATGTTAATCTCATCTAAAAAAATATCTTCACTAAAATATCTAAATTGGCATGTGACCAAACAACTGGGCTCCATATCCTCATCAAGTTGACAAAATTAACCATCACAGAGTGTTCATTTTGGTATTTCCTTATCAGTCAGACAAAGACAAAACTCAAGAATTCTTGTTATTAACTTCTTAAGGCACAACAACTAACTATAGGCTGAGAGAACACCACAGTTTATGTTTTAGATGTAGCTCATTTGTCCATCCCTTTTGTCTTCTCTCTATGCCAGTCCTCTCTGGAAAGGTCAATGAATTCATAATTTTTTAAAAAGCTATTGGTGTGAAACTTTATCAAAGTTTTTCTTTTTTTAAGCTACATAAGTTCTTTAGTCTCCTCTGGGCACAAGAGGATAATAGCTTTCAAAGAGTTCTAAAAGATTAGCTTGACCTGATTGTTTTCTTTCATGTAAATCACATTGCCTTTCCTCTAAGCTTACCAGGACTGCAGCCCTTCCTTAAGTTCCTCCAGCTTATCTATTATGGAAGTAAATTCACTTGTTCCAGTTTTCTAGGAGACTTCCCTAGAAATCTTTCACTGAATGACAGTCTCTTTCTTTTAAATTTTTAAAAAGATTTTAATTATTTTAGTTTTAGAGAGAGAGGAAGGGAGGGAAAAAGAGAGGGAAGAGAATGTGTCAGAGAAACATCAATCAGTTGCCTCTCACACAACCCTAGCAGTTGACCTGGCTGCAACCAAAGCATGTGCCCCGACTGGGAATCAAAACAGTGACCTTTCACTCTGTGGGACTATGCTCAACCAACTGTGCCACTACGATCAGGGCTGAATGGGGGTCTCTTTGACGCAGAGACTATGTAATATCAATTTACACATTTCAACCGGAGTTTTCCAACTTCACTCTTGAGTGTCTACTAAATTCTTGGGTAACGTCCTTCTGAGCTCAGTAATTTACCTTCATGTTTCTTTCTTTTGTTTTTACTAAAGATTTTGTTTATTTTTAGTGGGAGGGAGGGAGAGAGAAAGAGAGAGAGAGAAACAGTGATGGTGTGACAGAAACATCCATCAGTTGCCTCTTGCACATGCCCCAACCAGGCTCCAGGTCACAACCCAGGCATGTGTCCTGACCAGGAATCCAACCTGTGACCTTTCACTTTGTAGGATGACCCTCAACCAACTGAGCCGTGCTGGTCAGGGGTCCTTCATGTTTCTTTTCTGTTAATTCTAAAATAGTGGTTTCCAACCACTCTGGAGCTAACCCTGTGATTATAAAGTTTAAAGCTGATTAGGGGAAGCTGTGTGAGGCCCAGACTCCCTACTCTTGTTTCGGCCAGATTTTATCTCTTTTTATATATTAATTATATAAGGAAATCGTATTTTCATATTTCCTTTGAAAATGTGGCTCTGTTTTAAAATGCAATTAAATCACTAGTTTTAGGTACATTCACCATTCAATAGTTGATATTAGCTCTGGTCTGTCTGCTTCAAGTAACTGAAGCAAAAGTAAAGAAAGTTAATACTGTATGGGTAATATTGTGTTAGAATTTCATATATATTCTCATTTAATTTTCACAGTAACCCTTCAAGTTAAGTATTACAATGCCAATTTGGAGATAAAGGTCCACAAATTAAGTAACTACCTGAGGTCACAAAACTGCCAAGTGGTGGAGCTGTGACTCAAATTCGGGTCTGCCCAAAGCCTATGTTCTATCTACCTCACACTTCTAACCAGTTCTGCAATAAATGTCTAGGCAAACTTTACACTCATATTTCATTCATCCATTCAAATACATATTTTTCCCACTTACTGTATCTTTTTAAATTTTGTATTTATTTATGTATTTATTTTCCATTGCTACTTATCCCTCCATACTCTCTTCCACCTCTACCCACCCCTCCTTCCCTACAATCACCACACTGTTGTCTGTGTCCATGAGTTCTCTCTCTCTCTCTCTCTCTTTTTACTTTTGCTCAATCTCTCCATACCTTCAACCTTCCCCAGAACTAACAAGCAAAATAGAGATAGATTTATAGATAGGGAGCAGGCTGACAAATACACAGTTTTTAAAATGTACTTTACCTGCCCTTTTATTTAGCAAAAATAATTTGAGCGCCCACTATGTTTCAAGCACTGTGCCACCTTGGACCTACAAGGACAAATAAAATGGTCCCAGCACCTTCTCCTGCTTTGGAGATTATTACAGTAAAATGCAGGAACAGCCCTTCCTCGGTTGATACCAGTGGAAAGGAATGAACAGGGGGAGCAGAACAGAGTCCTTCCTGAGGAATTTCTGCAACAGGGAGAAAGCAACCCTGGTACAGAGGAGATAAAATGTCAAGACTCACCTCTGCATCACCTGGCCAAAGCCTGAGGGACAAGGCCCAATGGTGGGCGGTAACTGTTCAGGAATGCTGATGGAATGCGCAGAGGGCCTCTCCCATCCTGCTGCCCAGTATCTGACTCTGGCTACACCCCAAGCACAACTGGGAAGTTGTTGTTTTTTTTTTCTCTTCCAAAGAGAGATTTTTTTCCCCCATGAACACTTCCATGGAAAATAAAAAGAGGCACACATGGGTAAGGTCTCCAGTCCCTTCTGGCATAGCAGCCCCTGGGCAAGCAGCAGAAGGAAGGTTGGGGTGGAAGAGACTGCTTCACTGCAACCTCGGAGCCCTTGGTGGTTGGACCATTTATGTAGAACCTCTCTCCTAGGCCCAAGGGTCACTGGTGCATAAAGCAAAACCATAACCTAATACCTTCCCTTCTTAAATATCCCCCTGGTTATTGTTCACAATTCCTTATGTCTGTAAGTAATTTTAGTGTTTGCCAACCGCTTCTGCATATTTTATGTTGTCACAACAATCCCATCAAATAAGGTGTGTTTCACTCATTTTATAAATGCAGAAGAAAATGAGTGGAATTAATTGCCCAGGGCTATCCACAATAGGAATGGGCCAGCCTGGGATTTGAATCCAGGCATTCTGATGCCAGCTGCAGCATGCTCACCATTAGACCACAGCCATGAGACCACCACCACCACAGTTGTGAGCCAACTACCAGAGGTGTAGACTTGACTCCCTAACTGCCATCCCTTTTGACATTTATGGCTGTTTGTGAGTGAAACAAATGTTCTCCAGACACCAACCAAGACTAAAAAACAAGTGGTCAAGGAGAAGCTATGAAATGTGGACTCTCACATTGACCTGCACATTTGTATCTTTTACTTCCAACAGGTTCAACCCTGAGGGATGGGTGAGGGAGCCCCAGCTTTGGAATACATCTAGACACATTTCCTGGAAAAAAAAATCATGTGGGCACAGTACTGGGTTGGGGGAAAATGTGCAAATATTAGTGCAGTGTCGAGGGGCTAAGAGACAAGATCCTAGAGAAGTCAATGAAGAGAGGCCTGTCGATCCTGACCTTTGCCAAGGCAGATCATCTGAGCAGGGAAAGTGTGTCTGCTCTCTCTCTGCTCCTGGGTTGGCAAGGAAGTGAACCAGGTGTTTTGTTTTGTTTTGTTTTGTTTTGTTTTGTTTTGTTTTCCAAAAGCATTAGCTATGGGACAGGATTTAATAAACTGCAGAGTGTTAAGTAAATGACCTGGAGCCTGGCAGAGCTGGGTTTAAATCTCCACCTTTGCATCTTCTAGCAATGTGGTCAAGCAATGTAATCTCTTCAAGCCTCCTTTTCTTCATCTGCAAAATGACAACAAAACAGATTCTCCCCTAGACCTTCCAGGAATAGGGAAGTTCGGCTCACACCTTGATTCTAGCCCAGTGAGATTCAATTTACACTTCTGACCTCCAAAACTGTAAGAGAATACATTTGTGTAGGGTTGTTTCTTTCCTTTTTTTATCTACTTTAATTAAATTTATTGGGGTGACATTGGATAATGAGGTTATATAGGTTTTAAGTCTACATTTCTATGGTACACAATCTGTATATTGCTCGTGTGCCAACCACCCAAAGTCAAATCAGTTTCCATCACCATATATTTGGTCCCATTTACCCTCTACTATCCTCCCCACCCCACTTCCCTCTGGTAGCCACCATACTATTGTCTGTGTCTATGAGTTTCAGTTTTATATCTCACACATGAGTGAAATCATATGGTCATTAGCTTTTTCTGACTTTCTTAGCATAATATTCTCAATGTCCATCCATGTTGTCGCAAATGGCAGCATTTCATCTTTTCTTATGGCTGAGTAGTATTCCACTATAAGCCACTAAGCTTGTGGTAATTTGTTACAAGAGCAATAAAAACCTAATACAGATTTTGGTAAAAATACATCTCTCCAGTCTGTTGAGAGAGGATGAAGTTAAGTGCTGAGCATGTGCAGAGACCATCATAAATGCTCATTAAATGACAGTTTTCTTCATCATTTTGTTGCTTTAAAAGAAATAGTGACTTCCTAAATTATTATGTGACACTGATGCTAAGGACCTGAAGGAGAAGAGGATGCATAGTGAAGAAGGAGAAAAATCTAATCTTCAACTTCAGAATAGCTTGTCTGTTGATCTATTCCTCATCTAACCCACAGCCAGGCTGCCTCCTGGCATTTCCTCCCATGTGTTTGTCTAGATTTCCTCAGTTTACTCTTCTTTTTGCTCAAACCAACCTCCCCTCTGCCTTCTTTTCTGCATTGTTTCACTCGGAGTCTGACTTGCAGTTCTCCCACAGAGTATTCAATTATCTCTCCCCCTTTTAAAACTGTGTGTCAGAATCCCCTCTAGGAAAGTATGGATGTTATGGAACATAATTGGGTGACTGGTGCCAAGTGGCTATTTGGGGTCCCTTCAGCTCCTTTCTGGATCAACAAACCCCTCTTTGGTGACCTACCACCCTTCTTCCTTTTCTCCATGGCCCTATTTCCCCCCTTTACCCTACAGTCATTTTTGCATTGAATCCGTGTTGCTGTAGTCGCACTTTAAATTCTTTGAAAGAACAAACTGCTTTTTCTGTTCTTTAGGCCCAACTAATCATCACAAATAGGCTGGCACCTGGCAAATGGATGCATCATTGGTAGTGGTTGATAATGGTGCTGAATTGGGCCTCTCCAGATTTACCCCCTTTATTCTTTAGTCTTGCGTTGTCTGAGCTTCTACCTTTCATGGTTAGTTTACCCGTGTCTCAAGTTTAGGTGGTAATCCAACTGGTCAGGAGCAATGCCCGTGCATACCAGTAATGAACTTTACAATGTGACTGACCCAGGTATATGAGTAAGGTTCCCTTGGGGGAGTTTGTGAGTTAACTCCTCCGGAGCACGCCAGCTCTTCTCAGTCTAGCATGTTAACAGTCTCTGGAAAGAATGAGTGCCATTTCTAAGCATGAAATGACATTTCCAACAGAAAAAAATGAATGTCATTCCTAAGAAGAAACTATACTTGGGAATCTTGAAACAGTGGCCAGAGTGTTCTATTCATTCAGCAGACATTAATGGAGAGCCCATTACATGCCCAATGCTGTGCTAAAAACACATAAATTTTAACTCTTTTAGTTCTCACAGCTTCTCAGGTGAACAGGAAAGGGAAAATATTTAGAGATATTTAAGATTACTTGGAAGGTTGTTAATACTAACATTTGAGTGTCACAATGAACTTAAAATTTAGCAAGGTCTGAGTCAAATAAAAGGCTTGCCGCCTACTGATCCCCACATAAACCAGGGCTTCAGCCAAACCAGCTAGATTGCAATCTCATCGGCTCCCGGCTCTTCCAGGCTCCAGTGCCCAGCCTTCCTTTTACCTAGAATGTCAGCCATCCCACCCTCCTCCCATACCCACCCCCCTCCAGTCTACTTATCAAAACCATACATATTCTGCAAGGCTTCCCTCCTCAGAGCCCCCATGGAACTTAGGGTCTTTCTAGGTATATTGTATTATAACTCTTTAGAAAAATGTCTCAGCTTCCCTGAAGCATAAAATCCCAGACTACAACAATCTGCCTTACATTTCTTTGTATATCTCAAAATGCAGGTTATATCATTTAATACATTTTTATTCAGAGTATGAATGCATGAAGTGATGATTTAATTACTTTAATTAATAAACCATTGAGAGATGTGAATGGCTTTTCTCAAAGTGATTCAAGTGCAAAAGCTACTTACCCTTGTGTTCCTTCCATAGAGTTCTCAGGGAGGGAGAAGCCCACTAATTTTTAGTACCATACAAAGCACTAAACCTTGTAAACAACTTCTGGGAGTTGGTGTGGGCTGGGCAGACACGCTTGGGCTCTGGAGTTACACAGACCAAAATCTCCAGCCTGGCTCTTCCACATACTGGTTGTATAATTCCAGGGAACTTCATTTACCTAAATTAAAGCCTCAGTTTCCTCATCTGCAAAATGAGCCTCCTCACCTTTTTCCTGTTTCTACCTAATTGGGTTATGAGACTTAGATGTGTGTATGTAAAATACCCAATAGAGTGACATGTAGAAGAAAGTAAATATGTTAGTCCCTCTTTTCTCCCACTCCTCTTGTGGAACAATGTAATTTTTTATTTGCCAATTATTTTTATTATTTTATTTTAATTATAATTGACATATAGTATTATATTAGTTTCAGGTATACATCATAGTGATTCAACACTTATATACCTTAGAAAGTGATCACCACGGTAAGTCTAGGAACCATTCACCATATAAATTTATTACAATTTGTTGACTCTATTCCCGGTGCTGTATATTACATCCCCATGACTTATTTTATAACGGAAATTTACCCTTCCTAATCCCCTTCCCTCTTACCCCCATCTCCTTAAGCAACAATCTGTTCTCTGATTTCACTTCTATATGGAATCTAAAAAACAAAACAAACTCATAGATCCAGAGAACAAGTGCCAACTGTCTTTGAAGATAACAAAACATTCTGAAAATAATGGTTTTAACCGCTGCCTAGAATCCCACAGGAAACACACTGCCTACTCTGGCCATGGGTTTACCCTTTGAGTTTCACCCCAAGGACCCTTGGTGAGCTTTAGCCCTGCCTAGTCATCGCCCCTCAGGTCTGCCCTTGATGGCTTGCAGGATCTCAGTTCATCACTCAGAAGTATGTGGTGTGTATATTCCCTACCTTAAAGAACTCCTGAAAATGACTAATCAGACTCTGTCAAGCTTCACTTTTTTTCTTCTTTATAAAATGACAATGATTACTGAGTTTAGTAACCAAATATCCTCCACCACTACATGATTTCATTCATTTGATTTGGTTGTTTTGAATGAGAAGGCAAAATACAATGGTGTTACGTAGTCATGTTATGAAACTTGTAGTAGTATTTGTCACTTGCTCCTATTAAGTTGTAATGTTCTCAGTTGTGTCTCCAGCTCAGGGGAACTCCTGAAGATGGCCAAAGATGACTCCACCGTTCGTTGCTTCCAGGGCCTCCTGATTTTTGGAAATGTGATTATTGGTGTAAGTAATGAGCATTTTTCAGGCAATTCTGCTCCTCCTGTAATCATGATTTTAGCTCAACCGAAAGTGAAAGTTTAAATGAAAATAATGATGTAATAATGGGCTCCCTGCACCTTTTCTTCATTTGAAGAAAGGTATTAGTAAAATATATTAGCTCCAATTTAACTATATCAATAATTATGTATAGTTAGGTAACATAGCAAAAGAATAGATTGAAAAAATAAGTATTTCCTTCCTAAGTTTAAAGCACAGAATCTAAAAAGAGTCCTGCCAGTCACAGTAAGCATCCAAACACTCCCACCGCACACACAGGCTCTAGTGTTTCTTTCCTATTTCACCTTCATTTGATTTCATGGAACTCTGCTTTTAAGATTGTGGGGGGAGATGTTATCATCTTTTTGTTCTTGTCACCCAGAGGCCACTCCAGAATGTGAGAGTAGCTCAGAGGCCAAGCTGCAGGGCGCATTGTGGTAGGAGAACACTTAGGAGTCAGGGTTACTGGCTCTTGGCCCAGCCCTGCTTCTGACTCCATGCGACTCTGGACAAGTCTTTCAGGGTCAAGACCCCTCACCCACAAAACACAGAGAGTGGGAAAGATACAAACCAAGGTACTTTCCAGCTCTAACATTCAGTGGTTCTCTGGCACTGATAAATATGACCAGGACCAACTTGAATATTACAACCTGGGAATTTGGATGATAGAGACTGGACATGGGAGATTAGCATCATTCGAGAAGACGTTTGAATGCTTCATACCTCAAGAACTTTATAACGGTCTGAAATTGGGTCTTTTCCCAAATAGCAATGTCACAGACAGAGCAACATGTGGACAGAGGCATACAACCAATTAGAAGGATGAAAGGAGCTGTTTGAGTTCCTGGCAATGAGTTTGAGTCACTTGCTAAAGCCTATGCAGGGGACAGAGTTAGCCTTTCTTACACTCCAACCCCCACTTCTCGATCCCTTCCCAATGCTACCCTCCCACCAGACTGACAGAAGCCCCTCTGCCCCCAGATGTGCGGCATCGCCCTGACTGCAGAGTGCATCTTCTTTGTATCGGACCAGCATAGCCTCTACCCACTGCTTGAAGCCACAGACAATGACGACATCTACGGGGCAGCCTGGATCGGCATGTTTGTTGGCATCTGTCTCTTCTGCCTCTCTGTTCTAGGCATTGTAGGCATCATGAAGTCCAGCAGGAAACTCCTTCTGGCAGTAAGACCTTAAAACTCTCTACAGTTGTCTCCTGGACCAACGTTGATGGATTGTTTCTTCTTCCCTGACCACAGTGCTTTGATCTTTAGTGGGGTGGAGGTTGCCATGTGGGATGGGAGGATGGAAGACTCTGCAGTGAAGCTTGTCCAAGTGGGGGCAAAGATGCCTTCTGCTATAGCAAGTGCAGAAGATTCCAGTGTAGGGAACCCAAAGGGGAAAGCCCTGGGGGTGAACCCCTGTTGAGTGTTTCTGAGATCTCTGCTTCTCCAGCTGGGGTCTGCAGGCACCCAACTGGTACAGCCAAGAGTAATGTAGCCCAAAGGACAGAGTGAAAACTTCATAATTATATTTTTTCTCTTGACAGTAAGAGATTTAAAATATTATTGTAATACTAGTCAGTATTAAAACTAAGGTATAAAATTCAAAATTTAATATTAGGACACAAAATATGCATGAATTCTTAAGAGGAAGCATGAGCCTTTTCAGATATTTTTGGGCTCAGGGCTGATGATTTTGTGTGTTGGCCTGCACTACTCATATTGTGCATTCAGTCTGCTTTTCAGGGACCCTGGCAGAGCTTGATGCACAGGGCCTAGAGTGCAGCCTCAGCTCCTACCTGACAGCGGAAGCTCTCATTCTGTGTATCCAAAGGGAGGCTTTGGCCCCAAACCGCAGATGGCAAGACATGCCCTGCCTTTGAAGAGGAAGTAAATTTGAGATATTTTGCAAAAATCAGCAGAGCTAACAACCCTGGGGTTTGGGTCCAGACCTCTACTCTCTACCCCCAGGCTCAAGACAGTAGTTGCTCATGCTATGATGGGGTCCCACCCCCATTCCTACCCAGTGCTTTCAGACCCGAGTTCCACCTTTATGAAACCAATCCAGCAACTTAAGGTGCTTGTTGGTTCATTTTCACTGTGCTCTGACCTTGTTCTGGTACCCAGGGAATGCAGACCATTTACATTCTCTGGTTCCTTAGTGTGAGTTAGTTCCAGAACTAAAGCACCCACTTTTAAAGGGTGGAGAAAGGAATGCAGGGAAAGGTAGGGGAGGGACAGATGTCCCTAGAGACATGCTTGTGCTGCATCTCAGGCTCTCTGTGGGCCAGTCATGTGTGCCTGACTCAGCCAGGGGAACTGAGCTAGAGGAGAACCCTCTTCACAATGCCCCTGAAGAGAAGGAGCAGGATGTCTGCCAAGGGGCTGACAGAGAAAACCACAGTACCCTTGGCCTCCTTTCCAGAGTGTCTCTAAGGGGTTTCTGAGCTTCTTTAACAGGAGCCAGCCAAGCTCTTGACAGAGAGCAAAACAGCAGCTCACAGAGGGAGGAAAATGTTATGAGGCCTCTGAACATGTTCCTGCTGTTCACCCTCCAGCCAAAGCTTTGCCCTGGGCCTAGTGGTGAGGGCAGCAGAGGGTCCTGCTGAGGGGGGGCATTTTAACATGTGTTCCCCCACCAACACTGACCTAAATACAACTTTCCCAGAACACAGGACCAAAAGTGTATGTGCAAAGCTGAAGAAAGCACCCTGGCTGGTGTGGCTCAGTGGACTGAGGGCCAGCCTGCAAACCAAAGGGTCACTGGTTCGATTCCTAGTCAGGGCACATGCTTGGGTGTGGGCCAGGTCCCCAGGTGGGACCATGTGGGAGGCAACCACACACTGATGTTTCTCTCCCTCTCTTTCTTTCTCCCTCCCCCTCTGTCTAAAAAGAAATAAACAAAATCTTAAAAAAAAAAAAAAAGCTGAGGAAAGCAAAGTGAGAATTCTTACAAATAGTTATCATCTCAGATTCAGAGGTTGTTTGTTGTTCAGAAATTTTCCAGACATAAATAGG
This sequence comes from Pteronotus mesoamericanus, assembly GCF_021234165.1. Classification (NCBI taxonomy): domain Eukaryota; kingdom Metazoa; phylum Chordata; class Mammalia; order Chiroptera; family Mormoopidae; genus Pteronotus; species Pteronotus mesoamericanus. The sequence continues at coordinate 809,208 of NW_026555095.1, read as the reverse complement.
GGCAGTGTGGTGTGAGTACATCATGTGCGTGAGCACACACACATATACCAGTTCACTCTCTTTTTCTCAGTTAAAATTGAAATGCAGGATACTGGACTGAGACAGCTCTATATTCAATGGGCATTTGTTCTTTGAAGAAAAGGAGAGAATTGAGCTGATTAGCTCTAAGCCTTCCTCCAAGCAGCTGATCAGTGAGGGTTTGTTGAATAACTACATGAATTACTGGATGATTATATTTATGTGAATATACAAGGGTGAGCAAAAGGTTTATAGTTGTGAGTACCCAAAGCATAATTTATTCTTGTATTATTTATTAATTATTAATAACCTACTTTTGCCTACCTCTGTACTGAGAAAACATAACAATTATTAGTTTTTAAAAAATCTTCCCTTGGAGATAAATGTAACTTGTATTAAAAAATTTGTTTCCCTCACAGTATTTCCTTCTGATGTTTATTGTTTATGGCTTTGAAGTGGCATCTTGTATCACAGCAGCAACACAACGAGACTTTGTGAGTACAATCCCAAAAAGCACAGGGCAAAACAATCATAGGAATTATCATTATCATTATAATAAGATAATAGCTAATATGTATTAAGCCCTTACTCCATACTAGGCACCCTAATATGCTCATTAATAATAAATATATAGTATTACTTTATCCTAATAATAACCCTATGAAATGGGTATTATGACTATTGTCATTGTATACACACACAAAAAAGAGAAACCTAACAAGGTAAAGTAACTTGTCCAAGTTACACAGCTGGTAAGTGGAAAGGGAGATTCCTGAGTCCAGGTGTGTGATTCCCGGGGCTCAGGTTTGTAACCACCACACTCTTCACTACTTTGCTATGGCCACTGGCTCCCCAATAAAATAATCAACAATCCACCACATCTAAAACTTCTCAAGTCAGCATCTTGCTTTCTCTTCTCTCCAATCCCTAGCCTGAGCCACCCAGCCATCAATGCTTGTCCACCCTGTTCTCATGGGGATTTCTTTGAAGATGAGGATTTCTCCTTCCTTTGGAACTTCAGCCACCCAGAGCAGCTTCATACTTTCCCCTCCCCACCCCTAGTCAGTGCCTCTGAAGAGAATTTTACTCCAGGAGACAGTTTTTCAGTGCCCCCAGCAATGGGCAGGGCAAATCACTTTGCCTCCTTGCGGATTAGCTGGCTCACGCTCCCTTTTATGTCCCCTCCTCCCTCCTCAGTTCACACCCAACCTCTTCCTGAAGCAGATGCTGGAGAGATACCAAAATAACAGCCCCCCAAATAATGATGACCGGTGGAAAAACAGCGGAGTCACCAAAACCTGGGACAGGCTTATGCTCCAGGTAATGCCTGTGATCATGGGAAGATGCCATTTTGTACTCAGACCAGTTTCCAGAGATGTATGTGTGGTTGGGAGTGAAGTCAAAGGGTGGGGACCACAGCCTCTAAGAGGATTTCCTTCACAAACGGACTTGACCCAGGCTTTTATTTGCCAGCAGGGGACTGGAGTCATATACAGGAGTCAGTGGGACACCTAGATCTATATTTTATTTCAAGCTATGATGTTGATTAGCTTATTGGTATAGGAATAATGACATTTTCAAGAAATTTAGATTAATCACACACTCTGTCTCTTAGAACTCAGGCATCACTTACATTAAAAGAAAAATGTTGCCTCCTCTATTTCACAGTGAGCTCAAATGGTAACTACTATCCATGTTGCGTATTTAGTATTTTTCCACACTTCCTGTAGACTAGTCCTGCTAAGGACCAGTCTATGGCTTGGCTTGATCACCGAGTTTTCTCTACCTGGCAATCAGACCTCATATCGAAGTTTACCTCAAATACCATCAAAAATCCAAATCTTTTTGACATCCACCATCACCTCTCAATTACTGTATGTACATAAATTCTTATCCCATGCACAGACCAACTCTCACATGGCCCTCGAACCCCCACCCCTAACCCTACCCCACCACCTACATTTCACAGTCCGTAAGCGGCAAACTCCCTTATGGCCTCCGCCCCTTCTTTGAACTCTCTCTTTACCCTCTATCTTCTGGAATTTCTTTAATTTCCTTTAATATTCCCATTTCAGTAACTTTTTTTTTTACCCTATTTGGACGATCAATTCATTGGCCACTTTTTTTTTTTTTTAGTTTCTAGTGCCTCTTGTTAGCAAGAATTAAGCTCTTCAAATGAAAATGTGAATGCTCACAGACTTGAAAAATCCACTTACCAACCTTTTAAAGCTCAGTCTGAAATAAGCTTGACTCAGACTTAACCATTTTTTCCCAAAATGCTGAAGTCCAAATATAGGATGATTATTTTCTTTGCTAATATATTTTCCATAATCCAGTAGCATAAAAGGACATACTTTACAGGTAGTTGATTTATCATACAGTTTGCTTGAATATATTTGTTCTAACAGTTGAGAGGTGCCCATAGTTTCAATTTCTTCCCTTGAAATATTCTAGCAGAATTTATAAAAAGGAAGGAAAGTGATATGAATCGTGTTTCGTCTTCTATCCTCAATCCTACCTGGACTGTAAGGATATTGGCTATGTGTTAATTGATCTTTCTTATGTAGAGGCATAGCTGTGTGTCACAGGATTTAGATTATTTTTCCAGTTTATTTTCTGCCATTATAAAAGTAATACATAATTACTATAGAAAATGTTAAAAATATTAAAAGTAAAACAAAAAATATTCATAATTTCTTTATAATTAGAAATTTTAGTTTTCTGTTTCTCAACTTGCTCATATGTAATATGAGACTAATTATGCCTCTCTCACATTTTTGTATCAAGATATTAGTATTTCCTAAGTATTAGTATTTACTGAGAGTTCACTATGAGCCAGGCCGCATACTACACATGTTAAGTGTATTAACTAATTTAATCCTCACAACTACTCTATATGGGGTAGGTACTTTAATTATCCCAATTTGGATAATTAAGGAAAGTTTAAATAAAGACAAAAAGCAATTAAGGAAACTGAGGTGTAGAGAGTTTGAATAACTTGTCAAAGTTTACAGAGCTCGTTAATGGCTAGTAAAGTAATAAATTTACAAACTCTAAAATGTAAGTTATCGATACCTTCAGCTCTCATTGGGGGATTTTTAGTAAATGTAAAATATGGTACCCTTCCCATATTTTCACTCTCTGTAAAATCTCAATTGCTACACTGATGGCTGTAATGAGGGCCAACGAAGAGAATTTTGTATTTCGCATCTGTCAACAGGACAGCTGCTGCGGTGTGAACGGTCCATCAGATTGGCAGAAATACACGTCTGCCTTCCGGACTGGGAATAACGATGCTGACTATCCCTGGCCTCGCCAGTGTTGTGTTATGAACAAGCTGAAAGAACCCCTCAACCTGGAGGCCTGCAAACTAGGAGTGCCTGGTTATTATCACAATCAGGTGAGTCCTTTCCCCCCAAGTCCTGCCAGAAGTTGCTTCTGTTCTCCATGAAGAATCTACTGGTTAACTATTGGTAATAGTGGCTCAGTAAGGAATTCTGCATCCTTTTTCCTATAGCTTATATTAATTATTTTCTTCCCTACTAGTAAAATGTGAATGTTAACCTAGGGCTGATCTGAGAAATTTTAATAAAATTAACAGAACATGAGAATAGCAGTAGCAAAATCCAAATTTGTTTAAATGAAAACAGTCTGTACAGTGTGTAGAACTGGTGTCTCAAAAAAAAAAAAAGTCTATTTTTGCAAAATGTGAATTGGAAGCAGTGGTATTAAAAAAGAATCTTTTGCCAGTTCTAAAGCAACGGTAATTGATGAGGGTGAATGCAGTAATTTATATCCCATTCCTTATTCAGTAATAATATAGGATATATATTTTTTAAGATTTTATTTATTTTCAGAGAGAAGGGAAGGGAGGGAGAGAAGGAAATATCAATGTGTGGTTGCCTCTCATGCGCCCCCTGCTGGGGACCTGGCCTGCAATGCAGGCATGGGCCCTGACTGGGAATAGAACTGGCAATCCTTTGGCCTACAGGCCTGCACTCAATCCACTGAGCCACACCAGCCAGGGCAGGATAATCTTAATAAAGTATTCAAATAATGATTTGGGTAGAAGGTAATTTACATAGAGATGGTTTTTGAGAAAGTATCTCCAGCCTAATGAGGATGATATAATGATGATAGAAACTAACAATTATTGAGGGCTTAATTAAATGCCAGAAACTGTTCTAAATGCCATACATATATTAACTTATTTAATCCTCAAAGGTGGGTGCCAGTATAATCCCTATTTTATGAAGGGGAAACTGAAATACAGAGATTCTAGTAAGTACCTTGCCCAAGTTCATGCAGCTAGTAAAGGGTAGGGTGAGGATTCAAACCATAGCAATTAGGCTCCAGAGCCAAGACTCAAAGCCAGGAAAGAACTTGGAAATATTCCCAAAAAGCCCTGAAGAGAATCCTCACCCATGTACAGTCAACCTCTAAAGTGCTATGCACTATTTTGCAAGTAACCACTTTGAGGAAAGTTAGTTGTGTGCCAGTTCATTAAATAATTGAGAAATGTCAGCCTCCTTAGTCTTGAAGGAAATAATACTAAGTGCACTTCCAGAAAGAAAGACACAACACTGCTGATCATTGGCCACACCTGGAAGGGTGCCTGGAAAAGAGAAGAAAAAGAAAAGATTTCAGAAAAGAAAAATACAGATTTCTCCAGAAAAGAAAAATACAGATTTTGCAGAGCTGTTCAAATGAACCCTCATTTAGCTTTTCAGCAAAATTGTTTTAATCAGTTATATTCAGACTGCTATAAAAATTAAATGTATTGCCTATAATCATAATGCACAATATAATTATCACTCTCAGGAGTCATAAAATGCTTTCAATGTTTCAACCCTGGAACTGACCCAGGCAGATATGTCTTGATTGGACTGTAACTTCACACAAACTGTATAATCTCTTTGAAAGGGAGAAAAAAAAATCTTTCCTTTCAGATAATCACTTTATCTCACAGCAATACTATTACACTCTAGTAACGAGGGACCTCCGCACTTGTTTATACAACCCTTCCGGCACCATCCCTTACAGTTCCTTGGCCTCACCTTGTCCTGAACATTTCCACCTCCACTACCCACCAGCTGCACCACAACTACAAACTTGTTATCACTCAACCCTACTCCCCAGCCAAATTCCTGAATTCTGAAATTCCTCTGTCCCTGGCTCCCCGTGTTCCTACTTTCCCGATCTCACTCATCTTCACCCGCAACGTAATCTCTTATCCATTAATGCTTTCCAATTCTCCCCATCCCTGTTCCCAAATTCTTACATATCACCCTTCTTCTGAGTTAGAGGGCCTGCAAATTTTCCTATAGCAATCCTGCTCCACAAATCAAAATAAGCTACCCTACTACCTCATATACTTCACTTCTATTCTTGCAGTTGCCACCTTGACCTAAATTGTAATTACTTGTTTGCAAGTCTTGTTTTTTTCTATTAGTCTACTTGAGGGTCATGCATTATTTAGTTCTGTATCTTCAAAACTTAGCATAATGTCTGGCACAAAGTAAGCATTGATAAATATTTGGTGGGTGGGCAAAGCAAAAGATGAATGGCTCTTTTTTTCATGTTCATATTGTATCTTTTCAAGGTCTACTTTGTACAAATGAATGCTAACAAAATTAGGGAAGTCATCCTAAGTGTGGTAATAATATGTCAACCACATTTTTATATAGCTTGTCAGATGCAGATGTGTATATTCTTACAAAGTCTGTCCGGAAAAATCCAACCATTGTTAATATCACAAGAACGGTTTGCACAATATCGATGAAACCTGAGAGCCAAGGAGAGTAGACTGGAATGTGCATGTGTGAACAATGACAACTTCACTGTACTAGTGAGTGGGGGTGGTAGACACCATTGAATGAGCATGTGTACTGTGTGGCAATCACATTCAAAATGATCAAGGAAGCAGAGCAACAAATCTGCATTGAATTTTATATTAAGCTTGAACACTCCTCTAGAGAAACTATTTGGATGATTCAGAAGGCTGCAGCTGTGGGCAATGTGATAGGCAGCTTCATCACAACATTGCGCCCACTCATGCATCATGTCTCATGCAGAGTTTTTTTGGCAAAACATCCAATCACCCAGGTGACTATAACCCCTCTACAGCCCAGATTTGGTACTCTGTGACTTCTGGCTTTTCCCAAAACTAAAATCACCTTTGAAAGGGAAGAGATTTCAGACCGTCGATGAGATGCAGGAAAATACAACAGGGTAGCTGATGGTGACTGGGAGTGTGAAGTCCCAAAGTGCCTACTTTGAAGGGGACTAAGGAATCATTGTCCTACATACAATGTTTCTCGTATCTTGTATCTTCTTCAATAAATGTCTCTAGATTTCATATTACATGGCTGGATACCTTCTGGACAGACCTAGTACCTCACAGTACATCTGCCCCAGAAATGTAATGTGTAAATTTTGATCACTACACTCAAGAATGTTATGATGGATGGAGCTAAGGAAGAACCAGTTAAGCACCATTATAATCATGGAAAGGCACTAAATGAGAAAAGGTGAAAAAAAGCTGTTTTTGTTTGTGAGCTCTATGAGGGCAAAACCCATTTCTGTCTTTTCACAGTTGAATGTACAGCCCAGGGCCTAGCACCTGACATAAGTGGATTAATATACATTATTAGAGAAATGATCACCTCCCAGAATTGTCAGGAGGATCAAGTGAATACTGGATATAAGAGTGTGAATGATAAATCCTTCACATATGATTTGTTGTTCATATCATGTTTCATTCATCCTACCAAGGTTTATTAGGTTTATTGGGCAAGGTACTTGTTCTAGAGATTCTAGAGATTCAAAAATAAACAGGATAGAACCCCTGCCCTTTTAGCAGTCTGGCTCCAGAGCCCAGATTCAAAGTCAAAAAAGAACATGGAAATAGTCCCAAAAAGCCCTGAAGAGATATATGATAAATAAATCACCAAACAAATGCATGATAAATTTCAGGTAGCGATAAATGCCATGAACAGAAATAAAGCAGGATATGTATATAGAGAATTATGGGGAAAAGGGTCTTTGTCTCTATCATTGTCAGGGAAGCCTTCGTTAAGAATGATATTGAGCAGAGTTCTGAATTAGTTAAGGGAATGAGACCCTCACTTAAAGGAGATTGGGCAAGAGGATTCTAAACAAAAGAGGCAGCCAGTGCAAAGGCCCTCAGGGAAGAGCATTCTTAACTGTTTGGAGGAACACCAAGGACATCAATATGGCAAAGTCATGTGGCAAGACAGAATGAGAGAAAGAAGAGTGGAAGGTCAGGATGGGTCTAGATTTGTAAGGACTGAAACTTATAAAATTTGTAGAGAGGGGCCCTCAGGAAAAACAATTATAAATACACACACAAAATTAGGTACCAGGCTTCCCTGACTAACATGGTTCAGTGGGTTGGGCGTCATCCCAAAAAGTGAAAGGTCTCTGGTTTGATTCCTGATCAGGGTACATGCCTGGGTTGCAGGCCAGGTCCCCAGCTTGGGGTGTGCAAGAGGCAACTGATCGATGTTTCTCTCGCACACTGATGTTTCTCTTCTTCTCTTTCTCTCTCCCTTCCCCTCTCTCTAAAACTAAGTCAATAAAATCATTTTAAAATATTTTAAAAATTTAAAAATTAGGCACAAGGCCTTGAAATGGTCTTGCAAATAGCAGCCCTGAAGCTCTAGCTCACTAGCTTTGCAGTGAAATAGCCTCTGGCAGTGAGGCTGGGGACATAGAGAGAGGCAGGGCCATATCATGCAGTGGCTATAGGCCACTGTGAGGGCCTAGGATGTCATTTTAAAGGCATGGGAAGCCATTGGAGGGTTTTGAGCAGGGATGTGAAGTGATCTGACTCCTGTTTTACAAGGATGCCTCTGGCATCGTATGAAGACTAGTAGAGTGCCAAGAGTGGATCAGGCCTGTGGAAGACCAGTTAGTTGGCTCTTGAGGTAACCCTGCCGTGAAGAGGGCACGGTAGACCAACGTGGTAGCAGGAAGTACTACGTGTTTGGATTTGAGATATCTTGTAAAAGTAGACGCGGCAGGATTATATATGACGTCAAATAAGAAAAAAATAGTTTAGGGTAATTCCAAGATTTTTCATTTGGGCCTCTAGGTGAATGGAGGTGCCTGTAACAGAAATGGAGAAAAATGAATTAGGGAGAAGTCAAGGCATTGCAAAGATGAGGCATGCCAGTGGATTGACAAGGGACTGGGATGGAAAGGACAGAACCTCAAGTGGCCACCTGTAGCCACTGGGTGGGGTCTAAGCTTCAAAGTCAGCCTTTCAAGGACATTTTCCTGTGAACCTCTGTGGTTCAGGGAACCAGTCTGTTTTTTTTGCATTTCCTAGGCATTCTCTGTGATTCCCAGGGCTTTAAGGAGGTCACTCGGAGAGCAGGTCTAGACCTACACGTGTGTATCACTCCAGCACTTCGCATAGTGACTAGCAGAGAGTGCCATATAAAAACTTAACTAGATTATGGCATGCATAAATGAATAATTTGATGGATAAAAAGTGAGTCACGCTTTTGCACACATGCCAAGACTTTTCAAGGTCTCAGTAGAACCAATAAAGGTATGTTGAAATATGATGTCAAATGAAAATTTAGAAAGCATGGTATAGGGATCCCTTTAATGATTAAAAAAAAAACAAACTCTCTTGTTTTCATAGACCAGAAGAACTTTTATTCAAAAACAGACAAATCACAAAGTAACTACCCTCAAACAATTCGGCGATAAAATACTTCGGAAAAGAAAAAATGCAAATTTTATTCAGAATATTTTACATTACTCACATATTCAATATGAAAAAATGGTAAACCAAAAAAGCAGCACCTTTTTTAAAAAAGCTTTAATTGGAAGTAGTTACAAAAACAATAGCAAGACCTTTCTTAGATTGAATGATAAAGACCCAAATAAAGGTGATATAGAAAAGTTCTTTGACAGAATTATTTCTATTCCCTTGGGCAAAGCACTGTTAGTAACTGGCATGGGGATGTGGAAATAGACTTGGATTCACATAACAGTCTGCTTCCTCGCTCATCTCTTACGTTTCTCTGGTTCCTCTCACACTAATGTGGAATCGTCCACTTCTCCAGGGCTGCTATGAACTGATTTCTGGACCAATGAACCGACATGCCTGGGGGGTTGCCTGGTTTGGATTTGCCATTCTCTGCTGGACTGTGAGTATTTCCTGGCACGTGCTTTTTTTCTGAGAGGACGATAAAGAGAGAACTTGAAATTGCTCCTGGTTAGCCCAACCACACTAGACTGTCTAGAAATAAAACTTCAGACCTGAGGGCTAGTCAGGAAGTTGCTAGCACCTGAGTGAGGCCAGCAGATTCCCCTGGGAGGTTGGGAGTTTCCTTCCCCTGCCAGGGAAGGGATGGGCCCTCTTAACCAGATCTTTTTTCTGGGTGGTTGAGATGCACTTGCCTGCTCCTCCGGGTCTCCGAATCTCACAGTGCAGCATAGTGCGCTCTCAAAGACTGTTGTCTCTCCAGATGGCTCCTGCCAGACACTAATTTGCCTGGCTCCTTCCAAAGAGCTGCCTCAGTCAGTCTCACCTGTCCAGCTGCCCACGTTATTGGATGCACATACAGCAAGAGGGTGGAGCAGTGGTTCTCAGCCCTGGCTACGCATCAAAATCTCCTGGGGGAGCTTGAAAAAAACAAAGCATGCCTGGACCCCAACTTCTGATCTAGGGGCAGAGCCAAGACATTTTTAAAATTGTCCAGATGATTCCAATTTGCTGTCAGGATTAAGAGTCACTGCGTTAGGGAAGCAGTCCTAAACTTGTAGTTTCAGTACCCCCTTTACTCTCTAATATTACCAAGGTCTTCAAAGAGCTTTCAACTATGGAGGATATCTTTATTGATGTTTACACTACTGAAAAGCAACACCAAAATTTCAAAATACTAATAACAATAATAAATCAATTGCATGTTAGCGTTAACAACATATTTTGTGGAGAAAGTGGCTATTTTCCAAAACAAAAGGAGTAATGAGAAGAGTGGCATTATTTTACATTTTTGAACGCTTCTTCAATGTGTGGCTTAAGAGCAGACAGCTGGATTCTCATATTCAGTTTTTCAGTCAATCTGTCATAATATGTTGTTTAGGTTGAAGGATTTAAAGAAAATCCATCCTCACACAGATAATTGGGAAAAAAACAAATGTTTCAATACCCTTACCTAAAAATAAGCGTGAATATTCTTCTTCGGTATTATTACACAAAACTTGACAAGTAGTATTCTGAAGGGTTCGTTGCAATATGGACTCTAAAACTATGTCAATTAACTTTTCAGACTCTGTTACATTAGAATACATTACATTGGTTTGTCTTGCATTTGGCATAAATCTTTTAACCCACACATGACTCTATAACATCATGCATTGGTTATTTGGAAAAATATTGATTCATTGTGTTATGTAATCTTCCAAAAGTTGGTTGATTTTTTCATGCAATACCAAGAAATCACAGTCACTGATACTGCCACAGTGGAAAAGAACTTAAGTACTGGGATGCTAGCAAGTTTGTGGTGACAAATACAAGTTTTATGATTTTGGTTTGAAAGCTCAAATTTATCACTAGCAAAATATATTGTCAGCTGTTTTCCTCAAGGTAACAGATTCACTTTATAACTTTTCCAGAAAATGTCTGCCAAACACCCAGCTTTAAATAACCATAGCTCATCTGTTAGTCATTTTTTTTTCAAGTAAAAATTGTGCTCCATGAAAAATATCCAGTTCAGTGCACAACTCAAACAATCACCCAAGTGCTTTTCCTCAAGACAATCATCATATTTCAGTTTATAACCAAACTGCTTGAAGCATACTTCCTTTCTGTCCTACGGAATATAACAAAGGTGTGTACTTAAAGGTCAACATTTAATACAATTACTAATTCTTACTGCTTCATTGAGGACAATCTCAAGTAAAGCTAGCTTTTTTTTCTCCTGCAAGTGCCTTGCAGTGAAGAATATAATGATAACCAATACAGTTTATGCCTCTGCCTTGAATCTTGCTAAGATGCCAGCAGTTTTAACCTCTACCGCCTTTGCACCATCCGTGCAAATGTGAAAACAGCAAAAAGGGCAACTAAAGTTTTAATATTGTTATGTAAATATTCTTTCATTGTAGACCCCTAAAAGAGCCCATAAGTTGTTTGTACACCACGCTTGAAAAAATGTTGAGAATTGTACACCTGAAATCTATATAATTTTATTAACCAATGTCACCTCAATAAATTCAATAATTAATTAATTAATTAATTAAATGTTGGGTTTGGGGTGAGAAACTGAGCGAGGCAAGAAGGAAGGGAAAATCAACTGCTTTGAGAGGTCTCCCATGAGCCCTCAATGCCCCCTCTTAGGAGCCCCCGCGACACCCTGCACACACCTCTAGCTGGGAACCACTCCTCTGTGAGGGATTTGTCTCTTCCCAAAAACCTCGCAACCAGCTGCTTTTTGTATCCCCAGTGCCTAACAGGACGTGCAGTAGGTGCTTAAGACTCGTTGAGTGAATAAAAAATGGTGAACGGTGAAGTTTGTTTTATGTCATGCTAGCAGAAACTGTATGGGCTCATGTTTAAAGGCTTTTGAGATTCATAGAACTCCAGAACAGTTGAAATCTTTGATATGTCTAGAAGCATCAGATGGTCTAGGCTCTGGATCTTATAAGTCTGCTTGAAGTACAAAATAGGAAAGGGAAACTAGACCTATTGAAGGCCTGCTACAGACAAGACACCGGATCAAATACTCTTAACATTAAATCCCCACAACAGTAGCTAGGTAGGTGGCCAGACTCCTATCTTAGAAGGAATAGAGAAATTCAACAGAGTTCCTAAGAACTGTGCTCAGGAAGAGCTCTTGGGCACGCCCAGTTCACTGCTGCTTGTGGAGGGCTTTGCCATAGTGGCTAAACAGATAAACTCTGAAGCTGACTGCCTGGGCTTGAACCCCAGCTTTATCACCTGCTAGTTCTATGACCTTGTGTAAGTTACTTATCTTCTCTGGGCCTCAGTTTCTTAATAGAGCTTTGGAATCATTAAATTGAACTATACATGTAGGTATTAGATCAGGGACTGATATATAGTAAATTATCAATAAACATTAGACTATTATGTTGGGAAATGCCCTGTCTGGTTTCAGGGACTGTAACCCCACCGACAGGCAAGAGGGCCCCAAGGCTGGAGATAATCAACGAGGTCTTGGGAAAACAGGCCACTGAGGAGACGAAACCTGTCTCCCTGGCAGGGGTGCAGCCCCTGCCTCCGTCACATCACCCTGCTTGGCCCTGTGATGGTCAGTTGTTGATGACGGGTAAGTTCTCTCATGAGGAGAAACAACCAAAGACAGACATAAGCTGGTGTGGGCAGCGGGACAAGGACTTGGGGGACATGGAGAAAGGGCAAAAGGGCCCGCACCCCTTGGCTCAACTTGGACAAGGCCGGAGGCGTCATTCTATCTGAAAGAAGCCTCCTTATCTCTTGGTGGCTCTGCCCTGCCCACCTGGCTCAGGCTTGAAACAACACTAAAGGCAGGTACAGCCCTAAACTGGATCAGACCCTGAGGACAATCAGATCTAGAAGTAAGTTCCTCTAAGCATGCTTTGTTCTTCCCTCAAAAGCTATAACTGGCTCATGCTGGAAAGGAGATTTACATTATTCATAGACTCTGACCCGGGGCAGATCTCTTGTGTTCCTCCAATTGTTATCTATGATCTCTATTTGTTTTCTATAAACATAGCCTTTTGACATTGATTGCTGAACTTCGCATCCATACCCCTGTGCATATGGTTCCCAGTAAAAGCCTTTGGACACAGGGGTTTGGTGCTTTCTCCACTAGAGGGAAGTTGCCATGTCCCCTCTCCTGACAAACAGAGAAGTGTTTGCAATGACCCATGTTTATTGCCTCCATTCGTGACAACCCCGGGATGGGCTCTGAGGGATTCAGAGCCCCATTCCCTCCTCAGCTGGCTCCAGACAGTGACCCTCAGATCCAGGAGCGCCTGTGCCCCATGCTCCCCCAAGACGTGTTGCCCCCCACGACACTATTATTATTACTTCATTATCTCATTCAATGTTTTTAACTCTGGGATCAGTGAAGATGTTATTATATTACTTTACAGATTCAGGGAGTGACTGGCAGATCTGTCATAGAACCCATATATTCTAACCCCTTGCCTGAGGCAAGAATCTTGAGTTCCTTGAGGGAGGCTGTTCATCACAAGCACTTTTGGGAAAAGAGAGAGTCCCCTGGGAAGAGAAGTTCATACTAGAAGCAAGAAATTCATATTCCAAAATGACACATACTAAAAGTAGGAATGCACTAGAGGGTCATAAGCCCTGATGGGAAGTAGGAAGAATTCCCAAGGAGGCTAGTGTAACACAGAAATGACTGATGTTGCTCAGGCAAGAGTACCCTTTGATATCCAGTGTCAGAAAGCCTGAATGAGCCTAACGTCATTTTTCTCCCAAGTATGAGATGTTCCTAAACCAATTCCTTATTATTTTTCTTTGGGTTTTTTTTTTCTTTTGTATTCTAGTTTTGGGTTCTCCTGGGTACCATGTTCTACTGGAGCAGAATTGAATATTAAGAAGACAGTGTCTCCATGGTCCCACCTTCCCCCAGTGACTCTGGATTTGGTGCTGGAACTGCTCTCTCCTGTTACGCCATGTGTGCCCCCCAGAAACATGTGTTCTCACTCAAGTGGCCATGTCAGTTCTCACCACTGTTTTCACCCTAGTCTAGGATTCTACAACATTTCATTGACTGTAGAAGCAGGAGAATTTGGAAAGGAGGTAATAACTACTCCCATCTCTGTTTATTTTTAATTTGAGAGCATAAAGAGAGGACCTTGTGTTATCACAGCTAGCCAAGCCTATTTGAACAGCAAATATGTCTGTATTTTTCACAACTTTCTAAAAGACACTTTCAAAGGCTTTCATTCCTCAGTATTTTCTGTGTGAAAGAACTAAGGAAAGGTGCTGAATTATATCTTTTGCTTTTTATTCTCTATATATGGAGACTCGGGTGATTAATGCCACATTGGGATCCTTTTACTCTCCAGGACAATGCCCGCTCTTGAGTTATCAATGGCCAAAATTTCCTCTTGGATATTGTAGAGTTAGACATGTGTTCAGTAACCTCAACCTCCCATTAATTAAAAGTTTTGGAATTTCTGAGGCAAAGTAGAAGCCTTTTATATGTATTTACTAGTCTCAACTAGAAACACCTTTCAAATAGAGAAGCAAGCCAGCTACTAGATAGGTGATTCATGGTGATTTTTGTTTACTGTTAAAATGTTTCCCTATTGAACATTTGTGGCCCTGAAGAAAGGTCATATAATTCAACATGTCTTATAAATAAAGAGGGCTCTTAAATATATTCACGTTCTTTTGTTTTTACCAGCATCCTAATTTGTCATATATGAGTCTAACAAAATGGATTTTCCAACACAAGAGCTTATTAGGCTCATGGGAATTAAAGTTTAGAAGATGGAAAAAGAAGTAGGGTGTGGTTTCCTGTTGGACATCAGTAACCCTGCTGTACAGTTAAATGGTTTGAACTTCTATGTTTACCTTTACTTTTTGCTCCTGCTACACGGAAGCCCAGAAGTGGTAATGGAGCTGCTGCCACTCAAATCCTTTTCCTCTCTTGATCTTGGAAGCAAGGGAAACATCCCTGACTCCAACTGCTGAACTGTCTCCGAAGAAAATATACTTGTCAATTCAGGGTCATACTCCCAGCCACCCCAGTCACAGGGAGTACCCCAATGCCACACTCCCAACCAGGTTCCTGTGACTTAGGCTGAGCCCTGGGACAGGGAGAGGTAAGAGAGGAACAGAGGACATGCCTCTACACTACACCTGGGGGTCTGAAAGCCCATGTCCTGACACACAATCAGCTTCTCCTGCCCCTGTCTCACCTTATCTCTTCAGGCAGGACTTGAGTGTCAAAGTAAATAATTACACCTGCACTTGGCTGAGAAGGTTCTGTCTGTGTTTTTTAGAAGAAAAAAGAACTCTGGGCTAAGCTTTGAAATGCCCCTCTCCCACATCCCTTTCCATATCCTCTTGTGTTCTGGTGCCTTTTTCTCCCACTGCCAACCAGGTTTTCCATTGCCCTCCTGCTCTCCACTGGCTCAGCAAGTCCTGCCCACCCTGCCTTCCTCTCCAGGGCTTCATGCTTCACATACAAAATTCCACTCTTTTTGTGACTGGATCTCAACTAGGTTAAGGTAAACCTTTTGGAAAACTAATTCATACTAAGGGGTGAGTGACAACTAGTGCCCACTCTCTTTATCTTCTCTGCAGGTTTTTTCCTTGGTAACAGAAATTGATCTCTAGTTGGTAGACTCCGAGGTAGCCATGGGAGAAGGAAAGAACTATTGTAAAGCAAGATGGCCCACCTGCCATCTTACCACCTGCCTTCTCTACCAAGAAGTAACTGAAAGAGAATGAGTCATCAGTTAGTAGATGCCTCACCCCTGCAGATGCATGTGGACAGGCTCTGGGGCTCCCAAAACCAAATAAGGCCCTGAACCCAGGTACCCACTATGTCCAAGCCCCCAACACTTGGGGAGGACACACCCTTCAGCCATGACAGACCTAGGCCCAAGGATTCTCCTACAGGAAGTCCAGCCATTCAAGACTTCTGCGCATCCTGCTATAGGGTTTTCAGTTTAACCTCAGGGTAGTTTGTGCTCTGCCCAGTTCCTGCTTCCATCCCCTCTGCCTTCCCTGGAAACCCAGCCTTTCCCTTCTTCCATCTGGCATCTGACACTAGAAGCGGGTCTTACAGTGAGACCCAAGCCATTATCCCGGGTGAGGCCCAGGCCCAGCCTCCCTAGAGCCACCTTCAGCTTCCCCCCAGACCAGGGAGGGGAAAGAGAGTTGGAGAATCTGGTTGCTGGCACGTTGCTGGGTTTAAGACATGTCCACACAAAGCCATCTTATGAAACTTCCCACTTCTACAACAGTCTGTCCTCCTGTTTCTCAGGTGGGCAATGAAAAATGATTACCTAACACCGGAAATATGTCAGACCAAGTCTGGGTTAGGTTTCACCTGATTGCAACACCAGAGGGGTCATTCTGCCCTGTTGATTGGACTTTCCTTCCCTAGCTTGCTACTCAGGCTCCTGGCAGGCTGTTTACACTGAGCATTAGAAAGCCCACTGCTCATATTATCAAGTCTGTAGCTTTTTCTTCACCCCTCCGCCTCCGCCAACCCCATCAGCTAGAATAAATAGGAACTGCTTATTTTCTAAGCAGCAGATCTGGTACTCTCTGGATACCCAATAAGAAAAGAATAATAATAATCACCATCATGAGAATCTGAAAATCTAATCTCCTCTCTCTTTCACCCCAACACCAGCCAAACTGATTGACAAGCTGCGCCTTGGTTGAAGGATTGGAAACTGAGCTTGTTTCTCATTTCTATTGACTGTACAATTTCATTTCTCCTTCTGTATCTAGTATTTCCTCTAGTTTCTCTTCCCTGCTTCACCTCACCCAGATTCTTATCACATCCTATGGGAGGGGGGTACACTGAATCAAAAAAGAAACCCGAAGTAGGCTGGTTGTAAGCTATTGAGTTTGCTTTCATGTGTGACATTTTTATGATATGGCTCAAGTGTCCACATCCAATGAGGAGATCCAAAAACAGCTTGGGAAAAAGGCCGCATTCCTGAGAAATTCATAGTTCTCAGATTTTTCTCCAACCCTCCCCGCCCCCAGGTCCCCAGCAACTCCCAACACACACAATTGAGGGAGACAAATAGCCAAATCCTGGGGCTAAAGAGAAATGGTGCCATCATGCACTGCTTTCTAGTGGCCTCTACTCTGAGTTACTCTTGGGAGGAAAAAAAAAAAGTCCCTGACCTTCAGAGGCGAGCCTGGCACTCACGACGAGGCGTGTTATTCTCTTATTAGATGTACACAATCTCGGAGAATCCCAGCCTCAGATAAGGCTACTCTGTGACCAAGATAACATGAGGCAAAGCAAGGCCACTTTATAATTCTATCTAAGCACAAAAGAAAAAAAAAATCAGGGTCACTGTGCCATCCACAAAACACCAAACACACCCTTTCTGAGCTAGAATGAGTGGCTGCTACGTGTTTACCCATTACAGCTCTAATTTCCTGCTAGTCCTTCCATATGGATAAAATGTATGGAGGTGTACCATCACAGAATTGTCCCCGCTTTCTGACAGTATCCCACATAGAGCATATCTTGCTTCCTCAGACCCTCCCCAAGTGACCCAACACAAACCCAAATGGTCTCATAGTTTCTTTTTAACTCCCTTTTCTTGAGATACCTCATTGTTCCCCATGGTATGTTCTCAGTCACTGCAATGAGTCATAATCCCAATTTATTTATCCACAGATGTGTTCCTGAGAGATCTTTTGTTGAAGGACATCACACTCTCCAAATGTTTGCCCATCCTTATTTCCCCTTTGTGTATCTGTTGTCTACTACCATGAAGTGGTTAAAACATGAGCGTTGGATGGAGTAAGATACCTGGCTCCAAACCCCAGCTCTGTATGACTTTGGCAGGTCCCTTGGCCTTTCAGAAACTGCTTCAGGGAAACATGTCTACCCTCACACGGAACTGGGAGAATTCAGCAAGAATTCTGCTTGGACCATAATCCCTGGGAACATGCCAACTAATGTCATCTTGCTTCAATTTATTGCAATGAGTTTAATGACCAAATATTTTGGTCCAAATTAACTGGCCCTCAAACAATAGCTATGAGTAATAGCTTTTCAGCAAAACTCCTACTCCATAGTGGAAGAATGTATTAGGGTCATCAAGATAAGGCATTTTAATGGATACATCTCAAGTTTTGTGTATTATTTTTAGCTACAAATAATATCTCTGCCCATGATGCCTTCACAGAGAAATCTCATCATATCCTGACAATATGATGTTCTGAGGGGGTGAGGAAGATCAAGATTGGAGTCAAGAGAGCCTCTTAGCAACTTTGGGGAGTTACTTGAGTCTGTTTTCTCTTTGCAGCTACAAGGCCGTTGGAAAGTTAAAATTAAAAACACAGGGAAATTGACTAATAAGCAAGCATTCAGTTATTGCTATGCCCTATCCCTTACCAACCTCTCCCCCAAAGTCCAAAATTATAAACATATACCCCCCACACATGCACACAGGGTTCAATTTTATTTGCATTTTCAACTTCAACAGTTGTCAATAGAATGGTGGAGACTTTGCCTGTATAGGTATTCTCCCTGGGAATGGGACCTCTCAGCCCTTTTGAGACCTATCAGACCCTCTCAGGGAGGCAATAGCTTACATATATAAGGAACTAAGAAACAGACTTTTAAAAAGTTTTGGAATGTGATTGGCAAAAAAGAAATTATGAAACGTACCTGACTATGCTCCATCCTGTGGGACATGTTAATAGCTTTTGACAGGGACTGCATATGTATAGGACATGGGGAAAGTGGAGGTTTCAAGCCTGCCAGAAAACATCTCATCTCACCCAAGAATCCACTCACAGAGCATTTGGGGGCCCTGGGAAAACCTGTCTGATAGGAGTTTGAGTGGAAATGAGAGCACTAAGGGCCAAAAAAACTAGGAGGACATCTGGGAAAAAGTTCAAAGAGACCAAATGAGAATGGAACATACTCTTTAAGGCCCAGAAGTACCAAGCTTCTCTAAGAGCTTGGACAGGGATTTAGAGTCAGAAAAACTGCCTTAAATAATGAGAGAAGCCAGGTAAAGGAGTTATTGTGTAATGGTTTTTGTAGTAGGAAGACCTGAGTGTGTGCCCCGAGTTTGTGCCCCGAGTTTGCCACTTACGAGCTGTGGGACTTCTGGCAAGTCGCCCCACCTGTTTTTAACCTCCACTTCCTCAATCTGCCCTGCTTATCTCAGGATTCCACAGGATCAATAAAGTCCATGTAAAAACACCGCAGCCATAGAGTGCCACAAGTGGTAGTGTGAGGGAAAAAACAATAAAAACTTCAAAGTAGCACAGCCTTCATGAGCAGTATTGTGATATCCAAATAGACCGCACCCATATAATCCTTATATAATCCTTAGCAATTATGGTAGGCATATCTACAATACACACACAAAGTTGGCCTCTAAGTGGCAATTGACAATGAAAAATACACAGTGCAGGAATTAGAGGAAAGCTCGGTTCCTCAGAGACCAAACTCTCCTGCCCAGCTGTGACAGGGCAGCAGGATGGCAGCCATCAAGCAGATGGCCACATGCCTGCAGCCAGTCACTGGGCCTCTATTGTCAGTGCCGGGAAAGTGGCCCAGTGGCAAAATAAAGGTCTCAAAAAGTTATCTTCTGCCTCAAGAAGTTTCATAATGAGTCATTTAAATGACTTGTACCTTATCTTGGCTGAAAGAATTATCTGAAGAATAGTAATAGGCATGGTACAGGGATTACTAACATTTTTTAAAATGCAGATGGCGCCCTGGCCAGTGTGGCTCAGAGTACTGAGCACAGGCCTGTTACCCTAAGGGTCGCCAGTTTGATTCCCAGTGTAGGGCACATGCCTGGGTTGCAGGCCAGGTCCCCAGCAGGAGGCACATAAAATGCAACCACACACTGATGTTCCTCTCCCTCTCTTCCCCTCTCTAAAAATAAATTTTTAAAAAATCTTTAAAAAGAATAAATAAAAATGCAGGTGGCTTGTGGATAGCTGAAAATGCACAGGGAGTTTCCATATGGTAGTAACTGTATTTCATTTCCATTGAATGAGAAATGGAGTTCTCATAGATCCTCAAATTCCTTATATGCATGATTCTTTTGCAGTACCTTCCCCAGCCATGAGGGACCCACAGGCTCCAAACTGGGGACCCCTGGCATGGGCTGCTGACCACTATGATAGTTCAGTATGTATGTTATTATATTTAAGAAAATTGGAATAGAATGCTAAAGAAAGCTTCTGCAGGAGAGAGAAGATCAAGAGAGGGAAAATATGAAAACCATCATTCTTTCTGTGCTAATCAAGAAACAAACAAAGCTTTTACTTGTCCCTACGAGTTAAAGGTAAACCAGGCCAGCCCTAGGTAAACCTATCATGTCTATAAAATGTATTTTCCCTTCAAATTCTCCTTAACCACTTGGGTGGTGACTGTTGTCTTTCTTGGGAGTCCATTCCATCCCTCTTCCTGTTTGGAAAGGATATTATTTATACTTTATGGCTGGCAATGATTCATGTTCAAAGTTTAACAAAGTGTCATATAACAATGATGGACTGAGAGACCCTGGGGCACAGCGGCATAATACTTGTTTAAGAACATGCTTATCCACGTAATATGTGTGTATCCATTCACCTATGCAAACGAAACACTTTCTTTCTGTGGACTCAGTATCCATCTCCTATTTCCCTCCTTAGATTGTCCTCCCATGTCCCCGCCCCCGCCCCAGGAAACTCAGCAGTACTGGTGGCTTGCTTCTCTCCCAAATTACTGCCAGTACTCAAATCACTGCCATCGTCCCACCTTCCTCCTAAATGAAAGGCTTTCCAAGCCCTGGGCGCCACTCCTTCCTGTCCTATGACCAACCAGCCATGCCCCTTTGGCCAGCCCTGCTGCACCTGTTACCTATAATGAGAAAGGAACCGAAAATGATGAAGAGAGCAAAACCACCATGTGGCCAAGGAACCTAGACACAGAGGCACCTGCCATGGGCCTCAAGCGGATTACACAAGGCAGCTGTACACAGGCAGAACAGGAGAGAGGCACAGAAGGATGAAGAAGAGAGGGAATAGGAGGGCTTGGTCTCCTTTGTTTTGTTTTTAAGCTGTTTAGCATTATGGATACTGAAATAAACATATCTGTAGGCCTCACACAATAGTAAAAAACAAGATTGAGCACCCAAAGTTTTTTTATATTTTACTGCAGAGGTATTTTTGATGTATGATTAGTTAATATGTAATTTGTAAACTGCTAATTCATATCCTACATATACAAAATCATTTTACAAAAATGCTTAAAAAACTAGCAGATAATGTATTTTTCTGCTGGGGTCTTACTGGAAGGAGCATCCGGCAGGTGACACCATCTGCACAGTATTAGCAGCGGCGGCAGCCAGTACAGCCATGGCTGCCTCTCCATCTGACAGTGCCGCCACCTCTTAAATCCCCAAGTTTACTGCCTCTTGGTTCATCTTTCTCCACCTTCCTGCTGCTGACTTCTCACATGGAACCCACGTCTTCACAGATGACCACTCAGGATAAAAGGAAATACATCTTCGTACCTTTTTCCCTCCATCAAAACAAGTCTGATTTTCTGACATTCAGCAATCTTATTTCCTATGGACTTTTTTATCCCAAAATGTATCACTTCAAACTTAAATCTTCAGTTAGCATTCTCAAGTAGACTGCATGATATCTTCTGAGTCTTCCTTTTATACTTTGTCCTTCAAGTATCTATAATATTTTAACCTTCATGATCAAAACAAATAAAAAAGCTGTTTTGCTAGAATTGTTTTACATTCCATCTCACCAGGAGCTCTGCTAAGAAAATACTAAAAGGAAAAAGTCAGCTTGATAATTAGCTGCAACAAGTTCTTAATGTGTGCTACTAGGGCAAGAATCTAGGCCAAAATCATTCCAAATATTTGGTTCTTCCAAACATCACCAGACAATCCAGGGTCATGGGCCAGACCAGAAATCCACTGTGATGTTGATATATAAAGGATTGTAATCCACAGACAGTAATTTATAAACACAACTGTTCAACCCATCTGTTCTCCAGACTCGTGACACCTGATGTAACAGCTTCATCCTAAAGATAAAAAGAACAAATACGAATGGTAAGACAAAAGGTAACATATATTTCCATTGCTTTTGATCTTACTGCAAAATTTAGCAAAAGCATCTTGGTAAATTACCCCACCTGTTGGATTTTCTACTGCAAAAAAAGTTTATTTTCCCTATCCAAGGTAAGGGACACCAATGTTAGCCATGGTTCATGTGTTCATGTGTTGAACCCCAAGCGAGACCCTGGAGAACAATGATAAAAAGTGTCATATAATAATGGCACTTGCATGGAGTGAATCCCCAGTCTACAGGACAGAAGGACATACAGGTAACATTGATACAATATGAAATGTATCATCCACTGCTAACAGGTCCTTGGATAAGCTTCAGGGGATCTATGACTCCTCCAATATTGTTGGGAAAATTGTGTCTGTATGCAGGGAGGGCACATAGCTTTCCTAACAGTCTCAAAGAAAGTCAGGATGTAGGTAGAGAAGGATGAGTTAAGGGCACCTAACTTCATGATGGAATCTGCAGAGGGGTCAGAGAGAAGGAAAATTTGACTGAGGCTTAAAAGAGAAGGAATGCATTAAGTGAAGAAGGTGAGGGAAAGGATAGAGAGCAAGAGAAACCATCCTGTGCAAGATGCACAGACATGCAAACCGACAGAACGCATTTGAAGAAGAAGAAGTAATTATGCGGCTGGAGCCCTGGGATGTAGGAAGAGTGGGTGGGTGGTGCTCTGAGGGGTCTCTGGGAGCCTAGCAGGGAAAAACAATCCATTTCAGTTAGAGTAACAATGTGGGTGGAGATCAGGAGCATAATGTTGACCTAAAAAAAAAAATCAGAAAATAATATGGCATGATTTCATTTATAGAAAATTGAAAAACATGCAAACTAAACAATCCTTTGTATAGGGGTACAAATATATGAGGAAACAAGAAAACTGAGATATAGCATAAATTATAATTATCACAAATAATCATCATAAAAATTCAGGAAATTGTTGCCTCTTGCCATGGGAGTGGGCCAGATATGGAATTAGGGAGGGCCCCACAGATGAAAGGCGTAAACTGGGTGAGGGATACCACCAGTGTTCATGGTATCAAGAATATTCAGATTTTTCATACAATTTATAAGTATTCTTTTTATCTACTCACTAATAATTATTTTTTATTTAAAGAGAAAAATGCATGCCTATGGATAAGCACTATTAACACATGGAAAATAGAAATAGCTATTTAGTTAAAGTGGTAGATTCTAACAAAGGGACTAAATGCCTTTTAATATTATTTTAAAATACAGACTCTAATAACGCTCAATAATATTAAGCTAAAAGCCCATGAATATTGTTTTAAAATGTACTCTAACAAAAGGGCCAAAGCCCTCTAGTGCTGTTTTAAGAGTCAGAGGGAATAAAACAGAAAAAACACAGATTCTTCAGTCATAGTCCCATAAAGAACTGGCTTATCTGTCAGCATTCCTTAATGAAATGGCTAATTCCTGGGGCAGAATTACAAGGTGAGCCTAGAACAGCACATCCCACCAGAGCAAAGGAAGGAAGCTCTCAAAACTAGTGTATTTATGTCAGAGGACTCAGGAGTCAACACGAAGAAGATTCCATTTGCCAAAGACAAGGCAAGCTAAGCATTGACAAGAATGAACTCCATCCTGAAGGATGCCAGGGAACATCAACTCATCATTTTGAAAAGTGAAAAAGCTATGCTGATTCTTTCCCTTAATTCTGTTTTTTCTATAAGAACCATATCCCAGGGCACTCAAACAGATGAAAAAGGCAAGTCCTTCTTTGTAGAAAGATCTATCTAATAGATGCAGAAGGAATGATACACTATCAGAATTTTGTAATCCCTAATTGAGTCATAAATTTAGGCAACAATCAGCAATGGCAACAGCTGCTAAAATTATTAGGTGAAAACTGATGGGAAGCCTCACAATGGGAAGACAGGGCTGACAACACCTGAACCCACAGATCCTGGTATCAAAGACACAACCAGACATCCTGTCCTGTTGTGACACGAGAGGAGGTACATGGCACCATCCATGAAGTGTTCCTGCCCTGAAATAGTACTGACTCCGTCAAGCCTCAAGACCTAACTCCCAGTTCACAAGGAAATGCAGAGGTCAAAGGCACAGACTAAGTTCTACCACTGGGACGCAGCTGGCAAAATCCCCAATGTAGGAAATTCCATCAGACAAATGACTTGGCTTTTTTCAACAAATAAATTGCAATGGGGAAAAGAAAGGTGAGAGGGAATCTACAGATTAAAAGAGATTTCAGAGAGACCATGCAAATGCAATGTGTGTATGGAGTTTGTCTGGATCCTAATTGGAACAAGGCAAAAAAAAAATTTTAAAGCATTTATGCAACAATCAGGGAAATCTAAACATTGACTGGATATTTGATGATATTAAGACAGTATTGTTGTCAGAGAGAGAAGATGGCAGAGGAGTGAATGGGAGTCACGCTGACCTCCTCCCAAAACCAAACTGGAATTGTGACTAAATAGTGGAGTAATCACCTGGAAAACAATGGAACGATAGTGGGAGAGGAGCCTTGGAGCCGTGGACAGTGGACTCGTCTCCCACACATCCCAATGGGTGAGAAGTGCGGTGGAGGCTCAAGAGGGTGGGCTGGGTGCCCACGGGCACTAGCACCAGAGGGACATTGAAATGGCCAGTTAGCTTCCCCCGAGAAGAACAGGGTCTGAATCATAAAGAGGGACCCCTAAACTACAGCAGCTAAAACCAGAAAATACAGACAAAACGCAACCCCGAAAAGCTTAGGGGTGCTCTCTGCCAGAGACAGGCGGCTGGGGATGCAAAGAGACATTTAAAGGGCCAATGCAGAAATTGAAGCGATCCTCCTTGATCTCTGGGTAGAGGTGGCAGCAGGGTGGGCTGGTGCCTGGGAAAAGACTGGTGAGGAAAACTTTGTGAAGAGAACTGACACGGCAGCCGGTGGAGCCCGGGTGATAACACACCTCCCACTCCGCAGCTACCATCTCGCTCAGGCAAAAGGGAATCAATTAACCTGCCTTTTGTGCGCTCCGCACATAGCTTGTGCATGTGAGCTGGGGGGCTGAGTGCAGACTGGCTGGGAGAGCCTTGAGAAGAGACTGGGGACAGAGGCGTTGGGGAAAGAATGGGAGGAGGAACCAGGGAGTCCTGACTCCCTCCCCATTCTGTAGTCTCCATTGTGGGCTGGAAAGGCGCACCCCCAAAGATGCAGAAGAGGGGCACGCAGGAACCAGACTGCCTGCTATTGAAACGCAGGCCGCACAGGTGGTGGATGTTTGGCCGAAGGAGTCACAGAACTGCCCAGAGTCCCCTGAGGAGAGACTAGAAACGGAGGCGTTGGGGAAAGAACGGGAGGAGGAACCGGGGAGTCCCGAATCCTTCTCCTTGCCATAGTCTCCATTGCACGGGAAGAGGCCACACCCCCAAAGAGCCAAAAGCCGAAAAGCACACAGAGACACCCCAAAAACACCCAGTGCAGGTGCGCACACTTGCGCCGAGTGACCGGCGAGGGTTGATGAGCGTGTGTGTGACCCGCACGGGCTGGCGAACGCTTGCACCGGCCAGCAAGGCCTCCCACAGATTGGCACTGATACGGCCTGCGAGGGAGTGCACAGAGCGGCAAGGGCAGGCGTAAATTGACCCGCCCGCCCGCAATTGCGGAGTGGCCCACAAAATTAGTAGATCCCCAGCCGAAGGGGTCACAGAGCTGCCCAGGGTCCCTGGAGGAGAGACCAGAGACAGGATTAACCAGAGAGTCCTGGAGCTGACTTCCTCCCATTTCCGTAGTCCCTATTTGGCGAGGGCAAGCAACGCACCCAAAGAGCCAAAAGCAGGGAAAACACACAATAGAAGACCCTAAACTGACCAGTGCCGTAAAGCTCGCCGGCCAGGGGAGCCAGATGAGTACGCGAGGTCACGAATAAGGCCCCTGGTCTGGGGCAAGCACATGTGAGCCCAGGCAGGCGGGGGATCCTGCCGCGCAGGGAGCGCGATCAAGGAGCCCGCGTGAGAGTACAGAGAGATCCCAAAAAATAGCCCAGCCCTGACCGAAGGGGTCACAGAGCTGCCCCTAGCAGGAGTCAGACACAGGCTCCTGGAAGGCTCAAACAAACAACCCAAGGTCCTATAGGGTCAACAACTGACATCATCAGAGGCAGGCCCAGAAAGAAAAGTAAAGGACAAAAATACTTAACAGACTCTCACAAAAATGGGAAGAAAAGAAGTTCCCCCAAATGAGTGGGAAAGGGGACTCCCCACAGAGAGAGCTAAATGAAATAGAGGCAAGGGAACTATCAGATTTTGAATTCAAAACAATGGTTCTAAGGAAGCTCAATGAGCTCAGCCAGCTCAAAGAGAACTATGAGAAACTGCAGAGAAACTATCAGGATCTTACAGCAAACTATATCAGCCTGGAAAAGGACATAGAAACTATCAAGAAGACACAAGAAGATATGAAGAACACCATTTCTTAATTGAAGAACACAGTAGAAGGAATCCAAAGCAGGCTGGATGAAGCCAAGAATCGAATCAGTGAGATGGAGGATAAGGTAGAAAGAAGCTCCCAGAAAGAACAAGAAATGGGAAAAAAAAGACTCAAAAAGAATGAAGAGGCATTTAGGGAAACGCAGGACAACCTGAAACGTAATAATATCCACATAACAGGGATACCGGAAGGAGAAGAAGAGGAGCAAGGGATAGAGAACCTCCTCGAAAAAATAATGATGGAAAATTTCCCTAATTTGAGGAGAGAAAGGCTCTCGTGGATCCAGGAGGCACAGAGGACCCCACTCAAGAGGGACTCAAAGAGGTCCACTCCAAGACACATCATCATTAAAATGGCAAATATCAAAGACAAAGAAAGAATCCTAAGGCAGCAAGGGAGAAGGAGAAAGTAACATACAAGGGGGCCCCGATACGCCTAGGAGCTGACTTCTCAACAGAAACACTACAAGCCAGAAGGGAATGGCAACAAATATTCCAAGCCATGAAAAGCAAGGGCCTACAGCCAAGGCTGCTCTACCCAGCTAGGATCTCAATTAAAATAGAAGGGGAAATATGGAGTTTCCCAGACAAGAGAAGGCTAAAAGAATACATCTCTACCAACCAACACTCCAAGATATGCTAAGGGGACTGGTTTAAGCAGATGAAGGAAAAGAATGAGAGAGAGAGGAACACAGGTACAAAGACAAAAGATGAGTAAGTTTCTATCAGTAATATCTCTCAATGTGAATGGACTAAATGCCCCAATCAAAAGACACAGGGTAGCTGAATGGATAAGAAAACATGACCCACACATATGCGGCCTACAAGAGACCCACCTCAGAGCAAGACACCTACACAGATTGAAAGTAAAGGGATGGAAAAAAATATTCCAAGTAAATGGGCATGAGAAAAATGCCGGGGTTGCCATACTTGTATCAGACAAAGTAGACTTCAAAGCAAAGGCCATAAAGAGAGACCCAGAGGGGCACTTTATCATACTTAAAAAAAGAATCTATCAAGAAGACATCAACATTGTAAACTTATATGCTACCAATATAGGAGCCCCCAAGTTTATAAGGAAATTGTTGGATGACTTCAAAAAAGATATAGACAGCAACACACTGATAGTAGGGGATTTCAACACCCCACTGTCAAAAATGGACAGATCTTCCAAACAAAACATTAATAAACATATTGTGGCGCTGAATGACACCCTGAATCAAAGAGACTTAACTGACATATATAGAACCTTACATCCCAAAGAGGAAAAATACACAATCTTTTCAAATGCTCATGGCAGTTTTTCTAAGGTAGACCACATGATAGGACACAAAGCAAGCCTCAGCAAATTCAGGAAAATTGAAATAATACCAAACTTTTTCTCGGACCACAAGGGCTTGAAACTGGAAATCAACCTCAAAGAGAAACTTCAAAAACTTGCAAACTCATGGAGACTGAACAGCAGACTATTAAACAATGAATGGGTCAATAATGAGATAAGAGAAGAAATCAAAAAATTTCTGGGAACAAATGAAAATGAACAGACAACTGTCCAAAACCTATGGGACACAGCAAAGGCGGTCCTGAGAGGGAAGTTCATAGCAATACAGGCTTACCTAAAAAAGATAGAAACATTTCAAATAAAAGACCTAACACTACAACTTCAAGAACTGGAGACACAACAACAAATAAATCCCAGAGCAAGTAGAAGGAAGGAAATAGTCAAGATTAGAGCAGAACTGAATGACATAGACACAAAAAGAACAATTCAGAAGATCAACCGATCCAGACGCTGGTTCTTTGAAAAGATAAATAAAATTGACAAGCCTTTAAGCAGACTCATCAAGAAAAAAAGGGAGAGGACCCAATTAATAATATCAGAAATGAAAGAGGAGAAATAACAACTGATACCACAGAAATACAAAGGATTGTCAGAAACTTCTATGAAAAATTATATGCCAAGAAATTTGAAAATCTTGATAAAATGGACAAATTTTTAGAAAAGTATAATCTTCCAACACTGAAGGAGGAAGAAACAGAAAGCTTGAACAGACTGATAACAGCTGGGGAAATGGAAGCAGTGTAATCAAGAAACTCCAGGCACACAAAAGCCCAGGGCCGGACGGTTTCACAGGAGAATTTTACAAAACATTTAAGGAAGAGCTAACCCCTGTCCTTCACAGACTATTCCAAAAAATCCAAGATGAGGGAAGACTCCCAGACTCTTTCTATGAGGCCAGCATCACCCTGATCCCAAAACCAGATAAAGACCCTACAAAGAAAGAAAACCACAGGCCAATTTCGCTGATGAACATAGATGCTAAAATCCTCAACAAAATACTGGCAAACCGCATCCAGCAATACATTAAAAAGATTATCCACCACGATCAAGTGGGATTCATCCCAGGCATGCAAGGATGGTTCAATATACGCAAATCAGTAAATGTGATACATCACATAAATAAAAGACAAGACAAAAATCACATGATCATCTCGATAGATGCAGAAACAGCATTCATTAAGGTACAGCATGCATTTATGATCAAAACACTCAGCAAAATGGGAATAAATGGGGCATTCCTCAACGTAATAAAGGCCATATATGAAAAACCTACAGCCAACACCATACTCGATGGGTAAAAACTGAAAGCTTTCCCACTAAGATCGGGAACACGACAAGGATGTCCGCTCTCACCGCTTCTTTTCAACATCATATTGGTAGTCCTAGCCACAGTGGTCAGACAAGAGAAAGAGATAAAAGGCATCCAAATAGGAAAGGAGGAAGTAAAGCTATCATTGTTTGCAGATGGCATGATAGTGTACCTAGAGAACCCTATAGACTCTACCAAAAAACTCCTCAACCTAATAAGTGAATTTGGCAAAACAGCAGGATACAAAGTCAACATTCAGAAATCAAAGGCATTTTTCTACACCAGCAATGCAATAGAAGAAGAAGAAATCAGAAAAAATATACCATTCGATATAGCAAGAAGAAAAGTAAAGTACCTAGGCATAAATTTAACCAAAGAGGTAAAAGACCTGTGCGCAGAAAACTATACAACATTGAAAAAAGAAATTAAGGAAGACACAAATAAATGGAAGCATATACTGTGCTCATGGATTGGAAGAATTAATATCATCGAAATGTCCATACTACCCAAAGCAATTTATAGATTCAACGCAATCCCTATTAAGATACCAATGCCATATTTCACAGAAATAGAACAGACATTTCAAAAA
The DNA here is from genome assembly GCF_021234165.1 of Pteronotus mesoamericanus. Lineage (NCBI taxonomy): Eukaryota > Metazoa > Chordata > Mammalia > Chiroptera > Mormoopidae > Pteronotus > Pteronotus mesoamericanus. Next base: position 779,678 of record NW_026555095.1, on the reverse strand, counting down.
TTTATATGGAACCATAAACGACCGCGAATAGCCTCAACAATTTTGAGAAAGAAACACAAAGTAGGAGGGATCACAATAGCAGACATCAAACTATACTACAAAGCCGCTATACTCAAAACAATCTGGTACTGGCACAAGAACAGACCCATAGACCAGTGGAACAGAATAGAAAGCCCAGAAATAAGCCCAGGTCTATATGGGCTTCTAATATTTGACAAAGGCGGCAGAAGCATAAAATGGAGCAATAATATAGCCTCTTCAACAAATGGTGTTGGGAGAGCTGGACGGCTACATGCAAAAAATTGAAATTGGATCATCAGCTGACACCATACACCAAAATAAACTCAAGATGGATAAAAGACTTAAATATAAGTTGCAACACCATAAAAGTCCTAGAGGAGAACATTGGCAGGAAACTCTCAGATATCCCACGCAACAATTTTTTCACTGATATGACTCCTAAAGCAAGAGACATAAAGGAAAGAATAAACAAGTGGGACCTCATCAAAATAAGAAGCTTCTGCATGGCAAAAGAAAACATCAGCAAAATGAAAAGGGAGCCAACCATATGGGAAAATATATTCGCTAATGATACATCAGATAGAGGCTTGATCTCCAAGATATATAAAGAACTCACTGTACTCCACTCCAAGAAGACAAACGATCCAATCAAAAAATGGGCAAAGGACCTGGGCAGATGCTTTTCTTAGGAGGAGATACAGAGGGCCCAGAGGCATTTGAAAGGATGCTCAGCATCACTGGTCATCAGAGAAATGCAGATCAAAACCACCATGAGGTATCACCTCACACAGGTCATAATGGCCATCATAAACAGATCAACAAACAACAGGTGCTGCTGAGGCTGTGGAGAAAAGAGAACCCTAGTCCACTGTTGGTGGGAATGCAGACTGGTGCAGCCACTGTGGAAAGCAGTGTGGAATTTCCCCAAAAAGCTGAAAATGGAACTGCCTTTTGATCCAGTGGCTGCTGGATCCCCTGCTGGCACTATACCCTAAGAACACCAAAATGCCAATACAAAAGAACCTATGCACCCCAATGTTCATAGCAGCACAATTGACAATAGCCAAGTGTTGGAAGCAAGCTAAATGCCCATCAGTAGATGATTGGATCAAAAAGTAATGGTACATATACACAATGGAATACTATGCAGCAGAAAGAAAAAAAGAACTACTAAACTTCGCGACAGCATGGATGGAACTGGAGAGCATCATGCTAAGTGAAATAAGCCAGGGGGCGAAAGACAAATACCATAACCAACAATACAAAGATGCAAGGAAAATAAGACCAGCAACACTGAAAGGAAAAGAAAGCAACAGACAAGAAGGAAGGGGGGGTCGGGGAAAAGGAAGGGAAGGGGAAAGTCAAGGAACATATAGCAAGGACTCATGGACAAAACCAAAGGGAAGAGCTGACGGAGGGAAGGAGGGAGGGGGCAAGGGAAGGTGGTAGGGGGTAGGCAGAGACAAATGTATTTGAAAAAATAAATTAAAATTTAAAAAAAAGATAGTATTGTTAATTTTGTTTTAGGTATGATAATGGTATAGTGGTTCTTTTTTCCTAAAGACTTGCTATATTTTAAGGATACATACTAAAGTATTTACACCTGAAACACTGTGATATCTAGGATCTGCTTCTAAATAAACCAGTGGAGGAGAAGAAAAAAGTGGGAGAAAAAAAGAGGCCATGAATATAACTGTTGAAGCTAGGTGTGGGGTACATGAGGGTGCACTACATCATTGCCTCTACTTCTGTGTCTGTTTGAAAACTGCCTCAGTAAAGACACTGAATAAAATAAACTGCCTCATCTGATCAGATTCAGCAGTTTCCTTATTGACAGAAGAGACTAAGTAGGTAGAGCCTACTAGGCACATGAAACCAGGACTTACCGTTCTATATTCACCTCATTGCCTTGATCTCTAGTGTGGAAGATCATTGTATATTTACCCACATCAGGCATTGGCCGGATTATTTTCATTCTATGAAGCTCAACCCTAGAAAAATAACAGAGGTGGTTTTGTAAAAAGTTCCATCCTATTTATCTACCACTAGACACTTAAAAAGAATCATTTCCAAAAACTTACACATGTGCACACACACATAGAGACATACATAGTTTGATTATTTGGATATTAAAAAAAGAGTTGTCTTATAATGTTGTGCCTCAGGCAGTAAGTCCATAAAAAATCACATTTAACATTTACTACTGGGGTACAAGGTGATGTGTCAATTCACAAGTTTTGTCATCTCCCAAAACAACTGAGAAAATACATGTTTTAAAAATCACGACATAAGATATATAAATGTATAATCACTATGTTGTACACCTGAAATTAATATAATGTTTGTCAACTATAATTGAAAAATAAATTTAAAAAATTATGATGAATAGAAGAATCAAGTCTCTTGGGATCCCTAGTTCACTTAGTGCTTCCTTCTTTTAACAAAGAAAAGTAATGATTTTTTAAAGTCACAAGCTTTAAAGCCCATGAACCTAGGTTCTAATCTAGGCTTTGTTATTTTCAATCTTGGTAAGTCAGTTCATTGTTCTAGGTCTTGGTCTCCCACCTATAAAATGCCAATGGCATAAAGGAGTTGATCAGACAGGCTCAAATCAGAGTCCACAAGGGGCATGTTTTGCAAACTGTAATGCACTATCAATGCGCAAAGAAGGGTGGCGCCTGCTGCACAAGTGAGAAAATAAATATTTTGTGAACAAATTTCAACCAACTTTTATGTTAAAATCATTTACTTATCATTAACATTAGTCAAGAACCACTCTGAAGGCCCTGATGTTCTTATCAAACAAAAGCAAAATTTGGCACTCCCCTCAACCTTGAAGAGAAGGAACACAGGAAAAAAAAGACAATGATGATACGTGATCAATGAGAAATTCTAACCTTCCCATCTGGGCAGGAACATGGATTTGGGGGAGGTGATGGACATTGTTTACCTCCAGCCTCTGCTACTCTTGCCCTGAAATCTAGCTCTGTCCACTTCATGAGCCCTGGCCACACAGACTAGTGATGGGCGGGGCCTCGAAGAGCTGCCTCCCGTCATGTGGCCCTTCCTATGGCGACTTGAGCCAGGGAAATCCCTTATGTTCCTGCCAGAAATATCCCAGGGACTCTCAGCCTACACATGGGAACAAGAGCAGCAGGGAGCCCTGGCTTCTTTATGCTGAAGGGAGAAGTTCTGGCAGTCACATATCTATTAATTCAAAACCACGGCTAAGAGAGTTCCTTTCCAAGAGACAACAGCAGGAGAAAGGAGGGTCTCCTGATAGTCAGGGAGACCTTGTTATTACAAGTCTAAAGATACTGGCCCCAGGCTCTTGAATAATTACTTATTTCTGGTAGGTAGGGCTCCCCATAACTATCTGGCCCCAAAACCTGAATTCAGGGGAGGTTGCTGAGAGAGGAGGCCAGATATAGTCTTTCTGAAGCCCCCAGGCAGAAGATAGTCCAGGAGAACCTGAGGATAATGCTGGTAGCCTGGAGCCTGGTCTAGGAGTCAGGCCAGCAGCTACCCCCACAGTAGGTGGGGCTGGCTAATGCCTAACAGAGAGGACATTGTGGCCTGCTTCAGGGTGTGCAGGTCCTCACAAGCTGTTGGCACTCCCTGCTCATCCACTGGGGACTGCGAGGGATTCTCTGGAGCCCGGGAGGAAGCATAGGCTTATGCTGGGCCCTCTGGCCACTGCCCTCAAATTGCACCTGTGTAGACCTTTCACAGTTTGGAACTTTTAATTCACTGGTGAGACCCTTCTCAGTAAGCAATGCCCAGTGACAAGTCCACAGAGACCTCCATCAACACTTGTGGACCCCTAATGCCCACGAGCCAGAAACAGACCACCTTCTAGCACCTCCACACTGCCAGTGAAGCAATTTGGGTCATCCTGCCCTCCCTTCCGCACTTGCCTCCCTTTAAGCCCAAAGCTGTGGCCTCCTGCCCTGCTGGACTAGCGTCTACAGGTGCTATAAAATGTAGGTTTCCAGAGCCATCACTGATAGCAGAGCCCTGTGAAGAGGACCTGTCTCTGTTGTTCACCTGAGTCTGAGGTCATCGTCTTCGCCTCCCCATCCCCAGTAGTTGTTAGAGAATCCATTCACCTTGAAAAATTGCTCTCTTCTTAGAGCAGTAACACCCCCAAAATATCCATTGTAACGTAACCTGGAGCAGAAGAGAGAAGAAGAACATTAGCACAGCCTTTTTGTTCCCCACAGACACTTGAGAAGTCTCTGATTCAAGGCTGGAATTCTAGGAACACTGTGAAGACCTTGTACTCCACCCAGCCATTCCTGCTGGGCATCTATGTCCCAAAATTCCTGTCCTGCCCTATCTGCCCTTCATTCCTCTGCTGAGACAAGTGCTCACATCCCCTCACTAAGCAAGGTGCCACCCACCTGTTATCATTACTGTTTAATGTTTGCATGTAGAGGTCTATAAAGGTCCCTGTGTGGACCATAACATCAGATGTGAATGACAGATTTCATCTCATGTGCCAATCTAATGAATAGTCATAGCTATCAAGGGCACTGGGTTAAGAAGGATTCTGAGGTTGCATCCAGGTTAAGCATGAATAACTGTCATTGAGAATATACTGGGTTTTAGGGTTTTTTTCACTTTCACTTTTTTGGAGGAATGGGGAAGAGGTGGAAAGCAGAAGACAGCTCCTGCACACACTTTGTGTGCAAATCTCCACATCAATGCATGCAAAGCTCCGTAAAGGACAGAGTCTGTTTCTTGAAGAACTCAATACACTTCAACAAACCTGATGTTTCTGGCTTGAGCAATTAGGTAGATGATGTGCCTTTCACAAAAAAAGAGTATACAAAACAATAATTGGGTTTTGAAAGGAAGACAGTAAATTTTGGATAAGTGGAATCTGAGATAACACTGGCGCTTTTGCTGGTGGTCAAAAGGATATGAGGTCCAAGCTAAAAAGGGAAGAGAGGCTAAAGATATGGCTTTGGAAATAAGCTATTAAGAGGTTGTACTTGGAGGGCAGCAGTAGAAAAACTACACTGCCTGAGGACAATATAGTAGGTGAGGAGAGGACAGAGGGTGGAGCCATGAAGACAGCCACAGGAAAAGGGGGAAAAAGAAGAGATCAAGCAGGACCAGTCAGAGGGTACCTCTCAGTCTCATGGGATTCTTATGATTGCTGGTGAGCCAACTGGCAAATCCAAGAAATAAAGATATCCCTGAAGATAACACTATACCAATTCAGAAATGCAAATGAAGGCAGCTTGTTAACTTGGATGTTTCTGAATAAAACTTTAATTACCTTAGGTCCAAAGTGCTCCAAGACTTATGAAATATTTCTGATTTTCCAGATAAGAAAAAAAACAAAAGGTCAATAAACATATAGACACATGACATCTAATAGGTGGAGTCAAGGTAATCTGTAGTTCAACTATGTGTTTCTACGTTCTGAGGATAGACGGGGAGGACCCTGTTTAACCCATTATGGAAACAGATGTATTTATATACCCTCAACCTAAAATTCTAGAAAATGGTGTTATTATAACCTAAAGCAAACAAAAGGAAATAAAATGCTCAGAAGGTAGCTCTTACTGCCCATGACATCTATGACAGTGATGTGTTGCTGTGGTTACTGGACTCTGACTGGGATTGGCTTCTTAATTACCTAGAGACCAGTAGCTTCATCAGGACAGAGTACAACTATTGCCCAGAAATAACCTGCCAAGCTCCTTGGAAGGGTCACCAGGAGGCAACAGCACTGATGATCTGACAATGATCTATTAAGTAACCACTATCCACTGTGAGCAAGGCAGCTGGCAATATACCGTAAACCCTGGGCCCTGCCCTCAAAGAACTTATAGTCTAACAGGAGGTTAGCATTGTCTAACAAGACTTGAGGAAGGAGAGGTCACATATTGGAGGATTCAGATAGGCAGAAAAAATGGGGACCACATGGAGGTGGTCAGAACTCATGAGAAAAAGGAAAAGGAGAGAAAAGTGTATGCTGTCAGAGCAGTACCTGGAGACCAGTTTCGCTGCAGTGGAAGTGCAGGAGGGCAGCTGGAAAAAAAGCTCAAAGAACTCTCATTTCAGGTCTGTCCTGTGTGGCTCAGCTGGCTGGTCATCATCCCAGAAAGCAGAAGGTAGCCAGTTCGATTCCCAGTCAGGGCACATGCCTGAGTTTTGGGCCAGGTCCCCAGTTGGGGGTGTGCGAGAAGCAACCAATCAATATTTCTCTCCATCTCTTTCTCTCTCCCTTCCCCTCTCTAAAAATAAACCAATTTTTTTTTAAAAAGAACTCCATTTCCCAGTGGCCTTTTGGATAGCAAATGTGCTTACTGATCTTTGCTTTGATTTTTCTTCTATCTAGAAACGCACAACTATTTAATTGGCCCAGTAACAGTTTTATCTGTTTTTAAAGGGCTAAAAGATGGGGAAAATGTCATCATAAAATAACAATATAATCCTTGTAGAAAGCAGGCAGGTACCAAAGGAATTCTTGGCAGTAAAATTTGCCACAGGCAGGTCCAGAGCTTTATTGCTGACTCACAGTCAGTGGGATAAACAAGATTTATTTCTGCCTTTATCAGAATCCTAGAAATTTGGGTCAAGTTACTTAAACTTCTTAACTCTGCATGTATGTACAGTGAAAACTTTTTTTTATTTTAATATTTTATCAATCATGCTATTAGAGTTGTCCCAATTTTTCCCCTTTTGCCCCCTTCCCCCAGCACCCCCCACTCTGTCAGTTAATGCCCCCCATCATTGTTCATGTCCGTGAGTCTAGTGTGTAAGTTCTTTGGCTACTCCATTTCCTACACTGTATTTTACATCCCCATGGCTATTCTGTAACTACCTATTTTTACTTCTTAATCCTCTCACCTCTTCCCCCATTCCCCCACAACTCCCTCCCATCTGGCAACCATCTAAATGTTCTCTGTATCCATGATTCTGTCTCTGTTCCTGTTGTTTGCTTAGTTTGTTTTTAGATTCAATTATTAAGAGATACGTGTTTTTTGGCACTTTACTGTTCATAGTTTTTAATGTTATTTTCTTAAATAAGTCCCTTTAATATTTCATATAATAATGGTTTGGTAATGATGAACTCCTTTAGATGTGTTTTAGTTTTAGTTTTTAGCTCTAGTCTTGGAAGCTGTTTACCTGTCCTGCAATTCTAAATGATAGCTTTTCTGGGTAGAGCAATCTTGACTGTAGGTCCCTGCTTTTCATGACTTTGAATGTTTCTTTCCAGCCCCTTCTTGCCTGCAAAGTTTCTTTGGAGAAATCAATGCACAGTCTTATGGGTAATCCCCAGCAGGAACTAACTTCTTTTCTCTTGCTGCTTTTAAGATTCTCTATTTATCTTTAACCTTTGGCATTTTAATTATGATGTGTCTTGGAATGGGCCTTTTTGCAACCATCTTGTTTAGGACTCCCTGTGCTTTCTGGACTTGCACATCTACTTCCTTCACCAAATTAGGGAAGTTTTCTTTCATTATGCTTTCAAATAGTTCCCAATTTCTTGCTCTTTCTCTTCTCCCTCTGGCACCCCTGTGATGCAAATGTTGGACCCCTTGAAGTTGTCCCAGAGGCTGCTTATACCATCCTTGTCTTCGTGTATTCTTTTTTCTTCCTGATGTTCTGATTGGTTGTTTTTTGCTTCCTTATGTTCCATATCATTGATTTGATTCTTGGCTTCATCCACTTTACTGTTGTTTCCTTATAAATTGTTCTTTATTTCAATCAGTGAAGCCTTCATCTCTGACTGGATCTTTTCTATGCTGTTGAGGTTCCCACTAAGTTCCTTGAGCATCCTTATAAGCCGTGTTTGGAACTCTACATCTGACAGATTGCTTATCTCCATTTCACTTAGCTCTTTTCCTGAAGTTTTGATCTATTCTTTCATTTGGGCCATATTTCTTTGTCTCCTCATTTTGGCAGCCTCCCTGTTTGTTTCTATGTATTAGGTAGAGCTCCTTCAACTCCCTATCTTGGTAGTGTGACCTAATGTAGTGGGTGTCCTATAGGGTCCAGTGGCACAGTTTCCCCTATCACCCAAGCTAGGTACTTGATATGCACCCTTCATGGGGGCTTAGTAGACCCTCCTCTTGTAGTTGAGCCGTGATTGCTGTTGGCAGGTCAATAGGAGGAATTTACCCTAGCCAGTCAGTGGCAAGGACTGGCTATGATCACTGACAACCAACTTCTGCCTTCCATGGAGGATCAGCTGTGCAAAGGCAGGGTGGTGGTGCTCTAATGTCTGTAGCTGCCTACTGGGTACAAAGGCTCTGGGGTTTCCCTGGTGGTGCCCCAACCTGTGTTTTACCCCAGGCCACCCTATCTAAGCTATAAAGAAATCTGAGATGGCTGCTACTTGTGCTGGGCTTGGAGATTCCCAGGCAAAGCCAAGCTGTTAATCTAAGCCAACTACTGCTAGTGCCAGGCCTCGGGCTCACTGAAGCCAGCTGTTGCTTGTTTGAGAGGATTTAGGAAGCTGTGAAGCATGAGCCAAGACCAGCCATTCATATAGAAAAGCAGCTTGGGTGGGCCCATAAGTTGGGTGGGGCAAAATCTCAGGGGATCACCAAGGCAGGTCAAACAGTATTAGCCAGGTTGACAGAGTCTCAGATATGGCACCAGCTTTATGGCTTTGTTGGGGGAGGGTTTAGAAAAGAGCCAATGGCCTCTGCCTGCCTTAATTCCAGCCACTTCAGTTCCTCCCAGTATGACACTGGTGCCTTTCAAGCTGTTACCCTACTATTGGAGCTCAGAGGGAGTGAGTCTGAGTAGGTGAGTCCATGTGTAGGTTCTTAAAGAGGAACTGCTTGGGGCTCTAGAAGTTTCTTCCACTGACTCAATCCCTGCTGTTTTTTGCAGCCAGAAGTTGTGGAGACTTATCTTCCTGGCATGGAAACCCTGGGCTGGGGGGTCTGGGACTCCTTACTCCTGAGATATCCCTCCCAAATTTCTATCCACCACACATGGGTGTGGTGCCAGCCCATTCTGCATCTTCACCCCTCCTACCAGTCTGGATGGATGTAGTTTCTTAATTCCATAGTTGTCAGACTTCCGTTCAACTTGATTTCTGACTATTATGAGCGATGGTTCTATATTTTAGTTGTCATTTTGATGTGGTTGTGGGAGGCAGTGAGCCATGTCTGCCTATGCCACCATCTTGACTAAAAGTTCCTGAAAGCATTTCTTGAACTTATCATACTCATGGGACCACTGTGACAATGAATAAAGCCCTTGCTGATTTAAGTTCCGTGGCACAGGGACACACAGTTACCAGCAGGGAGCACACACTTAGTTGCCTGCCACCACAGCTGTAAGCAATGGAGGGATTCTGCCCAAAGCAGCGAAGGAAAGGGGGGACTGGGGAGAGGGGATATATCATTACTTATGCATGCTTCTTCCTGGCCACAGTAGACGATGCAATTTACATGATACATATAACAAAGTAAAAAATATATATAAATGACAAATCAGGTCCAGAGGAAAACATAAGTCAGGAGAGAAGATTACAATGAGAAACATATTAGAATTCTGATCTGCAAATAAGATTCTTTTCAGCTTTAAAAAGAACATTATGGATTTGGCTCAGGGCTTCTTGCATCCAGAAGAAAAGAGCGGACACATTCAATTCCCTAATTCACATTAAGAAAATCTGCCAGTTAATCAAGGAAGACAAAGACTTTCAGATGGCTAGTTATAAAGAAATATATGGCTAGTTACAATACCAAGTTAAAACACTAAAATTCAAAAATAATTATTGACTTATGCCCAAAATTGAGGCATAGGTAGATAATCTTTGCCTCCTTGCACAACTAAAAGAAGGACAACAAAAAATTTAAAAACAAAACATAACCAGAACTGCCAGAAAATCTAACTGTATGGAGGTCCGACAAACAAGGACTTAAAAAAGAAACATTCATCCAGACTGGCAGGAGGAGCAGAGACGGGCAGCCAGGAAGAGAAGACGTGCGGCAAGGCAGCAGCTAGAGGACCAGGCGGGCCCATATTGGCATGTGGATAAACCAGGAGGAACAGCTGGAGAGCGAGACAGACCGCGCAATCCAGGGTTCCAGCGTGGGAACAGACAGCCTCAGAACCCCTGGGGGTAAAACATGTGGTGGTTGTGGTGGTGGCAGGAGAAATTCCCAGCCTCATAGGAGAGTCCATTGGAGAGACCCACAGGATCCTAGAAGGTACACAGACACACTCACCCCGGGATACAGCACAGATATAAAAAGGGGTCAATTTGCTTGTGGGTAGCCAGGGAAGTGACTGAAAGCCTGCTGAGAGCACAGGAAGAAGCACTGAGCCCTCTCAGACCCCGCACCCACAGGCAGCTTCACAACACAGCAACATGGGTTGCCCCGCCCTGGCAAATACCTAAGGCTCCACCCCATACAATGTAACAGGAGATCCAAGACAAAGAAGTATGGCCCAAATGAAAGAACAGATCAAAGCTCCAAAAGTAGAACTAAGCAATAAACAGATAACCAACCCATCAAGTGCACAGTTCAAAACACTGGTAATCAGGATGCTCACAGAAATGGTTGAGTATGGTTGCAAAATGGAGGAAAAGTGAAGGCTATGCAAAGTGAAATAAAGAAAAATGTACAGAGAACCAACAGTAAAGGGAAGGAAACTGGGACTCAAATCAACGATTGGGAAAAAAAGGAAGAGATAACCATTCAACCAGAACAGAATGAAGAAACAAGAATTCAAAAAAACGAGTAGAGGCTTAGGAATTTTCTGAACAACTTTAAACATCCAACATTCGAATCATAAGGGTGCCAGAAGGAGAAGAGGAAGAGCAAGAAATTGAAAACTTATTTGAAAAAATAATGGAAAACTTCCCCAATCTGACCAAGAAAATAGACTTCAAGGAGATCCAGGAAGCTCAGAGTCCCAAAGAAGTTGGACCCAAGGAAGCACACACCAAGGCACATCATAATTACATTACCCAAGATTAAAGATAAGGGGAGAATCCTAAAAGCTGCATGAGAAAGGGAGACAGTTACCTACAAGGGAGTGTCCATAAGACTATCAGCTGGTTTTTCAAAAGAAACCCTGCAGGCAAGAAGGGGCTGGAAAGAAGTATGCAAAGTCATGAAAGACAAGGACCTACATCCAAGATTACTCTATCCAGCAAAACTCTCATTTAGAATGGAAGGGCAGATAAAGCGCTTCCCAGATAAGGTCAGGTTAAAGGAGTTCATCATCATCAAGCCCTAATTATATGAAATGTTAAAGGGACTTCTCTAAGAAAAAGATCAAAAATGATGAACAGTAAAATGACAACAAACAACTATCAACAACTGAACTTAAAAAAAAACAAAAACAAAAAACAAACTAAGCAAACAACTAGAACAGGAACAGAATCACAGAAATGGAGATCAGAGGGAAGGGGGAGTGGAGAGAATGGGGGGAAAGATACAGAAAATAAGAAACATAAATAGTAGGTACAGAATAGATGGGGGGGAGGTAAAAATAGTATAGGAAATGGAGAAGCCAAAGAACTTACACATACAACCCATGGGCATGAACTGAGGGGGCAGAGGGAGGGATGCTGTTAGGAGGGAGGGTGCAGAGTGGAAGGGAATAAAGGGGAGGAAAAAATGGGACAACTGTAATAGCATAATCAATAAAATATTTTAAAAAGTAAAAAAAAAACCCAGCAAGATTCATATAAGGGCTGTTTTTAGAGTAGCGTCTGATGACATCTTTGATTGTGATATCAAAGTTTTATTCACAGTCAATTCCCAGCAGGAATGTCCAAGAATTCAGTTTCTTGTGGTCCAGCTTAACACAAAGATAAAATCTAGAATTCCAACAAGACTTGTCCTTAAAACAATCCTGTTATTTGCACTCAAAAAAACAAAAACAAAAACAAACAAACAAAAAACAAAAAAAAAGTCCTGTGTGATAATAATTTCTCACTACAGATGTTTAGAAAGAACTGGGCATTAGGAAGTTATCTATGTTGGGGGTCCAACATACCTGTATTCTGTGCTGTATATAATAAAAACTTACTAATGCACAATGGTGATCTGACATGCTTCTGAAAAACACCAAGGTGTCCAACCATGATATACTGCCTTCTTCAAAGAAGAAGTGACTCAAACAGAAAGCAAAACCTCCAGAGAATAAGATTAAGATCCAAAGATCAAGTTCCCCAAAGGAAAAATATCCTGTGATTCTCATCCAGGGCCCTCCCCATCACACCTGCCCCATTCAGGCACATGGCCTCTTTCCCATAGCTTTTTCCTTCCCTTTCCCCAACTCATTACCAATGCTTACAGTTAAATTTACAAGAGTTAGGTGCAAAATTGATGCAACTCTACTGTAGCTGTCTCCCCACACCAGCACACAACAGGGAGCTCTTTGATGGCAGGCACAGGGCCCATTCGAATTGGTCTCATGACCCTGAGCAGAGTAAGCAGCACAGACGTGAGCACAGTAAATGGCCAGGCTGGGGAAGCTGATAGGTAAATGTGCACACACATAAGCGAATATATAGTTTGCAGAGAATTTTCTTGGTCACTATTTCCCCTTGTTTGTGCTTAAAAAGGAGCTGGTATAAAATAAGGTTGGAAAGCAGATCTGCCTCTCCTAGGGTGCACAAGGAATGGTGAAGACAGAAATGGTGGAACCAAGCACTTCCCACAGTGGCTCTGAGAGGAGAAACTTGTCCTGGGTGTCCTGGCTATTGGGCAGACTACTCAGTGAAGAGTCCCCTCCTCACTCTCCCTCAGGACTCTTGAAAGATTATCACCCTCTGGAAAGAGATTTCACATTTACACAACAAAAGCCTAAAAGTTGAACTAAGGAGCATGCTTTGGTTGCCCACTACAGGCGGAAGTCAAGGAATTCCAGTTACTTGAATTTACACAGTAGGGGACAGATTGAAAAATTTCCACTGTACGTAGATGCTGCAGGTGAAGCTAGCCATGGTTTGCAATGCCTGAATTATTCTCCCTCTCCTGTTTTTCCCTTCTCTCTTCAGGGTCCTCTGCCAAGGTTGTCATAGGGCTTTTTCCTGAAAGGAAAATCCTAATTTCTCCAGTCCCTGGTTTGAACTTTAAGTGATATGCCATGTGCCATTTTCCCTATTTTTCATTTACTTAAGACACTCTGGACACTATCCCAAACGGCTCGATGACTACAGGGCAAGCTTCTCCAGCTCAGCAGGTATGAGCAGAGCCGCCTTACCTGTACCCAGTGCTGTTCCTGCCCACCACCAGATGCTTGGGCTGATCCTCACATTTATAAAGGTTCAAGTCATTCTCGGGCACCAGGTCGACATCATGGAATATAAAGCAGTCCCAATTTTCATCGTTGAGAGCTTCTAGATAGCCCACATTCAAGAGTTTGGCTCGATTAAACTTTTTACTGCCAGCCTACAGATAGGGAAATTAAAAGTTGAAGACCTCCTGAGACAAGGTTTCACATTCTGCCCCCTTCAGGTAAGATGCAGGAGCTGGTATTAATTAACTCCTGCTACACAAAACTATACTGTGACATGAAAATCTGACAGTAGATACAATATCAATAAAAGATGGTTTGTTTCTTTATGTTTCATATATATACTTAAATCCCATAACTTAAAAACATACCTTGAAATGGGGAGTTGTCAATTAATGGGTATAGATTCTAAGCTTTGCAAGATGGAAAAGTTCTAGAGATTGGGTGCAGAATAATGTGAATATACTTAACATTACTGAACTACACATAAAAATAGTTAAGATGGTCAATTTCATGTTATGCATAATTTATCACCATTTTTAAAAGTCCGTAGTTTCAAAATACAAATACAAATAATTGAAAAAATTTTAAAAACATGTATTTTCCACATAAAACTACAAAACCTTTCTTACACACTTGTCATACTGACAAATGTCACTGTTTCACTGTTCAACTCTCAGTTCGGCCCAATCTTATTCTATGTGACCAATTTATACTAAGTTTCCAAGAAACAGAGCACGCCAAAAAGGATCAAGAATTCTTGACCTATAAAAAAATCCAGATAGCAGAGGAGTGAATGGAAGTCACACTGACCTCCTCCCAGGACCACTCTGGAATTACAACTACATTGTGGAAAAATCACCTGGAACAAACAACTGAAAAATAGCGAGAGAGGAGCCTTAACCCTCAGATGGACAGAGGAATTGGCTTTAGCACAACCTAACTGGTAAGCAAGTAGTGTAGAGACTCAAGAAGGCAAGCAGGGTGCCCACGGGTGGCAGCACCAGAAGGATATTGAAATGGCCAGTTGGATCCCCTTGAGAAGAGCGGGGTCTAAACTATAAGCAGGGATCTCCAGCCTACAGTACCAGAGCCCAAAAAGTACACAGATAAGAGCCAGCTGGAAAAAGCAGCAGGGTTGCTCTCTGTCAGAGACAGGCAGCTGGAGATGTAAAGAGCTGTTTAAAGGGTCAAACATAAATTTTATTTGCAGCCACTTACCCTGGGCTTCAGCAGAGGCAGAGTGGGCTAGAGACTTGAGGAGGGACTGGGAAAGGAGGCTTTGGGGAAAGAACAGAGAGAGTAGCCAGTGGGATCCCGGTGCTGACTCCTCCCTCATACAGCAGCAACCATCTGGCTCAGACAGACCACTCCCCTGAACGGCAGCAGCGTGAGAGGACCCAACAACCTGCCCCCCAGGAGGACTCTGCTCTGCCCTGTGGTGTCTAAGCAGGCCTGCTGAGTGCAGAGTGATTAGATTAACAACTGCAGGATACAGCCACAGACAGTAGATTCCTGGAAGTCTCGAACAGACTGCCTAAGTTCAGACAGGGTCAACATCTGACATCATCAGAGGCAGATTCAGAAAGAAAAAACAGCGGTTTCCTACCACAGAAGTTCACACCACAAAGTCAGGAAATCAAGGCAGATCAATTTAAGAAGCAGAAGCAAAAATGTCTCACAAATAATGGGAAGACAAAGAAATACCTCCCAATTGAAGGGAAAGGAGGAATCCCCACAAACAGAACTAAATGAAATAGAGGCAAGTAAACTATCAGGTACTGACTTCAAAACAATGGATCTAAAGAAGCTCATTCAGCTCAGTGAGCTCAGAGAGAATTACCAAAAACTACAGGGAAACTATAAGGAACTTACTGCAAACTATATCAACATGAAAAAGGACACAGAAACTATCAATAAGAGACAAAAGGAAATGAAGAATACCGTTTCTGAATTGAAGAACACAGTAGAAGGAATCAAAAGCAGGCTAGATGAAGCTGAGGATCGAATCAGCGAGCTGGAGGATAGGTAGAAAAAAAGCTCCCAGAAAAAGCAAGAAAATGAAAAAAGACTAAAAAAGAATGAAGAGGTGTTTAGGGAAATGCAGGACAACTTGAAATGTAATACTATCCATATAATAGGAATACCAGAACAAGAGGAGGAGGAAGGGATAGAGAACCTGTTTGAAAAAAGTAATGATGGAAAGATTCCCTAATTGGAGGAGAGAAAAAGTCTCACAAGTCCAGGAAGCACAGAGGGTCCCATTCAAGAGGAACCCAATGAGGCCCATTCCAAGACACATCATCATTAAAATGGCAAATATCAAAATCAAACAGAGAATCCTAAAGGCAGCAAGGGAGAAAGAGGTCAGTAACATATAAGGGAGCCCCGGAACAGCTAGCAGCTGACTTCTCCACAGAAATACTACAAGCCAGAAGAGAATGGCAGAAATATTCTAAGTCATGAAAAGCAAGGGCCTGCAACCGAGACTGCTCTACCCAACAAGGCTCTCAATTAAAATGGAAAGCAAAATAAGGAGTTTCCCAGACAAAAGAAGGCGAAAGGAATACACCTCCACCAAACCAGCACTGCAAGACATGCTAAAGGGACTGCTTTAAGAAGATGAAGAAAAAGGGTCTATGAATATCCAGTTCCTTTCACAGTCGCCAATGCTTGATATTACCAATATTTTTTAATATGTATTAATCTGACTGTGAATGATGTGTTATTTTAATGTTACTTAATTATTTGTTGAAACTAAACCTGTTTTTGTATATTTCTTGCCTATTTCTGTTTAAAATATGTTTTAAATGACTTTTTGGTATTCTTTACCCATTTTTTGATTAAATGTTTGCAGAATTTTTTCCCTTTAAAAAAAACCTATTAACCCTTTTTTAGATGTGTTGCAAATACTCTCCTATTCTATTACTTGTACTTTAACTTTTTTTATATGTGTATTACTATATAGTCTTAAATGTTTAATATAGTCATATTATCAATATTTTACTTTATAGCTTCTGCATTTCAATATTTTCCTTCAGGGTAAGAAAAATATTATTTTGTATATTCTCCTAAAACTCCTTAGATTTTTACATATTGATTTTTAATTCACCTAAATATTTTTTGTATAATGTGTGAAATAGGGATATATATTTGTTTTATTTCAAGTAATAGTCGCCCATGCACCTTATTTGTTGAATAAGCGTCATTTTCACCATTGATTTGAAATATCAAGTTAATTATATATTACATTGTTAGATAGATACATTTGTTCCTAGAATGTTCATTTTACTTCATTGATCTACTTGATTATTTCTGTGCTGGTGTCATGTTGTTTTAATTGCTGAGACTTTATAATGGATTTAAATTTTTAATATATTATAATGAATTTGGATATTTAAAAAAATAAATAAAAATCAATCTGCATTTAGGAAGCAAGGAAGGAAGGAAAAAAGAAGGAAGGAACTCCTACTTTTACAACAACATGGATGAAACTGGAGAATATTATGCTAAGTGAAGTAAGCCTGTCAGTGAAAGACAAATACCATATGATCTCACCTATAAGTGGAATCTATTCAACAAAATAAACTAATGATCAAAATAAACCACAGGCATGGAAACATGGAGCAGACTGAAAGTGACCAGAGGGGATGGAGAAGGAGGACAATGGTGGAAAGAAAGGGAAGGGCCTGGACAAAGAACATGTATGAATGCCCCATGGACATGGACAACAGTGTGAGAATTGACTATTGGGGGTGGGCATGAGATGGGTGGAGGAGGACAAAGGAGGAAAAATTGAGACAACTGTAATAGAGTAAACATGATTTTTTAAATTAAATTGAAAAAAGAATGACTTTTTTTAATCAACAAGAAAAGTAATTCTTGACCTATAAACAGAGAAGGTCATTATTAATATTTCTAAGCTACTTAAAAGTCTCTTGGAATCACTGTAAGAGAATCCTGTTTTAATACTTAATGGCAGAAGCTAATCCTTACAGTGCCCTTACTTAGGGGACCCATCACTGGGTAAAAAAAGGAACACATTTCAAGCACTAAGAAGACCAGAGTATAGTATGAAAAAGATTTTACAGTATTAATTTTTTCATGGCTGTTTGGATCAAATTCCTTCAGAGTAAATTCCAGTTCGATAAACAGTTAATCATAACAAAAATATAGGCAGTTCCCTCAAAAGTTACCACAGTACTTTCCTGAAAAGAACACCACAAAGCACATGTATCTTTCTATTCATATAAATATTATACATTGGGAGTGGCTGTCCTGAGAAAGAACTCAAAATTATTAACAACGTTCAGAACAAAAAGAATTATAAAACACAATAATAAATGTAAAATTTTGTTTCAAATACTATAATAATAGGTATAGATGTATTATATAGGCACATTAATTTTTAAGAACCCCAGTTTATTATAAAGTATACATTGCAGAGCTGTATCCTCTGATTTGTGAAAAGTTTTCATAAAACAAGTATTACAGCTTATAACCAATAGTAAGGATGAAATTAATGCTTTTCTTGCAATTTTAGCATTTGTAAGAATTTGAGGAGAAATTAATTGGAAGGCCCAGGGAAGTTTGAAAGGCTAGACATGGATATTTAAGTTGATGCCTTATTTTTTTCTTTCAATAAACATTAATACCAAATAAAGGCATCTGTAATCACCCATTCTACTTAGAGCTAAACTCTTCAAAAGTAACTAACACACTTACTATGTTCCGACTAAATCATGTTTCTGGAAGCCTAATAAGTAAATCAAGGTGAAAAAAGACAGGAAGGGAGGGAGGGAAAGACGGAGGGAGGGAAAGAAAGACAGAAGAAGGAAGGAAGGAAGGAAGGAAGGGGAAGGGGGGGGAGGAATAAATAAATAAATAAATCTTGGCCGCCCCCCCCCCACCAAAAAGTAAAAATTATACATGTTTTACATAGTAAATAGTGGCAAAGTTAAAGGCAGAATGGTGGAAATGGTCACAGAACTCCATGGCTAGTAACAGACAGTAGTCTGTTTAATCCTCTGTCTAGGTCCCCAGTGAGTAACCATGCTCAAAAATGCAATACAATTTCAACATCTCACTTGTAGTGTATAGCAAATGCATAACGAAACGTAAGGTACATCTCAGGGAAATTACAGGGCAGTCACTGGCTAAGAGGGAAGGGCTGACAACAAAACAGGCTTCCTCCAGAGGTTTTTAAGAGGCAGGAAAATTTCCCAGCACTAAGTCCCATTACTCCACACTCTTGAGACTAGAATTTCCTTTACTCTTTCCAAGGATGAACAAGATAAGAGGCCACTCCTTTGACAGTAGTTTGACATTTCTTTAAACCGAAACAGAGGAATGGTCAAATCCATCAGGGAAAGGAGAATCTGAGGCAGAGCTCTGGTCTGTCCCCACACTTGCCTGGTGGATGACGTAGATGCCATATTCCAGCTGCTGCCTCTGCAGGAAGGGATGAAGGTGTTTTAGCAGGTACGTCAGGTGTCTCTCTCTGTTCCGGTGTGGGATGAGGATGGCAACCCGCTGTGAAGCTTTACATTCCTCTGGGTGATAACGGCCTCTGTGCACTTTGGGATTTTCTGCCTGCACATCTTCCAGGGTAAGATCTGGTTTGAAAATGAGCTTGTCCTGACCTCCTACAATTAAAACAGGGTACAGGAAATAGCAGTAGCTATCTCATTAAGTGGTGAGAGGCTTACATGAGCTAGTACATATAAAGCACTTAGAACATTGCCTGGCACCCAACAGAACTCTACATATGTGTTAGCTTTTATTATTACTACTTTAAAGCCTTGTTTGGTCATAAACTACAACCACAGAACCATGTGACTCAGGTTATTGGCTACAAAAGCAAGAAAATAGCATCTAAGAGCATTCCCTTATGGCTGGGTAGCCAATTCTGGCTCTGTGATTCATTCGTAAATTAGAAATGCATTCCGTCCCACTTTCAGCTTTCAGCTCGGAGGAGGCAAAGGTGCAACTTTCTTTGGTCATCCCAAATCTGGGTTCATTCACCACCAGCTGCCTCCAACCATGCCACGGAAGTTCAGCCCCAATGAGATCAAGGTCAAACAACTGAGGTGCACCAGTGGGGAAGTTGGTGCCACATCTGCCGTGGGCCCCAAGATCAGCCCCCTGAGCCTGTCTCCAAAAGAGGTTGGCGATGACATCACCAAAGCAACTAGTGATTGGAAGGATCTGAGGATGAGAACGCAACCAACCATTCAGAACAGACAGGCCCAGACTGAGGTAGTGCCTTAAGCCTCTGCCCTGATCATCAAAGCCCTCAAAGAATCACCACAAGACAGAAAGAGGCAAGAAAATATTAAGCACAGTGGAAATATCACTTTTGATGTGATTGTCAACATTGCCCAACAGATGCAGAACTGATCTTTTGATAGAGACCTCTCTGGAACCATTAAAGGGATCTTGGGGACTGCCTGGTCTGTGGGCTGCAATGCTGAGGTCCTCTACCTCATAACATCATAGATGATGTCAACAGTGGTGCAGGGGAATGTCCAGCTAGTTAAGAACTACAAAGGAAAATATTTCAATTACAGATCATTTGACAACCAAAAAAAAAAAAAAAGGAAGGAAGGAAGGAAAGAAAGAAAGAAAAGAAAGAAAAAGAAATGTATTCTCTCCCAATGACCCTGGTAAAAAGCAGAGGTCAAGACTAGACTAACTTTAAATGTGCTCTATCCATTTTTTCCTTCTTAAAATTCTACAGGAGGGCGAAGCCTCTTAAAAAATCAAGAGCACTCCACCCTGGCTGGTGTGGCTCAGTGGACTGAGCACTGGCCTGTGAACTGAAAGGTTGCTGTTTCAATTCCCAATCAGGATAATATATGCCTGAGTTGCAGGCCAGGACTCTGGTTGGGGGCACCTTGTGAGAGGCAACCGCTATCTCTAATACACTGATGTTCCTCTCCCTCTCCTTCTGTCTCCCTTCCCCTCTCTCTGAAAGTAAATAAATAATATCTTTTTTAAAAAAATCAAGAGCATCCCATGGAATCAAGCTCATGGACAAAACACCTTTCTCAGTTCTTCCCTGAGCTCTTAGGAGCTATCCTAGCTCTCTGAAGGTAAAACAGCACAAGGCAGTAGAAACTAGCCTCACTCCCTAACACAGCAGCAACAGGTATGTGCAACATGGCCAGAAGTGTCCCGCTGTGCCACGGTAACACACATTTGCCCTGCGAGTCTGGATGCAGCCTGGTGAAACCCAAGAACCATCCATGGCAACAAGACTCGCACAAGGCTTTAAAGATCAGGCTAAAGCTACTGACCTTTCTCTTGGATCTGAATTCACGGGGAATGCTGACTAGTAAGAAAGGAGGCAGAGCTCAGTTAGGAAACTGAGCCACACTTTATTAAAATTCCATAGACACTGGTTGGGCTGTGAAATCTCAAGTTGTTTGCAAGTGGTGCTATCCTCTTCTGAGCAAAGCAATCGCAGGCCCTACCTATGTATGTCATGGTACCTTGTTTCAGGTGACCATCACCTATCATGGCTGAGGCTGCTGAGACCAGGTTCTACTGTCCATGAAGTAGTTAAAAGACTCTGTCCAAAAGCATCAAGGGAAAATAACTGTTTACAGCCACCTAGAGAGAGTAACTGGCCTATACGAAAGAGCCTTTCCTGAAGGCTCTGCATGTGAGACGTAGAGATGACAAGGCACTAATGCCCTAAAGCCCTAAAAATGAGCACCAAAAAAAGGAATACTGTGAAAGGCAATCTACTAGAGCTGCTGCCAGGCCACAGAACTGCAGGGAGAGGACAGTCGTGTGGCTGTGGAGATGGTTTCCTGTGCAGTCTGTCATAAGCCCCATCATCCAAGCTAACCTTCTGTATCTCTGTTCTTGGCCCCTGAAAGAGCCCCATGCAACAGCCTGATATAAACCAGTCCCTTTGCTTACTTTCTCATTGTCATCAGGGCCCTAACCTTCCTGTTCCCACATATTCTACCAGTCTCCCTACCACCCTCATGACATCCTCTCAAATTCTGTTCCTTCTGGTCCATCTTCATCCATCACTAATTATGTCACTCTCTTAATCCAGGTCCTTGATCGATTTGTGCCACTGCCCATCTATTTTTGCAAATGCAGTTATTACTTCAATAAGTTGTGAGGATTTTGAACGAGAAGGATAACACTGTCAGATCTGCATTTCAATAGCTCATTTTCTAATCTCAACTTGTGTAATTTGGGAGCAGAATAATTCCCTCACACAATCAGAAGTAGCATGCTGTCTTTTCCAAGACCAGGCAAAGAGGAGTGGCAAGCCAATATGAACACAATACAAGACCGGGATTCAGTTAGGAAAGCAGGTCTGCAGGTTTCTGTTAAGAGCAAAAAGCCTCCAAAGAGCCCCAGACGGCCCCACAAAGAGTTAATTTAGTGCATGCAGAGAGCCCCCTCTGTGGGACAAAAGACACTGGACTCTGCCGACTGGAAAGGCTCACCCTGCCTGCACACTATGCCCTGGGGAAGAAAAAGCAAACACAGGAACAATACACTGAGGTCAGCACAACAGAAAGAGAGGCAGACACACAGTGAGCATGAGATTTCTGGGGCAGTCCCATGAACCTTTTGGGTAGAGAAGTTATCTAAGCTAGATTTTTTGATGAATAAACAAGAATCTGCCAGGCAGACATGAACTGAGGAAAGGCGTTCTTGAAAAAGGGAGCAACATCCAGGCTCAGAGGAGTGTCTGGCAAACTACTAGCACTTTAATGTTCTGAAGAATCAGAGGTTTGATATATAATATTGCAGTGGAGTTTTTCTCTCTAATTAACATGTTCACTAGAACCAATTTACTGTTCACTGAACTTGAAAGGCAATGTATCAAAGGGGAATCATAGCATACAACATATTTAAGAAATAAACACTAAAGACAACATTGAAGGACAGACACAGTCATGTTCCTCAACTGCATACTTTTGGCCAAGGGGATGCTAACAGATGGGACACAAGTGGAGGCTTAAATGTGCTTGCATTTCTCTACTTCTGGTCCACAGATGCCAGGATAGGAACAAGTCTGGGTTATCCTGTTGGTTCCAGGAGAAGGAAGACACAGGGAGTAGGCCCACCAGCCTAGGCCAACTGACCCTGAGCTCATCCCCAGATTTGTGAGCTATATAATACCTGTTGGTGTATGCTTCTGAGACTTAAGTGGCTACATAATAAAACTGGCTATGTTCATGTAGTAAAACACTCTACATCAGCAGTATGGATACAGCTCACAAACATAAGATTGAACAATGGAAATCAGACACAAAGGAGTAGACAGTGTATGTTTCCAATTATGCAAAGTTGAAAAACAGGAAAAAAAAAATCTGTGGATGGTGTTAGAAACTTGAAGTAAAGGTAGTAAATGAAAGAAGTATGGGAACTTCTAGGACTATTCCATTTCTTAATTTACATACTGGCTGCACACGTATGTTCATTTTGTGAAACTTAACCAAGCTGTACACTTCTGATTTTTGTACTTTTCTATACATGTATCTAATAGTTTATGTAACATTGGTAAACAAAAAAAAGAAAAAGAAAAAAAATACTTACTGAGGTATGGAGAGACAGAGGGGCAGTTGTCCAGATCTGCTTTATTTGCAGATACTTCGTTAATCAGAGTTTCTTTCTTCCCCAAAACCATGGCCTTCTTGAAATTAGCAATGAAATCCTTTGCTTTAGGGATCTCTTGAATAGCACCCACAAAGTAGTTACTGGTAGCCCACCCAACCACTGTCAGGCATAAAGTGAAAAGCAACAGTAATCGGAATTTGTAGGAAAGGTAGAAAGTCATGTGGAGGCCCATGTCTTTTATTACGTGAGCAAGATGTATCACTCTGCCTCACTGCAGGCAGGAAGCTCCAAGTTCAACTTTTCCAATCTGATTGTACACTTGATGACAACTAAAGATGCAATGCCTGCTTCTGCTCAGTAGTTCTGCTCCAGCAATCTCTAGAAGGCAATCAGAAAGACAGGTTTCAAAAGAAAATCCTATCCTGAAATAATTCACATCCGCACAAATGGAAAACCCATCCCCAATGGATGCTGACTAACAGTAATGGGCGTTCTCCAAGCAGAGTTTAGAGATCAGAAGCTCAAGGATTTGAGAGGTAGAAGGTTCCAATCACATACACATCACAGGAGTTCTCTCTGGGTCATCACCCAGGCTGTCTGCCACTTGAAAGAAAAGCCATGTCCAGATGTTGCACAGGGGTGGAAAACAGAGACTATAAATGTCTCCTCAGTTCTGAGCTAGGCACAGCCTAAAACACTGGCACAGCTTTAACAGAAGGTTAACAACAGGGGAAATCTTGTTACGGAGAACAAAACAAAAGCTGTTCTCTGTGAGAGCTAGAAAAATGTGTTCCTCGGCAGGGGATGAAAAATTAAGGCTTTTCATAATGAGGCACTGGCGCGGCTAGGCATATCCCAACAGGTGGGGGAGGAAGGGGCAAGAAACATAGGAGAAGGCAGACACAGGAGGCCAATCACCTGTAAGAATAAGAGGTAAAACTGTTTACGGTCAGGGGTTCTGATTCAGGCAGAAACCTACAGCTCTACCACATACTGGCCATGAAATCTGGTCTTTTCTATAAAATGGGGATAAATATAGTACCTACCCAGAGGTGTTATTGTGGGACTGGATGACCTAATGTATTCATACATCAAGTGTTAGCCCACCTCCTGACACACAGTACGCACCCATGGTGACTATCACTGCTGCTATTGTTCTATGACTTCACCTGAAGTAACCCTAGATTAGTGACAGCCAATAGGCAGACACACTCGAGGTTGCCAGGATCACGACTTTACCATATTTCTCACTGTCACTTTATAAACTGCCGTGCTGATTTCACACTTCAGTATGACTTCATCTCTGAGAGACAGCTATGCTCTCAATTATTGACAAAAGTCCAGTTTCTGAGGCCACACAGGCAAGAGCCCTCCCAGACCATGGTGAGTGCACTGAGGTGATGAAGTCGCACATCCTCTCTGTATTGCCAAAACCACTTCTAATTCTAAACATGTTATCAGAAGAATGCAGAGATGCTAAAGCCAGAGCACTGATAATCTCTATAGCCAAACATATCTTCAATTAAATGAATAGAATGGAGATGAAAATATTTTCTATGCCAAGTGACAACATGGAAACACTTGATTAAATCTTAAGTAACAGAAACAAGAGAGAATATAAACTCTATATGTGTGCATGATTACCACTAAAATTACAGAAATAAGAAAACTCTCAAAAAATATAGAGCGAAAGGCTAGCAATAATTGTGTCAGAAATATGGGATTAACCAGGGGTGTATTTTTTCTCTTTTCAGAATTTTGTATGACATAGTTCTGTCTTTTATAATAAAAACAAATCTTCTTTTTTTTAAATGATATGTGGGGACGTGGTAATTTACTATGAAAAACAAAAACAAAATCTTAGCAACTCTTAAGATGGCCTCATCACTTACTGAAGGGTGATATTTCAAAAATTTAGCTCTAGGTTGTTTGAGGAAAACCTAGAAAGCATTTCTCTTTAGACACAATGTAATAAATAGAAGTTAAGTTCCTGTCAAGCCAAAAGAGATGTGACCCAGGAAGGAATTAAACAGTATGGCTTGTATTTAGTCTTGAAGGTATCCTAAGAAATAACAGTAACAATAGCTAAGAGCAATTATTTGTGCATTTACTCTGTGCCATGCACTGGGGTTAAATCACTTGTATTACTTACTTAATTTTCATCTCAACCTTAGGAGGTAAGAATTATTAGTCTCCTCATTTTATAGAGAAAATAAAGGTTTAGACAGATTAAAAAACTTGCCCAAGACTACATAAGTAGTAAGTGGTGAAGCTAGGGTCTGAGCCCATGCAGTCAGCTCCAAAGCCTGGGCTTCTGCCACATCCTTCACATAAACATTTCAATCTCCTTCTTGGGGCCTGGGTGCACCCAATACAAACCTTTGAAATACAGTTTTTGTTGTAGTTTGTTTTTCTCTTTTGGCAGCATTCTGCCTTTCTCCCACATCCTCCTGTCCCTTTTCTTGGGCCTGTTTGTTCAAACGGCTTCCTGGAGTCTTCCTTGTGTCTTCCCCCAGGTAAGTCTGCAAGTGCCCAGAGCCAAGCAGACAACCTCTTATGGACTTAATTACAAGAAGCTTAAATGCTAGTATTGGCAATAGTTTATTCAAATCTCAATCTTAGAAAATCTAGACTGGGAACAGTGAAGGGATAGTCCCCTGCCAGGGAGGCCCACCTGCCTGAAGGAACTTGTGACCACAGTAACGCAGTAGAAAACACACACATCCATCCCCCAGCATTTTATGGAGGGAGGAAGTGCAATTTGGAGAGATTTAAAAACCTTCCAAAGCAGTGAGCTGGGAATAATTGTAGACTACTATTGCTGAACTAGTATGACATAGTTCTGTCTTTTATAATAAAATTTTAATTATAAAGCCAAAGATAAGAAATTTGTTATTAAAGGAGCCATTCTTAATGGTTACTTAATAGTTAGGCTTCATTGTTAACCCTGCTTATTGAGACTATGTGGGATCCAGTTGAAAATAATCACTTCTCACTTCTTCCAGTCTGAGCGCTCTCCTCAAAACTGACTATACATGGAGCTGGCATGAAGGAAGCTTAAGTGTGAGGTCTCCACAGTCCTATGAGCAAACATCCAAGAGGTGAATGGTCTATAACACAACTGTCTTTGAAGACAGATTTCCTGCCCAGCCTGCTTATCTCCTAAGTGACTGAAGACAATCCCTTTAGCATGTTATTCCAGGTAGAAAACAGTAAAAAAAAAACAAAAAAAAACTTAAACCAGTTACTATAAGAATTTAATAAGATATATATACACAAACACACCTGGTACATTCCCAAGAACATACTAAATATTAATTGACTCTGATTATCAGTGTGATTCATGCTCAAATTTTACCAGAATGCTAATCAAGATGTTACCTCTGTAGTTACATACTGAAATAGATGATTTTTATCTCCTATTTCTCTGTAATTTCCTATTTTTCTTTCAATGAGCATATATTTTTATAATTAAAAAAATAAGGATTTCAAAAAATTTTTTATTTATTTTTAGAGAGAGGAAAAGGGAGGGAGAAAGAGAGGGAGAGGAACATCAATGTGTGGTTGCCTCTCACATGCCCCCCACCAGGGACCTGGCCCACAACCCAGGCATGTGCCCTGACTGGGAATAAAACCAGTGACCTTTGGTTCACAGGCCCGTCACTCAATCCACTAAGCCATACCAGCCAGGTCAAAAATAAGAATTTTTAAACAGAAATTCTTTTTAGGGCAGGAAACTCCTGGTTGGTGTTTGGGGAAAATGTTATCAGGATAGACTTATGTAACATTTAAAAAACTGAGAGACCCTGAACTCTCTCTGAAGAGTCTTCTTTTTCAGTCAGGGCTGTCTTGAAGTAAAGGGAATCGTGGCTGTAGAGAACAAATTCAGGTAACATGAAAGAAGTTATTTTAGGGCAAGACTCACCACCCTTTTCCTTTATAGAAGTTTGCCCTAGAGTTAGTTCAAAATGATGTTTTCATAATTTTGTTTTTCCTCTTCTCAATTCAAACAGTCTTTCCTGAGCACTTTCTATTTTCAGGCATAGAGCTGAACATACAAAGGGAAGACAAAGGAACTGAGGCATAGTCCTTACACTCAGAGTTTATTTCAATCCTTTCTTAGACTTTAGTGTCTCTGACTTGTTTTCAAATAGGCTAGCCCAACTTGAAAATGGGGAAATAAATGAAATAAGATTGGCAAAATATTGAGAAGTATTGAAGCTAGGTAATAGGTACCTGAGGGTTCATTTTCTTTTTCTCCCTACTTTTGTATATGCTTGAAATTTTCCAAATAACAAAGAAAAATTCTAGCAAGGAAGACAAGCTATAACAAAAGGTAAATCAGCACAAATGCTAAGTATCATTCATGGAGAATCTCTATACACACAAATTTTGCACCACCATGGGTGGTGGGGGGACAGAAAGAACAGTGGACAGGACATGGGGTGTTGCTCCATAAGTTTTACTAAGTACGTATCCACTCGGAAGAAAGGATGTGGTTTCCATTTGGCTGCCACAGGTGCCAAAACCACATTCTGATGTTTTTAAATCCACCTGGTAATCCTGAAGACAAAGGGCATCTCAGAGCGGGCATGATGCGGCCCCAGGCACATGGTCGTACTGCCTTCGTTTCTCTAGGGCAGCACCAGTGGAAAGGTGATAATTTGCTACCCCTTTACTCCTGCAGAGTGCCTGAGGGCTGACTATTTTGCACACGTTTGTCCTACCTTCCTCGGGGCTCTGGTATTCCTTCTCCCAGTTATAGCCCCTTTACCTGGTTTCTGAGTAGTCACTGCCCAGACCCTAAAGAAGCAAGGCTTCCCTGGGTGGGGGACAAGGTGGGAGAGAAATGGCAGCCATTTATATATACAAGTCATTTAAACTCTAAAACTGAGCTCCTAATGGCCAAAACTGGAAGCATTTGAGCAAGAAAATAATGATGGTATATATGAAAATCTGTAAGTAATCGTATTCCTAACTGAGCAGGTCATGGTGCACAGTCACACATCAGGCCTGTAACTTCTTTAGTGAAACGTTATTAAGCAAGCCCAGTCCATTGTTCTTGTGTATCTAGGTTAACACACCTTTGAAATGTCATAAGCAATAGCCTCAAAGGCCTAACCACCCTCAAGAGAGCACATAATCTTAACTAACCTGTAATCCAATCCCCATCTTGCATTCTCCCACCTTTATGTAATCTTCCTTACTGTTCCTCTTTAATTTCAAATGCATAAAAGAAACTACGAAACTGTTACTCTCCAAAGCATCTGAGATCTTGCTTCCTAGCCATTGTCAGTTTGGCTCAAATAAATTCTTATGACAACTCTCTATAGGTTTGGATGTTTCTTATGTTGACAATGGCATTGTATTGTAAGCCTCCAAATAAAGTATATATCCATGAGTCTGCAATGATATAAATGGTCAAATAAATATATTAATTCCTATAGTTAACTTCCAATTAATAAGGAAGCAGGACATGAAAAAACAAACACCAGGCAAACACCACCATATTAATTGGTGCACACAAGATCCACCAACAGGTACTAAAATTAGTGGGTGAAAATTCAAGGACAGACAGTTTTATAGTCTCAAAATATCTCCCTCAGGATAATTATTAACTACAAAGGAAAGACAGTTAACTTTATAGGGGAGAAACCTAGCAGATTCCACCTTAACCAAGTGATCAAGATTAGTATCGCCAGTGGTAAGATCATTAAATTCCATGAATCAATAATACTCTAATTGGTACTAGTGTACAAAACTTTAGTCTACAATAACTAGTTGGTACTCTTTTAAGAGGGTCAAAAGAATGAAAGACAAGGGAAAAAACTTGGGAACTATCTCAGACTGAAGGAGACTAAGGAGAAATAATTAAATGCAATGAGTAGGATCCTTTATAGACTGGAAAAAGAAAAAAATAAATCATCAGCTTCCAAAAGGGACGGCTGGCAGCAAGAGCCCTCCAAGGCAATTGAGGACAAGAGGGTTGAGCTCATGATCCACCACTCCATGGGCCCTCCATTTCTTGGTAGCTATCCTTTGCCACTGATGCCATTATGGGTGTATGGGTTGCTTTCTGTCTTTCAACAGTTACTGAAGTGCCACGCCTGGGATCTTGTTGAAGAAAGCTGGATACAGTCAACAGAAAGAATCTTGGAAATGGCTTGACTGTTGCCTTTTCTCAGGCTAGTTTTAAAGAGAATACCGCCAATTCATTCTAGGTTGGTGGATCTGAAGTACAAAATATTTTCTTTCTTTCTTATTTATTTTATTTATTTTTAGAGAGAGAGGGAGGAAAATACTGATGTGCGTTTACTTCTCACACGCCTCTAACTGGGGATCTGGCCTGCAACCCAGGCATGTGCCCTGACCCAGAATTGAGCCAGTGACCTTTCAGCTTGCAATGCCCAACCCACTGAGCCACACTAACCAGGGCTGAAGTACAAAATATTTTCCTGATAAGTAATGGAACATCATCTATGATCGTCTCCAAAAAAAGAGGCCATCAGAAGGAAACTATCAAAAAAGAAAAACTTGTGTATGAAATATTTTGACCAGTGGT
Source organism: Pteronotus mesoamericanus (assembly GCF_021234165.1). Lineage (NCBI taxonomy): Eukaryota > Metazoa > Chordata > Mammalia > Chiroptera > Mormoopidae > Pteronotus > Pteronotus mesoamericanus. Next base: position 750,262 of record NW_026555095.1, on the reverse strand, counting down.
CTGAAACGGATCAAGTGGAATTTGTGGAGTACCTGTTTCTGGAATGTATCATTACCAGTATGGACATATTAACTTGTACCTGAAGCCCAAGTTGCCACTTGGCTTCTTTTGAGGACTTTATTGCCACTTTACCAGAGCAAGGCTTAGATCACATAGCAGCAAACATTCTTTCCTACCTGCATGCCAGGTCTCTGTATGCAGCAGAGCTGGTATATAAAGGACAGCAAGTGATCTCCGAAGGAATGCTTTGGAAGAAGCTGATGGAATGAATGGTGCACACTGACCCTCTGTGGAAGGAACTTTCAGAAAGAGTGTGATCAGTACCTGTTTAAAAACAAACCTACAGATGGCCCTCACAATTCATTTGACAGATCATTATACCCAAAGATTATCCAGGATATAGAGACTATAGATTCTAACTGGCGATGTGGACCACACAACTTGCAGAGGATTCAGTGCCACTCTGAAAACAGTAAAGGTGTCTACTGTTTACACTATTATGGTGAAAAGAATTATCAGTGGCCTATGAAATAATTCTATTAAGATGAGAGACAAAACCAGCTTCGAATGTTTGAAAGTGTTAACACTGGCTCCTTTGTCTCCAGGATGATGAATGTGTCATTGTGAACTAGGTCTTTAGACTCTACAGTGAGACTCTGGGAGGTTAACATGGGTGAAGTTCTGAATATGCTGATTTACCAGATGAGGCTCTACTGCACTCCGCTTCAGCAATGGAATGATGGTGACCTGTTCCAAGGACTGTACTATCGCTGTGTGCGACATGGCTGCTGCCAAATTGTTAGCACTTTACTTCATGTCCTGGTCAGCCACCATGCTGCTTTCAATGTAGTAGACTTTGATGATAAGGACATCGTGCCTGCCTGTGGTGACAGAACCATCAAAGTCTGGAGTGCGAGTACCTGTGAATTTGTTCATACTCTGAATGGGCACAAGTGAGCTATTGCCTGTCTCTGGCTGGTTGTTAGTGGATCATCAGATAATACCATCAAGTTATGGGATACTGAATGGTGCCTGTTTAAAGGTTCTAGAGGGATATTAAGAACTGGTCTAATGCATCCAGTCTAATAAGAAGAGAACTGTCAGCGTGGCCTATGATGGGAATATTAAAGTTTGGGACTTGCAAGTTGTTCTCGACCCTTGAGCCACAGCAAGCACATTGTGTTTGTGCACATTGGTGGAACATTCTGGACGTGTGTTTTGGCTACAGCTTGATGAACCGCAAATCATTAGCAGCTCTCATGATAACACTATTTTGATTTGGAATTTCTTAAATGTGTCTCCCAGTGCCCAGAATGAGACCTGTTCTCCTCCAGAACATACACTTACACCTCCAGATAACAGTCTGCACTTTACCTCTTCCAGAGTTTCCTAGTCTTGAACTCCTGGCTACAGGGCCACCAATGCCTAAGGCAGTTCTCCACATTAGTTATAAGCTGGAATTGGTTCTAGACGCTAGGCAGATGCAAAACTGCCTAACTCTTCAAGTACCGGCATTTCTCACCTCCAATTCTAGCCTCCACTTTGAGAATACCTTAGCTTCACTGACTTCAAGTAGGACAGAAGCCCATTTCCTCCCTCCATTAGAGAAAAACATCGAATGCTTCATATATAAATTGTTCATATAGAAGGAACATATGGTCTATTCTCCAGAAGTAAATCAACAATCAAGAGAAGACTTGGCCTCTAATTTATATTGCTTTGCACTCTGGTCTGCTATTAACAAAGAACATTCTTCTTCCGTGAAATTTTGGGTGCAGGACCTACCCAGAATGTCCAGGGCTTTCCTTTTCAGAAGTTAACATCCCCTTTTGACTGTTCACATCATTCTGAATTCTGACTTGTACTAAGAATATGTTAGACAATGGCAAAATTTCTCTGGGTTATTTTAGTAATTTTTTTCTTTTCTTTTTTTTTTTTGCTTTACACTTTCTTTCTGTGCCATTTCTTCAGAACTATAAACCAGGTTACATTACCCCCAAACAGGTAATACTTTATTAACCATATTTGATATTTGGTAGACTAACATCTTTACACACCTGTTTGCCTAATTTAAATACTATATCCATATGTAGATATAATGTACATAAAAGTTTAAGCTCAAGATGAAGTCAAGCCCTCCCCCTCCCCCATGCCTGACATACTACTACAGAGTGTGTTCCCACTTAGTCATGGGCTGGGCTCAAGAATCTGATACCAGGGTTGATATGGGGTATCTAGAACCCTTCCTGCTCTATTCGTATGTTTTATTTTGTCATTGTCACTGTGTGTGGTGTGTTTTTTATGGGAATCTTGTTTTAAAATGTAATTTCTAAAGTTTAACACAGAAATTTTTTTGTACTTTTTTTTTTAAAGATTTTATTTATTTTTAGAGGGGAAGGGAGGAGAAAGAGAGAGAGAGAAACATCAGTGTGTGAGAGCAACATCTATTGCTTGCGTCTCGTACATGCCCCAACCAGGGACCTGGCCCTGCCCAGGCATGTGTCCTGACCAGAAATCAAATTGGCAACCTTTCATTTTGTGGGATGATGCTCAACCAACTAAGCCACTCCAGTCAGGGCCAAAATGTTTTATTTGCTGTGCAGTATATGCAATAACGAGGTACCTTTTGTTGTTTTCCTCATTAAGTTCTCCAGAGTACTAGTGGTCACTTCCCATAATATTCATTTGACTTCACTGTCAAAAATCATTATTCTGTGGGTTAGTGACCCTTGGGAGGGAAGAACAAGAAGGCCCTGTTGACTGAGTTTCCTGGCTCTGGAATTCACGTATCCTGGCCTTGTCAGGATTTTAGCAGGTATGCTTGTATGTTGGAGCCCATATACCAGGTCACGCTGGTTCAGAGGCCCATCTTGAATGAAAAGTAAGCCTACATGGTAAAGGCTCACACTCATGAATCCCATCCCCACCATCTCTAGTGTTACCTGCCGATGTGGCCCTGGAAGGTTCTTAAGAGTCTCAAAGTGCTCAGCAGCCCAAGTGTGTGAATGGCTCTATCATACTAACCATGGGTGGAAAGCCCTTTGGATCCAATTGGCACTCCTTTTCCCTTGTTCAATATTAGGTTTTGATTTGCCCCTTTCTATTGTTTCCAAAGATCAAGGAATGTCAATACCATTTTAAAGGACCAATAAGAACTTCCTGTTAATGAAAACTCTTCCCACGGAAGCACAATCTACTACTAAAAGGAAGGTCCCTAGTCTGTTTTGTCCTCTGCACTGAGAACAGTGTGGGTATGTGATTTGTTCATTGGGTTAGCTTTGTTTTTTCCTTTTTTTTTTAAATACAGTCCTACATGTTACAAAATTAATTTCTATTTTTAAGAAGGTGAGTCTAAAAGTATAAAAAAAAACAGTCCTGGCCAGATAGCGCAACTGGTTAGAGTGTTTGTCCCAATATACCAAGGTTGCAGATTTAATCCTCAGTGGGGGTATATATAGAAATCAACCAATGACAACAAATCGATCTCTCTCAAAAAAAAAAAATCAATAAATTAAAAAATAAAAGTGTAGTAATATAAACCTCCACTCATAAGGTAGATGTTGTAAGCTTGACAGTAGTTGTGAAAGAGATTTAACTTTCGCCACTCTTCATCATACAGTGTTACTAGCAAACTGGTTAGGAGAGTCCTGGGGAGCAGTGGAATACAAAGGAGAAAGAAATTCTTCTGAATTAATGGACTTTCTGTTGTTGTTTAATATAAAGTTCTTGTTCCTTGGGAAATCAAGGCATTTGAATATTCATATCACATTTGAAAACTGCCTACTAAATTATAGCAGGGTAGTTTGCCACCCAAGGAATTCTGACTTTCTGGGATTATAGTAGTAATTTGCAACTATAAATCACTGCTTTATTCATGTTTTAAAGCACTGGGATAGTCTAATTCTAACTTGTAATTAATAATGCTTGCCAATTATCTATTTGAAATAAATTTGTGTCTGAACAGCTATCAAAACTATTAAATTGTACAGATATCATTCATGACATCTTTGTACTATAGAATGTGCTTAATAAAAAAACAAAAAGTTGACCTTTGTCTAAAAAATTGCTAAGTGACGTCAATAAATCAAGTATGGGTATTATGCAGGATATCTAATCTCGCTTCATGCAATGGTTACTTTAGCTATTAATTCAAAGCCAGTACTCTTAATAAAAAATGTTGCAATACTCTGAAAAAAATGTATCATTAGCAGAAAAACTGATGAAATTAGCAGAAAAACTGATGAAATTCAAACAAAGTCTGCAGTTAATTGTATTGATAACTGAACAAAGGTTATATAAGGGATTACATTAAGGGAAGTTGAGTTAATTCTCTGTATTATTTTTGCAACTTGTCTCTAAGTCTAAAATTAAATAAAAATTAAAAGTTTAAAAAAACGTTGGAGACTGAGTATAACCCAACATATGGCAGTAAAATTAACTTAATTCTCAAAGAGAATCACTGATTTCTGTATTCCTATGACCTGACACATAGCCAGGGCTGAATTTGGCAAATAATAAATTACTTTGTAGGATATGTAGTTAAAATACATAAAGACCTTATAAAAACAGCTGAAATGCAAAAAAAGAAGGGGGAGGAAGAGGAGGAAAATAATGATTAATAAGGAAGGGGGAAAATTAACGGGGTGTAAAATTACATTTTGGGAAGATTTTAGAAAATGAAAAGGCTTCCTCTTCCCATCCCTGGCGTCCCGCCACTCCCGGGCTAGCTCCCGTCAGTTTCCTAGCACCAGCGCTCTCCTAGGGGAGAGCTCCATCTCTCTTAGATGGGACTTTCTTTTGGTCATGCCCACCACCTTCTGCCCTTCTTCCACTGAGCACTCCAAAGCAGTGCCCCTCTTTTCTGACTCTGAGTACTTCATTTGCCTGTTCCTCTCTAAACGCATGGAGCACAATGAAGCATCTGGGCAAGAGATACCAGATGATCCTGCATCACCCATTTTACAGCAAGAATTGTCACAAAAAGGTCAGGTAACATGAAGTAAATTTAACAAGCAAAGGACTGAAATTGTTTTATACAGTCTATGTTATGCCATATAACAGGATTCATAGGAATTTCTAATGGGAGATTTTAATGGAGATTCAATGTGTACTGATGTGTCATTTTCAGCTATCCCAGAGAACCCTGCACTGGGGTCAGAGTTCCCCTTCTGCAGTTATTAGGGACAGCTCAATGGGAAGGTTTGAAAAAGTCTCAGGTAATGGGGAAAAAAAGGCCTCTGAAGTCTCAAAGAGCTGAGTTCGAATCTTAATAGGCATATAAATGGCTTTGGACAAGTGACCCAAATTTCTGAGTGTGTTTTGCCAATATTTAAAAAGTATTTTTTCAAAGTGTGGTTCCAAGAATGCTTATAATACCTAATACAGAGGGGTATTTGTTAAAGTTGCAGGTTCCTGGGCCCTACTCTCAGGGCAGCCGGGCCAGGGACTCAGGAAAGTGAATTTGTAACAAGCTCCTCAGGTGATTCTTAGACGCATTAAAGTTTGAGAACCACTGAAATAAGAGAATGGGCCTGAAATGTAATAGATCCTTCAGAAACGTTAACTTTCCTTCTAATTAGGAAAAGCAATAAGGACATGTGCAAATTAGGTTTTAAAAGTGCATTTCAGTAAGTTTTGACTTCATCAACCAAGATTACTAAAATAACAAAAACTGAACAGAATCAGTGTTACTATTAGGGAGCTGATTTAATTAATTACAGTAACTCAATATGATGGAACATATGTTTTCATTAAAATGGTGTTTTAAAACTTAACTACATGAAAAAGAGCTCATAATAGCTTAAGTGACAAAAAAAGAATATAAAAATGTGCATAAAATACAATCCCAATCATGCCAAATATGTGTGGTGTGCATGCCTTTTACATGTAAATGACAAAAATGTAAAATGACAGAAATTACTGGTAGTTATTTCTTAATTACAGAATTAAGGAAATTTTGTTTCTTCTATATCTTCTGATTTTTCTAAAATGGGATTTTATGATCATAAACAATTTTTTCAGGCAAAATGACTACATAATTTTCCTTTAAAATACATTACAATTTAGAGATGACACAATAGACGGGGATTATAACTTTCAGTTACTTAAATTTGGCAGCAATTCACTCAAATAACCTTCGAGTATGTCTGTTTCAAAGAGACCCCAACAAGCCTGAATCTCAAAAAACAAACAAACAAAAACCCTCAGAAGCTATCAATAATTTCAATGCCAGAAAATCCTGTGGCCTCTGTATGAAATTACTATTCTTAAACTCCACCCCCAGAGAGTTTTATTTCAAAGGCTTGAGGCTAGGCCAGGGAATCCATATTTTCAACAGGAAGCCAGATCGGTTTGAGAAACAATTGTTCATTGATGGTTTAAAAAGAGAGAGAGAAGAAAACCACCATTGATTTGCTTTGGATATTTCCACCCCGAATAAAAGATCTTCAAAGGGATGGTTAGTTCCTAAATCGCTTGCATGCATCTCTGGGTAAAGCACACATTAAATAACACTCAATTTAATGTAGATACTAAATACTTATTTTATCAAGTGGCATGTAAAATGTAATAATATAGTAAAGCTAGTTTTATCCCCCTCCCCTAAGATTATGTGGTCAAATAGTTCAGTACTTCTCTTCAACAGATGTTTTCGATCTGATCAAAGCATGGATCATGAAAGTTTTTGCAATTTCATGGGGTTTAAAGGCCAACTCTGCTCTAAAAGATAAAATTCCCAAAAGATAAATCATGGTCCAATACAGCACTGTCTCCTCCCTCTAGAGTTACATTCCAGCACTCCTGTTAGCCAGGTGCCTAAAATCACCCTCCTTCTCTCTTTTTTAAGCCTACTTTCTCAGTCTGGATCCTGAATCCTATTCGTTCCTAGTCAAGATTCCCTGACTTTCTTGCATTTTCAATATATTATTTTCTTTTCTTTAAAAATTTAAAAATTCAACAATGAAAAACTTTGCTCAACTCTGAAATTATAATCTTCTTCTTCCTCGTTTTCATCATCAAACAGCTAGAAAGGTCTCCCAGTGCCCTGACCGCCTCTGGGTCCTCATCGCTCACCTACTCTTGAACACTTCAACCTGGCGCACGCCCACCCAGTTGGTAACTGCTGCCCTAAAGCTATCAACCCAAAGACCTTTCTTTTCTCAGTCTCAATTCTCCACAACTTTTTTTTTCTCCCAAACCTAGGTTTAGCCCTTGTCTAATGGAAGACCCAATAAACACCCACAGACAGCCGTGGGTGGACACAGAGCCCAAGGGCAGGTATCTCAGAAGTACTTCATTTTTTTAATTTTATTTTTTCAATTACACTTGATATTCAATATTGTATTAGGTTCAGCAATACAACATAGTAGTTAGACAGGATATAACTCAAAAGTGATTCCCCTTCTACGAGTCAAGTACCCACCTGGCACCATACATATTTATTACACTATTATTGACTACATTCCCTATGCTGTACATTACATCCCAGTGACTACTTAGTAACTATCAATTTGCATTAAGTACTTTAAAATCCAGATGGCTCTCACAACTCCTCACCCCTGCAAGCCCCTAGGCTGGAATCAACTGTCAATTTCCCAGTAGAAACTCTAGGGAAAGAGGGCTCCAGTGAAGAAGGGGCTTTTTCATGTTGATGCTCCCGCTCAGTGAGAGAAGCTGGAGAGAGACCCCAGAATCGTGAAGCCGAGCCTGAGGAGAGAGAGGGACCCCTTAATCTCTTCCTACCAGGGAGCTTCTCGCCAGGCAGCTCCTCTCCAGGCTCCCCGCCGGCGGCAGAAGGGAGCGTCGCAACGGCGCCCGCACCTGAGCCGATGCTACTCGCCCAGCTCGGCCTCTGCAGGCTCCCGGTGCGGCCCGACCGCTCGGACTGAAGTAGGACAGCCTCACCGAGGCAGGGCCGCGCCAGCCCACGCGCCCCAGCCCTGGCCCGAATCCCGCGGACCAGCCGGAGATGCCCACGCGGCGCCCGCCACCATCCTCCGCAGGAAGTGCGCCTCCCGCGCGCCGGCGGAGCCAAGGCCCGGCGTACTCACCCTAGACGTGGCCTCGGTCAGCACCGCCCGGGGAAAGAGAGAGGGTGGTGGGAACTGGCCTTGGGGACCTCCCGGCCTTCAGAGCCAGGCTCCGGGGCGGGCCGCAGGCTCCGCCCCCTCCCCGTGCGGACCGTCGCGCTGGCGCTGCCCTGGGGGCGGAGCGGCCGGTTCCTCCGCAGGCCTAGCGCTCCACCCCTGGTTCGAACGAGCCCACCCGGACGCCGGGGCAGGCACCGAGAGTAGGGAGAGTTGGACAGCTTGTGCTTTAAGTGATCTTAAAGTCTGAAGCCAATGCTGCCCGAGGTACTGGGCGACTCCTCAATTCCATCCCAGTAAATGCTCACGAAGCACTGGAAAGAAGAGCCAAGGCTGAGCTGCCTGCCCCAAGCCAAAACCGTGAAAGAGCACTGAAGACTTTCAAGTGCCTTGTGCTCTAAGCACAAACAATAGAAACCCGCTCTGGAAGAAGCGTCCTTTATTGAGTCCCATAGGATTCAAGCAAATACAAATTCACAATTTAAAAAAATAATAATAATAAGCGCAAGAGACCCCACGTAAGTGTCAGTCAGCAGGACCCAATACCCAACAGATTCAGACTCCTCCTCCTCCAAGGACATCGAATATTAGAATTGTCTAACACAATATAGAAGAGGCTTTTCTTTCTTTTTGAAAATTTTAAAGAAAAAAATAGGAAGTCCCTAGGTTATAATGGGGCTAGTGTAACTTTACATTGGAGAAATCTGACAGATACCACCTTTGCCCAGTACTCAAAGTTAATTTAACCAATAGTACAATTTGGAATCACACATGAGGTGATGCTCTGAGGATATGACATCACCTTTATTGTAGTCCTGCCAAAAATACACGGTTGGAATTTAATCATGTGGTAACAGTCAGACACCCGAATTAAGGGATATTGTACAAAATAACTGGCCCATGCACTTCAAAAAAATGTCGATGTCATGAAAGACAAGAAAAGATGAACTGTTTCGGATTAAAGGACTCTAAGGAGTTTTAACGTCTAAATTCCTAAATTGGAAAAAATTACTACATAGTAGAGACAACTGGCATTGAATATGTACAATGTGATAGATTAGAATTAGCATCAAATTCTTCCACAGTCCTCTAACTAAGAAATGGGGATATATTTCCCATCCTTTTTTTTTTTTTTAATTCTTACCAGAGTACATTTTTTCCATTGCTTCTACAGAAGGAGCGAGGGAGAGAGAGAAACATCAGTACAAAAGAGAAACATCGATTTTTTGCCTCCCCAATGTGTCCGGGACAAGGGATTAGACATGTCGGAACTGGGGATCACTGGTGCCCCAACTGGGACAGGGAATCAATCAACTGCAATCTCGGTAAGTGCCCTGACTGAGAATCAAACGTGCAGCCTTTCGGTTATAAGAGAATGCTCCAACCAACTGAACCACAGAGCCAGGGCTTTCCTGTCTGTTTAAATTTGAGATGGCCTGTGAGTGCTTTGACAAATGAAGTAGAGCGGAAGTGAAGCTATGCCAATTCTGAACTCAACCTTTAAAAAGCAATTTCTGCTTCCTCTTCCAGTATATTTTGTCAAAGCAGTCACACAGCAGCCCAGATTTAATAAAGAAATATAGCCTCATTTCTCAGTGAGAGAAATGCCAAAGAATTCAAGGTTATTTTTAATCTACCACACTGTACATACTCGTTTCCAGTTGTCTCAATGAAATACTTTATGGCAACTTTTTTCCAATCTAAGACCACACATAAGAAGTCTTCTTAGTCTCTGTTACGGGTTGTATTCCCTTCTACCCACACCCTCCCCCCACCCCCCAAACACACACCATTCATTGTTGAGGTCCTAACCCCCAGTACCTCAGAATGTGACTATATTTGAAAACTGGACCTTTAAAGAGGTCATTAAGTTGAAATAGTGGGCCCTAATTCAATATGACTGGTGTCTTTATAAAGAAGAGGAGATTGGGACGCAGACATTACAGACAGAGGATGACTGTATGAGGACGAAGGAGAAGGTAGCCATCTACAAGCCAAGGAAAGAGGCTTCATGAGAAATCAAATCTGTTAACAACTTGATGTTGGACTTCTAGCCTCCAGAATTATGAGAAAAAAAACCTTCTGTTGTTTAAACCAACGAGCCTGTGTATTTTGTTATGTAAGCCTTAGCAAACTAATATCATCTCTTTTAATCTGAAATAGTTTGTCTTTCCTTGTCTTTCATGACATTTTTGAAGTGTACAAACCAGTTGTTTTATAGAATATTCTTTACTTTGGGTTTGTCTGATAGTTTCTTCATGATTAAATTCCAATTATGCACTTCGGACAGAAATAAGATAAAGGTGATATTAAGTCCTCATGTCATCTCACATATGATGCTCAAAATTATGCTGAGTGAGAAAAAGCCAGACCAAAAAGGGAACATACTGTATTATTTTATTTACATAAAACTCTAGAAAATGCAAACCAATCTCTAGAGAGAGGAAACAGATCAAACAGGAAACAGAACATTTGCTTGGGGCTTGAGGTCTGAGAGATACAGGAGGAAGGAATAATAAAGAGGAATGGGGAACATTTTAGGGGTGATGGATATGTTCAATATCTTGATTGTGGTGATAATTTCACATATGTATACATATGCCAAAACTTATAAAATAGTGCATAACACTGTGGAAAACATGGATAAATATTGTTATAATCTATAAGTGTGGGGGGAGGTACCTTTATAAGTATGATTCACACTCAGAAATTATAAAAAGAAAATACAGATAAATTGAACACACTAAAAAATTTGCATCGCAAAAGCATTTAAAAAGTCAAAAGACAAATAAATTTGGAAAAACTATATACTGAAAAAAGATTTAATACCATGTGTAAAAATCTCCTATAAGTCAGTAAGAAAACTTAATCAAGAATTCAAAGTTTAGACCTGGTTCGTGTGGCTTGGTGGATTGGGCACCATCCTGTGAACCAAAAGGTCGCTGGTTAGATTTCCAGTCTGGGCACATGCCTGGGTTGCCAGCCAGGTGTCCAGTAGGGGGCACATAAGAGGCAACCACACATTGATATTTCTTGACCTCTTTTTCTCCTCCCTTCCCCTCTGTCTAAAAATAATTCTTAAAAAAAAAAATTCAAAGTTTATCAATATAAGGGGGTCCAGCCAAGATGGAAGCATCGGTAGAAATGCTTTGCTTCCTCGCACAACCAAAAGAAGGATAACAACCAATTTAAAAACAACTAATAACCAGAACTGACAGAAAATCAACTGCATGGAACTTCAACAACCAAGGAGTTAAAGAAACATTCATCCAGACTGGTAGGAGGGACGGAGACAGGCAGCTGGGCAGAGAGGGCCCAGTGCCACCCAGTGGCAAGGTGGCAGACTGAAGGCGAGGCGGAGGCTGGCGGACCAGGAAACTAAAGACTCAAAAATTTCTAGCTGTTGATGTGGCCCGGTGGATTCTGCACCAGCCTGCAAACCAAAGGGTTACAGATGCAATTCCCAGTGTATGGCACATGCCTGGGTTGCAAGCCAGGTCCCCAGTAGGGGGCGCACAAGATGCAACCACACATTGATGTTTCTCTTCAGCTCTTTCTCCCTCCCTTCCCTTCTCTAAAAATAAATAAATAAAATCTTAAAAAAACAACAAGAACAACAACAACAAAACTCTTGCTGTAAAATCCTGTGGGGGCTGCAAAGGTGGGAGCAACTCCCAGTCTCACAGGAGTTCATTGGAGAGGCCCACAGGGTCCTAGAATGTACACAAACCCTCTCACCTGGAAATCAGCATCTGAAAGGGCACAATCTACTTGTGGGAAGTGAGGGAATAATGGAAGTTGGGGGAGAGTAGAGCGAGTGGCATAGTTCCCTCTCTGACCCCTCCCCCATGGACAGCACCACAAGGCAGCAAAAAAGGTTGCTCTCCCCACCCCCTGGGCAAACACCTAAGGCTCCACACATTACATTGTACCAGAAGCTCTGAGACAAAGATATATGGCCCAAATGAAAGAATAGATCAAAACTCTGGGAAAAGAACTAAGCAAGGAGGAGAGAGCCAACCTATCTGATACACAGTTGAAAACACTGGTAATCAGGATGCCCGTAGACTTGATTGAGCTTGTTGCAAAATGAAGGAAGAAATGAAGACTATACAAAGTGAAACAAAGGAAAATATACAGGGAACCAACAGCGAAGGGAAGGAAACTGGGACTCAAGTCAACAAATGGGAATAGAAGGAAGAGATTAACATTCAACCAGAACAGAATGAAGAAACAAGAATTCAAAAAAATGAGAGGCTTAGGAACCTCTGGGACAATTTTAGGTGCTCCAATGTCTGAATCATAGGGGTGCCAGAAGGAGAAAAGGAAGAGCAAAAAACTGAAAACTTATTTGAAAAAATAATTAAGGAAAACTTCCCCAATCTGGTGAAGGAAATAGACTTCCAGGAAGTCCAGGAACCCCAGAGAGTCCCAAAGAAAATGGACACAAGGAAGAATACACCAGGGCACATCATAATTTAGTTACCCAAGATTAAAGATAAGGAGAGAATCTTAAAAGCAGCAAGAGAAAAGGAGACAGGTACCTACAAAGGAGTGCCATAAGACTATCAACTGATTTCTCAAAAGAAACCTTACAGGCAAGAAAGGGCTAGAAAGAAGTATTCAAAGTCATGAAAGACAAGGACCTACATCCAAGATTACTCTATCCTGCAAAGCTCTCATTTAGAATGGAAGGGCAGATAAAGTGCTTCTCAGATAAGGTCAAGTTAAAGGGGGTCATCATTACCAAGCCCTTATTATATGAAATCTTAAAGGGACTTATCTAAGAAATAGAAGATCAAAAACAATGAACAGTAAAATGACAAGAAACTCACAACTTTCAACAAGTGAACCTAAAAAACAAAAACAAAGCAAACAACTAGAACAGGAACAGCATCACAGAAAGGAGATCAGAGGAGACAGGGAAGGGGAGAATGAGGGAGAAAGGTACAGGGAATAAGAAGCATAATTTGTAGTCATAAAATAAACAGAGGGAAGTTAAGAATTAGTATAGGCAATAGAGAAGCCAAAGAACTTACAGGTACAGCCCATGGACATGAACTAAGGGGTGGGGGAGTGCTGGCGGGTGGGGTAGTACAGGATGGGGGGGCGGGTAAAGGGGAGAAAAAAAGAATTCAAAGTTTAAGCATAGTATTTAAATTTATAATGATAACCGAAAGAAAAATGGGAAATAATGTATATAACAAAGTGCATGAAGAGGGAAAGAAATAGAGTTTCAGTGAGCTATATTTCTCATCATTCATAACATGGGGTTAACATACACTGAAAAAAATACTGTTATGTACCACATAACATTTTGGTTAGTGACACTGTATATTGTTACGTTCCCCGCTGTTCGAATTACTCAGGACACAGGACTTTTCGCAAGCGCTTTATTAGTTGGCCAAACGAACCTGCGCAGGGGCAGACCCTCCACCTACGAAGGGCGCGCCGCTGCTAAGGCACTAGGGTTTTTATACATAAGCGGAGCAAGCCAGCAGGATACAAGGGCGAGAAGTGGCAGTTAGCGATAGGCTACTTTAGGCAGCTTCTTTTCTGCTGATTGGGTTCAAGGCTGTTACTGGGCCCCCCTCTTCTGTCTTTCTCTGGTCAGGATGTTTATCTGAGGCAAGGCTCAACCGTTGCCCTATGCCTCCTCCTCATTCTTGTCGACTCTGGCCCAGCTGCATGGGGGCTGCACCCTGATATGTTTTTCTTGGTATTAGTTCCTCCCTTATCCTCAGCTTTGACCCTGCTCTCACGGCTCCCTCATATATATGATAGCAGCCCCATGAAATTATAATGGAACTGAAAAGTTCCAACTGCCTAGTGACATTGAGTACAACACAACTCTATTCATGTGTTTGTGGTGATACTGCATATCAGAATATAAAAGTACTGCACATACAGTTATGTACAGTTCATAGCACTTGATAATGATAATAAATGACTGGTCTATGTATTTATTATACCGTACTATTTATTGTTATTTTGGAGTGTACTCTCTACTTATTAAAAAAAGTTTGCTATAAAACAGTATGCCATGTTACTCCAACAGCAGTCTCATGCTTCTCTTGTTTACCTGATGTCTTGATTGCATCATTTTCTCTTGAGATTGATTAAATATCATGTGGTAGCCTCAGTTTACAGTGTTTATAAAGCCTACAGCGGTGCACAGTAATATTCTAGGCCTTCACATTCACCCCGCACTCACTCACTGACTCACCCAGAGCAAATTCCGGTCCTACAAACTCCATTCATGGTGATACCTATGTAGGTACTTGTACAGGGGTACCGTTTTTTATCTTTCACATCATATTTTACTATACCCTTTCTAGTTTTATATGTGTAGATACATGAATACCACTGTGTTACAGTTGCCTACAGTATCCAGTGTGGTAACATGCTGTCCAGACTTGTAGCCGAGGAGCAATAGGCCATCCCATGCAGTCTGGTGTGCAGTAGGCTACACCATCTGGGTTCATGTAAGTGCACTCTACGATGTTTGCATAATAATGAAATTGGCTAACTTTCTCAGAACATGTCCCCGTGGTTAATAGATGCATGACTGTAGATAAATCAAGAAATGGTGGTATAAGCATAGAGTTTATAACTATAGCACTAACCACCAAAAGAATTAAAAACAAACTTATGAAGATGATTACCTTTGGGTGGCAAGATATAAGGGTGAGGGAGAGGTTTAAGAAATAAAGCAGGAATCTTTTTCATTTTTCCATTTAATACCATGACATACCTTTTCAATTTTTTAACCAAGTGCATGTATTACTTTTGTAATAGGTATTCCTTATACAATTTTATCTGTTTAGTTTTGTTTAATTTTAGGTTCAAGGCATATAAGGAAAATATAATGTATCTATTTTTAAAGTTTTATGGTCTACACATTTATGCTTTCCAGATAAAGCTAAGCCACTTTCACAGCCTGTCTCCACACAGTCTTATTTTCCTAGGAAACACTAACTCACATCCAAAAATAACAGAGAGGCGATTTAAATTTTTACTGCAGTGTCATGAAAACATCAAAGGGGGATTCCACGCATAATGCATAACAAAACCTCTTGAAACCTTCTGTCCCTGACCCTCTCTCAGTATTTCACACCTCATGGTAGCTGCTCCCAAAATCCCTGTCCTCCTTTTCTCTAAACTCCCACAAAGTACACCCCACTTTACTTACACTTTCCTTCCTGGGCCTATTCACTCCTAAGCCTCAACTGGTTTAAATATAAATCAAGCTTCCCCTGATGTCCATTTCATCCCTTACCACAAGAACCTTTCTTCTTAGTCTGAGAAACTAGCATGATTGTCATGTTATTTGTAAAAGAAAACCAAATTCTAATTTCCCAACACTCTACCCCAAACAAACCCTTGAGACATACAGTAACCTGCTGGAATTTAATTACAAAGCTGTAAGTGTCTCTACTATAAGCATCTTAAGATAGAAGCCAGGTTTCCTTCATCTTTGTATTCACTGAGCCAAGGACTTGCTTCACACATAGCAATGCTTTACACATCAAATGTATATTGAACAGTTGCATTGTAATCACCTTCATGAGTTTGTCTTTAATTCTTTTCGTGGTTAGTGCTGTAGTTATAAACTCTATGCTTATACCACCGTTTCTTTTAAGGGAGCTTTTAAGGGAGACAGTGAAGAGAGGAAGAGGAAAGAAGCAAATGTTAACTGAGTATCTGCCGGGGAGTAGGCACGATGCCTGCCTGGTGGTAATACATCTTTCTACCTTCTTTTCCAGACCAGTAATTCTCAAATGGGAGCAGGAAGACAGGTGTGCAGGAGTCCATGTAGTTTGAAAGAACCCTCCATGCGATGCTATTATTCCTGACTGCATGTGCAAGCACAACATCATATAGCATTCTAACATTCTTGACACATATAAATTAGAACACTTACAGTGTCCAAAATATCATTTGACCTTTAGGTGTTGAGGATGGGGGAGAAATATTAAGAGCCATTGATGGAAACTGTGTGTGTATGTGCATTGTATGTGTGTCTGTAATGCATACACACTCAAAGATGCCCACTAGATGGCAAACCCACATCTCAAATGTTAATGATTACTGGGATGCCCCTGCTGGGCATTTTTGTAATTCAAGCCAAATTCCCAGGAGGCCAAGATATTGTATACAGCTTAAGCAGTATGCAAATTAACCTTGTGGTGATCGCTTACAAATAATTTATAGGGATACAGGCCAAACTTACAGCTCCACAATTTCTAAAATCTGTGACTTACTCTCAATGCAAAATACAGTATTTATGCAGATAAATTTCCTTACTAGATGATCTGAGTTCATATTCAGGCTTCAAATCAAATTCACTGTGGGGCTAAAGAAGTGACAAGGCCAGGATTTGACTCCAAATAGTGTAACTCCAGAAGGCAGGCATTAGACAAGATGCATATCCACCTCTTGCCTAGGGTGAGAGGTAAGGAGCAAGGAGAAATGCCAGTATCCTTCCCCTTAGTTATGCAGCCTCCCCCGATCCCTCATCACTGCCAGACCTAGTGACACTGCTCTGCTAAAAATCCTTCAGTGGCTCACCACAGCAGTGTCCCCTCTGGGATGAGCGCAGGCTGATATGCCACCAATCTCTTCCACACCCAACACTTTCTCTTACTTTCCATTTCCCTAAACAAGTCCTGGGCTCACACAGCTCTGTGTCCCTAGAAATGCTATCCTGAAAGTCTTCCCTCCGGTGATGTGCAGCAGCAACTAGTTACCGACCCTTCAAGTCTCCACCACGGTTACCTCCTCTAAGATGCTCTATCTGACTTTGCCAGACAATTGGGCGCTCTGACTTCAGTGCTCCCTCCATGCTATTTATCTCATGACATGGCAATTGCCAGTGTGCCTGGCTCTCTTGCCACTAGAGTGAGCACTCCATGAGGGCATGGAAGGTGTCCTTCCAATTTAGGGTCCTCAGCACCAAACCCAGTGTCTGACATATAGAAGACACACAGTAAATCTGATTGACTGAATCAATGAATAAACGCTGAGTATAAATAGCCAGACTTCCCAGACTCTTAAAAATTGTCGGAGGTTGTGATACAACTTCTACACTGAAGCTCTTGCAGAGGTGTGGGAAGGGATGGAGGAGCAAGAGACCAGAGCCAGAGAAGGCCACTCAGGGAAGCTGTAGAGCTGCTGCAGTGACCCCACCAAGATTCCTTTCTCTGGTGTTTTAGGAACAGTTCTTCAAAACATTAAAGTATATGAAAAGGAGTCTCCCCAACATCCCATACCACACCGTCTTCTACGATCAGGTGAATCTTTAGCTGTTTTTGTAACTGTTTTCCTTGACCTCCATTGGAGCCCCTTTCTGAAGTGAGCATTCATTGTATAATATTGCTTAATGTCTGTAGCAGCTAGAGATACAAATATTTCCTGGGGGCTCTATCCAGAGACTTCTTCTGAGGTTACTTAGGCTGTTACGAATTTGTTCATGAGAGTAATAGATTCCAGTGCAGGACTGAGGGCTAGCTTTGCTCATTAAACATATTGGCTACATTAGTTTCCTAAGGCTGCCATAACAAAGTACTACAAACTGCTGAAACAACAGAATTTAATTCTTTCGCATTCATGGATGCTAGATGCCAAGGTCAAGGTGTTGGCAGGGTTGGTTTTCTCTAAGCACTGTGAGGAAGATTCTGTTCCATGCCTCTCCCTGGCTTCTGATGGTTTCCCGGAAATCCTTGCTCTCCTTAGCTTATAGAAGCTCACACAGCTCTGTGTCCCTAGAAATGCTATCCTGAAAGTCTTCCCATCTCTGCCTTAGCTTTGCATGGCATTCTCTGCTTTAGCTTTGCATGGCATTCTCCCTGTGTGTATGTCTGTGACCAAATTTCTACCTTTTACAAGGACACCAGTCTTATGGGATCAGGGACCTGTTCTACTCCAGTTTGACCACATCTTAACCTAATCACATCACAACCACCCTCTTTCCAAAGGTCACGTTCTGAAGTACTGTGGGTTGGAATTTCAACAGTGAATTTGAGGGAACCGCATTCAACTCATAACATTGGCGATATTTCTAAAGCAAAAATCAGGACACATGCTTTGGCATATCATTTAACAATGGGCAGAATGTTTGAAATCAGGATTGTCTGGGACATGTAGGGGTTTAGGGAAGATCATTTTTAAGAGTAAATCCAGGAGTACACATGTTAATGCGAAAGGTTTTAAAACATCCCTAGGAAGAGAAACAACTGAAGAGGTTCTTCTACATACCTAGAATTAGAGCAGAAACCTGTGGCTGCTCTAAATAATCAGGTCCCAGGAAATCAGAGAGGACTTTCAATGAAATCAAATCAATGAGATAGATAAATGTACCTACTCACACACACACCCAACTAATTATTATTTTTTTAACCCTCACCTGAGGGTATGCTTTTATGGATTGAGAGAGAGAGAGAAACATCAATGTAAGAAAGAAACATTGATTGGTTGCCTCCTGTATGCGCCCCAAGCAGGGATTGAACCTGCAATCTAGGCATGTGCCCTGACTAGGAATGACACTGACAAACTTTTTTGGTGCACAGGACAAAGCTTCAACTAAGTAACCCAACCAGGTCACACACCCTATTTTGAAGAACTGTGTGAGTAAATGAGATTTTTTTGCATTTGACTAGCTTCTTTAAGGATCGGTGTGGAGAATTAAACACATATGTATTGAGGATTGAAAAAAGCAGAATGTTTCCTGAAATAGATATAAGATTTTTCAAGTGTAATTTTTATTACAGCTGGTATCATTTCCTTATCACCACCAACCCCTACAAACTTGGAAACACAAACCCAAAAGGTATACTAAAAAGCAACAAGAATATATTCTCCAGCTTAAAAATATTCACGATTTTGCGGGTCCAATTACATATTGAAGGGAATATATTTATAACCTATTATAACAACTCCTATCCTCAAACTAATTTCTGCATACTGTGTTCCCAAGCTAAGAATAAACACAAGTCTCAGTGTTGATGGGAGAGACCAGGTTCTTCTTGCCGACTCATGTAAATAATTACATATCAGCAAGTTGTCCTTCAGAAGAAAACAGAAGTCTGGAGCTCAGCTAGGCAGGCATCTCGTGGTTCCCAGCACCATCAGCTGTGTTGCCGCAATTTCCAGTTCTTAATCCAAACCCACGTGGCACCTTCTCATGGCCCACTAGTAAGAGTCCTTTCTCCCCTTTCCTTCCCACGTGGTCTTCACATTGTTCCTCAGGGCATTGAGTGAACCATCTCCGAGCTCTCTTGTACGCATGCGCTGTAACCAGGGGGAGCTGCCTTGTGTGGATTCTACATCTTGCTTTCCTGCTTCCTAAGCTGCGTGGTCAAAAGCTTCTAGCATGGCTGCCACTCCTGGGTCCAAATCCCAGCACGAATCTCCCCTGCAACCCCATCTCCAACTCCTTCGCAGGCACTGCACCTGGGGGAGCTGCTTGCCTGGGGTACATCCTGGGTTAAACTTATGCAACCTTCCTGGTTAGCCTTGTTGATATGCAAAATAACCATCTTTGCATATGAGGAATGAAACTATCCTCCTGTTATTAACATGCAAAGTAACTCTCGATGGCACTGCTCCAGGTTTCCTGTCTCCCACTGCAGCCCGCCTGGAGATGGGGGGTGAGAATATCCTATATTTTTCTTGGACACACCAATTTCTGGACCCCATTACAAATCCCCTTTGTCAAGGGCCTAACTGTACCCTGTTACATCGTGACACCAGAGATGTAAGAAAAGCGTGAGTCCCACTCAGAATCACTTGCCAAATAGCCCCCCATAGGCAATACATCTTCCCTCATATTAGATATATTAGCATTCTTACCCAATTTATCCTTTCTGAGGACTTTTCCAGATTTTAAGCACTTAAATACAAGGTCTGTCCAGAAGGTATGCAGGCATGTAATATTAAAAAATAGAGACATTTATTGAAGAAGGTACAAGATACGAGAAACACTGTACATAGGACAATGAGGCCTCAGTTCCATTCAAACAAGGCACATTCGGACCTCACACTGTTCTCCCAATCACCATCAGCTGCCCTGTCGTATTTTCCTGAATCTCATCGATGGTCTGAAATTTTTTCTCTTCCAAAGGTGATTTTAGTTTTGGGAAATGCCAGAAGTTACAGGGTGCCAAATCTGGGCTGTAGGGGGTGCTGATTCAATGTTTTGCCAAAAAACCCTGCACAAGACATGATGCATGAGGGGGCATTGTTATCATGATGAAGCTGTCAATCACCAGCTGCACATAGCTGTGGCCTTCTGAATCATCTGAATAGTTTCCTTGGAGGAACGCTGAAGCTTAACACCAAATCTCATACAGATTTTGTTGCTCTACTTGCTCAGTCATTTTGAATGTGATGGCCACACAGCACACACGCTCACTTAACAGCATCTACTGCCCCCACTGATTAGTACAGTGAAGTTGTCATTGTCCACGCATACACATCCAGTCCATTCTCCTTGGCTGCCAGGTTACATGGATGTCGCGCAAACCATTCTTGTTATATTAATAGCGGCTGGATTTTTTCTGGGTGAACCCTGTAAAGTAAGTCATTTTAAACCATGGTGGAACTGAGAATGATATAAATAAATAAATGAAAATAAAATAAACTTAAAGTCTTTTTTTAGCTTAAAATCTTATAAATCTTTTATATGGGAGAAGGGGCCAGGATGGGGAAATGGGAAAAGGAACCCAAGAAATCGGATAATGATGAAGGAAACGAAAGCATTGCTCAGTGAGAAAATAAAAAATCACTTTCTTTTATGTCTTGAGCACAGATCTAGGTACAGGCAAAGTATAACACAGAGAAAGGCTCGCTCTTCCTGATTCTATCTTAACTCTAGCTTGCATTTCTCCAGTGGCTTTCAGGCCAGTAGCTCTGGCTATAGATATGCTCATTTAACTAGAGGAATTTTGCTTGAGTCTTGAGCTTTTGGCCAAGATTTGCAAGAGCCTTAGGACTTGATTCAGAGGAGGACAAAAAGATTTAGAAATTTACAGCTCTTTTTTGATCCTTGTTAGCCCCAGGTGTCACACACCTTTGCAGAGTCCACTGTCCCTTCCCTTGACATAACAGAAGCCTGAATTCTTGGCTCTCTTAAGATGGATTTCTGGAAGCTTTAAGGTCCCTGTCTTTTCAAGCTGTCATCTTCTCCATCAATAAAATTTTCCTTACTTCAAATTATGACATTTTGAACATTGGCCTTTTTTTGAAGCGCTGGGTACACAGAACTTGATATGCTAACAAAAGTGCTATGCTGTTTCCCTACCTTATTTAATCCTCACAACAACCCTACAAAGTAGGTATTTTCACTTTGATTTAACAGATGGAGTAAGAGAAGCTCATAGAAGCTAAGTAATCTGTCTAACCAAGTCCATGGGGCAAGTAAGTGGCAGAAGCAGGCATGGAACCCAGGTGACCCCAAAACCAATGTATGCAAAGCTCGTGAGGGGCCTGTGGGGATGCAAAGCTTTTCCAGCTCAGAGCAGACTGAGGAGGATCACCAGGCGCTTTGAGGAAGGCTGGAGTGGGCGGAGAGGAGAGTGCAGAGGTAGATCACAGGGCATCAAGGCCACACAACAACTGTGTATCGGGAAAACAATTTTGTTCAAGAGGGCTATTTATAGGGATGTTTTTCCTCAGTACTCCCTTCCCTCACCTCCTCCCTTTTGTGTTAAAAGGCGCCTGGCAGATTGGTAAAGGGTTACAGGCAATGCACAGGAAACTCTGGAACACAATGAACGGGGCGGGGACAGATCCCCACCCACCTAAGAAAGTCACTTGCTGCAGGACTCAGAGACCCTGGGGGAGACAGCTGGAGCTGATCACTGGCCTCTATGCTTCTTTTAAAGAGGGCAGTATGCCCAAAGGGGTGATGAGCAGAGTAAAACGGGAAGCAGAGGAAGAGTACAAGGGGCAGTGAAACAAAACAAACAAAACCCCAAGATAATTGAAATCAGTCAACACCCAAATCATCCCCTACCCCGAGGACCCCCAAATTCTGTGAGGAATTCCAGTTTTTCTTCCCAAAGTCTCTCTCCAGCTTGGCAACTCCAAAGACAGGAGGGAGTGAGAGACGTGATAACAAACCCAGCTGCTGAGGACGACCCAGAACCTACTTCTAGGTTGCCAGTGCAGACCCAGCCAGGCCTCTGGGGGATGCCACCTACAGGAACAGCTCTGGCATCCTTCCCCCTGGGCCAATGAATAGAGGCCTGCAGCCAAACAGATCCAAATTCAGACTTGAAGGCTTAGGCAGATTCAGATGTGGGTATAATAGTGATTCAACCCAGGGCACTTGGCTCTCCCTGTAGCCTTGTGAAGTGTCTTCTCCGCATGTGACTCTAGGAAGGAAGTTTCCCACTGCTGTTTGGCAGCATCCAGCGCCCGAGGTGGAATGGGACAAGGGGGTCTTGTGCTGCCTGGTTTGTGTACTGTTTCTGAAACACTGAAGACTCATACTATACTGTGCAGTGTGGGTCAAATGTCATTACAATTTTTAAAAAGCTCTGCAGATCACAAAAGACATCCAAACCTCTTTTAACAACATTTAGTGCAAAATTAGAGTAAAGCTAAAATATTAGTGAGGAAAAACGTACTTCCCAAATAATTTCAAACACTGCAGATATCTCATCTAATCTCTATCCTAATGTCTCAACCTCTCTCTCCAGTCTAGCATTCTACACTATCAAAGGACATTTCCTCCTGAAAGCTATGATATAGCCCTTGAATTATAGAGCAGTATGTTTTATCTTTCTCTTAAGAAAAGCCTTTACCCTTACCAGCCCCCGGCTTCATGAACTTGGAGTCATCTTGGACTCTACTATCTCTGTATTAGCGTTTAAATAACAGTCAGATTCTGAATTAGCAGGAAGGGGCACCGATCAATGCCATTTTATTATAAACAGTTAGTAAGATTTCATATTTTGTAACTGAGTTTTTTTTTTCTTTCTTACCGTTCCCTCACCTTCTGCCCTTTCTATGCCAAAATGTCTGGTTAATGGTGAAGCAACTGAATCACATTCTCAGCTGGGAATGTGAGGCTATAAAGTCTTGTTTCCCAATGTTTCTCCCCCACCCTGAGTAATGCAGTTTTGCAATCCAAGGAACTGAAAAGGAACTAAAATACACAATGCTTAAGGGAGAGAGACAGAGAAAGACAGGGACAATATCTATAAGACAATGAGACAGAGACAACGTATAATAATAACTATATCTGTTCTTCCACTTTTGATCAGGGAGTGAGACCCTTTAATGCCCTCCTCCTTCTCTATTCCTGTCACTGCACCTGCTTGTTCTTGGAAACACATTTGGGAGCAAACTGGCTTTCATGGTTGCAGACATGGTGGAACATTGGAGGGCCTGCTGACGTGTTTCAGAAAGCACCGCTGGCAGACTGACCGCTTGCCTGGCTTCTAGGATGGGGAGACTGATTCTGGTCTCATTCCTTCTCTCCGATCAAGTTGGCCTCTTCTCCACTCTGTTCTGTTTGATTAGAGAATGGTAACGTGAACCTCCCCAGCCCCACTAAGAATACTTACTCACCCGCATTTGGACACTTAGAAGCAACAATTTGCAGTATAAACTAAATCTGGGAACCCATAGCACAGGGAAAAGCAATAATGGAGTTTGGGACACATGACTTTGTAGAAACCCTTTGCTCTAGCCATTCTCATTCGTTACTGGCTTCAGATCCTCAGGGTATTGGCACTGGGCTATGAGGGGTGGGGGTGGGGCACAAGGCCTCTCTCATAGAAGAGCCTCACCCAATATATTAGTCTGCCATAACAAAAATACCAGAGATGGGGTGGCTTAAACAATAGAAAATTATTTTCTCACAGTTTTGGAGGCTGGAAGTCCAAGATCCAGCTCGTGGCAGGTTGGTTTCTCTTGAGGCCTCTCCCCTTGCCTGGATGGTGGTCACCTTCTGGCTGTGTCTTCATATGCTCTTTTCTCTGTGGTACACATCCCTGGTGTCCTAACCTCCTCATCTCACAAGGACACTGGTCAGATTGGATTAGGGCCCATTCTAATGGCCTCATTTTAACTCAGTCACCTCTTTAAAGGCCTTATCTCCAAATACAGTCAGATTCTGAGGTACTGGGGTTTAAGGCTTCAATGTATGAATGGAGAGGCATATTTCATTCCATAAAAGCCAATAGTCAGTGAAAAACTAGCATCTTTAAACTGGGAGAAGGGAGGAGGAAAGAAGGAGAGAAAATGTACCCAGCAGGAAGGTGAGTTAAATTCAAAACATATTAATCACAGCCCATGGGCAAGGAATTATGAGTATTTAATTAGGCACTAGAAGAAGAGAGAACTCTAAAATTGCTGACTGCTAACTCTATGGACAAACTGGGTAAAAGAAAAGGATAGATCATACGTGTCAGGTGGCATTAAAATTTGCCATTAATCACTCTGTATTCTGTATCTTTTTATTTAGGGTAGAGAAGATTGCTACCACCCTTAGCGAGTACAGGAAGCAGAGGGCACACTTTGATAGGCATCAGTCTTTAATAGTTGCAGATAAGATAAATCCCAGGCAATGACAGAACTCTTCTGCAGGAGCTCCACGTGAGTGAAGTACTTCTTGCTCCATGATAATCTGCTAAAGGCATAACTTATATTATTGCCAAATAGCTTAATTAGTCCTATTGTTAAAAATCATACACTATTTCTATAAAACCTGGTTCCTAGGAAATCTACAACCCAATGGAAAAACCCTTTGGAACCCACATCTGACTTTCTTCCACAGAGCCAGAAAAAGGTACACATCTTTGAGTAAGAAAGAGAAAGAAAAATAGAAAAAGAGCGTCCAGAAAACGATCAAAGTCCAGCACCTATCGCAGGGTATGCTCGACCATGAGAGGGGATGGAGCAAGTGGGGAGGGGCCCGCTTTCCAGCTCTCGGAACAAGGCTGTCATCGTATGGTTTCATTCTGGCTTGATAAATTGTGAATTCTTCCCACTATAGGGTGTACATAATTGAGCAATACCAGAGATACATAACCACTATGTACACATTTCAAAAAAGGCTTGTTCAATTGGCCCAAGCATAATGCATGCTTTGCCCAGTGCTCAGTATTATCTCAACCCTCAACCCAAAACAACTGGAATCCAACTGATTATGAAGCAGGAACCAAAAGGTCTCAGGCTGTTGCAGACTGAAAATTCTATGATTGTCCCTTTGGAGAATCTTCAATAAAGCACAGAAGAATCTTAGGGCTGTATCAAAGCTACTAGCTGTGCTGGTTGATCTAGACAGCCCCGTTTTGTGACAACCTACACCTGTTGGGTTTTGATGGTGATTAAAGGGATCTGGTGCGTAGCTAATGTTACACATAGGAAACATAGGAAATGTTTTGAGAATTACTTGTAAATGACTGTTTCCATACTTAACAGGAGAACTTTACTGTGAGAAAAACCATTACTTAGTAAAAATTGTATATCATTATAAATTAATTCATACTTGAATAAAGTCTGTTTCTTAATTACTGTTATTGTATCAATATGAATTTCCTAATTTTGATACATGTATTCTGGTTATATAAAGTAATATTTGGGAACACTGGATGAAAGGTATATGGGAATTCTTTGAGGTTTTCTTTTCCAAAAATTGTTTAAAAGATTTATTTCTTTATTGTTAGAAAGGGGAAGGGACAGAGAAAGAGAGGGAGGGTAACATCAAGGTGTGGTTGCCTCTCGTGTGCCCCCTACTGGGGACCTGGCTCACAACCCAGGCATGTGCCCTGACTGGGAATCAAACTGGCAGCCCTTTGGTTTGCAGGCCAGCACTCAGTCCACTGAGCCACACGAGCCAGGGCTTTTTTTTCCAAATTTTTTTATAAGCTGAAATTCTCCAAAATGAAAAGTAAAGAGAATGTTTTTAAAGATTTAAAAAGGAAATTCACAGGACTTGACAATTTACTCACAACATGTGCCCTGGGGGCCTGGACCCAGAAACAAAAGTACCCCTTTAGCTTCTCTTCTTTGCTGCCATAGTAATGAAATCCACTGTCGGTCAGGTGAAATAATAAATATGGAAGTTTTTGCTAAAAGAAACTCCTAAACAAATGTTCATGGTAATGATTATGGCCACATGTGGAGATGCTTTCCTATAAATAAAAGGGGGAACAAACCATTACACTAAATATGCTACTGATATTCTCCAGGTAGCTTACAAAATGCTTAAAAATTGCTGTCCTGGCAGTAGGAAAGAGGGAATCACTGACAGTTTTGAGAAAAACAGGCACTTAACAGCAGCAATACTACAGAAAGATTCATCAGGCCTCTAATCCATAGGGTGGATGGAGTGGGAAGAGACCAGACTCGCCAAACTTCACTAGAAGTTATTCCAGTAATTTAGGATTGAACAATGTCACTGACTGGACCTTGAAAGGAAGAAATCCAGAGGAGAGGAATTTTGAAGAACTCATGGCTCTGGGCAGAGCTAGCCTGGAGGTTGGAGGCGGAAAGAGAGAAATGAGTCAGTGGTTACTTGAAGATGTCTCACCAAGATTGGGGCAATGTGGTGATGTCACTGAGAGACAGCTGGAAAATGGAAGGAAGGCGACACCATACACAGAGCTTGTACAGAGAACTCAAGTGGCTTCAGAGGCCAGGCAGGTGCAAAGAGGGTTGGACAGGCCACAGGGGCTGCGAGGCTGGAAGACTCACCTCTCTAAAGAGGTTGCCTCCAAGGGGGCTGATACAACTTGGCATCAGAGTCCTTGCCATGTGGGAGTGCACTTTCAGTGTTACTGGATCTTCTATTTTTGCAAGAGAAGCCAGAAATCTAGCTCTCTTATGTGAAAGCTCTTAACTCTTTAATGTTGGCAATTAATTTTTAAAAAATTTTAAAACATGGCATGTGCCAAACCAAACACATCTGTGGGCCAGATTCTACAGGCAGGCTATCAATTGTGACCTCTGACAAAGAGATGAGGTTAAGGGTGAAAGTTCATAAGCTGCTTTGATGATACAGAGGGAGATAAGTGACTGTAAAGGTATTCAGTGACTAAAATACTTACATAAAGCTTTTGCCAGCAATCTGAGCTGTATGAATGTCCCTACCCTTCAAGTCTACATATGTATTTGAATTAAAACAGGAAGTTTAATCTAAACCTCAAATGGTTAAATCACAAGAACTTCAGTGCTTACTATGTGCTGAGTACACAGAAGTCAAGGAATTTCAAACCTAACTGGGGAAGAAAAAACATGCCCTCCTGAAAACTTGAGACAAATTATGAAACAACCTGGGAGACTGCTTTCTCCACACTATGCTAGATCAGAGTATCAGAGTCACCTTAACTCCCGGATTCTTCCCCCCACCCCATCACTTCCATTTAGCAAACTGCAACAATGCACTGTGTGCGAGTATGGGTACTTGAATCTGTGACCAGATCCTTCCCTCACGTGGGAGGGGCGCTAGCTGGGTTGGGGGTACCTGGGCGCGGAGAGGAGGATAAGAGTGGCCTGTGGAAACCGTGCCCTGTCAAGTTTCTCCGCTGAAATCCTTGCCTTTGTTTCTGTCATTACTCTTTTAAGGGTTTCTGTGGGAGAGGGTAGACACCGAAATAGAAAGTGTCTAAGAAATGGTGACTAGAAGGATGAAAACAAGGCAGAACTTTTTACAGTCCCACCTAGCCCCCGCCATCCAGAATGCCCGCGCGCCTCCTCCTGCCTCTTCAAAGCGCAGTTGGTGGCGCAGGAAGGCGGCAGCTCGGGCGGCGGGTCCTCCTCGGAGAGCCGCGGTTTCCTCCTAACTCCGAGCTGCCCAGCTATCTCCAGAGTCGCCGAGCAACTCGGCGAGGAGCGCGTTCTCTCCCCCACCCCGCACTCCTCAACCCACCCACCTACTTCCTCCGCTCCGTACTCACACAAGCACAGAGCTGCCAAAAATTTCCACCCTCCGCCCCCCTCCCTCGCTAACTTCCTTCCAGCATTTCCTGAGCTGGATGATCCTAGGATTTGTAAGACAGGAAAAAAAGGAAGGCGTGAGGGCGGGCGAGAGAGACAGGATGCTTGCTTTTCGTTTTACCGAAGCCGTCTGAAGGCAAGACAGCGGGCGCCGGGAAGAGGACCCACGCAGCCCCGCGCTGTCTCCTCGCCCCGCGCGGCCGCCGCGTTCCCCGCGCTCGCCCTGGGCGTCCAGAAAGGCGGAAAGCGAAGCTCGCCCTCCCTCCCCAGCAGAGGGAAACAGCCGAAGACACCGCAGGAGTCTGTGAAAGTCCCTAGGACTCCAAGTGAGGAAGTGACACTCCCAGGCGAGCCGGCCCGCAGCTGCCAGCTCTGCACGGCCTCCAGCACCGCGGCCCTGGAGGAGCGCGCGGCGGATTTCAGGCTCCGCGCCGCCCCGCGGGGTCCGTGCGCACTGCCCCGGGCCCAACTTCTTCTGGACGCCCATGCGGACCCCTGGATCCGCGCTGCAGCGGGTGATCTAACACCGGAGACAATCTTCGGCGTGGTGCCAAGCAGAGGGGAGGGGGACACGGAGGGGCAACCTCTTTGGGACTAACTCATGAAGAACAAGGGTGCCAAGCAGAAGCTGAAACGAAAGGGAGCCACCAGTGCCTTTGGCTGTGACCTGACCGAATATCTGGAAAGCTCAGGACAAGATGGTAATGTGCCTTTGCCTTTTACTCCGTTCTTTTTGTTTGAGGGAGATATGGACTCTTCTGGGGTGAGTTAGATTCAATTCACAAGTTAATGTATTCCAGGCCTGTGTGCTCATTTTACTTTTTTTTTTTTAAGAACAATATGATTCTTAAGGTGCACAGCGCTGCCACCCCGATGGGCAGAGGTGGTGTCAATCCTTCCGTTTGTGTCACAGAAGCCGTTAATGGGCGGTGCTGCTCCTGTTTAACTGGCTATTTCTGGGACGTGAGGTTGGTAGCTGGAGAGGTCTTGATCGCAAACTTCGGATATCAGAAAGGAGGGATGAGGGCTGGACCTGTGAGATGATGATCAATGGGCTTTGCTGCATTCACAGCTATGACCACCTTGGGTGTTCCTCCCGGGCTCTCCAATTTCATCGCTCACATCTTTTTTTATTAATGTGCTGGAAGGCAGGGGGTGCGGTGGATCCCGGCGGGGGGAGTGGTTGCACAAACATTTTCTGAATTTCTGAACTGATGCCAAATATATAGTACCTCCCTCCTTCCTCTTCCCAGCCCCCCAGACCCTTTACCTCCGTTTGGCTTTCAGGTCAGCATTTAGTGTGTCAGACAAGAAGAGTGTTGTTAAAAAGTCAGAGGGCCTCGATTTTAAAATAGTTTCGTTAAGGCATGTAAAAGAAAAGGAGAGGGTCTCTGTTTTCAAGGTCAAATTGGGGAAAAAAAAGAGGGAATCCTGCAGAGTAGAGACAATTTAAACATTTGTTGGGGGAGGGGAATGAAAATAATGTAAAATACAATAACAGCATTTGAAGTTTGAGGTGTTTAATCATAGGAATGTTGGGAAAATTGAGCATTAAATGACTCCTTTATCAAGGTTGACTGGCCCTGCATTTAACCATGACAAAAAGGCCTTGTCTTTAGAAACTTCAGTGAGAGAGAAAATTGTCCACTATATGGGCTGTGTGTTTATACATAGGTACAACAAAAGGGGCAACTGAAGAGCTGCTTAACTGTGCAGAATAATTCTGCCTCCAGGAAAGCAATCTCAAAAATGATGTGATTAGCTCATATCAGATGTGCACCTCAAAAACAATGTAAGGCTTTTGTTTCAGTTCCGTTTTTTTGGTGGTTTTTTTTGTTTTTTTTTTTTTAGAGATTGAGCACCACCTAGTAATTTGCAGTGGTGTGATATTCCTGTGGTATTCTAGAGTTCAGAGCCTGCTGTGTCATTAGGATAAATGGCTTAGTATTTTAGAGCTTGGGGGACCACAGGTTTCAAAACTGCCTCTTTTGAAAGTGAGCTATAACTGAATCAATCCATTTATCTCCAACAATCTTGGAGAGGTAAGTTTGAAATCAAACGGCTTGGACTGAGGGTTTCTTTTCTTTTTTGAAGGTGCGAGAGCTCAAGTATACATTTTAACACTACCCTCAGGAATTCAGAATGAATGTTCCCTGCACCTGTTTTTGCAGGGGCCTTCAGGTTTCTGTATCAGTTCTCCTGAGATGCCACCTTCAACGATGTGGGTGCTATGCTGGACCCTCCCTCTAAAGCTGTGAGAGTTGCATGGGAATACTTGGCAGTCCTACCCCGATTCTTACAATGTTGTAGATCATAGGGAGAGCCAGGAACCCAGGGCTTTGTGAAGATACCTCAGAGACAGCCTTAGGTAGCTTTTCGTTCACTTGCTTTGTATTTTGGGGTTTCATATATGTTTCATTTGGACAAAAAGGAATGGAGCTATTGCTTAAAGAAAAAAATTGAAAACCAGCCCCCAGCGTTCCCTCCTCTGGGGAGGAAAGGAGGAAGCCCAGAGAGGTGAACTGACCTGCCTAAGGTCACACAGTGAGTCAAGAAGGATGCAGAGGGCCCTGGCCTAGCAGGCTCCTCTCCTGTCCCTGGCTTCCATGTCTAGGCCAACATTCTCCTCTAATGATTTTTCCCTCTAAATTGAAAGCAGACAGCCCTGCCACGGGATCAGCAAACTTTCAAGACTGACTGACATACCTGAATAGAGTTCAGCTTTGAAATGAAAGGAAACTGACCTACTTAATGATCCGTGCACCATTATTATGCCATGTGGGAATTAGGCACACACAATAAATTGCTTGTATAAATAAAAGTAATTAGGATTTCTTCTTTCCCAAATCTAACACTAGTTAGGTAGTTGTCTCTTATTTTTGTCATAGTGTAGCATCAAAGTCAGTGTTTTCTCTAAAACAATGTGTCTTCCTTATGGGTTTTCTGAAATATGTATTGGTTAATAGGCAATTAAGTCCAAGGCCTGGCCTCTGTTTCCAGGGAGGAAAAGCTGACCTGGGCTCTGCCCCTTTGCCCACCACCTTGGAAGTTCAGCCGACAATCCCGAGCGCCACAAGTCATCATGGTAACTAGGAGCCAGAAGGCTGGGGAGGACCTCAGAAAACTGACATCATTGTTTCTTAACCTTGGAGAGCAAGGGTACAATGATGGATCTGGATAGAGACAGAGAAAAAGGGATTCAGGTCTGGGAGAACAAGGCAGGAGGGAAGAACAGAAGTGTAGAGAGACCAAGGGGCCCCTGTGCTTGGACAGGGAAGGAGAGCCCTGAATGGGGGTTGAGGACAAAGCTGGTGACAATCAGCTGTGCGCAGGTAACCCTGAGGCTCAGCATGGAGGATGAATACCATCTACTCTTGTAATTCGCTGTGGCCCAGCCCTGCTACCTTCAGTTGGACAGATCTGACAGGGCAGGGTGTGTGGGTGACAAATAGGTGTTCAGCTTAGAGCGGATGTTGCTCAGGGCCAGTTGTCATCCTTAATCTTTAGGAAGCTGATGAAAAACAGAACCCGTTTTCCTTAGAAAAACACACACACTCAAATTGTGTATACAGTTTTTGTGGGCATTCACATAGATGCCAAGTTCAGACCCTGCTGTTGATCATCCCTAGCTGCACACAGGCCTGATGGGAAGGAGAATACCCCCTTTTGCTTATTTAACCACTTTTCTCCAGCCTGGTGAGAACACCCAAGAATGGCAAGAAGCTGCTCCTGGCCAACTTGGCAGGAGTCTCTTTTACTTCCCCTCCAGCAAAGTGGCTGCTGCCCCAACCCCCAGCTCTCCCCTGGGAACCCGATAACTTTCTCTTCCTGTCTGGAATAGAGGGAAAAGATCATCCCTTCCTCACTGCTAATGCTGAAAATAGTTTTCTTTCTCTTCTTTTTGACCACTGTATACAAAGGTTCATGCTTGCAGCTATGTAATGAAAACCACATCATTTTGTCGCCTGTGGTTGGGAGGTTGTGGGTGAAGTCCTGTGAGGCCAGATTGCATTCACAAGCATTTCCTACCTCTCCCCTCGGGTCCAATTGCTCTGGGTCTTCCCTCGGTGCTGGGAGATGTCAAGGGACCAGTGAGAGAGCATTGTCAAGGGAGATCTTCTGCCTCTGTGCTGGCCCCACTCTAAGGGCTGAGGACTTTCTCACCCTTGCAAGCAATCCTTGTCATTTTACTAGCACCCTTGTAAAAAAGTGATACTGCTCTGACCAAGTGGTTCACCATGAAGGTGGCACATTAGAAGAATTATGTGGGGAGCCCAAAAATAAGGTTGATACCCAGACCGCCCTCTCAGACCAATGAAATCAGTCTCTTGGTGCCCAGACATGGATTATGTTTTAAAAGCTAGAAATTCTAAAATGTGGACAGAGCTAAGAACCCCTGTTTGCAGTGCAGAGATTTACAGAACATTTCCCCCTAGATAAGCAGCCTAGACCATTTAAAATCTACCCTCTGAACATTTGATAAGAACTGTGAGCCCCCTTTTTTAAAAAAGATTTTATTTATTTTTTTAGAGAGAGGGGAAGAGAGAGAGAAAGAGGGAGAGAAACATCCATGTGCAAGAGAAAAGAAACATTGATGGGTTACCTCTTGCATGCTCCACGCCTGGGACCTGGCCTGCAACCCAGGCACATGCCATGATTGGGAATCTAACCAGCGACCCCTCATTTCTCAGGCGATGCTCTACCCAGTGAGCCACACCAGTGAGGGCAGAACTGTGTGCCTTTTTATTCCTGAAGATTTTTTTCCTAGTTCTTATCAGATTGAAAAAGGAAAAAGAAAAAGAAAAAATACATATTTGATTTGAGGGATTACAGAAGGTTAATAATAATTACACAAATGTCCATTATAAATATAATTTTAAGTTTGATGAAAGTAAGATAGCCCTGTAAGTTCAGGAAATAAGGATAAGGCAATG
Organism: Pteronotus mesoamericanus; assembly: GCF_021234165.1. Taxonomy (NCBI): domain Eukaryota; kingdom Metazoa; phylum Chordata; class Mammalia; order Chiroptera; family Mormoopidae; genus Pteronotus; species Pteronotus mesoamericanus. The sequence goes on along the minus strand of NW_026555095.1, from coordinate 717,294 downwards.
GGCACTTTTAGATGTAGCTGTTCTATGTTTCTGAAGTTAAATCATTCTTTTACTTTGTTTATTCATTTATTTAACTGATTATCTATTAAGGCACTGTGCTAGGTACTGTGGGAGAGAAAGAAACATGTAACTCCCAGATTCAAGAAATTTACAGTCTAAGGGATGGGAACAAACTTTCAGAAACTAACTAAGCTTTGAAATTGGCTGTCATGACTGGGAAGGGAGGAAAATGTGAAAGCTTTTATCCACAATTAAATATAAGAAACATAAACAGGAGCAAAGTCTTAGGAAAAAAGTAAATATTTTTCTGTGCAAGATAAGATTTAACAAATGGAGAACCAGGGCTGGGTGTTCTCTTTGGCTTAGTTGTTTCCTTCCCAGAATCTTGCCTGGTGCATCATTATCACACCTTCCCTCGCTAAGTCCTCATCCTTGGATTCTCAGCTGCTTTTGGAAACCTCCCCTGATCCTTCCAAGTCAGGTGCCCCCACTGGGGGCTTCTCTTAGGAGTTTCAGAACTTTACTGCCTGGGACAGCGTCCCAACTTTCCCTGTCTCCAGCTGAGTGACCTTGGAGCAAGTTAGTTACTCCCTCTGGGCCTCAGTTTCCACATGAGTGATATGGGGATAGGAAGACTGATGTGAAGATGAGTTAATATGGGCAAAGGACTTAGCAGAGGGGATGCATATAATAAGCTTTGAGTGTAGCTATTATCCTAACACCCTGGGCTTGCCCTAGCATAACTACTTACCATTCATGTCTGAGTGAATGAGAACTCCAAAGGAATGAATAAATAAAATGGTCAGATGGGTTAATCAGCCACTAAGAGAAAGCAGATGGGCTGCGCATGGAATGGAGAGGCCAGTTCATGCAGGCCCACTGGAGGCAGACCCCCACTGTACAGTAGGGGAAAACAAAATGTCAACCTGAAACTAAAGGGCCCTCAAAAAGATCTGAGAAAAATGCCCAGCCACTCCTGAACCCCCAAGGAACTGAAAAAGAAGATAAAACCTGGAGGTGGAGTTTGTGGGAACAGAACTTGTGGGCTTGAGTTTAGAGGGGAACCTCCAAATCTGGGTTCCCAGAGTGAAACAGGAAAAACCAAAAGAGGAGAATTAAGACTTAAAACCTGGAGCAAACTGAAGTCAAGCTGTAACTTACTCTGTATAGTCTAGATATGACAAATAACCCACACAGAGAATAGAAACAGCTACTTCCGCCTACCCACATCCCTCCTCCTTGCCCACTCTCCGGACCTCTGCCAAGAGTCCCTTGACCACAGGCATGGTCTCCCCCTTCCTCCACCCCTACCCACCAGTACTGGCAGCCACCCAAATGTCTTTCAGCCTCAGGAGGCCCAGATGTTGGGGTTGCTAAGGAAGCCCACTCTTTGGTTGCCCCAGACCTGCCCTGAAGCCAAGTAGACTATATGCTGGGGCAGGAGAGAGCTGGAGACCTGGTCTTATGCTGGGCAGAGGGAAATGTTGGAACTAGGAACACATTTTCCCACAGACGGTGCTGTAAGTGGTGGATGAGCTCCCCAATGCCATTACAACTGTCGTTTTTCATGCGTTCTTTTTGTTTTTCCCCAGTCCATTGGACATCTGTGGACTAGCCTGAGAACCTTTTCTGTAGGAGTGGAGAGGAGGGGAGAACACATTCTGAATTCAGAAGCTGATTGACTGAGGCAGTTCTGAAGTATTTGCTGAGGACTCTTTGTCTCAGGGACTCACCTCACTGCAGAAAGTTTCCTGGGATTTTGTAGAACGGGGCGGGGCTGAAAGATCCAGGGGCCAGTCTGGGAATAAAAAGCACCCCACACTCCTTCTCCATTAGATATTCTTGCTAACTATTGTTGAAACGAAGAAATGATAGACCCTCTGGTCCAGGCTGCTTGGTGTTCATTCCCTCTAGCACAGATGGGTCAAGCTGAGCGCCCCGCCCTCCTGGCCTCGGGTGTCAGGGTTCCACTTCTTCACTTCCCTCTGCCTGGTTCCTTCACACTAGTCTTGAGCCCTGAAACATGGAGCAACTTTTTTTTTACCTTTGCTTTGTTCTTTGCTCACTGCTTGCCATGTATTTAAACCCATGTGGCATTTTCCCACTTACCCCCACTCTTCAAGTTAATGTTCTTTTTGCTGATGGGTACACATCCTACCTAGTTTTCTGAGCTTTCTCACTATGCCTCAGCACAAATGCCACACTCCAGTTGAACTGGTCTTGGTGTTCCTCCCTCAACGGGCTGGCCTCAGGTCCTCATTGAGGTGGGGCCACAGCCTGATGGGACTTTAGGAGACCAGGTAGCTCCCTGTGTCCCTCTAATCTTCCCCACGACATGGAATTTTAGCTAAGATTTAAAATAAAGGACCCCTGGGAGAAACACATTGACTGAAGTTGAGGGGAAAGAGAATAGGTATCGGTTCTAGATATTTTTTCTAAGAGCAACCTTTAATAGAGAAAGATACAATATTAGGCTTCTGGGTGGCTCAAGGGAGAGGGACCCAAAGATGAAGGCTGAGTCCCAAATCAGACCTGCTTGTTATTTTTATTAGTGGAGTTACTGTCTGTGTTGATTGCTTACCATGTGCCAACCACTTTATACACAAAAGTGGAATTTTGAACATTGTAAAACTGGGCTCTTTTATTGCCATTTTAAAGAGGAGAAAACTGAGATGGGAGAGGTTAAACCACATATCAAGATTATAGAGAGAGGAAAGGCAGAATTTAAATCCAGATCTGTCTGACTCCCAAGACATGAACACACAATCTCCCAGAATAGCATATTTCATAATTTGGCATTTACTCTACAGTATTGTGAAAAAAAGAAAAAAGACAAACCTGCAAAAAATAGTTTTTTTCCCTTTGCATTGTTCTTCCCTCAGCCTAAATCATTAATAGAAATAATAACAACTTACGTTTGTATAACATTTTATCCTCTGCAAGGTGCTTGTCACACGCACATTCTAAACCTACCAGCGTTCAAGTCCTACCAGACCCCACCTTTTCCTCCCAGGTCCCTCCCCGCCCACTGCCGCCAGAGCTCTCTTTCCCTCTTGGAACACCTGCTGCTTTAGAGTCAGAGGCACCCAATTTGGTCTTCATTCTACATGTTATTCGGTTTTCTAACTGGCTTTTTGTATGCAAGTCAATGATGAGCTCCACTGAAGGCAGGTGGCATTCGGCAGCTCACACAGATGTGGTAGCTCACTCTGCTTCTCAGGGTGAGCCTTGTGGCCAGCACACAGCAGCTGATTGATTGACCCCATTTCCTGCTCAGGAAGCTGGTGTTAAATCCCTTCTAGGAAGCTCAGTGCAGAGACATTGCTGATGTGCTGAAATATCAGAAATCTAAGATTGTTTAAGGTTCCCCTCGAAGGCTCATTGCTACTCCCTGATAGGAAACTGAGCTCAACTTTGCACAGGATGCCCCAGAAACACTGCCTTTTCCTAGAGCCTCATCAGTTACTCCTTGGTATGAACCACATTCTTGGCGGGGCCCCAGAACCAACTGAGTTTTTGGGATCAAGTCTCAGGCACTCTTTGTTCTAGTGCAAGCTTGGCTGATGCGTACCAGGCCCTATTACCACACCCATGGCCTGATGCTGGTCCAGGAGACCTTTGGGGACCCCTCTCCACTACCCTCAGAGGGAGAGGGGTGAATGTCACCCCCCAGAACAACATATACCAGCTCTTACTGTTACAGATACCAGAAAACAGTTTGACATATAAAGTAGGATTCTGGCAAGCTATAAATAGACCTATCGCCTTCATGAAAGGCAGTTGAGCTAATGTGTATAATTATGCATATTTTTTTCCGTGGTGCTTTTTGTGTTTTATTCAGAAACTATTTTGTATAGGGCTTTCAATTCAATGCAACAAATATTTAAGAGGACTCTAATATGCTAGACACGGTTGGGTTACAAAGATGCTCTCAAGTTGCTCTCAGCATAATGAACTCAGGGTCGTAAGATGGAAAAAGAACTAAGTGGAGAACAAGGAAGAATGAAATGAGGGTTCTGGAGGATGTGCAAGCAGGGGATATTAACATGTGAGGCAGCCCAGTGAAAGAGAACCAGCAGACAGGGTGGGTTGTTTGTAAGGGGGGAAAATCAATAAAATGATAAACAAACATCATCTGGCTGTGAGGAATGACAGAGATATGGGAAGATGGGGTAGTTGGTTTCTGCAGACAGGAAACCAGATGGTTTTGCCTGACGCTTGTAATTGGTCACACCCTCTTGCACAGGGATGGAGGAGGGGTGGAGATTTGACTTAAAGTGGCCAGGCTTCATTTAGGCGGACCCTGGCTAGGGTGATAGAAGCTGTCTTCAGTGGCAGGAGAAGGCAGAACAGCTGATAATACAAGTGGCAATTGGTTTAATTAAGTCTGAACCCTGTCCAAGGGCAAGAGAAAGGGGGATTCTTTTAAAAGGTAACACTTTAAAAAATAATATTAACTGATGACCCTAATTATGTTTCTTGATTAAATCTAGCTGTATGGCATAAATGTAAAACCTTGACCTCTCCCCACTGTCTGAGAAAAGTTCTGTTTTTTCCTCCATTGTATGTATGTAGACCGACTCAGAGAGGTTAAGTAACTTGCCTAATGCCACCTAGCCAGGACTTGGGAGATGCAGGACTCAAACCATGTCTCTCTGACATTAAATCCCCCTTCAATGGCTTTGTCTCCTCTGGGCTCAAACATGCATAGCTATGCTGGTAGTAAATCAGGGTCTGATATACACAGCTCCATTTTACAACGCTTTGCCAAGGTGATAAGTTCAGGAGGATTTAGTTAAACTTTTATAAAAGCTCTGGCAATGAAGTTCCCGTCCCCAGTTTTTCAACGTAGAACATCTAGGTTCCAAATGGCAGCATTCTAAACCGAGAGCATGCCCTGTTGCCGTAAGTAGCCCCTTCCACCACTTCTTTCCCATCTGTTTCCTGCATGCTGAGTATTATTGGGAAACAATGATGTCAACTCTTCCATATAAATCTACACCTCCCTGCTTACCCCTCCCTTACAATGCATATTTTTGTTCCTCTTTCTGGCTTTTGTCTTGCTGTTCTGTTCTTTAAGGATTCATGCTTTTGGCGTGGATTGTTGGCTTTCTTTTTAATGAGCTTTAGTTATTTAAGCTTCATTGTGGCCTTCAAAGTGCACATGCTCTTTTGGGTCCATATTTGGAAAATCCTTTGTTTGGCTAAGAGCTAGAGCATGGGTCTGGTGTTAATGGAGAGGAGCCATTTTGCTTTCTGAAAAAGCAAAGCTAGATGCAAGGCTCTGAATCAGGTTCGGAGCAGAGGACACATAAACTGTTGGGGGCCCACAGGGGCTGCATTAAAGCTGTTTGGACCCCGGGCACAAAGTGAGTAGCTGAAGGTCAGGAAAATATATGCATCCAGTAATCTGGTTTCCCTCACCCCAAGCCTGACTTCCAAATGGGACATGATTTCCTCAGTTCCTTTTTCTTTACTGTCCCTGAAGACATTTCGTTTCTAAAAGGAAAAGATGGTGGGGTGGGGTGGGGTGGTGGGGGAGTGGGGGCCTATTCCTGCAGGGGGGCAGGCAGTGGAGAGTGAATTTTAAATTTTGGGTCCAAGAATTCTGGACCTCTCTCAGCCTTGGGCAGTGACACTCAACTTCATTGGGCATAAGAACAACTAAAAATGTAGTTTTTACTTTTAAAAATAGTAGTTAAATTTAATGCAGTGTTAGGAATACTCTTTAAATTCCATTTCAGACTCCTTGAAACAAAATGGACCTCTAATAAAAGTTTCAAAGGAGCATTTGCACAGGTCCTGTAGTATCTGGGTCTGTGGAGAACGTGAGAGTCCACTGAATGAGTTCTACATTTGATAGAGCTGCGAGCCGTCAAGTGTGACTGCATGACAACATTTTGAGGTCAGTCCCTCCGAGATTCTGCTTTTGTAGGTCTGAGATGGGAATCCACATTTTTTAAGCCGGGGCTCCGGCTGATTCTGATATCTTTGGCCTACTTTGAAAAACATTGAGTTAGCCCATAGAAAGAAGCAATTAAGTAAAACTACATGATGTTTATTTTCTTTATACTTTTTTTGCAAGGGTGGGCAAAAGTAAGTTTACCATTGTGACTATGTGAAACAGTTCATTTCTGTATCATTTATTAATTATATTATTTATATGTATTACAACTGTAAACCCACTTTTGCCCACCCCTGTATAGTGCCCAGATTTTCAACAATAACATGTTTTTTTCTATTTAGAGTGAAAATAATCTGTTAAAACTATTAATGAAAATGGGGTGTCTTAATTTATTGGATTTCATAAAGCCCTTTTGTTTCAGTCTTTATTTTAAAAAACCTTCACAAAATCTGTTAGTTTGCTTTTCTGCCTTAATAGATGCAGTTTAGTGAAATCAATTATCTTTTCCTCTGAGAAACAGCATAATAATGTGGTTGGCATGTGCCTTTTTTGCTGATAGTTTTCCTTGGCTCAAGTCCCAGCTCTACCATATGCTAGCTTTGTGACCATGGACAAGCTACCAAACCTCTCTGTGCCTAACTTTCCTCATCTATAAAGTGGAGATTATGATAATAATAATACCTATTGAATGGGGATTGAGGATTAAATGAACTAGTGCACTGCTTGGAATTTAGTAAACCTTCCATAAGTGTTAATTATGGTCCTTACTTCCTTAGTGATTGGAAATCTTACACTGTTTCAGCCTCATTACTCAAAATGTGGTCCCTGAGTACTGCTATAGATGTGGAAGTTGCGGGAGCTGAGAATAAATATTCCAGGGTTCCCATATATCCCTTGAGGCTTCTTCTCTTTTTAAAAATTCTCTTATATACACACATTTTTTTTTTTGGTCGAATGCATAAAATGCTAGGGTTTTTAAAAAAATTTAATTCAATTATTTATTTAGATACTTGTTTTTGTATTATAAAGGAATTTTAACACTTATTTTTTTAACGTATTATGGTACAGGATATTTTTTTAATTTTTTGAAATTTTTTTATTGTTCAGTTACAGTTGTCCTGCCTTTGTAAAGATTCCTACACATTAATACATATTTCCGGGGTAGGACTGTGGCAAACTTTCTGAGTTTTACCTTTGTTCTTTCTTTCTCTCTCTCTCTTTCTTTCTTTGTTTCTTTCTTTCTTTCTTTCACAATCAGAAAAAGAAAATAACCTAAACACAAAACTGAAAAGAAAAAAATAAAGGTTATGGCAAAAGGCTAGAATCATAGTGACTGCCATCCAAACTCGTAGTTTCCATCTGTATTTCAGGAGAGTTATAAATCTGGAAAATGAACCTGTTTCCATCATTGATGGAACAATGCAAGACCTGGCTTTTCACTGGCCCATATGACATTTCTCATATGCCTATTTCTTTGTTCCACAAATTGCATTTGAACGGTTGATTGAATGAGGTAGATCTGGTTCAGTCTGAGGCAGTAGAGTATATGGACTGAAGAATTCACACTGCTTTTCTCATGGTTGAATCTGTGTTCATTTCTCAGTGCTCCATTTGAAAAGAGAAGCTTGTACACAGACATATATTTAGGAAGATGATCAAGATGGTGAGGTTTAGAATTTCATTACCTCTCACCTCCAACCACTGTCACAGCTTCCTAAATTGTCTCCGCCTTTGAGTAGGAAAAAAATGAGCTCATTGAAGACTGGAACCATTCTCTGTTCATCTGTGTGTTAGACATCTGTAGGATGACATTAATTTTGACTCAGAGGAGCTGGGTCTTCTAAGATGAATGGAATCTGAGTCATCTCTGCCTGAAGGGAAGATATTCCAGACAGAAAGAACAATATATAAACAAAGCTGTTGAGGTATAAAATAGTATGTCAGTATCAGAATTCTTAAAAGAAGAACATAGAGAGCAAAGGTGAAGCATGGTCTAGGTTTATAGGGACGATTGGCTTATTAAATGATGATTTTAAGTCTTCTAGGGAAAAAAAGAGTGATGAAGACAAATGTGCCAGTTTAAAAAACAGAATGATAAAGAAAGAAGAATCTTGAGCTACATATACAGCTACTGTGTCCTTTTTGCTGTTTTTGCTGTAGCTGTTGAGAAAAAATTGAAGCCCAGGTAGAGGAAAAGTGAGATGCCCCAAACAGCTATAGCCCAGAGTTTCTGAGTTTATTCCATCTATTTATAATCTCAGGAAATTCCGTCTCTCTCTGTCTTGTGGATAATAACCAGAGCAATGTTTAACATTTCATAACCAAGTTTTATTTGAGGTGAAAAACTTTGCAGTGTTTCTTCCCACCTGCTTACTTGTCACACTTCTACTCTATCCCTTCTCTTTTTCTTCTCGCTTCCTCTTCATTCTTGTCACTCCTTCAGTTTAAGAAACCATGATGCAGGTATCAGATCCACCATTCATACTAATTTCTCTCCCAGGTGCTATGTTGAGCCTGGCTCTGTATGTTCTCATTCCACTATGGGATGGCTGTCCCCTCAGAATGGTGTCCTCCCCGAGCCTCCTACGTCCCTGTCTGTGAGGAGACCTTGGGGTCCCTTGGAGGTGGGCCTCCCTGTCCAGTGCCTGCCTCACCCCTGCCAGATTCCAGAACTCCAAAAACTAAAAATACTTCAGCCTTTGCTGGCAGGCATTCAAACTGATTTTGTCCATCATGACTGAAAAGCAGAGTCCCAGAAAGGAGTGAAATTAGCATGGTGGTCAGCTGCTCCCTGAAGGGCTCCTCTCAGACTTGTGTTCACGCTGCACAATGGTCATTTCCACTACCCCTCCTCAGAATAGCTCCTTTGGCAATACTCTGCCACCCTTGACTCCTGAGTGTAATGGCGGGAGTCATGACAAAATGCAGGATGAGATTTTAATGAGGAATAAACAACTGCCACAGGTACAAGCTGTCCGCTTCCCTTGTAAAATGTAATTGTTAAAAAAAAAAAATCAAGCAATACAGAAAGTACAAAGTCCCATGTCACATCCATGCAGTCCCATTCATCCGTTAACAGTCTGGGCTGGATTCATCGAGACCAGGTCCATTGGCAGAGCGTTATGCAATGAGAGAAAGGTGCTCTGTCTGCACTGTGCAGTATGGCGGCCTCTAGCAACATGTGGCTGTTAGCACTTGAATATAGCTAGTGCTACTGAGGAACTGAACTTTAAGTTTAATTAATTTAAATTTACATATCCACATGTGGCTAATGGCAACTGTATTGAATAGCACAGAGAACTTTCTCAGTGTATATACTAAAAAATACACACATTGAATGATTTTCTTTGTTTTTTCCCCCCATAAAGTTAAAACATACATATGTTCTGACATGTGCTGTTTTAAATAACAGGAGATCTTGGAGAACCATCCCTTTTTGTAATTAAAGGTTGATCTCACCCTGTTAAATCACTGCATGGGATTCTGCTGAATTGATAGTTTTAGTTTAATTTTATTTTTTAAATCAGATATCACATTCCCAAGGCTCAAAATATATAACAAAAAATCTCCCTCCTATCCCTATCTCTAGCCTCCTGTTCCTCACCCCAGAAACAACTAGTATTAATTTTCTGAGCCTTCCATAGATAGTCTGTACATATACAAGCAAATATATATATACTTTTTATAAAATACTGTAATTTATTTAAACCTTTCTTTATATATGAATCTCACCCTTTTTACAAGTTCCTATAAGGCTTCTCTTCTCATCTAAATGCTGATCAATTAATTTAGTATTTATTGACTATGTTGTATGAGCCATGCATCATTTTCATGAACAATTACTGTTATCTGTATTGAATATTAATGCTGCTTTCCTTTTCTTATGATGAGGGTGAAATTTGCTATCCCACATACTTCTAATTCTGCTTTAAACTATTTTCCAGTATTTTTAAGGGATGTTGGCTGGTCAATCCATATTCTATCAGCTGGAGTCTAGGACCTAGGTTAAGGTGAGGCTGGGAGCAGAGAACAGTTAGAAGCTGTTTGGTTCACACGCCAACATAGTCATGACATCTTGATCACAATGTCCTTGTCATCTGAGCCAATCCAGCAGAGACCACAGAGACCCAGGAGGAGGGGCAAAAGCCATTGAGACACAGGTGGCAGCCGAAACATGAAAAGTTGAATATCTATAGTTTTGTAAAAAATGTAGCCTGCGTATGTCTTAAGGTAGGATCAGAAATCAGTTATGATCATAGATTCTTACAGTGGGCAAAGGAAGTGTCTTAAAAAGAGCTGATCACCAGTGTCACTCACTAAACCCTTCAGTGGCTTCCCAGTGCTTTCAAGACAAAATCAACTCCATAAATAGCAACAAGGTTTACCAGCCCATCACACTTAGACACCTGCCCCCTCTGCAGCCTCAGTGGACACCAACTCCCCCGCCGCAATGTGCTTTCGTAGTTACTCAAAAGCACTGTGTTTCTCTTGCTGCCAAGTGTTTGCACATGTTCCCCCCTCTGTGTAGAACACTTCCTATCTCTCTTTTTTTTCTTTAGCTCCACATCAGGTCTTGCCAACTCCAACCCATCTTTTGGGTCTCAGCTTGGATGTCTCGTCCTGCAGGATGCCTTCCTGAGCCCTCTGAGGAAGGACTAGGTGCCCCTCCTGTATGTTCCCGTTCTTTCCTGTTCCTTCCCACTATTGCTCTTATCATACTGAATGCACCAATCTCACCCCCACCCTGTTGCTGCCTCATTCTAGACTCTCCATGACCCTGTGTCAACTCTGTGAGATCAAGATCTATGCCTCCTACATCACCATTTTATCGCTGGTGCCTAGCGCAATGCTCTCAGATCTGTGTTGAAGGACTGAATGGATTCCGGGGAGGGCAATGCTGGTGGCGGAGTGGGGACAAAAGGTTGTGTTATGCATGAACATTTTGCACATATGTGTGTGTCTGTCATGTATCTGTGTATAGCCAATGTGGAGACTGTAGAGGCAAAGGAGGAATTCACTGGTGGAGTTTAGTATTGAGGCCTCAATCAGCAAATAATTGTCATCTGGTCTTAGACAAATCATCACACTCTCAAAATCTCAATTTCCAAAACACAGAGACAAATGTATTTAAAAAGTAAATAAATTTAAAAAAAAAATCTCAATTTCCTCATTAAAAAGACAGGAATGAGAATTAGATATTACATGCAGAGGGCTTTTAAAATGGAAAACAATTACTATAATTATCTTGCTGTTTAAATACTTATGCTCAAGAAGGGCAGAATGGCCCCAAAGGCTGTGTTTAACAATTTGCTGTGAATTGTCAACATCACCAACCACCATATTGGAAGGAAATCAGGAGAGCTGTTTCCCAAGGGTAACCCTCCCACACAACCTGGTGCTGCCCCTGGCCCTGCCAGCTCCAACCATCCACGACCAGCAGAGGTTCTTCAGGGCCTTTAAGTACATCATGCAGGTGCACAGCTGGGCCTCCCAAAGCTGCCCCTTTCACTCAGTGCCAGGAACATCCTGTGCCAAAGGGAAACACAGAGATAAATGAACTAGAAGCTAATGTGTCAGGTTAGAGTTAGAAGAATCTCAGAAAATGGCTACTAAAATCTCTCATCTAACCCAGAGAGCCTGGGGCCCTGGAGAGGAGAGTAATTTGCCTGAGAAGATGCAACCGGCTAGGTGGTGTTTCTGGCTGCTTGTTGGTGTTGGCCAGAAATAATAGGTCAGTGTGTTTCTGAGAACCGTTCCACATTAGGGATCCCTGAGAGGGGAGAAGAGGCTGAGATGATAGTGCCTTTAGGAAGGAAGGAGGATTCCTAAGACTACCACACAGCTTGAGAAAAATATCCTTTATTGTATAATGCAGCTGCTTAAAAAGATAACATATACTTACTGGCATAGAAATATGTTCAACAGTATTTAAATTAAAAAACTTACAAAATAGCATACATAGTGTGAATCCATTTTGGTAACTATATATGTAAGAAAAAGTCAGGAGGAATATACTCAAAACATTAACAATGGCTTTCTCTGAATGGACACTTCTTTTCCCTTCTGCATACTCTGCTGTGTTGTCTGAATTTTTAAAAAAATGATGAACATGTATAATGTTTCTCCTTTAAAAAGACCAAAAGGAATTTTCATTTTGTAAAAGCATACACATTCCCTAAATTATTCCAACTTTCTTTGCTCTGATTTTTTTTTCCTCAGACAACTTTTATCACCTGCAACTTAGTACCTAAAGCCTAGACCCAGTTATGAATCCCTATTTAAAAAACGATGAAATTGCCATTTGACTTTACAGAGTCACCCCCTGGGAACTTGGTTGCAGAGAATAGATCACTCTGATAATATGCCAAACTCAGGTTCTAATTCTGCCAAGAAGACAACCAAGCCCACAGCCTGTGATGACTGCACAGAGGCCCAGCTTCCCCCTCTGCACACACACCTTGAGACTCTCCCTAACACATCAGCTGGACCCACAGTCTTTATGGCTGCTGCTTGGGATTCCAGGTAAAGCAGCCTTGGAAATCTCTGGCAGTCATCCTTGAATCTCTGAAATGATCAGAGAGAGAGAGAGAGAGAGAGAGAGAGAGAGTTGGGCTTGAGGTTGTGCAAAAGTATGTCTAGCTGGCTACTCTCTCCACCAGCTGATATTTGTAAGAGACTTATATAATACTGAAAGAGAGTGTGAGACAAATTTTATTTTGGTTTGTGAAAGTGAGGTCCAAGTGAATGGAAGACAGAAAACCTGCCAAGACTAAGGGACAGGAGGAGAGAGTAACTAACCCTTAGGTGGTACTTACAAAGTGCTTTCACCAAATCATCTCAATTGCCCTTCACAGTCCTGTGAGCTAGATGCAGCAGGTATTTATTTCACCTGCTGTATCATGAGGACTCTAATGTTCTCCAAGGACACAGAACTGGTACCATCAAATCTGTGGCCTTCACTTACTACTCACTAGGATGCATGATTTCTGTACATAGCCTGCATGTTTACAGCTCTGGATTAGGGAATGAGAAGACCCATGTATTTGTCATGTGACTGTGTACAATTCCCTTCATCTTTCTGAGCTTTAATTTCCTCATCGGTAAAATAGAGATAATAAAATACCCATCCAAGCATGCTTTATAGGGTGGAGATCTGACAAGATAACGTACACAGAAATAAGTGTGCTTTGAAAATAGTGAAGCACTAAAGCAATATAAAGTATGATTAATTTCCTAGTACAGTGCTGAGAGATCATGTGTTTGAGAATAACTTTCTCTGAACGGAACTGTTATTTTAGGAATGGATAGGCTTAATGCAGCCTACAACAACCTACAACCCCAGCCAGTTCCCTAGGAGCCCCAACCCTCTATTTTCACACCCCCTGTAGATTCAGTTAGATTGTCAGCTTTGCAGATTAAGTAACCAGGTTTCCTGGAAGGAGAGGTGCCTTGACCAGCCACCTCTTCTCGTTGAAACCCCCTGGGTTGGAGTGGGCTTGAATTAGGGTGTCTTCCTGAAATAGTAGCCTGGGGACACATATTTTAATCCTCAGAAATTGGGATCGTCTGCTTATTTTTGAGGGGTATTGAAGGTCAAATAACCTTAAATCTGTGCTAGGCTTTTCGCACAGCAGGACCTCTAGAGAGGCCTGGAGGGAGGGCCTTAGGGGGTCCCATCCTGCTTAAACCAGAGCAGTCTGCTTTCTTCAGTGCTATTTGTTTTATGTTTCAGAGTGAAATTTATCTGAACACTACACTTAATGCTTAAAAAAATAAGTTTGAAAACCACTGCTGCTTAAATCTGCAAATCAGCAAAACTTATTTTTTTTGTCTGAGGGTCATGCAACCAGCCAACCATTTATCTCCTATTCCCCCGCCTGACCTCCTAATACTTCCTTTCTGAGACCTGTTGCCCTTAGGTTTGCTCTGGATACTGTCCTCGGGACATTTCAGGTGTTGTGTTGTGTTTTGTTTCTTTTGGGGATGAGACGTTTCACAAAGAGCCCGGAGAGTATGTACGAAGTCAGTTCTTTGACCAAAAAAAAAAAAAAAAGGTCAACACCCATATGCAATGTGATGTTTTATGTTTGATACGAGTTTAATATGATATGTGACGTTTCCAATTTCAGTGTAAACAGTAAATAAATAAGGTAGAGATTCAGGGCTGGCATTAACTTATCTAGATTTCCGTGACTAGTTCTAAGCATTTTTTGCCGTTGTGGATAGAAATACTTATGTGAACACTAGAAACATAATTTCTGGCACTACTGAGGCATCCCAATTAATGTGGGAGGAAAGGGAAGAAAGAAGAAAAGATAGAGGAAAAGAAAGGAAGGAGGAGAGGAAGGAAAAATGCAGTTGGAAGCTGGTACAGTAAAGTAACTAGAATTTTTGAAGCGAACAATGTAGGTGGAAGAATTGCCTAGGAGCCTTAGTTTCCCTATATGTAATATGAGGATAAAAATATTTGCTTTATAGATTTCACAGGGATTTTGTGAGGATCTGTTGAAATAGTGAATAGGAAAGGGATTTATAGATTTAGGGTCATTGTTTCTCTAGCTGAAGACTGTCATCATTTTTTTTTTCTCTGTTCTTTGAACAGATGGTTTGAGGGATTAGGATCTTTCTCTCTTTCAGTTAAATTTTGGAGCTTTGAAACTAAATCCAGCTGTTTCTACAGAGTTTTCAAATGCTAGGAGGTCTCAATGGTTTTTCACCAGGTGAGATTGAGAATCTACATAAATTATGACAACTGGAACTCTTGAATAATAACTCTTGTAATAAGGATAATTTAAAAACAGCACTAATGACAGATGGCTTGTATTCTAATCTATTTTTTAAAATATCATTTAATAATTTGAATTTTGCCTTAATTGTAATTCTGCCATTCTGTGAATGCAGGTTAGTTTGATTTTTCTTGAACCTCACATTATTTAGAAAAAATGAGATATTTCATTTACTGATCAACTGCTTTAGTCCAATTTCACAGAGCCTAAAGAAATGATAGTTCTCTCTTTTCTTGGCTAAAGTAGCAAATTTCCAAATGATAGAGACTATTTACATATTTTACTTAGATTTCCTAAGAGAGCTAGAACCGTATATTCTTGCATACTCCAAATTGAATACTGTAGAATCATTCTCACTTATGATAATTTTGACTTAAACATTCAAATCCCTGTCTAA
Source organism: Pteronotus mesoamericanus (assembly GCF_021234165.1). Taxonomy (NCBI): domain Eukaryota; kingdom Metazoa; phylum Chordata; class Mammalia; order Chiroptera; family Mormoopidae; genus Pteronotus; species Pteronotus mesoamericanus. The sequence goes on along the minus strand of NW_026555095.1, from coordinate 702,206 downwards.
AAATTCAAAAACTAAGCTCAGCTTGTGTGGAATGTAGTAATAATTCAATGAACAAGTATTTTGGGGGGGAAAAAATGAGAAGTGGCAAAAACAAGCTAAACTACATTCCAATATTGAATGGCCATCCATCTCATGGTCCAACGACCGGTCCCCCCCAGCCTCCCGCCCCATTTTTTTTTTTTTTTTTTTTTTTTTTTTTTTTTACGTACAGGTCACATTGCACCCAAAACTGCCTTTTCCAAATAAGCAATGTTGCTGATCTAGTCTATCTTGGGACTCATTGTTAAAAATTCCTCCCTTCCCCAGCCTTCTTTTGGGCGATACCAAAGAAACATTAACAACTGTGGAACAGATGTTCTAGCTGGAGAAGATTCCAAAGCCGGGCTCAAACGTATCTCCAACCAGAACAAGACACCAACCACAGAGATTAATCTCCGGGTATGGGTGTTAGGAGATAAAAGCACCTTCTGGATTTCATCACATATTTTTATAAAGCAGCCTCTGGAGGGTTGTGGGTTTTGTTTTTATTTATTTTTTTTCTTCCTTTTAAGGGTAGGGTCAGAAAGTTCTTCCATTTTGTGAGCCCATGTCATACAAATGCTCATGTTTGGTGTTTGGATTTAAATCAAAGTAAACAGAAATGCTTTCTGTTCTGCTATTGTAATTTTTAAATAAGATGATTTCTTTGTTGCCTTCTTTGATTTTGATGAAAGGTATTAAGAAATCATTGCATGTTGTAGCATAAGACACTTTAAGAAGATAATGTTTCTGTGCATTCCATGAGTTGCAGGATATCAAGCAAGACAATTCCCACCTTCCATGTAGTCACCAGTACAAAGTCATGTGCAACCCAAACGTCATGTTCCTTATTTCTTTATTTAACCAACAAGTTTTTGTAGAAATCCTAACATTGTCCTAGTGCTGAAACAGCCCATCTCCTGTCTCTAGTAGCCTTTAATTTTAAAAATCTGAGAAGAACCATGAGTGGTTCCTCCTGGCCCTTCTATGATCTATTCCAGTGATTGCAAAACAGAGTGATGATGTTGGGCAGACTGGAAAGTGATGATGTTGGGGAGACTAGTGTGTTGTTAGGGGAAGGCAGTAAATCCACAAAGGTCCAGGATCTAGCCCTCAACCTAGTGGATGCTCCACCTCACTTCCAGTACAAGGTGTACCGCTTTCAATATGGGGTGGGGGGAGTGGAGAGTGAGGGAAAATGTCTACACATGGTAAAACCAGAAAGAGAGGTGAGATCACCAAGGGATCTCCCAGGCAGGGGAAGAATCAGAGACGGGAATTGGAACCACTCAAGATACCCTTAAACCTAGACAGAGGGTTTTCTGTGTATGATTCGGTAAATTCCACATCTACCACCCAGAGAATCTAGATGCTAATCGCAGAAAAGAGCTTTGTCTTCTGCCATAACATAGGTTCTCGACAAAGTTTATGTTCCATCAGTTATTTTCAAACAATATCTAGTGTAAGAATTACCTGAAGGACAATGCTGTATTTTGCATTCTACCACATCATCACATAAGACTATGCGGTTCTCAAAGCAAAGAAAACCTGCCTTTTAGGTGTAGTCTCTGCTTCTATATAAGGATCTTCAGGAATGCACAGCATGTAGACATGAAGATTTCTTGATTTTCTCCCCTTCCTTCTTTATATAAGAGGAATGTGCTCTGAATAAGGGATCACTTCATTGTTAGGCATTTTCCAACCCAAAATAAACCTAATTGTTATTTGCTTGGGTTGAGATGCAAAATACTGTTATCAACAACCTTGGACCAAACATGGCCATATTAAGTAATAATGTTTATGAACAAATTCTTTCCTTTGTTATTAAAGGTTCCATTCCAATATTCTTCCCTTCTGCCTGCGAATCAGCATGTCCTTCCTAATCTGGAATCAGCTACAATCTCATCATTTCCTTTGTGTCCCTAAAACTCAGATATTTGTCCCTCCTTTGGCCCATTGACACGTTCTCCCCTTTCATTAATAGTTTAGACATACAAAAATTGCCCCTTTCCCTTTAACTTCCACATACCCTTTTAAATTATGGAAAATTTTTCAGTTAATGGGAAAATTGCTCAAGTACATTTTATCTTCTTTCACCCAGGCCTGTTGACTTCCTGTTCAGTAGCAATTTCAAATATATACATACATATATGTATGTATATATAATCAAAATATATATTATATGTAATGTTTTTGAAATAAATGTTTTAATATTTTAATTAATAATACATGTTTATACTCATTGTAGAGAAATTGGAAAATATATAAATGTTTTACAAAGAAAAAAGTGCTTTTGTTAATTCTACCACAAAAAGAGGTAATTTACTTCCAGAGTTCTTTTTTTATTTAAACTTTTTACATGGTTGTGATTATATATTTATATATAATGTTGTGTCTTGCTTTCTCACTTAATATTATAAACTACACCTTTATTCTAGTTATCAAACCCTATATTTAACATTACTTTAAGGCCCTGTGATATTTTTATCATATAAATATACCAGTTTAAAAGGTTCCAGCCAAGATGGAGGTGTAGGTAGATATACTTTGCCTCCTTGCACAACCAAAAGAAGGACAACAACAAATTTAAAAACAAAAAATAACCAAGACTACCAGAAAATCGAACTGTATGGAAGTCCAACAACCAAGGAGCTAGAGAAGAAACATTTGTCCAGACCGGTAGGAGGGGCAGAGATGGCAGCAGGGAGGAGAGGACATGGGGCAAGGCAGCGGCTGGAGGACCAAGTGGGTGAGGTGGTGGCTGGTAGACCAGCGGTTCCACATTTGTGTGTGGATAAACCAAGAGGAACAGCTGGAGAGCAAGATGGACCACACAATCCAGGGTTCCCATTGCAGGAAAAGAAAGCCTCAAAACCTATGGAAGTAAAAACTTGCGGGGGTTGCCGTGGCAGGAGAAACTCCCAGCCTCACAGGAGAGTCCATTGGAGGGACCAGCACGGTCCTAGATGTACACAAACCCACCCATCCAGGAATCAGCACTAGAAGGGCCTAGTTTGCTTGTGGGTAGGGGGAAAGTGACTGAAAGCCTACCCAGAGCAGAGCAAGTGGCATTGTTCCCTTTCGGACCCCTCCCCCCTACACAGCATCACAACCCAGCAACCTGGGTTGACTTGCCCGGGTGAAAAGGCTCCGCCCCTTCCAACGTAACAGGCCTGCTGAGAAAAAGAAATATGGCCCAAATGAAAGAACAGATCAAAGCTTCAAAAACAGAACTAAGCGATGAACAGATAGCTACCCTATCAGATGCACAGTTCAAAACAATGGTAATCTGGATGCTCTCTGAATTGGTTGAGTATAGTCGCAAAATGGAGGAAACAGTGAAGGCTATACAAAGTGAAATAAAGAAAAATATACAGGGAACCAAAAGTAAAGGGAAGGAAATCAGGACTCAAATCAACAATTGGGAGCAGAAGAGATAAACATTCAACCAGAACAAAATGAAGAAAGAAGAATTCAAAAAAAATGAGAGGTTTAGGAACCTCTGGGGCAACTTTAAATGTTTCAACGTCCAAATCATAGGGGTGCCAGAAGGAGAAGAGGAAGAGCAAGAAATTGAAAACTTCTCTGAAAAAGTAATGAAGAAGAACTCCCCTATCTGGCCAAAAATATAGATTTCCAGGAGATCCAGGAAGCTCAGAGAGTCCCAAAGAAGTTGAACCCAAGGAAGCACATCATAATTACATTACCCAAGATTAAAGATGAGGAGAGAATCTTAAAAGCAGCAAGAGAAAAGGAGACAGTTACCTACAAAGGAGTGGCCATAAGACTATCAGCTGGTTTCTCAAAAGAACCTTGCAGGCAAGAAGAGCCTGGAAAGAAGTATTCAAAGTCATGAAAAGCAAGGACCTACATCCAAGATTACTCTACACAGCAAAGCTCTTATATAGAATGGAAGGGCAGATGAAGTGCTTCCCAGATAGGGGAAAGTTAAAGAAGTTCATCGTCACCAAGTCCTTATTATATGAAATGTTACAGGGACTTCTCTAAGAAAAAGATGATCAAAAATGATGAACAGTAAAATGACAACAAATTCACAACTATCATCAACTGAACCTAAAAAACAAAAACAAAAAACAAACTAAGCAAACAACTAGAACAGGAACAGAATCATAGAAATGGAGATCAGAGGGAGTGGGAGGGGGAAGAATGGGGGAAAAGATACAGGGAATAAGAATAAATAGTAGGTACAAAATAGGGAGGGGGAGGTTAAGAATAGTATAGGAAATGGAGAAGCCAAAAAATTTATATGTACCACCCATGGACATGAACTAAGCGGGGAGGGGATGGTGATGAGAGGGGGTCCAGGACAGAGTGGAATAAAGGGGAGAAAAGAAAATGGGACAACTGTAATAGCCTAATCAATAAAATATATATTAAAAAAATAAAAGGAAGTCCCAAACTAAGTAAATAAATATACCAGTTTATCCACTCCTTACCATTATTGAAGATTTAGATTATAATTTTTTAATAGTATAAAGAAGGCCACTGTGAATATTTTGAGGTTTACGACTCTTTTTATGTTATAATATTTCCTTGGAATAGATTCTCAGAAGTGAAATTATTGGATTAAAAAGTGATTAGTCAGGACTTTTCTTTCTTTTTTTTTTTTTTGGTTGGGAGTGAAGGAACTCAAACTGCGTAAGAAAAAAAAAGGAGTGGTGGTTATTCGTTCATATAAGCAATGCTGGTAAAGAGAAGGGGCCTGGGTGGGCTTTAGGGACCTGGGACCTGAGACCGGAATTTAACTTTCTGATTTGTCCTGTCTCTGGAATGGGGTGAGAGCATTTATCTTAGAGAGATAAATGCAAATAGAGATAATGCAATTAAAGTGCCCTGCATGGTTTTTTTATTTTGTTTTTACAACCAAGCTTTTGTTTACCAACTTGTCTTGCCCTGTGGTTCAGCTTTTCACCCCTTTACTGTTCCTGGCACGTCTTCTCATTGCGGCCAGTTTGGGTTCCAAACGAGTTCGTCTTGGACGTCTGCCTCCCTTGCGCCGACCATCCAGCCACCGCCGGTTCCTCCACCCCACACCCCACACCCCATCTTTGTTTCCACTCCTACTTCCCAGCCTCCCACCGTAGTGCGGGGAAGGCCAACATTGAAAACAAAGGGATCTGTGATGGAGAAACCGCCAGTCTGGGAAGGGACGGGCTGAGAGGGAGAGTGAGGGCGGGGGACTCCCCCTCGGCAGAGCCCTCACTTCATTTCCGTAAAAGCCTCACTGCTCGGGGCAGTCCTCAGCCTGCTCCTCCGTCCTTTGCCTGGGGATCTGGGCTTCGGGTGGACCCAGCGTCAGGCTCCCTTCCTCCTCCGCCTGCCACTCCCTCCCCCAGCCTCGCCGCTGCCCCTCCCGCCGCCTCTGTCCCCGCGGAAGACACGGCGTCCCCCGTCAGCGGCGTCTGGGTCCCGGGCGTGCGCTGGTCCTCTCCATCCCCTGGGGACGGGCGTCCTCGGCTTTAATAACGTCGAGGCCGCATCCCTCTGATCCCTCCCAAGAGGAACTGCGGCGATTGCTTCTCCGTCCGCCTTTGCTTCCTCTCCCTGTCTCCGCCTACGGTTTCTGATCCCCATTTCGGCGTTGGGAACCCGACACGCTGCGGCTGCGGGAAAGCCCAGCGCCCCCGCTTCCCTCCCGCCGCTTCCCGGAACGGCTCGAGGGGTTCTGAGTCACCCACCGTCGGCCCACTGCTGTGCTCATGCTACTTTCCCGGGAGTGGGGAACCCCCAGGGGAGACCGGTTGGTTTTGACTCCCCACCGCAGCTCGGGTTGGTCAGGCACCTGGGAGACGGCGCGGGGGGGGGGGACCTCATGCCCCAGGGAAGGTGCAGACCCGCCTGGTCCCGAAGCAGGAACAGAGAGGAGGGGCGCCCTGAACATCAAACAAGGGTTTTGTTTGTTTTTTAACCACATCCAGGAAGAAGGAAAACCTGTCTGATAACAGGAAAGGAAGAAAGAGAGGATACATCAGAACTTATGGAAATTGTTTTAATTGCCTCACGTGACAATCAATTAAGGGAGGGAAGCTTATGGAAACACCGGTGGGGCCCGGCCTTGCCATCTGGGGTCAGGGCAAGTCCCTGGATCTCACCAGCTGGATGGTCGTTGGCAGGCCTTCTGAGCTGCGGGTTCTCAGGCAAAATGAGCACATCTTTAACAGAAAATATTTATATCACTTTTGTGGCTCACATCCTTACTTTGAAAAGGAAGGATTTGTTTCATCATGATGGTCTTCAACTACGGTGGGAGAGTTCTTTTGTTCTCTCTTCCTTGTATCTTAGTTACAATCTAGTTTATTCAGACTGTTGATATACAGAAAGTTTCCACCTTTCTTGTTCTAAGTTTTTTGCCCTTCCCTCCTGGTAATGGGGACATGGGTCCCTAAGGAGACAGAGAGGGTACACTCATGAACAAAAAAGAAAAGTTAGCACCAGATAACCTTTGCCACTGTGAGCGGTCTTTCTTCAGATATATGTGGGGCTCCTGTCATTCCTGATTTATAAGGAAGGGATGAAGTTCCCTTCAGGTCCAGAACTGGGAGGACTCTTGTCTTTATCCATGTGTAATCCTAGGCAGTTAATCCTGTAGACTCAGATCTTGCCTCTCTTCTTTCATTCCCCCTTTTTAGAATACATCATCTTCTTTGGCACCTACCCATCTCCAGGGCACTAAACATTCTCCATTCACTTCAAGTCCTCCGACCTGTCTAGAATAGTGGCTCACAAATGCAGAACCATAGGAGAAGTAGGGATCATGTCATATATTTATCTGTATATATCATCACAATTTTAAGATTCCAGATGTCCTTTCTAGAAAAGAAAAGTCCTTTATTTTGAGATTATATTCTTCATAACTTTATTTTAAACTGCCTGCTTTATTATGAAATAATAGTTCTTGTTGTTAGCTGATGTCCTCTCTCAGAAAAAGAAAAAATTAGTAATCCTACGTGAGTCCCCCAAAATCTTTTAAAATTGACTTACGAATTCCAAATTTCCTGGATATCATTGCTGTATTCAACATCTGGTTCACATCAAGGTGCTCGGGCCTTCTTGTTGCCCCTCACAGGGACACTTGTATCTATTCAGAGAAACTGCCAGAAGGAGAACCTCCAGAAATTTGTAAAGAGAGATGTGGGGAAAATGTATTTGGGCAGAGGGGCCTTTTTATATTCTTTCAACGTCCAGGACTTGGTCTAGGTAAAAGCAGCACAGTTGTTATCTTTTTTGAACTTCTCGCATTTAGCCTTTACCATGACTCTTTTATTTTTAAAATATTTTATTTACCTGAAAACATACATATTTTATGTTTTTAGAGAGATAGTAAAGGAGGGAAAAAGAGAGGGAGAGAAACATCGATGTGACAGGAACATTGATCAGTTGCCTCTCACACACACCCCAACCTGGGACAGAACCCACAACCCAGGCATGTGCCCCGACTGGGTATCAAACCAGCAAAATCTTTTGCTTTGCGGGACAACATCCAGCCAACTGAGCCACACCGGTCAAGACATTTTCACGAGTCCATTACATTTACCGTGTAATGGACTACTCCTTTCAGTAAAACCTATTTTGAATGAGTCAGTCTTTTGGTCTTTCAGTTTGCAGATCAGCAGAATGGCTGAATGAAGATGCAATCCTTTCCCTTAAAGGGTGAAAATTAAGTCACATGGATAAGCAATAAGCAGTAATCCTCATTTTAATAGTGGCATAGTGCGATTTTACATAGTACCATTTTAAATTAAGCTTCACTGACTAATATTTGTTGAACACTCACAGGTGTTTGGAGCTAATCAAAATATCAAGTCACAGTGCCTTCTGGGAACCTTGGCACAGTGGGGTTGAATTGCACCTACCTGCATCTATTCAGACACTGTAGAGGCTTATTTATTCCTTGCAGATAAGCTAAAATAAATTTTTGCTTAAAATTCTTGCTTAAATTTGGGAGTAGGGGAAAGAGAAATTTTTTAGTTTAAAATAAATATCCTAGGATTAATGAACAGGAAGCCATGCCAGCTTTCATGCACATTAATACCCTACTTTTTAAAAAAAAATTTATTAATTTGCGAGGTAGGGAGTGAGAGAGAAACAAATATCAACCTGGTCTTCTACTTATCCATGCCTTCATGGGTTGATTCTTGTGTGTGACCTGAGTGGGGATGAAACCCACAACCTTCATGTATTGGGACAACGCTCTAAACGACTGAACAATGTGGCCAGGGCTTATACTCTACTATTTTGAAAACTTCTATTTTACATATGACCGCTGTTGATCTTCATCAAGACCTTGTGACTCTGTGAGGCAAATGAGATCTCTTACTGCCCTTTAAAGAGAAGTTTAAGTGTCTTGTCCTAGGCTCCCTACCACAAGGCTGCAATTCTGGGTAGGGAATCTGCTCAGAGTCTGCTTGTTTCCAATTGTCAGTCCTCACTCCATGATGGCCTCTGTGAGGCCAAGTGCAGGGTCCTGAGTCAGGATCAAGAGTGGAGGGGAAGCTCCTCTCTTGGGGCCACATACCTAAGAAAAAACGATCTCAGAGGGGGAAAAAAATGACCAGGTCTGAGAGCAGGCTGTGCCAGCTAGGAAAAAACAGTGGGGAGGGGAATTTGAGGGAAGCAAGAGGAGCTACCAGTAATTCTCAAACTTTGCTGCATATTAGAATCACATGGAAATTTTTAAAAAATTTCAGTACCCAGCTCTTACCTCCTCTGGAGGTAAAGTCAGGCACTGTATTGTTAAAGGCTCCCCAGCGTTTTACAGTGGACAGCCACACTTGTAAAAACGAGTGGCTTAGAGCTCCTCAAATGCCACTGTGCACATGACTCACCTATAGATCTTGTGAGGATGTGGGTTCTGATTCAGTAGGTCGAGGGTGAGGCCTGCTTTGGCTTAGACTCAGACCGAGGAGCCACTGTGTGGTCACTGGGTGGTCAGGAAGAGCTCCATGAAGGAAGACAAGTTTGGGCTGGGCTTGGAAGGTTGCGAAAGATCGAATCTGAAGAAATAAGGGAAGAACACTCTGGCCTGTGTGTGTGGTGGACAGTCAGAGGCCTGGAGGTGGGAACATGCAAGGTGTATTTTGGGGGATAGTGGCTGGTCCAATATAACTAAAGAAGAGAAGGTTTTTATTAGTCTGATCTAGACAATTTAGCACTTGACAGTTGACTGCTTACTGTTTTTGGGCAGAGCCCTGTGTTTTACTTCCTTTTGCCACACAGGATGCTAGCACTCAGCAATTGTGCTGAACATGACTGAAGGGGCGCATTTGCACCTGCTGTTCCCTGGGCCTGGGGTGTTCTGATATGCACGGATCATTCTTACTCCCCTCCTTACTCTTACTTCCTTTAAGACTTTAACCTCAACTGTCACTTTCTTAGTGGGACTCCCACTATTTAAATAAAATGTAAAGGGACTTGAGCACTCTATGCAAAAAGAAACATCCTCTTTCTTTCCCTCCCACACACTTCTTCCTGTTTTATTCTTCTCTTTAGTACAAGTCACCATCTAATATATATTAAATTTATCTTGTATATACAAAGTAGGGCAAACGTAGGTTTACAGTTGTTTGTATGGAAACTAATATAATAAGCAATGAACAATAATACAAGAATAAATTCTGTGTTTCATGTATTCACAACTGTAAACCTACTTTTGCCCCACCCTGTATTTACTTTTTTTTGTCTTGCTTACAGTCTGTCTTCTCCGTTAACACGCCGCTCCACAGGAGCAGAGAATTTTGTGTTATTCACTGCTGTTTTCCAGTTCCTAAAACAATATTGGACACTCCGCAAATATTTACCAAGCGAATGAACGAACTGGATTGAATGTATATACAGTGCTCTTGCCAACACAAGTAAATTCAACATTCAGGGGCAGGACCAATCCAAGGAATCCATCTTGCTACTGTTTCATTTTAGAAGAGGAAATGATGACAGTATTTGGTCACTAGGTAGGAAAACTTGGAATACCATGTTCATAAAAATAAATTGTCCTCCCCGATGGACAAGATATTTTCTCTAAGTGTCCCATATTAGAAATCTAGGACAGATGTCCGGCGATCAAAAAGATTAAGTATCTAAAAAAAAATTTCTTCAAGAAAACTTTATAAAACAATCAATGATTAACTTAATTTTGGAGTATTTAAAAATAAGATTGATTCAAGTGAAGGGAAATGTAAAGTTCACCAAGTATAGAAGATTAAATGCTAATGAGATATTAGGAACGAGGACTATAGAGTCAGAGAGGACATTTCGGATGGTAAATTTACTGGTGAGTGTTGGGATTTGGTAGTTGGAAGGGACTTGAAAGGTCGTGGAGTCCTGATGCTTGACTCTCCTCTATCACATGAGCACCAAGTCCTGTCTCTATGTGTATATCTCTAGTGACGGAAACTCACAACCTCACACAGCAGACTATTCCATCTGTAAACAGTTCCATATGTTGGAAAGCTTTTCTATCTGTTAAGCAGTTCGCAACATCTTTACACTCATAAGTATATAGAACTGTTCATTACCATCACATTGGAGATTTTCATTCTTCCTCTGGACAACATTTCAGACTGTCAGTGTATCTATTACATCCCCTATCCTCCCCACCCCACCCCAGCTCCGATATGTCTCTAGAAACTTCAGCTCTTCTTCAAGCCAAATGACCTTGGTTTTGTTATTTTTCTGCAAAGGACACTGCTTAGGGTTCACTTGCCTTCAAGGTCAGACACCTCCGCACATGGCTCAGTTTGCCTATACTCCTTTTCAACTGTGTTCCCAAGAACAGGACATAGTATTCCAGGTGTCAGCTAAGGAGTGCAGAGTGTGGTCTCCCTCTTTCTAGATGCCGTACTTCTGGTAATGCACCCTGAGGTGTTGCACTGTCCTTGTCAGCCATGTTGTGTGCTTCCTCTCTGGAATGATCAACAGGACAATGAGCTGTGTCCTCAGAGATGAAAAATGATACTCAAAATTAAATGCATATTACAGTAAAAAATTATAAAATATTTAAAAGTTAAATGAAGTTATTTGCTTGCTACTTTCTCATCTGTATTTATTGTTATAAAGTTACAAGCTTTGGGGCCAGACAGATCTAGATCTGAAAGCTGCCGTCTGCCCCTTTGCAGTTGTGTAGCCTTAACCTCTGAACCACTGTGTTCCCATTTATTAAAGGGGATAATAATACCCTTTTCAGGATTGTCAGGGAGAGGAAATGAAATCATGTAAGTAGGCGTCTAGCATATAACAGATGCTTTAAAAGATAGCTTCTGTAAAAATAATAAGCATTATTATTATTCCAAGAAATATCTACTAGACGATTAAATCGCCCATGATGGGACTTCATGGCATGATTATGTAGCCACCTCGTGTACCCTGGAAGGAGTCTAAAAATCCTATGGGAAGGAAGTCTGTCTGAGAATATAAGTGAGTCCAGTGTGCAGAGTCCCCAAAGGCTACCCTGAGCTACTGCAATGGTCCTTGCCATTTCATTGCCTTTTACATCATGGTGGCAGATGGTCACCAAGCTTATCTTTCTCTACTGCTCGTGCTGCGGAGCCACATGTCAGCACAGTCTGCATCGAGTCACTGAGGGCGGCCTGATGGTGCCATTGCAGGACCGGAAGCACATGCATGTGCCAAGGACAGGCCCCTGTCTTCCTGTATGAAATCCTTGCAGCCTGTGTGAGTGGGAGCAGCTTAAAGGAAACATGCAGGAGGTGTGGAAGGGGAGCTGGAAAACCTGGAGAGCTTATTGTGGTGGATCTGGCCTGGCCTGACTCCTTTCCCTGGGGGCCTGCAGCGGCTCTATACCCTCTTCCAGCTCTCTTCCCTGCTTCTTTGCCAGGCCCAGAACCTAGCTATCCACACCCTCCTTATAGAGAGTCTCCAGTGACAAACAAAGGCCCCTTACAGACCTTCCTACTCTATCCAGCTGTATCCAAGGTTACGGTGGGGAACTTGGAAACAGGACTTGGCCCTCAGACAGAGGATGCCCTGCGTGCCCGCTCACAGAGCTCACACTCATTCCACAGTGGCCAGTGAAAGGACAGACTGTTTTGTAACTGAACCGTGAGGGTATTGAGAGGCCATGTCTGTAGCATCCCCGCCACAGTGTTACCCAGGCTTCATTGTGCGGGTCCTCACTGGTCCTGAGAAACCAGTAAATGAAGACCCTGTCTGGGTAAACAGAGACGCTGATGAAGTTGGAGTGGAGAAAAGAATAAGACTATGTCTAAGCAAAGTGGCTTTTCCACTATCATTGGCAACTCAGCCAGTTGCCTCATAAAACTAACTGATGTGGTAGATATTTCCATTCAATTGACTGGTTGTTTGTACTGATCTAATCATCCGAGTTCATATGTGGTCAGAGTCTTCAGGAGAAGGGCAGACCAGACTCAAAAGGCAAGAGCTACACATTGGGGAAATGGAGGAGATAGGGTTTGTGTATTTTCCCATTTGCCTCTTCAAATCCTTAGTGGATTAAAACAGCAAGTACAGAGAACCAGGGCTGCGTCAGGGTGAAGCCTGGCATGGTTTATCCTACTCACTGCAAGCAGGGTAATGCCAGCAGCTCAGCTTGCTGGCTTCATAGGAATGACCAGTCATCTTGCATTCTATTCCAGTGGCATGACTGTTCTCTGACCCAGTGTGAGCATCCCATGGTCTGTGCTGTGGCAGCCAAAAAAAAATGGGGTAGGGTGTGCCTGCCTTTGCTGGCCCCCAGGGGCTTTGCCAGCCTTTAGAACTGTTTTGTGGTTTACAGTGTGGAGATTTTTTTCCCATCGTTACATAGTACACTCTAGTCTTAGGATCAAGGAACCTGGGTCCTTGGCTTAACTTTCTAACAACCCTAAAGCAAGTCATCATCCACCTTGGAATCCTAGTTTCCTCATCTATCCAATGAGTGAGATGGAGACGGTCTGGAAGTGTCTGTCAAAAAGAGCATCTTAGGTTCTGTGGGAAGAGGCCTTGCCTCTTTATCGCTATCTTTTACCTCAAAGCACTCAGCAGAAGCCATTACTAAATGAGCTTTGCAATGCTTTTGAACAGACGGTCATGTATGCCATGTATAGAAACAGACCTGTGCTCTCTATGTGTAATATATTTATAAAGTGCGCGCCTTTGAAAGCATCAAAAATAATCTCTGCTGTCAGGCTCTTGCCTCACCACTGCACTTTAAAGCTTCTCTGCTTATCAGTGGCTCCTTCAGATCCACCACGCTGCACATTCCTCAGGAGGTGGCAGGGCTGGTGGTGGGAGTGAGGTTGTTTATAATTTTTCAGAATAAAATGTCATTGGCCGCGCCTCTGAAACTGCTGACATGTTTCAAATGTCCACCACGGATGGTCTGCCCTTGGTCAGATGCGTTCAAGGGGCGCTTGGCTAGAACCTTAGGGTCCCCAGATCTCCTTTAGCCCCAGGGTCCCCATGCTGAAAAATTGAACCCTGTTTGAGCATTAAATCACATTTCTGTAATGCTCCATGCTTGAGACGAGATAAAAAATGTAATTTACAAGGTTGTATTTGGAGGGAAGAGAGGATAAAATCAGCCTTTTAATCAGTTTCCTCCTATGTGTGTATATGGTATTTCTGCACAAATATGTTCTTACCCTCAGAACAATGTGAGAGAAAAGAATACAAATGGATGGGATTAAAGAAAGTGATTATTAACTGTCTTTAGACTTAAAAAAAAAATACCTTAATTTCCAGACAAAGCATTCCCAAACAGGGCTCTTTGATTCCAGGTTGGATTTTGAGAGTGGAGGGAGGAGTCAGGGAAGGTATGTATGCAATGCCTGGGAGCTTCAGTAAATATTCATTAATTCAAGACAGGAATGAAAATCGTCAAAAGCATTCTGGACCTAATGACAACCAGAAAACAGCTCCAACGGAGTCACTATTTTCCCTGCTTTTAATATGTTTTCAGGCATAGTCACCTTGTTCAACCATTTTGAAGAAACTGAGATTTGTAAAATGTCATTTAATAAGGAACAAAAAAATTGTACCAGGATTTAAAGACCAGAGCTCTGTTAAGGGTTAATTGACTCAGAAGGGCCTTTACCTCAGGGGCAGCTAATGTCAGCCCAGCCCAGGGCAGGAATCTGGACCCAGGTTGCCTGCAGTGACATTCCTCCAGGGGAAGAACACCGTCAGATTCACAGTCCTTCCGACTATTGAGCCGAGCAGCATTCTGTCATTTCTGTCTGTGGGCCCTGATGTGTTTTCTAGAGCACAAAGAATATGTCTTCACTTACTTCCACATAAAACCCTTCAACCATGTGGAGACTGTTCTCATTTTGTTCCAAGACTTCTCGTTTCCAGGTTAACTCCCCAGTTTCTTCAGTCACTCTCCAAGAGAGGTAGCGTTCAGGCCCTCTGGCCACCTCTTCGGCCTCCTCTGGATTCCCTGTATTTTAAGATGAGTTTCCTCAAGGCGAACCTAGAGTTCCGGATGTGATCTAAAGCAGAATGCACAGGGAATATACACACACGTGCACGCACAAGGTCCAGACCCTCTGCTTCTATTCTCAAGGCCCGGGCTGGGTTAACTTCTTGGCCGCCTTGTCTCAAGGCTCACTCGTTCACATTAACTAGTTGAAACAATTGCCATGGTTTTTGTCCCTGACTTCCTGTCAGTGCAAGGCAGAGGTCAGGGATCTTTCATAATGACAATAAGAAGCTCCATGTACTAGTCCCCTCCTCTGTGTCAAGCACTGTACTTGAAGTGTGGCAGATGTTATTTAATTCAGTCATTATAGCAACTTGATCTTCCTTTTCTAGGTGAGAGCACCAAGGCTCAAGGCTCGGTGAGGCTGAATCACCAGCCGAAAGTCATAGGGAAGCAGTGAGGGCTGGCTTGGAAAGGAGCCTGAGCTCGTCAGATTCCAGACCCACACTTTCTCTGTAACACTGTGCTGCCTCGATCAAAGGTGCTGTTTGTCCCATCTGTTGGAAACATAGTCCACCTTAACATTCTGGTTCGAATCAGGAGATTCAAAAATTTGGGGGGGAAAAAGATTGCCCTTCCGTCTTCAAAGGGGGACTCTGAATTTCTGTTAATATTGATATCCTAGTATGGGCCTATCAGCCCACTTTTTGGGAAGATATTTATGTTTTCTAACTGTTGGGTATTTCCAGAAGGAGGTGAGGTTAGCAACTCCTACTAACATATTCAAGGAGCATGTCAAGGAGTGTTTCTTAGTGTTTAAAGTTGTGCTGATTTTAATATACTAGAATTTGTTTGTTACATTTGCTCCAGCTATTCTATTTTTAAAGCATAATATTATTTTTCTGAGCTTGTTTCTTAATACAAATGATAAATGTGTTAGAAAATACTGCCGCTCTATTATTTTCTTGAAGCTACCATCTAGCTTCTATTTGTGGAGCACTCCACAGTCCATAATGCTTGCCTACCTGTGCTCTGTTTACCTTCCTATCCATCGTTACCGTCATCGGCAGTGGAGGAAAATGAGCTCAGGGAGTTGACGTGACTTACTTATCTCAAGATTCAGAGTTATAAAGAAGCAGAACTAGGAGAGAACCTACCTCTGACTACCACCGCATTGTTCCTTTCTTTCTCCCAGTGGGCCTATTGATTAATAGGGCTTTCTATCATTACACCTCAAATATGAGATGTGTTTCATGACAGTCACTTTGGGAGAAGTTAAGTACTCAGGTAAAATTGAATAAGCTGCCGACTGTAGTATTAAACCTGACTAATTGATACCGGCAATGGAAGAAACATTGCATCGGGAGGTTTCAGTGGCACTGCCCACATTATATCTGCCCCTCGTTATCACCAGCAATCTTCTCAGAGCAACCCTGGCACATGCGTGGCATCGTGGAGGGCGCAACCCGGACGTACCCTAGACAGTGCCTCAACGCCTAAGAGACGAGGAAGGATGGAGCCAGATACTGCGGGGGGACTGCTGCCCAGTGCCTCCTCCTATGCACAGAGCCCCATCGCCCTTCCGGCACCTTGCTGACCTCCCTTACTGGTGTCCCTGACACCTCGTGTCCCGGCTCACCCTCACCTCCTGTTTGGCTTGCCATTGAGGTTGCCGCTCCAGCCGGCGGCGTGGCTCCTGCCCTGTGGCCTGGCTCTTTGGCAGGGCTCCTGGATGATCAGACACTTGCGTGACTGTTGGTTCCTTTGGCTGGGTTCCCTAATCTCTGCGAGCTCTCTTCCTGGCTTCAGACCCTCAACGGAACCCAGACTCTGCTTCTGGAAACATCCAAATAGTAGCTCTCAGCTCCCTGGTGAGACATTCTTGACAAAGACAGACTTTCCTATAATTAAGGAGCTTTGGCCACAGGGCTGTGTGATCCTCCAAAGTCACAGCCCCTGGGCTCTGCCAGCCAGCCAACTGCAGGTAGGGTGATCATATATTATAATTTATCATCCACATTGGGGCACCTTAAAAGTAGAAGGGCATGCTATTAATAATTTCACCTGTACAGTAGGATAAACAAGGGCCATCCCTGGCCAGTGGAGATATATCCCAAGTTGTAGTCAGCCTGACTCTCCACTTAAAACAACACTGCGCATTGCTACAGACGAACTCTGCACCAAGCACCGCACCAGGCACTTTACATCCCTGTCTCATTCATTTAATTCTTACAACAATCCTATAGGTATAATATTGTCCTTATTTTGTAGAGGAGGAAACTGAAGCATAAAAAGGTTAAATAATTTGCTTAAGATTACATGCAATAAGTGGTGGACCCAAACCTGACTTCGAGGCCATTGTTTTTAATCCTCCCTTTGGGTTCTGGCCAGTATAATAATGGAATTAATAAAAATGAAATCTCTGGTGGAGAGATGATAGAGAAAGCCCCCAAATTAAACATGAGTTATGTTCCAGAGGAACACTTGTGCATTGGTGGCTTAGAATTTGAAATGCATTTTCCCACAGAGAAAAAAAAAAAGGTCTAAAATGGTGGTTAGGCTCCAAGACCAACCAACAAAAGTCAATGCAGACTATAATTTCATTGTGGTCTACTCCTCTAGGTAATACTGAACTGGAATAGGAAGCAGAAACCTAAGGTTTGTATCATAGTTCTTTCACTTATTGGCCATGTGACCTGGGGGACATTACTTAACTTCTCTGTGCTCAGTTTTGTCATCAAAAATTAAGAAGATGTCTAGCTTCTAAACATTACAAGAATCATAGGAGATAACGTACATAAAAGGCCTTTAAAAATAGCACTTGTAATATTATAGGTACTGACCACCACTGACGATATTGCCAGAAGGCAACTTAGATTTCCAAGAACCCCAGCCCTGACCCTCAGAGTGGAGACAAAAACTCCTCCGGCCAGGTGGGGCGGTGGGAGGGTGGGTAACCAGGCCCAGGCAGACCAGGGAACCTCTGGGGCAATGTGTCCTCCTCAGGTGGAGCTGGTGGCACTGGAAGTAGGGGGAAGAGGGGCTATAAAGGGAGAAATGTGTAGAGGGAGGAGAGCACAAAGAGCAAGGAATGGTTTAGAGTCATGAATACCTGGATACATCAAGAATGAATGAGATGGGGAAGTTTGGAGAGTTTGAAGAAGAGGGTAAACCTGGGCCTGGGTCTGGAGCAGAAGGAAGCCACTGAGGCTCCCAAACAAGAACTTAGTTTAGGAGGGCTGGAGGGCTGTTATCTTGAAAGCGTTTTGCAGGATGAATGGAGACAACAGGAGACCACAATCCAAAGGTGTGTAAAAAGGTTAGTCAAGCAGTTCAGATACAACAAATGACACTCTCCTTTGGCTGGTAGTTACAGGAATGGAGAAAGAACAAATGCAAAAGATCTTACTAACTCAACGTAGGAAAGATGTCAGCTTCCCCTTAAATTGACTTGCAGGTTTAATGCAGTTCCTATCAGAATCCCAGGCAGGTTTTTTTGTAGACATAGACAAGCTTATTCCAAAATTTAGGTGGAAAGGCACAGGCCCTTAAATAGCTAGAGAAATCTTGACAAAGAAGAAGAAATTGGGAAGAATCACTCTACCCATTATTAAGGCCTGCCTCAGTATAGAAGCAATGTGGTGTTGGCGAAAAGATAGACCCATAGTTCAATAGGTCAGAATAGAGAACACAGTAATAGCCCACTCAAATGCACCCAACTGATTTTTGACAAAACTGCAAAGGCAAAGCCTTGTAAGAAGGATAGCCTTTTCAAAAAATGGTGCTGGAACAATTGGATACCCACAGGCCAAAACATGAACCTTGACCTAAGCCTTATCAGAAGTAAACTCAAAATAGATTATGGGCCCTGGCTTGTGTGACTCGGTTGGTTGGAGCGTCTTCCCGTATAAACCAAAAGGTCATGGGTTTGATTTCCGGTCAGGGCACATATCTAGGTTGTGCATTTAGTCCCCAGTGGTTACACCTGAGAGAGGCAACCAATCAATGTTTCTGTGTGTGTGTGTGTGTGTGTGTGTTTCCCTCCCTTCCTCTCTCAAATCAATAAGCATGTCTTTGGGTAAGGATTAAAAAAATAGATTGTGGACTTAAATGTAAAATGCAAAACTATGAAACTTTTTGAAAAAATTTAAAGAAAAGCTTTGGGATCTGGTACTAGGCAATGATTTAGTTCTAAGGCTTGATACCAAAAGTATGTTTCATAAAAACAAAATTGATAAATTGGACCTCAACAAAGTTAAAACTTTTTTATCTGCCAAAGACCCTGGTTAAGAAGTAACAAGACAAGATACAGAGGGCAAGAAAATGTCTGCTAACCACATATCTGACAAAGGACTAGTGTATAGAATGTACAAAGAACATTTAAACTTTAGCAGTAAAAGCATCTTAATCCGATTAGGAAATAGGCCAAAGACATGAGCACACATTTCACTGAAGAGGTCATATAGATGGATAAGCACAAGAAAAGATATCACCATTATTTGCCACTAGGGAAATGCAAATTAAAACCACAGTGAGATATATGTCATGCAGTCATTTCTAATTTTGCTGAGCCACACATTTATGGCACACACTGAGAGTCTGGTTTGTAGGAATTAAAAATTTAGTCAGGAAAAAAGCTCAGTCCACCTCAGCAACCATCTCTTAAGGTGACATGTTCTCTTCTCATTTTATCATATAAATTAGGTGCTCTAGTGATACTCCCAAAATTGGAGATCCACAAAGGTCTCTAGAGGCATTGCTCACACATGCCATATATAATCCCAGAAGGATTTAGTGACCTTAGATAGTAATTTGATAGAGGAGTATCTTTAGTGTCTGTGAAAATTGGTACCATTTGACACCATAAGCAGTCAAATAGCAACAGCTATATGGGCTGGAGAGAGCCTGGGCTACTTACCAGCTGTGTGATGTGACAAGGGACCTTTCTTTGAGACTCAGTTTCCTCCTCTGGAAATGAGAATATAATTTTTACCTTACAGGGTATTGTGAAGGTCAAATCAAACCCCACAGATGTGAGGTATCCAGCCTTGTTCTTGTCCTGGGTATGGATATTGTTTCTGCACACAAGCCAAGGCTGCATTCTCTAGGAGGGATTTAAGTGACTTTCTTTCTGGAGAAGTTTAATTTTGTTAGCCATATGGCCAAGGATATCTGAGACAATCCCATATGTATTATTCTGTGTTTCTCTTCTCTTAAATATGCTAATGCTTGTCCAAGAATGTACCTCAATTGAAAAATTCATCACTATAGCAACCAGAAATCTGTACCAAGACATTCCTGCTACCTCTCAGGGGTCTCCCAGTTGTCCTCTCACTTTCTGACACGAGACTTAAGAGTTCTGGGCACTCCTGGAATGTTGATCTAAACCATACCAGGCCTGCATAGCACAGCTTGTACCCAGCCTGGTCCCTACCACTTTTTTTAAGACGGTGATTGTTTTACTTTTTTATATTCATTGTCACAGACCTCAGAGTAAAGTCACTCTATCTTTCACAGCCTGATGTCCTGTGATGCCGTGTGTGTGTATGTGTATAAAACCGAATGTGTATTTTGACTGGATATGCTTTGAAAAAGCAGTTCTATTCTAGGTCAGCAGCTTCAAGGATTTCTCTGTTAATAAGCCCTCATCTTTATCCAGCTACAGCAGTGCTCTGCTAAAAACAGAGCGAGGTCATTCATGTGTAAATGGAAACACACCAAAAAGAATTAATACCAAATGTACATCAAGATCAAAAGAAAAATAAACTTCTCAATGGAATACTCAGAGCTGTGCAGAGACTGTTGGTTACTGATGGTTCACATAAAATTGAAGGTCAGAGCATGTTTCAGTAAAATTCTTAAAAAGGCAGGAACCAGCCAGAGGCTATGATTTGAGAATCCCACATGGATGATTTCCCAAAAAGCCAGCTGAATCCTGAATTACACTGGGAATAGGCTCCATCAAAACAGTGTATTAAATGCAAAATATAACTTGGAGCATCAAGATACATGGAACTTGGGACTTTCAACCAAAACATTTTCATTTAAAAACAAACAAATACACAAAGTATTGTAATGAAATATTTGACCACAAACTGTACTTCGATGAATTTTCAAAAAATATGTAGATACCTCATGACAAACCATTCTATTGATGGGCATTGTCCAGTGAGTCTACAGAGGTAAATGTGGCTCCTTAGTTCTACATATATTCACTTATACCTCCAACCATATATTCATTCAGGAAATTGTTATCGAACATCTAGAAGGTGCCAAGGTGAATTCTGAAAAAAGAACAGAAATAGGCTGGTTAAGAGTAGGAGCTGGAGCCAGAGACACTCAGCTTACATACTGGCTCCACTGCTTGCAAACTGAGTGATGTTCAACAAGGGAGTAAACCTTTCTCCGCCCCTATTTCTCTTCTCTAAAATGAGTATAGTTATACTTGGCTTGCAGGGGTGAATGGATTGGATGAAGTAATATATATGAGATGCTTAACCCAATGCCCAGCATGCAGTAAATGTGCTAAGGAAAATGGAGGAGCAGGGGGAAGTGGTACTCCAAAAATCAATACTCCCTAAACTGAAAGATTGCTTGGTCTTGCTTCCTCCTTTTTTAAAAGGAAGCTACAAAGGTGCCCCCAGCCATCCACATACCAATACAATGAAAAATACAGTTGGTAGTCAAGGAGAAGGGCCACCAGGAGGTGGGACTATGCAGTCAGGGTTAGGCGACAAACCCAGGAGAAAAGAAGCCCTAGTTAGCTGTCAAGACTGAGTTCATCCTCTTCTGCCTTTTCTCCCAGGGACCATGTGGGGAAATAGCTTCCTCTTATCTCTACAGGGAGGGGTGTTCTTGGACACCTCTGGACATCCAGATGCCTCTGACCCAAGAAGGATTCTGGCTCCCTGACATATTCACACCTTCTGCTGCCCCACCCCTTTCTTAATTTCCTCTCGCGCTGGAGGGAGCTAAGTTGTGGGAAGTGTGCCATGGATAGGCCTGGTCTTGGCCAACAGGGCAAATAAGGGTCAGGGGAGGCTTGTGGTTATGGCTTTGTATGAGGCTTAAATAGAACACTGCTGTGGAGCATCTGGCAGCAAAGAATGAGAGATGGACTCAAATAAAGCTGCCATATGTAGCAAATAAAAATACAAGACACTCAACTAAATTTGAATTTCAGGTAAATAGACAAATCATATTTTGATACACGTTCCATGCAATATTGAGGACATACTTAGAGTAAAAATTATTCGTTGTTTACCTGAAATTCAAATTTGACTGGGTGTTCTATTTTCCCTGGCAAGTCCACTCAGGAAGGGAATTAGGAGAACATCCTCCAATTCCCAGCGCTTCTGTCTAAGACCAGCTAGGAATCAGCATCCTAGACTGTTCACCATTGCCTTTCTGCACATACACCCTACAGTGGTTAAGCCTCTGGCCCAGTGCCCATGAGTAGACATTGAGTCAGAGTCTCCATTGCACAGGGCATAGTGCTGGGTGCTAGGAATACAGAGAGGAATAAAACAGTCCCTGATATAGGGACCCACATACTCTAGAAGGCCAAAGTCCAATGGGACAATAATCCCAATAAAAATATCAATAGCAATGGTCAATATTTATTGGGAGTTTATTGAGACATTGTTCCAGGCACTTTGCAGATTATTTAAATCTCACAACTACCTACCTTACGAGGTAGATTTTTTTATTAACTCTGCCTTATAAATAAGGAAACTGACATTTATAAATAAAGTAACCATATAATTTTTTATCCAAATTGGGAAACATTTTTAAGTGAAAGGGATTATTATCTGTAATTTTACAGAATAACAGGTGTAAACTGGAACTGACCCAGGACACCAGGACTATGGCATTGATTTATAAGAGATAGGTCTAGGTCTCATGGGTAGAAAATGGCAGCGGGAGGACTTGAACCCATGCAGAATGTCCCCTTAACAGGAGCATTACAGAAGGAGTTTATTTAGATGAATTCCCTCCCAGCAGACTCAGATCGCTCAAGATGGGTCCTCTTATTTTGCTTTCCATCATGTCCTTGGCACTTAGCACCCATGCATAGAGTGAGTGCCGGAAAAACCCATGATGGAGAAATGAATCTGGGAAGTCTTCATGGAGAGGATGGGACAGGAACACAGCGTAAGCTATAGAGAAGACTAGGGCAGGCACCTTTCTGTTCCTTGATCTGTCTCTCCTCCCAGATGCTTAAGGACAGGTAAACGAATGAGGGCCACTAAGTGAGCTAAACAAGTGTTCCGAACCAAAATGTTGGGACATGAATAAGGTAAAGTCATTCGAGGTGAAGTCATGAAGGGCTCTGTCAGCTCTTGCCCATCTGTTTTATGTGAACACCCAGGGGCCCACTGCCTGTGCTGACTGTCTTGGGTCCCCCAGATTGACAATGGGCCACCTCACTTGGGTCCTGACCAGTTAAATGCCCTCCACTGGGTTCTCTGGCACCAGGGCTGCTCAGTCCTCTGTATAGAGCTGAGTCCCAGTAAGTCCTCGATTTCCCCAACCAGCTTAAGCCTACTTTCCTCAGTGTTCCCACCAGAGCCCCTAGCCCAGGGCTACCCCTGCAAAGCCTGCAACTGCCCTCTCTCTTTAGGAAAGTTAGGCCTGAAACAATCCATTGCAAGCCTACACCCTCTTTAAACAGGAATCGTGAGTCTTTAAAATAACAAACAAACCCCTCCTCCTTGCTGAGGATCAGCTACCCACTTTTTAAGAAGAGAAAGCAAATTTGTAGAGGTGGAGGGACAGCCTCTGGCAGCTCAGTCCCATTCCTCTCTCTCCAGAAAGATGTCATTAAACCCAGTTGACTCCTGCCTGACAGCTGTAGAATGAACAAGAAAGGGCTCTTCCTGACATTTTTGTTCGACCCACAGTTTAACTGCATGTAATTGAACTAACAAGACTGTAAGCTGAGGTCATGGGCAATATCTTGTAAGTGTAAGATCCTTTTTTGAAGCCCTAAAGTCTGGCACAGTGTTTTACATGTGGAGATCTAATAAACATACTTGATTCAATTTGACTGCTAAGGGTGTACCTAAATTTAAATACTCTACATTACTTCTGACATCAAAGTGTCTGTTAGTCTGGGGCAGAGAGAGGCCTAGCAGGCACTTAAACTGTGATCTTCAAAACTGGGAAGAAAAGAAATGCTAATCAATTGCAACATGCCTGTCCCCTTTCTTCAGTCTTCCTCCAACTCCAGGGCTTTACCACTGTGGAGCTGGTGACCTTGGTTAAGTCCCTGAACTTCCTGCAGCTTCAATTTCTTGGTGCTGAATTAAGCAGACTTAACAGGTGATCTGAAGGTCCCTTCCAACTCTGACATTCCAAAATTCCAGAATTCTTGTTGACCAAACAGTGGAAACTAGGAATAGAGTATGGAGTAGAAGTTTGGGGGTGAGAATGAGGTGGCTAGGAAGGAGAAAATACATATAAAATTGGGAAGGGAAAAAGCCCTGGGGACAAAGGTGTACTTTCGTCTAATCTGGTTCTTGCTAAGACAACATCATCTTGCCACGCCATACTTGGGGTCCAGATGACGCGCACACATCTGGCCCAGCCTTTCCTCTCCCATGTGTGTCCATGTGTGGACACATTTGTTCCACGTGTTGTTTGAAGCGCAGGAGAGTGATGGGACTGCAAACTAAGGTCATGGGTGATGTCTTGTAAGTTGAGTAGGGTAGACGTAGCTCCACATGGAGTTTACGAAATAGAAAAAAAGTAGATGTTTTAAAACACAAAAACAAAAACCACTCAGTTAAATATGAATTATGTACTGGTTGCTCTGGAACTATGTAACAAGTACTCCCTCCTTTTGGGGACGAGGGATGGCTTCCCAGAAGAAGTGACTGGAGGTGAATCACACAGTGCCTGGATTTTTTCCAGAAGGTCTTTCTGCCCCTAATTTCTCCTAACTATAATTGATCCTGGAAGACCTTTGAAAATACTAATTTCTTGCCATCATTTCCTTCATGGAAATTTTGCAGTGGCCTCCTTATGTGTAAGCTTGAGTAGATATTCTTCATTCGGAGCCTCATCTAGACTGTTGCTCACAGGATGGACTGTTGTTCTCTGGTATCCAGAGCCCCCCCAGAGGCATCCCAGACCCTCTTCCATGTACCCAAGAAAAGAGATGAGAACCAGAGCCTTACCATTTAAAAGCTGCCCATTCCTGCCCTGGCTGGGTGGCTTGGTTGGTTGGAGCGTTGTGCTGTGCACCAGAAGGTTGCGGGTTTGATTCCCAGTCAGGACAGGACACATACCTAGGTTACTGGTTCCATCCCCAGTCAAGGTGCATACTGGAGGCAACCAATTGGTGTTTCTCTCTCACATCGATGTCTTTCTCTCTCCTCCCCCCTTCCTCTCTCTCTCTCTAATAAATAAAAACATATACTCGGGTGAGGATTTAAAAAAAATGCACCCATTCCTGCCCTACCCTTGAATCAGGTCTGCTGACATTTTCTTTTCTTTTTTTAAAAAATTTTTTTAGATTTCAATTACAGTTTACATTCCATATTATTTTGTATTAGTTTCAGGAATACAGCATAGTTGTTACACAATCTTATATGCTTTACAGAGTGTTCCCCCTGATATTTCTAGCACCCAACTGGCATCATATGACTACTGACATTTTCTATTGCAAACAGCAGAAAACTCCAATTCCGAAGCTGTTTAGGAAAGGGCGAGGGGAATATAAGTTAGAAATTAAAGAGATCTGTTAGATATTATATCCTCTAACTCTAAAACTAAGTGTGTCTGAGTGTTAAACAAGCATGTTCTTTACTAGTTGTCTACATCCTTTATATAGTATTTATGACTTCCTCCTCCTCTAAGGAGGTGCTCAGGAATTTGACCACAATCCTTTGTGCCATCTCTATCACTGAGTCATAGTCCTAAATGTATCTGCTGAAAATTACTTCTAAAGACAGCACTGTGTGCGAGATGAGGATTGAGCAGGTTCCAGTAATTGTGATGGCTGCCTGTGAATGAATGCTGTTCTTTGTAGGAGACATTTCAGAGAAAACTAGGTAATTTTTGAGCTGCAAAACCTCAGGATAATAGCTTGAATATTATCATCCCTTGTGGGTGGAGGGAGTGTTAGTCCCCAAAATACACTACATCATATCCGACAACTACATTCCCTGGGGCCACACGACAGAAACTCATGAGAATTAGGATATCTTATTAATTTGCATCATAAAATAGTGTCCGGAATTCTCAACAACAGAACAGAGCATTGTGTCCTGTTTTTTGACAATCTATCCTGTTTGAGGTTACAGGAAGGGCTGTAGAGAGGACTTCTCTCTGCTGGACTCTGAAAGACAGAGGAGCAGGGTGGGGGGAGGACATTTCAGTCAAAGAGAGAGCGTGCGAAGGCGGGAGGGGCCGTCTTCAGGGAACTGAGGAGGGTGACGGGACTACAGAAGTAGTGTTGAGGGAGGGTCACAGAGAACCCAGCCTGCTCTGCTGTGGACCATGGTCTTCACTGGAGACAAACATAATTATGTCTGCATTTTTTGAAAGGCCATTTGGCAGCCATCAGGGAGGCCAACTGAGGAGACTCCTAGTCCTAAAAGTCCCAACAATGTCACTGCTCTGCCACCTTCCCAACTCCTTCATGTTTGATTCCTCAATGAGCCCCTCCCAAATTCTTTCAACAAATTTTTAAAGAGGGTCACGTTCAGAGTTTCTCCTAGGGTAGCCCCAGAATTTACAGGGAAATCTCCTGGGGTCTGCACTTAATCTCTTGAGAGCCTTTGTTAACCTCCAATGTCAGAGGACCTGCAGAAGGCTGGTCTCCAGACAGGCCTACCTGCCTCCATTCCAACCATGGATATGGTCGTCTCCCTAAGCCCTGGGTCCCATTGCTGAATTCTGTGGATGTAGATGCACAGGTGTAATGCATGAACACCAAAGACGTCTCAAGTGCCAACAGAAGGATGAGAATTGGTGATGTTTTTTTTCCTTTTGCTCACCTGTATTTAAAAAATTTCTACTTGCAGTGTCACTGGTTCAATTCCCAGTGTAGGGCACATGCCTGGGTTGCAGGCCAGGACCCCAGTAGGGGGTGCGCAAGATGCAACCACGCAGATACTTTTCTCCCTCTCTCCCTCCGTTCCCTTCTCTAAAAATAAACAAATAAATCTTCAAAAAAATAAAAAAATAAAAATTTCCATTTGCAGTACTTGTATAATTAGAAAAAAAAGATAAATAAAACCAGGTTAATGAGCACCCAGTATTTGCAAGTACTGAACCAACTCATGGAAGAAATGAGTTGCCCCAAAAGGGTTACATACAGCAGGGAAGTGCCGTTGTTTTCAGCAGGAAAGAGAGGCCTTGTAACAACAGGAAGCTCTGGGAGGCCACGGTACCCAGGCTTCCAAGCAAAGCGGTCTGGAAACAATGGCTGCCTGTGGCTCAGGAATATTGGGCAGGAAATGAAAGGATGCTGGGAGGGGGGTTGCCGGGAGGAGCTGATAAGCGCTACCTGGCCCTTCTTCACATAGACCTCGTGGGCCACCAATGGTTGTTTTTTCTAAATGCTCCTCATCTTTCATCAGCAAAATTGATTAAGACCAAAAAAAAAAAAAAAAGAACCCATAACGCCTTTAGGAAGCTGAGCCTCCTGGGAAACCAAAGGTACAATAAGCAAGAGGAGGTAGTTCTTGCTCTTTCGGCACAGACACATCAGTCGGGGAACTTCAGGTGAACTCAGCACCATTTAAAGCTACGTCCCTTGAGGACTCCAGCGTCCATAATGATAAAAATAGAATTGGGGTTAACCAGAGTCCACCTATACCAAATGATACGTATGAACTTTCTGAAGTTAACACTTACATTTATTGAACACAAATTTCCATTCCGATGGGTGGAGCAAGTCGAGGAGTCATTAACAGTCCGAGTGAGAAAAACAAAACTAACAAACAAAAAAATAATGCTAATGTTTTGCTCTAGAAAACCTAGATATAAACCAGAACCAGTAGGGCTGAGGACCTGAACATTCAAGAAGTCAGATCTGCTCTCCAAATTTTTAGCCCAGTTCCTCTTCCCCAGTTTCACCTAGGAGGTCTACAGGTCATTGGATGTTAGATCTGAAGGAACCTTAGCAATCATCTAGACCCAGAACCTGCTCCCAGGACAGAGAGAACTCTGAGGCTGGGAGTGGGCTGGTGTTTAGTGGAGGACACACAGGTGGTTCTTGTTGCTTTAACTGATATTTACAGAGCTCCTCTGCCTGTGAGATGCCTGGGGCAACATGAAGAGAACAGTTACTCTCCTCCAAGGGCTGAAATGTAGTACCTTGGAGGTTAGGACCAGAACCCAGGTTGCTTAATTTTTTTGTCTTAAGTCCTTTTCCCTCATCAGGTTGCTCTTAGACATGAAATTGCCTCTGCATTCTTCTGCTTTCTGGTCTTCCCCAGGCCTGGTATGTGCCTGTTTCCCGAGTGTGGAGGTTTTGCTTATAAAGTGTACTGGGAAGTGCATGAACTTGAGATTCAAACTCCTAATTGTACCCATGCTTTGCCATTAGCTGCTTGGTCATGAACGAGTCGTCCAACTACACCGAATCTTAGTTTTCCATCTACAAAATAGGAATAGTGATTCCTACACATCAGGGTTGTGAGAATTAAATGAAGTAATGGTTGTTAAGCATGGAACATCACAAAGCATTTGGTTAGTGCATCCCATGATCACCACTAGGCATGCCAAAAAAAAAAAAAAAGAAATGTAGATGGCCTGGATACCTCAAACAAGGGAAAAACTTACATTATCTTCATTCTTAAGATGACTGATGTTAGTGAAGCATATTATTCAAGAAGCAGGTTTATTTTCCTTGTTAGACTCTCATTAACCCACTCAGCCCCGGTGCCTGCTGCTGCAGAACTCTCTCGGGAGGCATACGTGGCCATCACCGGTGAGGACTCCATCACCGAGGAAAGGCCTCCACCTGTGCCATCCCAAGGAGCAGGTGGTGAGAAAGAGAGGGGCTGCTGTCCAGGAAATAAAGTCTTGATCTGATGGTTCAAGCTGACTGTGGTCTTCATACAGTTAAATTGAGGATTTAAATGATTTATTGGCAATGAAAAGGATATTGCTGCTCCCAAAATGGGCCTGGGAGTATGCTGGGGATGACTGAAGGATCTTTCCGTCACCCATGAGCAGCCTCATGGGTGAGTGATGCCAGCCCCACAAATCCCTGGAGAACAAAGTCAGACAGTAGGGGAAAAAAAAAGTTTACACATTATGCAAAGCCTAGCAGCCTACATCTATAGCAACAGGACAAAATCCTTCTGCATCGTTCCCATGTACGAGGTGAACAGGGCCAGCTCTAAGCCCAAGGTCTCATGGGGGCTCCTGGGAGGTTTGTTTTCCAAGTGTGAGGTTTCATCACACCCCACCCTTTTTCTCTACTCCGCACCACCCTTCCTCGAGGCCACAATCCCCTCCCTCCCAGAAGCGCCTGTGACAGTCCCTCCTGGGCTGTTTCCACTTGCTCATTAGCTCACTGGTGATGTGTGGTCCCAACATATTTCCACCCCGAACTAGCCTCTTATTTTGGAGTCAGAAAGACACTACCTTTCTTAAAGAAGTTTCAGGCAACAGCCAGAAAAGAGTGAGGCTTCTCACCTCCTTTTCATCCTTGACAAAGCATAAGAAATCCTCTCCACTGACCCTAAAGGGGTACCTTATTTTTTCTTTTTGGAGTGATATGTTTATGGTAAGTCTTTGCCCTCATATTACCCCGTCTCCTCTACCCACCTTTCTCAAAGGACTATTTCATTAAAGGGAAGAATTCCAGGGTTATCCCTGATGAGGCAGCTGAAGGTCTAGTCCTAGAGCTGCCTGGATTAGACTTTATTCTACAGGCAGTGGGGAGCCACTGAATGTTTTGGAGTAGGAGAGCTTTATCATCAAGGCAGTTTGGGAAAGATTTGTCTGGCAGTAGAGATCAAGATAAAACGAAATCTTCCTAGGCCACCACTAAAGACTCCCCCAGTTTACCTAATCAAATGCTTCTCTTCCCCTAAACTGGTCTAGTCAGCATTCCTAAAATTCACCACATTATTTCTTGCTTGCTCTCTTGTTTATACCATCCCCTGTTTCATCCCCACCAGAAATTGGGTGATATTTACTAAGTGCTTTATTATTTCCCACGTGCTTAACCAAGAGTTCTGCATGTATTATAGAATGTATTGCACTTCACTGGGTCTTATCATATCACACCATAGCATTTCAAATCACCCTATGAATCCTTGTCAGAGTTCTTACTGCATCGCTTTGATTTGTCCTTTTTCCCCCCACTTATATCTCACAATGTTGTGAGCCCCTCAGGATAAGGGTCCTGTCTCAGCACTTTCTACCACAGTCCCCCTGTACAGATGGTTCTCAATAAACACACACCATTTCCTTGTTCTTGTTCAACATCTAAAAGCCTTGCCTGACTTTCCCCACCATGTGTAATCTTTTTAGAAGAACTTCTATCACATTTTTAGTGCTTCTCTAGGGCCCTTTAAGTATTTTGCTTGATATTTTCATACTAGCCAAGTTACTTAATACCACTGAGCCTCAGTTTCCTCCTTTATAGGGAAGGGATAATTCTTCCCTCATAAGGTAGTTGTAAGCATCTCATGAGGTACAATTCATGGATGACAGTGTAGCACTCGGGGATTGGCACACAGCAGGTGCACAATTATTGTCCATTCCCTTCTTGGCTTTTTGAGGGCAAAGATCTTATTCCTCCTTTTGTCCCTTGGGCTAGGTAGTTCCTCAATACATCTGCTTCGGTAGAAGGAGAATCTTCTGTCATTGGGAAGAAGTACAGGTATTGAAAGCCGAGACCTAAGGACCCATCTAATTCAGGGTATGGACAAGAAGGGGAACCTGGCCACTTCTACAGGAAACAGCTGATGGACCTGGCATCTGAGACCCTGGAATTGAGGAGGGGAGGGGATTCCAGGATGTAATCTACCATCAGGAGCCTTGCCCAGCAGCAAAGCGGGGTAGTTCTTGGCCACACCAGGCCAGCAGGTTAGGCAAATACCTGTATTTAACAAGGAGTAATTACCTCAACAAGGTCATTGGGAAGGACCTCAACAAACATTTAGAAATTGCCTCACTGACTTCAGAAAGCCCTCCAGCTTCTTTAATGAAACTCGTTTTTCAAAAACCTGTATCTTTCTTTAAAAAATTATTTGTTCTACATTTTCATTATAAAAAAATTAGAAAAGCAAAAGTCATTTATTTTCTACCACCTAGACGTAACTACTATTAACATTTCACTGGGTGTCATTTTTTTATCATTTAAGATATTGGAAAGGGTAGAGTAAAACAGACAGTCAGTCTGTACTCTATATTTGTGTATCTTTTATTTTTTAATCTTTTAAAAAAGTGTTTTAGTTTTATTCAAATATAATTAACACACATCACTGTGTAAGTTTAAGGTATACAGAATAATGGTTTGACTTAGACATGTTTTAAATGATTACCACAATAATTTTAGTTAGCATCTATCATCTTATATAGATACTATAAAAAGAGAAAACAAAATAATAAAAGTCTTTTTCCCTTGTGATGAGAACTCATAGAATTAATAATTTTCATATATATCATACAGCGGTGTGAACTGTAGTTATCATGCTGTGCATTATATCCCTAGTGCTTATTTATCTTGTAAGTGGAACTTGTACCTTTTGCTTACCTTTCTGCAGTTCCCTCTTCTGTTCCCCCTTCCTCTGGTAACCACAAAACCAGAAGTCTGATCTCTTTTTGTTTGAGTTTGGGTTTTTTGTTTGTTTGTTTTTTGAGATTCCACATATATGTGAGATCTTATGATATTTGTCTTTGTCTGGCTTAGCTTATTTAGCATAATGATATCAAGGTCCATCCATGGTGTCACAAATGGCAGAATGTTCTTATTTTTTAGCGGTATATGCATGTACCCCTTCTTTATCCATCCACCTGTCAATGGACACTTAGGTTGTTTCCAGGTTCGGCTGTTGTAAAAATGTTGCTATGAACAGGGCAGGAGTGGGGCAAGGGGATCCATGCAGATATCTTTTTGAGTTACTGTTTTTATTTCCTTTGGATATATTCCCAGAAGTGGAATTGCTGGATTATATGGTAGTTCTATTTTTAACTTTTGAGGATCTGCCATACCATTTTCCATAGGGGCTGCACCAGTTTACAATCTCACCAGCAGTGCACTGAGAGTTTCCTTTTCTCCACATCCACTCCAGCAACTGTTGTCTCTTGTCTTTTGGATCATGGCCATTCTAACAGGCCTGAGGTAATATGGCTTTGATCTCCCAAACAACTATACTGTGAGCAGCTTTTCATGTATCTGTCGGCCTTTCCTATTTCTTTTCTGTCTATTTTTAAATTGGATTATTTGTTTTTCTGCTATTGTGTTGTATGCATTCTTTAAGTATTTTGGATATCAGCCTCTTACCAGATACATGATTTGCGTATTTTTTCCCATTCTATAGGTAGTCTTTTCACTTTGTTAATTTTTTCTTTTGCTATGCAGAAGCTTTTTTAGATTGATATAGTCCCACTTGTTTATTTTTTATTTTGCTGCTTGTGCTTTAGGTGTCATAAGCAACTGTCATTACCAAGACCCATGTCCAAGAGCTTTTCCCCCAGGTTTTCTTTTAGGAGTTTCACAGTTTCAGGTTTTCTGTTTAAATCTTTAATCCATTTTGAGTTAATTTTTATGAGTAATGTAAGATAGAGGTCTAGTGTCTTTCTCTTACATATGAATATCCAGTTTTTTGAGCACTCTTTATTGAAGAGACTGCTTTTTCTCCATTGAGTTTTCTTGACTATCTTGTCAAATATTAGTTGATTGTATATTATGGGTTTATTTCTAGGCTCTCAATCCTGTTCCATTGTTCTATTTGTCTGTTTTTATGCCAGTACCATGCTGTTTTGATTATTATAGCTTCCTAGTATAGTTTGAAAACAGGAAGTATTTTTCATTTTTTAATCAACATATGTTGCTTTTGTATCTTTTTAAAAAGGAATTTGAAAATAGATATTAACCACTAGGTGCTGAGCACTTAAAAGCTGTCACCGCCCCAACGTAGAGCCTGTGATGGTGGGATTGCAGGTATTTGAGCAGTCACAGGCCAGGCAACAGTTGGTTCTCCTCAAATGGTATCTCCATATTTGGCCACCAACTCATGGGACCTGCCCTCCTGATGGAGAGGGTTTGAGTCAGGTAGCTGTAGGTTGGCACTTTTTCTATTGTTCTTCAATTGCAGTACCGTGAAAAAAAAACATGGGCTTTGGAGTCAGGCAAACTGGGTTTGGATCCCAACTCTGGCACTTAATGTGTAATGTTGGGCAACTTACCTAACATCTCTGAGAATCAACTTTCACATTTTCAAAATGGAGAATTTTACTTGTTTCCTAAATTTTTCATGATTATGGAATGGAGAATACTGTTAAAAGGGGAAAAAAATAAAGAACCTAATACAGTACCTGACAATTAAGTGTTTTCTTCTTTGAGGGACCCAGATAACAATGAAAACCCATCTGGAGAAAAATGACCAATCTCCTGTTCAGCAACACACTTCAAGTGCTTACGTCTGAAAGGCTATTCTAGATAAATGAGGTACAGATCTGTCCTCAATGTCCCCAAGGATCTCATAAGTTACTAATGGAGACGACATAGGTACAGGCAACACCTTGCGCCTCTTACTGGGTAAGAGGAGGCTTGCAATAAAGATTTGTTGAATTGAAGATTTTATGAAAAGCTTTTAGAAAATGTAACATGTTCTTATTGTTCAAAATTCAAAAGTAAAAAGAATATACAATGAGAATATAATCTCCCTCTTACTCGTGACCCTGGCCCCAGCCTCCCGGTTCCTTTTCCTGTAGGCAACTAAAGTTATCCCTTTCTGCAGGGATAAAACTAAAGTTATATCCTTCCACAGATATTTAACACATATGCAAGTGAGTTGTTTATATAATCCTTTATTCTCTCTTTTTTTTTTTAAGATGCCAACAGAGCATTATATTGGTCTTCACCTTGTTCTTTTGCTTAATAATGTGTCTTGGAGACCATGCTTTATCAGTTCAGAAAAGTTTCCTCATTCTTTTTAATGATCATATAGTGTTCCACTATGTGGATGCTCCATTATTTATATAAGCAGCTTCCTATTGGTGGGCAATCTTGCGCTGTTACAAAAATTGCTACAATGAATAGTCTTGTTCATATAAAAATGTTCTGTAATTAGGGTAATGAAAATGTTCTGAAATGAGATGGTTGCTTAACTCTGTAAATATGTATACTAAAAACCACTTAATTGTATACTTTAAAAGGCTGAAGTTTATAGCCTTTGAATTATATCTCGATTTCTTTAAAGATTTAAAAAAAGAAAATTTTCTCCATGAAAGACAGCCAGAGCTTGAACATATTTAAAAATTGTTTCCCTTGGAAAATTAAAAAGCAGTTGATTAGCTTTTTTAACAAAGCAGAGAACATTATACTTTTAAAATAAATACCATAAACTTTCAAACTTTTCTTTAATTCTGCATTAGGCCAGGAGGAAGAAAATAGAAACAAGTTAAAACAGAGAGAAGAATCAGAGGAAAAATTGAGGGGGACAGTGACCTCTAGGCACACCAAGACTCACTGAGGCCAGGGAGGAGCATGGGGCAAAAGAGCTGGGATAGCAGGACAGAGGAAGGATGGGACAGATACAAAGAGCAGGGACTAGCAGAGGGGGAGAGAAATTATGGGAGCCGCTGTGATATCACTTAGATTCCCTGGGGTAAGCCAGGA
This sequence comes from Pteronotus mesoamericanus, assembly GCF_021234165.1. NCBI lineage: Eukaryota > Metazoa > Chordata > Mammalia > Chiroptera > Mormoopidae > Pteronotus > Pteronotus mesoamericanus. The sequence goes on along the minus strand of NW_026555095.1, from coordinate 667,974 downwards.
AGTTCTCTGCCGAAAATCAAGAATAATGGAGAAGTAACTGAAATCTGTACTACATCTCTTGGAAAAAATGCCATACAGTGGTTATTCACAGCACAGCAAAGCTTCTTAACTCTTCCCCTCTCCCCTGTGCACAGCACCAGATTCTTGGGGGTTTCTGTGCAGCAGCTCATCTCCCCACAAGTACCAATTCTTCACCTACTGGTGGCCCTCGGTCCTTTCTGTCGCCTCATTCAAGATGATGAGCGTATCCATTACACTCAAAGGTGTCCTCGGCCCCTTCACAGTTCCTACCTCCTGCTTCTCCTCTGCTTTGTCCCATTATAAATTAATTTGTATTTTCTAGAGTTTTATCTCAATAGAATCATATTCTGTGTACTTTTTTTGTACTGTGGTTCCTATCACCCAAAATTTATATCATGCCTCTTTATTTCAAATCATATTCCATTGTGTGTCTACACCACCAGACATTACTTTGAAGACTAGGAATGCAGGACCCAGGGGCGGGGCTGAAATCTAACCAGTATGAGACCTTCACAAAAGTCCAGAATGGGGAGAGAAGAGTGCCATATTTCCGTACAACACAAATGTAATTTGCACAATGAAAGAATTCGACTGTCATGACCACATAACCAACTAAATAAAGTAGTGCTTGTTCCAGTCTGTCTCCAGATCTGATCAGGTCCCGGCCACGCAGAGAACTGGAGCAGATTGGCAGACATTACTGCTGGGGGTGCTCAGAGAAATGATTTGACTGCGGGCTTTTTCTGCGCTAAACCCTTGAAGGGATTAGGAATTGATCTCATAGTATTTCTAAGTATAAATAGTACTTATAAGAATAAAATATCTTTTAGTTGTACCACGTTGGATGACATGAGACAGAGGACTTTAAAATGTTTATAAACAGTAGAGCGTAAATCAAAGACAAGGTTGTCTTTTCCATCAGAAACCACCTCAACATTTATTTTGTACTCAGATGAAAATGTGACGTTTAAGATTGCTGATCCAGGAAAAACAAAAACAAAACAAAAAAGGAACTCAGAGAACCATCAGTGAAACAATTCAAAGAAGTTATAATATTATAATAAGCGACTGTGTGTACCTCTGTAGGAGGAGACCAAGTTCGTTGGGTCCATGATAAATCCCACTGAACCAGCTCTGTGACTCCAACCCCAGCGTCACTCTCATGCCTAATTGACAATGGAAGCTTTCTTTCCAGCTCTAACTACTTAGCTATTTTGTATCAGGCTCCTACCCTGTCCACAATCATGGGTGTCTCCAGTTGAATTGGACCCCAGGGACAATGTCAAAAGAATTCTGAGACTTTACTAAAATCTTAGTAGCTCCTGTAACACCTCCCACCAGTATTACCCTTGCACCCTGCTACCCTGAGTGTGGGCTGCAGATTGGCAGTGTCCCTAATCACCTGGGAATTTGTTAAAAATGCAAATTTTTTACATCCCCCACCCAGCATTGGAATTTGCATGTTAACAAGATCCTAGTAATTTGTATGCTCATCGAAGAAGAGAAGCTGTGGTCTGGACGTGGTCTAGTGGTTGCTGGAGGCAGCTGCTGCTGCTGGACCTGATCTGGGGGCCACAACCTGGGAACCAGTGCTCTGGGCTCTACGGCTCCACGATTACTTAACAGATTAAGTGGATCCTGTCCCATTTACTGACGGAGAATCCCTATAACCTTCCAACGTGGCCTGAGGCAAGAATCCAGGAAAGCTAACATTCCTCAGGGCCTGTGACCCGGCCTCTCGCCTTGAGCTGTTTTAATACTGCCCCCTGTTTAAACAGAGCCATGGATGAGAGGTTCTAGGGCCTCTGTACCAAAGCCAGAGTAAATGTATGGCACAGGCTCTATCCGGGAATGTGTTTTGCCCACCTTTAAAACAAACAGAGGTTGAGGTGCTGCAGCAGAGAGTTATGGGAGTGTGAGGTCCCTCTTAGAGAACAGGCTGGTACAGGTTGGTCACGCTGCACCACCCCTTTCATGGAGTGTTCTTGACAAAGGCCCTTCAAGTCTGAGGCTTTTTTCCTTGAGTCCTTCTTGGGAATACTCAGAACCCTGGAGTCCACTTGTGCCCTGCGCGGCCCAACAACCATATAATCCAGCATAGACGCACACTGTGGCCAAGCACAGCTCCAGGACAGCTAACTTAAAATCCATTCACTTTTGGATTCCGCTGCCTTTGTGTTAGGAAGATTCACCTAAATGCATAGTAAGGAAATCTCAGACAGGCAAAATTACCTTCCAATAGAAACATTTAACCAAAGGAGGGTACAAAAGCCATTCTGAAGAGGAGAGATGAGTGTTGACTGGTAGGAATTTGGTCAGCTTTACCCCAATTGCCTATTGGATGGAGGAAGGCAAACTGGTCTCATAAGCTTGTGTCTCACAAATTATAAATTAACATCACAAGTAAGCTTCAAGTAGAAATAATAACTATCACTTTAAAATGCTTATTATATGCCAGGGTCTGTGCTGTTTATAGGTATTACTTTAATCCTAGCTATGAGGTTAACATCACTGTTATCCTCATTTTACAGATGTGGAAACTGAGAAACAGAATCCTTACATATTTTGCCAAGGTTGCAAAGCCAGTTTGGCACCCAAACCTGTGCTCTCAACCATAGGCCACATGTGACATGTTCCAGAGCAATAGCTTGATGTGATGGGAGTCAGCCATTATTGTGCACAACAGGGATTTTTTTTTTTTTAACCAACTTTTTTTAAGCACTTATTTGCTTGCTTGCTTGCTTGCTTATTTATTTATTGGCATGAGGGTAGGAAACACAAATCTGACTAGGAGCCCTATTTATAAAACAGATCAAAGTATAATTCTTCCAGTTGAAGGCAGCAGAGGCTCTGGACCCCTGCCCACTCTCACAACCCCTCCTCCACGACGCTCCGCTCCCACCCTGTATCACTCACAGGGAGTGGATCCACCTCTGTGGTCTCTGGCCTCAATATTGCCAATCCCAAGTCCCCTCCTTGCCCTCTTCCCACCTAGGGGAACTAAGAAGCTCCCCCCACCCCCGCCCCACTCCAGTCCTGAAAGACGGGTCAAAACATACCGTGTGCCCCAGAGGGAAATGGTTCTGATGGTGCATGGCCTTGCAGAGAGCAGAATACTTTATAAAGAATTTTACTAAGTACCTAAAATTATAGCTAGTAGTTGAAGGAAACGGCGGAACAGTTTAGAAAGTATTGTGATGGCGAATCCAGGAAGAATGTTGAGTCTGAACGTCTGCTGTCTACTCATGTACAAGTCCAGTATGGTTTGGAACTGTGCACAGGCATAATCATGTACATTAAGTATTAATGGGCTGGTGTTTGTTTAATCCAAGGGATTAATGGATTGGATATGTTTTGGGGAAGTGAGCACTGTGCTATCTCAAACACTAGTTCATGGAGTTCCCATACCACTTCTATGCCTGAAAACTTGAGTGCCCGAAGCTGAGGTAATTCTATACCAAGCCACTATCCACAGCACTCTCAGGTGGCTCTGTCCAAGGACCAAAGTGGCAAGTGACTTGCCATTTTCTCCATGCCATCCAGAAAGCTTATGGCTGCCATTCTGGGTCACTGAGCTTATGTGACCCAAGGAGAGAACAGCAGAGCCAGACTCTTCTACACAAGCACTGAATGTCTGGAGTGGCAGGAATTCAAGAGGCCATGTTGATCCCTTTTATGTGATCCATTCAATCACATAAATGACTATATTGAATGGACCACATTCGGTAGTGGTGGTGGGTGGGGTAGGGTGGTTCTCACCTTAAAAAGAAAACCCACTTTAACCTTAAATCACCTTTAACATTCTGGCAGATATTCTTCCAGTCTGCCTTCACAGTTTTTTTTACATAGCAATCTTGAGTGAGGTAAGTCAATTTACCTACACCTTGGTTTCTTCATTTGTAGAATAAACAATGGTTCTCCAATTTTATTGCACAACAGTCACCTGGAAGGCTTTAAAAAAAGTTTTCTTAAAGATTGTATTTTTTTATTTTTAGAGAGAGGTGAAGGGAGGGAGAACAAGAGGGAGAGAAACATGGATGTACAGAGAAACATCAGTTGGCCTCCTCTCGCACTACCCCCAACCAGGGACCAGGCCTGCAACCCTGGCATGTGCCCTGACCAGAAAGGAACAGGTGACCTTTCAGTTTGTGGGATGAACTGAACCACACCAGTCAGGAATGGAAGGCTTTTTAACACACAGATTGCTGAGCTCCACCTGCGGAATTTCTGATTCAGTGGGTCTAGAGTGGGGCCTTGGATTTTGCATTCCCAACAAGTTCCCAGGAGATGCTGATGCTGCTTGTCAGGAAACCACGTTGGAGAACCAGTGAAATGAGGAGACTGAGTTGTGGAATTTCCAAGGTCACTGCTGCTTTCAAAATTTAAGTGTTTGCATATTTTTCAAAAATTTAAAAAAACCCAATTCTTCAAATACAGGCGTTTTCTGAACTTTAAAAAAAAAAAAAAAAAACAACCCTGTGCTTTTTAATAATATAAAATAACATCATCCACCATTCACAAGTAATTGTTTCCACTTATAGCTCATATGCATTCCACACCTATTTCTCTTTGAAGCTACCTGGGTTTTTTAAAAGGATATTGTTAAAGAACAGTCAGACTTATATCTAATACTTTATTCTTTTTTCTTTGCCTTTACATAGTTCCATATGTATTGAAGAGCTGTGCAGAATTTATAGAGACTCATGGCATTGTGGATGGAATTTATCGGCTTTCGGGAGTCACCTCAAACATACAACGGCTAAGGTAAGCTAAAAGAATAGCCCCCAAAAGAATTCTCTCGTGATTCTTTCTCTGTCCATGTTTCTGTTCACAGGTGTTGGGGGTATTAAAAACCTGAGGGGAATGAGGGAAGGGTGGAGGGGCAGAAGATCAAGTGCTGATGTTTTCAGATGCCTGCTCTTAATCTAATCAGGAAATTCTCTGGTCTGATCTAATTCTTTCCAACAAAATCTCCTGAGGGCTTTTAATCTGTTTCTTCGTCTTATACTAGATTTACCCTCCTTGGGTGGATTTGATTGAACTCAAATGATTTCAATTACGAGTTAGGGAAATATGATTTATTATAATTCACTTGCTTACCCAAAGCTCAGTTAGATCCCATTACATAGTGTTCAAAACTTGGAGATGGATATGAGTTTTTCTGTTGGCACACACTCAACATTGTGATATTTCATCTGCTGGAGAATTCAGAAGTCTGCATGAATGGGCATTTCTCTAATTGAAGCTGGTATTTTAACAATTATTGATAGAGGAATGATTCTTAATTCTATTAATTTATCTTAAGCAATTCTAAAATTTATCCTCAAATTCTTTGGAATAAACTGCCATCATATTGAATTTACAGTACAATAATTTCACAGAAAACACAGGTATGTGTGCCCTCGCTGGTGTGGTCAGTTGGTTGGAGTGTCACCCCATAACCAAAAGGCTGTGGGTTCAACTTCAGGCCAGGAGACATACCTAAATTGTGAGTTTGATCCCTGGTCTGGGCATGTGATGGAGGCAACCGATCAATGCTCTTCCCTCGAATAGATATTTTTGTCTCTCACCTTTCCTCTCTCTTTCTCTATTAAAAAAAAAAAAGCAATGAAAAATGTCCTCAGGTGAGGATTTAGAAAAACCCTACAGATATGTGTATTTATATTTTATATGTATTACTTATAAAATAAAGGGAGTATACACATATTATATATAGAGTATACAGGTTGGGACAAAAGTAGGTTTACAGTTTGTATAGAAAATAAGACAACAATCAATAAATAATAATACAAGAATAATTTCTGTGTTTTGTATACTAACAACTATATATCTGCTTTTGCCCCACCATGTGTATATAATGTACAACGCACATATGCACTATATAATATATATACTGCTTTGTGACTAAAACAATAGGTTATGTACTTTAACATGAAAAAGAATGTGTTTTATTAGGTGTTGTTTTTCTATATTTATTATATGTTTTTAGTTATAAATGTAGTTTTAAAACAATAAAAACATTCTTGTTACAAAGTAAGTATGTAAAATTTACCATATTTTGCCATCTATAATTTGCATCCACATTTTACACACATTATACACGGGATTATTATACCCATTATTATATCCATGGTATGTAATTATTATACCCATGTATAATGCATATCCTTATTTTTCCCTCAAAAATTTGGGCAAAAAATGTGCATTATACACAGCAAAATATGCTCATAGATTGTGCGAGTAATTCATTTTTTTGTCTTCTTTTTTTCTATTTGGTTTTCTGCCCCTCCTTTTCAAATCTCAGTTGTAAATTGTACTAAATGAATAAAACAACTCTTTTATTCCTGGAGAAGTGATGGCTCTAAAAAAAAATAACCAGTTAATTGCAACCACGGATTTTAACAGATCTATGTGCTTACATAATTTCACTAATTAACTAGTGTGGCATTTTTTAGACTTTCAATAACAAATACTTTTTAATGGTTTACTCTTAGCTTTAAAATATACTACACAGTAGTTGACATTGTGGAAGGACACTTGGGCGATGGCCCTTTTTTTTTTTTTTTTTTTTTTCCATTTAAGGACTGACCTTAGTCTCTACAAGGGAAACTTTTGGCTAAATAAACAAATAAGCTTTTAATTGTTCTTGTTCTGCCCTCTTAGAAAAACACATAGCTATGAATTTATGAGGTCATTGGTTTTCTTTTCTAGGCCCCACTCAATTTTCGGGGGGCGGTTCTGACAGCATCAGGGGCTTCCCTACCCCTATTAAAAGGGCAGAACCAGAGTCCAGGAGAACGGGCAAGCTGTTTTGAAATGCTGGCTCCGGGAGTCCCATTGGCTTTGTCACTATTTGGTTAACCAAGTGATACTCTCATGAAGCCTAACTTCTCTTCTGTATTAAAACTTAAATTTGACTTTTTTAAAACATTTTTAATTGCAAGTATGTATTAGTTGAGTCAGGTATTCGTGTAACCTTGTTAGGAAATATTTTTTAATTAGAAACAAGGCCTGGAATCTGATGACATTTCCAAACACCCCACTATAAGTTGTTTAACAAGAGATTTGTAAGGTCTTCTATCCTGTGGTAGTCACTATCAGGCAGCCTAGAAGGTTCCATGCTTCATCGAAGAGATCGTTGATTAGGTTTGAGTCTTCAGATAAAACAAGTTTGTTGGCATGAATATATGGAGATGAGTGGTAACAGTCTGATTCATCCTGGCTTTGGTCTGTCCTCCAAGAAAGAGGATTTCATTAGAACAACATTTTGGAAAAAGTGGAATGTCAACAGGCTTTTCTTTGGCAAACTGATTTCATATTTCCCACTGTTCGTAACTGGGACTGTGAACATAATGCCGTGAGAAATCCATTTGTAAATGGACATTATGTCTTTCTAATTACAGCTGCTTTCACAGGGAGGATCCAGACCTGAAGTGGAAGTTTTCCCATAGCTTCCTTTTGCGTGAAATAGAAGGTCTTTTTGTATCAGGGTCAATATGTAGTCAGATCAGCAGTTTAGGGTCTTTTTACCCCTAAGCAGCCAAACAGCTTCTGACATGGAACACAGGTTCCTGGGATTGTTATGTCTCTGTCTGTGTTGTTTCAGGCAAGAGTTTGGCTCAGATCAATGTCCAGATCTGACAAGGGAAGTGTATCTCCAGGACATCCACTGCGTGGGCTCACTCTGCAAGCTCTACTTTAGGGAGCTGCCCAACCCCCTCCTGACTTACGAGCTCTATGAGAAATTCACGGTAAGTGTTTGGATTTCCATTATGGTTCCTGGGTAGAACTCATGGATGAGCCAAGGAGAGTTTCAGCATTAAAATAACAATAACAATACTTATCAGATGAATGGCATTATCGTAGTGTGGTGATGGACATGTCCATCATAGAATGGTATAGTGAAGAAAGTAGGGTAGTGAGACTGCTAAATTTTTCCTTTATTAAATTTTCAGAATCATGTTTGTTTGTTTTAAGGACTGGGTTAAATTATCTCCAGGTTTATTTGACCAAGTGTATCTTACTGCTTATGGAAGAAACTAAGAACCAGAGAAGTGCAATGACTGGCCCAAGGTCACACAGCAGGACAGGAACCTGAGACTACATGCCATACCCACTGCTACTTTATTTTGATCAAGCTATTCCCTCCAAGGTTTGGGGGAAGTGGTAGGCAAGTAGAGAAGTAAGAGAGAACAAACAGAAGTCAAGGGAGAGCTCAGAAAGCTGGAAAGAGAAAATAATCTGGAAAAAGTGCCCAGAAGGAGTGCAGGATAGGCTGACGAGTTGAGTTGGTGGAGGGTAGCTAGACAAGAGCAGAACACCTAAAACAGCTGAATGGTCACCAAATAAGGCACCCATAGTAAAAGTAGAACTATTTAAAGGATGCCTATAGAGATAGCATTAAAAACAGGGCTTGAACATTTAATGCAGGGCTGAAGGAGGAGAGTTGGGTTTAACCAAGTTTGAGTGTTAGCCAGCAAGAGAGGAGTGAGGAAGATGAGGGTGTGTACAAAGGAGTGACTGAAAAAATTGACCATGAAATTTTATCTATAGGAAAAGAAATGAGGGCAGAAAGCAGGTGTATAGCAGTGAAAAGATCAATGGATTAATCATCCAGTGAGGTCAATAGGCTGCTGGAGTGGGGTGGTCAGAGGGGATGTTTGAAATTAAGATTATGGAAGAGTTGCAATTATCGGTAAAGACCAGATGTAGGCTCTAACCATAGGAAGGAATCTCTCTTACGGCCCCTGTAATAAACTTATTTTGAGCATATGGAACGTTCTTCAATTTGAAATGATACGAAATAAGTAAAAGCTTTTTAAGAATTGCACTTGGGCCATTAAAATATATTTAAGAGTTTTTAATGATAGAGGAAAACACTCATAATGATAATTGGAAAAAATAGATATACAATTGTATATTAAGGCATGGTTAAAAAGAAAGATGTTCAAAAAGAGTAACAACCATTTATTTCAACGATGGATTATAGATTTCCTTACTTCTTTCAAAATAGTATCCACTAAAAATACATTATTTTTTAATGAAAAAATTGGGCCAAACCCTAAAAAAAAAACCAAACATATACCGGCAGTGGTTAGAGGACCCTAAGAAATCCAAGGGGGTGGGCAGGGGAAAGTGGTGGGGGGAAGGCGGAGACAAATGTATTTGAAAAAATTAATTAATTAATTAATTAAAAAAAAAAGAAATCCAAGGGGACCTTGAGATCTAAGACTGAGGCAAATGAGCCTCCACTCTGAGAAGCTAGGTCATTAATAATGGCAGGCTCTGTGCATCGGACCCCAGAGGAGTCTTTCCTGGGAACTAGGAGGAAAGGTTGTGTGTGGGCCTCATGTGCATCTGCCAGATTATCATCACTATCACCATATATGAGTATTTCCTCATTTTAAAAGACAATAAAAGGCAATTTGGAAAATAGAGGAAAGTAGGAAGACACCCTTGGTCTCTCCTCTTAAAGACCAAAGACAATTACAATTAACATCTGGATATTTCCTTCATTTTTTTTTTTTTTTTTTACTCTTTGCATGGTGTTTTTGTTCTTCCAAATTAAAATTGTATTTCAAAAATAAAGCAATGCAAAAAAGTATAAAGGAGAAAGTATAATCACCTGAAACCCCACAAGCAGGCATATTTGCTATTAACATTTTAGGAGACATCCTCACAGATCTTTCTCCCTCTTTCTCTGTGTCCCCCCCTGCCCCGCCCCCCTGCCAACACTGTATATTTTCAGTTTGTTTTTTTTGCCAATTTGAGTCAAAATATATCTTGTTTTAATTAGTACATAAGACTTTATTGTTTGCTTTCTACATAGTTTTAATCCTTTTATCAGTACAATAGTATCATCCTTGACTATGATAAAATAGAACATCATCATGTTAAAGAACTGAATGAACCTAACTTATTATAACTAAATTTCATTCTGTAACAGTTGGGGGTAGATAAGAAGGCTTGTCTAGAAACTTCAGAAACAGAATTCTTATCTCTGCTTCTGTTCTGTGGCACTGCTAATCATTCTATTCTCTTACAGCAACAGAAAAATAACAAAGCAATATTATTGTCAACCTGTCATCAGATTTTAAGGGAATCTAATGTTATATTTAAACAACTTATTGACACTAAAAAAAATAAGAGTGTTTTGTTGTGACAACTGACTTATACATAGGTAGAACCTAGTGAAGTTAATTATGTTGAAGAATTTATCATTTAAGAGTCCTTTGAGCTCAGTAATGAATTATACTATAAGCAAATGTTTGCAGGGACATGGAAATAGCTCTATTACATTGTCTCACATTCTTATAATGATTTACTTAAACCCACTCGCACAATTAAAGTAGAATAATATCTCAGTGGAATAATGGAATTAGAAAAAATTACTGGAAAAATAATCATGATTAATAGTTGCTATTTATTGAGTACTTACTATGTAATAAGCTTGTTACAAATATTATTTTGTTGGTTTTTATTTTCTCTTTTACAAAGAGTAAATTGAGGCCCAGAGAGGCTCTTGCTTGGTGTTGTACAAGTGTATAGCTGGTAAAAAGAAGTAAAGATTTAACATACTGTCTCAGAACTACCACATTATTTTAAAATAGAGTTAACAGCTCTTAAATATGCTCAGGTATTAAATGACTTTATATAAGATAAAGAAAGTATCCTAAATTAATGAAGAAACAATTAAATGCATTAGAAAAATTGAACAACTGTGGGGAGACTGGTTTTTTCATAGTTTTCTGTTAGAAGTGTAAATTGTCTGGGCATCCAGAAAGCCATTTGAAATTACTGCCAGAAAGTCCTAAAATGCTCATATTTTTTATACAGAAATTCTATTCTAGGATTCCATTCTAAGATAATAATCAGATGTGCAAAATAATTGATTTGTGAGCATTTTATTGCAATATTATTTATAATATCGAAATTTTGGGAGTATCTATGTGTCTAACAATATAGGATGGGTTAAATAAATGGTAATAAATCTGTTGTTTTCAATCCTGTGTATCTGTGAAAAGTCACATTTCTGAAGCATATTTAATGGCCACAATACAAAATAAAATAGAATAAAACAGTATATGTAACTAAAGAGGAAATGATACCAGAGTTCATATTTGGTGCTGGGAAGCCTGGGAAGATTGCTTCTTTTATGCTTTACATGTGAGTAAGTTAATAGTGGTTATGTCTGGGTAGTGGGATGGGTGATTTTTTGCCCTTCATATTATATATTAACTTTGAGTACATGCATTAGTTTCATGTGGCTACTGTAACAAATTACCACAAACTTGGTGGCTTAAACAAAAGAAATTGAGCCTGTCACATTTCGAGATTCCAGAAGTCTGAAATCAGTTTTACTGGGCTGAAATTAAGGTGTCAGCAGGGCCATGCTTCTTCCAAAGGCTCTAGGGTAAAACTGATTTCTTGGCTCTTCCAGCTTCTGGTGGCTGCTGGCATTCTCTGGCTTGTGGCCACATCACGCCAATCTCTGCCTCTGTAATCACACTGCCTTTTCCTCTCTGTCTCTGTCAAGTCTTCCTCTTTCTTCCTCTTTTAAAGATACCTGTGACTGCATTTAGGTAAAGTCAGCAATGCTAGTGTTCCCTGCAATGGAGGTATGGTCCTCAGTACCATCCTGGAAGTGTGTCACAAATATGTCTGCCTGGCATTTTCAAATGCAAAGCAAAATGTGGATTCATTCACTTACTCGTTTTATTCATCAAATGTTTGTTGGGTATCTACTACGTACACTATATACGGCAGGTATAGCTCTAGGTGTTGGGAATTTCATGGTGAGCAAGACAGATAAAATTCTTACTCTTGTGCAACTTACATTTTAATGAAAGAGACGAGACAATAAACAAATTTAAAGCATAGTTCTGTAAGTGTTAACCAGTTCAAGGTCCAGGTGCCCAGTGCTTCAAAAGGCCAATATTCAAAACATAAGGATTTGGAATAAGGAAAGGTTTATTGATTGAGAAGGTGACAAGCTGGAGACAGTTGGGGGTTGTGGGGATGGGGAGGAGGCTTAGAGTTTCCGTAAATCCACCTTAAGAGAACCCAAAGTTCAGGTTTCTTTTATGTCCAGGGAAGGGAGAATGGGCTGGACAAGAGGTATGTGATGACTAACCGTAGATATCTAGGCACCAGCAGAAGGGCGGGGTTGGGGGGGCATCTCTAAATCTCTTTGTGTCCACCCCCCTCCTTCATTTGAGTCTAGTCTTGAGGCTCCTGCAAATGTTGGTGAAAAGCTCAAGCCTCTAGCAGAATTCCTGTAATAATTAGCATATCTATAACCAGAGCTATTCCTTGAAGGTCATGGGAGAAATGCAGACTAGAATTAAAACAGAGTCAAAGAAAGTAAGCATTTCACTATGTTACAGTAGGAGAACTGTTGATAAGTATTGTGAGGAAAATTTGTGCAAGTACAGGGAGGGAAATGATGGGGACTGATATTTTTGTTAGGATAAATCAAACCTCTCTCTATAAGGGGATATGTGAACAGAGACATGGATGAAGCAAGGGAATAAATTGGGCAACTATTTGGGGGAAGAGTGTGTCATGAAGAACATGCAAGTGCAACGGCCCTGGCAGAGGACGTGCCTGAGCTTGCTTGAGGGATTATGTGGAGGCCGCCATGGCTGTTGTGGAGCAAGCGAGGGGGAAATGATGGGAGACAAGGTCTTTGCAGATGGGCCAGATCCTATAGTCATGCTTGCTTCCACAGTGTGACAAAGACAGATAGGCAAAATGACTGTGTGAAAGGACACACAGTGGTTGCCTTTGGAGACTGAAGTCCACTGTTGAAAGGAACACTTCTTCTGTGTATTCCTTCGGTTGCTTTGCATTTTCAAAATTATGTGTACGAGTTACTTTTAATCTGATTGCATAAATAATTTAAAATAAAAATTGTAATTTTTAAATGAGTAATACAAAATAAAAGTCAAAGGCTGAGTCACAGCTGGGGTATAGTTGGAAGGAAGAACCACAGGTTGTTTGTCCATGCTGCTGACAGGGCTGCCTAGGCTAAAAATAAGTTTGCAGTGGCCTGACTGTTCCAGGAGAGAAACAAAGATCTAGAGAGCTTCTGAATAGGATTGGAGTGTGATGGGGAGAGGCTGTGAATAATAAAATAAACGCTAATCCCACATGGGAGCTACAGGCATCAGAGGGTGAGCCCGCCCTGCCTCTCAGAGAACGAAGATGACTAACAGCTTCCTCAAATATTAAAGGAACTTTCCATGTGGTCTGTTAAATTCATCTACACCTTTATTCCCTAGATACATTTTTAGAAAGGGTGGGTGTGTGTGTGCAAGCTTTGCCAAGCTCATCCTAGCTTTGCAGGGAGAGGACGAGAGGCCTCCCGCCCCTCCCCCTTAGCAGGATAGACTGTGGGAGGGTCCACTCTGCATTCCGTGCCCCACCTTCCCCTGGAGTTTCTCTCCCTTTACTCCCTTGATGAGGCTTTCCCTTGGCAGCCAGGGTCCTTCCCAGAAGTGTTTTCTGAATGTCCACTCCCGGGAAAAGAGCAGAGGTGTCTGGGCGCTTACTCCGGCCGCGCCCCCCCCCCGCCCTTCTTGCCGTTCTTGTCCTCGCCCTCTTCACCCTGCATTATCTCAAAAAGCGAAGACTGAGGCAGCGGTTGCGCCTATGCCGGCTCTGTCCCCAGGCTTGCACACCCACCAGCAGGTGGGGGCGCCTGTGACTGCGACCCTCCCACTCTCACCTTTCTCCTCACTTCCGCTTAGGAAACAAAAAATCAAGTTTTCCATGTAGAGAATTTTGATTGCCTTTAAAAACGGTAAGCTTTTGTATATATATTTTACTTTAATTAAATAAAAAGACAAAAAAAACCAAAACCCTTAATAGATAAAGTCCGGGCATGGAGGGAAATGGAGTGTAGTCAGTCGTTCAACAAGTCTGGAGAGAATGCCTGTGTGTCAGGCATGGGGACCCATCACATCCTGGCGCTTACAGAGTTTACATCTATCGAGGGAGACCGACAAAACAGTAAACCTAACAATTAAGCACATTATATAGTATAGGTAATGGTGGGGAGCGCTATGGAAAGAATGGAGACAAGTGAGGGGGGTTGAGAAGGCTGACTGGGGCAGCGCATTGGAGTTGGTTAGAACACAACAGACCCACCAAGTGTGGCCTTGCTGGGGCTGGCAAACAGAAGGTGTCCTGTAAAGTTAACTTCCTTCCACTTTTCTGTGCATAAAAATTCTCATAACTGTGAGTTTGAACTTCATCCTTTATGCACACACAGCAAGCAGATGACAACTAAATGCTGAGCAGAGGTGAACAATATAAGAAAAACACACGACAGTTAGGGTCTTATTTTAGTGGTATTGCAAGGGGCAGTACTTATCAAATTAAAGACTATATTTTATGACATACATGATCTCTCTGGAAAAAGTCCAGCCATTGTTAATATAATGAAAATGGTTTGAGCAACATCCATGTAACTTGACAGCCAAAGAGAGTGGACTGGAATGCACATGCATGAACAAAGTCAACTTCACTGTACTAGTCAGTGAGGGCTGAAGACGCTTTGAGTGAGCAGGTATACCGTGTGGCCGTCGCATTAAAAGCGACCGAGAGAGTAGAGCAACAAATCTGCAACAAACTTTGCATTAAGCTCAAACATTCCTTTGTGGAAACTATTCAGATGATTCAGAAGGCCACAACTATGGGCAACTGGTGATTGGCAGCTTCATCACAATAATGCACCCGCTCATGCATCATGTCTCATGCAGAGATTTTTGACAAAACATCGAACCACCCAGGTGACTCAGGCCCACTAAAGCCCAGATTTGGCGCCCTGTGATTTCTTGCTTTTCCCAAAACTAAAATCACCTTTGAAAGGGAAGAGATTTCTGACCATCAATGAGATTCAGGAAAATATTGATGGGGTAGCTGATGGTGATTGGGAAAACTGTGTGAGGTCCCGAGGTGCCTACTTTGAAGGGAACTGAGGCATCTGTCCTATGTACAATGATTCCTATATCTTATATCTTCTTCAATAAATATCTTTCTATTTTCATAGTATGTGGCTGGATACCTTCTGGACAGACCTCTGATATGGGTAGACAAAAGTAGGTTTACAGTTGTGAATGCACAAAGAGTGTATTCTTGTATTATTATTTATCCTTGTATTATACATTTTTTCATATAAACAACTATAAACCTACTTTTGCCCACCTGGTATATAAATGTAAAGCTAGATTCCAGCATGGAGAGGAAATACAAGACTCACATATGTGTGAGTCACATGTGCCTATGGATTCAGGGTCATAAGACTGAAATGAGCTCAGAAGCTCCTTTAAAAGTCTCCCTTGGTCTTGGTGTGGTAATATGGATCTATGTATATGAAAGAACTCGTGGAGCTATAGGTTAAGATTTGTACATTTTTAATATATATAAATTATACCTTAGACAAAAAAGAAAGCTGTGACTGCTGTTGACCTTGAATTTAGGTACTGCTCCCATGCTGGCAGTTCTGGAGCTCTCAGCCATGTACTGGGAGGGACCCTTGAGGCAGGGCACAGGCAGGACAGGTTCTCAGGACAGGGATGCAGGGGAATCTGCCCAGGACACCTGCATTGTGCAGAAGCCCTGGACAAGCCTGTGATCACAGTGCCTTTACTGAAATCCCTGCCTTAAGTGCCTTGGTCTAGAGGGAGGAGAAACACAAACACAAGAAACAAGAGAGAGCGAGACCTGGCAAGGCCACTGGGTCTCAGGGACAAAGCCCTTATCTGGCTGAGAAGGCATGCCTTCCCTGCTTCCCAGCATCTACAACATGCAGCTGCTGAGTAGTAGCAAGGTCATGGAACAGTCTCAGGCCAGATGGGAAGTGGCTGTCTGTACTCAAGAAGACAGCTGGGTAAACATGGAGCTACCTTGTCATCTCCACCCGGCCCTGTCTTCCTTTGTCTCTGTCTTTATCTACCTGTCCCGGGGTCTCTATGACTCATTCTGCCACACATGACACACTCAAGATTCTACACCTTCTTTCCCAGATACCCAACACCCATCTGAGGGTGCACAGAAACTTGAACAACCCACAAGCCTTTGCGTGTGTGCAATGCAAGATGCTTCATGTCGTGAACCCTCAGAGATTTCAGTTGTTTGTTTTTACTAAAAAAGCGTGCCTCTTGGAGGGACAATCTCTAGGCCTGGCTGGAAAGCTGCAGTACCACGAGCCTAACTAAAACCAGCCAATGCAGGTGTGTGTCCACCCTCTCAGGCGCTCACTGGGTGCTTCATGTTCTTATCTGCAGGAGGCAGTGTCACGTTGCCCAGAAGAAGGCCAGTTGGCCCGAATCCAAAATGTTATACAGGAGCTTCCCCCATCCCATTATAGGTAAGAATCTTTCGTGAAAGAAAGTCACAGCCTCTTGTGGGGGTATAATACCGCAGATGCAGGCTGGCATCATAAAAGTGAACAAATTCAGTGGACAGGGGCTTTCCTGGGGCATTTTGAGGTGGGTGAACAGGTCAGTTTTATCAGTGAGTTGATGTCTGACCATGGACATTGATGGGAAGGGGCAGCCCATGTCCTAGAAACTTGCAGGATACCCCTCAGAGTCCCACTCTAATTCTGATCACACAAGGACGTCCTCACAGTGATATCCTAGGTTCTTACCCGATTCATAGAGTAACCAAATCTATGGAAACCTAGGAACCTATCCTAGGTTCTTACCCAGATTCATAGAGTAACCAAATCTATGGAAACCAAGATGGTTTTAAAACATGGTTTCACTGTAGCTCTTGAGTATTGGGCATCAATATATCCCTTACATCATCCCATCTTTTCATTTCATTCTTACACTTTAGCCCCTGATCTTACCACCTTTCCTGGTCTTCTCTGAACCTGCCAATCTGTTACAGGTGGGACAGATTTTGGTGTGGTAGAACTTCCTAGCCATAATAGATATTTTTCATCCTTCTCAACCTACCCTAGGCCAACGTGCTGAGGGCCAAGAAAATTAGAAAATTACTTCCATCAATCTTAGTATCTTCCTGATATTCCTCCAAAACTCACACGATAGAAATATTTATTTAGTCTCTCAAATCCAAACTTAGAAATTATCTCCAGTTTTGAAATTATTAAAGTTTTGTACTTTGTAAAAAAAAAATAAGTAAATAACCATTGCAGGACCTTGGAATACCTGATTCGACACCTGGCCCACATCGCCTCCTTCAGCAGCAAGACCAACATGCATGCCAGGAACCTGGCCCTCGTGTGGGCACCAAATCTCCTCAGGTAACTTCCAAACCCTCACCTCTCACCCCACCATCCCTGTAGTGGGCTTAAAACAGCCCACTGATTAAAATGAAGACTGGGTTCTTCAAAATTGAAGCCCCTTGAAGGCAAACCTGTAGCTAAGTGATCTTTTATAACACATATGAATTAAAGGTGATTTTAGTAACCTAAGTTCTTTGTCTGCTAACCTGGAAACTGGGTTCTAAAGGCATTTCCTGGCTACCACAGGGATGTGACTGAAGTTATAGGTCTGTATGTTAAAATTTCTTGAAAACGCCTTTCTTGTCTATGTGTCTCATTGGCTTTTGTTGGTTTTGGTGGGGTCACAGCTGACTATAACCTGAATCAACTGCTTCATATGACTTTATAAATTATGAGCTCCCCCTCAGAACAATCAGGTGGGGGTAGAAGGAGATCCTTTGGAAATAAGTCAATTCTTATATATTCACTAATAGAGTGTTATAGTCTTGCAATATATAATTCCTGGTAATTGTTTGAAATTTGTTCAGCGTGTTGGGCTTCACAGCCTTTGGAGAGTCCCTTTAATAGGTCTTAATAGTTAAAATATTCACCCTGACCCGGTGGCTCAGTACTTTGGAGCATCATCCTGTACATTAAAAAGGTTGCAGGGTCAATACCTGGTCAGGGCACATACCTAGGTTGCAGGTTCAATCCCTAATCAGAGTGTGTACAAGAAGCAACCGATCAATGTTTTTCTCTCACATCAGTGTTTCTCTCTCTCTCTCTCTCTCTCCCCCTCCCTCCCCTTCTTCTCTCTTTAAAATCAATAAACATATCCTTGGGTGAGGATTAAAAATATAGGTATTCTACAGATTAACAAACCATCTACACTGAAGAGATGGGGCTTGTACAAAAGGCCCCCTGGCTCCCCCTTACTGCTCTAGGGTTGACTCACTGAACTAAATGTATTTCTTTCACGATTTAGGTCCAAAGAAATTGAAGCTACTGGTTGCAATGGAGATGCAGCCTTCCTTGCTGTCCGGGTCCAGCAGGTGGTGATTGAGTTCATATTGAATCATGTGGATCAAATCTTTAACAATGGCGCACCTGGGTCTCTAGAGAACGATGGTAATGGTTGCTCCTGGCATACTGCCCACCAGCCCACCCTTCTTTCTTGCCTTAATCATGGGACCCAAGAGTAAGTTAGGGTGGCCCTGGTTCCAGCTTTGAGTATTGGAGCTATGTATGTGCTGATTACTGTGTGTGTGTGTGAGCGCCTGGGGGTTGTGTGTATATGTGTGTGCGTGTGTGTGAGTATGTGTGTGTGCAGCAAAGATGTGGTATGTTTCTGAGTAGCTGTAGCATGTTTTTGATTGATTGCATACTTGGACTATCCTGTGAATGTAGCATGGTAAACTGTAATAATGTTCCATTGATTTTAGTAAGTTCTTAAACTGTTTGAGTTATTATCTAGAGTCACTGGCAACATTCTTCTCTTTAACTATTAGATTTCATCTTTACTTTCAGTATGATATATTTCAGAAGACCCTTATGCTTTCATCTTGAAGTCTTAAGTGAATGAGTTAAGAGGCAGCATGCCCAAACTCACATGTATATTCAGAATGCATTTTCTTTCCAAGCATTTCTTGAGTGCTTACTTTGTCCTTCCCTAAACCAGGCACCACGCACAGAAAAATGAGTGTATCCATAGACATGTGTATGCAAAGACTAGTTAGCATACCATCCAATTGGTAGCATAGCATACCAATACTAGCCATATTGGTAAGAAAGATATAGCTATTTCAGGCTGAGCATTATGGGGTGCAAAATATTGTATTTTAGTCCTATAGCTCTTTTAATGGACAGTGAACCCTAGGAATGAATTGGGTAATGTTGCTTGAACTCATGTAAACCCAGTTTGTAAAAACCAGAAATCCAGTTGATCAAGAAGCCTGGGAGACGGTGGTGGTGGAATAGGTGGAAATTACTCTCACCTTCTCTCAGGCCCGAACTGGAATTACAACTAAATTATGGAACAATCAACATAAACAACCAACTAAAGATTAGCTGAGCAGAAGTCTTATAACTAAGGACTTACAGAAGAAGCCACATGCAGGCTGGTAAGAAGGGTGGAGACATGAAAAGGGCTGGCCCTGCTCCCATGTGCACCAGCTGAGAATCCAGAGGAATATCTCAGCCACAAAGGTTCACTGTGAGGAATGTGGGGCCTCAGCTCCATGCCCAGCTCCCTAGCCTGGAGCACCAGAGCCTGGAAGAGGTGCCCATTTAACATCTGGCTGTAAAAATTAGCGGGCATTTGGCCCACTAGGGAAAGACATGCATCTGCTAGAGATCCAGGTGCCCTCTTAAGGGGCCAGCTCACAAAATCTTGTTCACTGCCACTCACCCTGGGCTCCAGCAGAGGGGGAGCAGCTCAGAGCAGACTATAGTCTTGTGAGGACAGACTGGGTTGTGTGGTTCTGGGAAGAGAGCTGAAGGGACAGCCACCAGGGTCCCTGTGCTGAGTCCCTCTCCCACACTGCCCACAGACACTATCTTTCCTGGGTTGAGCACTCCCCTCCAAACTGTACTGGAATGGGGGGACTGTACAAGCCCCACCCTCCCATTCCCATCACCCTGCCCAGCCAAGTTCACTGTAGAGAGCATCCTGTGGTAGAGACTTTCTTGAAGCCTCTTTAGAATGAACTCAGAAAAAAATCACAAATGGAGTTGTGTAGCTCTGGGTCAGAGACCACTTACCCTGCCCTTCCCCCCCAACCCCCCCACACACAGTGCTCCAGAGCACCAGTGCACTTGCAGTGCCCTGCTCCCTGAAGACCAGAGTGCCTGCGCCCCACCCCCCACTGCGTCCCAGAGTAGCTGCAACATGTTCACAGCCTGAGAAGCTGTACCCTGTACTCCATGGGCCAGAGTAGTGGCATCCCAACCTGCCATGGGAAAAGCGCTAGGTCCATCCTCTTTGCTCCCAATGGCTAGCACTGCTTAGCTTTGCTCTGAAATATTGTAAGCAGGCTGTGGCCATACTGGTCCTCCAGTACAGAATACTCTCCAGGAGGTCTGGGTAGACTCTGGGAAGAACTGAGTCGTTTGACTCTTGGGCCGGGCCATTTTTACCTCACATGCCAGGACAGTGCCACCATTCCTGTGCAGAACTCTCTTTTCACAGGCTAAATCTTGGTATGTTTGGGTCTCTGCTGGCCTCACCCTGATAAATCCCAGAGACCCTGCCCTACCACAAACAGCCACAGGCATTCAGCGGGTGGTGGCTTACATTGATGTACCCTGACACTATTGCTGAGTAGCCTCAACACAGCACTAGTGCCAAGTTTGAGTGTATAAGTCTGCGAACACCACTCACCAAGAGCCTCTATCACACAACTCACATACTGCTAGAGGCTTTTTCACATACTGACTTATCCTACAAGGTGAGGGCAGGTCTCAAGGAGATTTGGGCCTTTTGCTGACCTGTCCCTGGACTCAGTGCTGATGGAAATCAACCGTGGTGCACAGCTAGGAAACTGCCACACAAATCCAGGCCCAGCAGAGACAGCCATAAATGGTTGATCACTTTGTAGCTCCAAACAGGTAGCCCAGGAAC
This sequence comes from Pteronotus mesoamericanus, assembly GCF_021234165.1. Taxonomy (NCBI): domain Eukaryota; kingdom Metazoa; phylum Chordata; class Mammalia; order Chiroptera; family Mormoopidae; genus Pteronotus; species Pteronotus mesoamericanus. The sequence goes on along the minus strand of NW_026555095.1, from coordinate 647,095 downwards.
CCACAGTGGCTGCGCCTGACTTCAACCTGCACTGAATTCACTCCCAAGGGGCCCTAGAGCCAACGCACCTGTTGAGACCGCATCAGAGCACGATGAAATTAGCTCTACAAGTAGCACACACAAAGGGAGATATCAGCAGACACCAGACTCTCTTGGGGAAATTCAGCTTTGTGAAGCCAGCCCCAACTCAGCAGCTCATACATTGTGTTAGGGAGAGATACTTATAGCCAGCGGGTGGGGCAGCCCCACCCATGGATAGGCCAAGAGCAATCAAAACTCAGCTACAACAGGAGGGCTTACATAACCCACACAAAGGACATTCCAGGAGGACCTAGCTCAGAGGATCAGGGAGAGAGCCCCTCTGATCCCACAAACACCTACTACAAAAGGTCACCATACCAAGGCATAGCAGATCTCCCTAGTACACAGAAACAAATACAGAGAGGCAGCCAAAATGGGGAGACAAAGAAACATGCCTCAAATGAAAGTACAGGAGAAATCCCAAGAAAAAAAACTAAATGAGATGGAGGCAAGTAAGCTACCAGAAACAGAGTTTAAAACAGTGGTTATAAGGATGCTCAAGGAACTTAGTGAGAACTTTATCAAGAGATACTAGTAAGCATAAAAAAGGACATAGAAGCCGTAAAAAAAGAACCTGTCAGAAAGGAAGAATACAATATGTGAAATGAAGAATATACTAGAAGGAATCAACCAGCAGGTTAGATGAAGCAGAGAACCAAATCAGTGATTTGTAAGACAAGGTAGCAAAAAACATGCAATCAGAGCAGGGAGAAAAAAGAATTTTTAAAAAATGAGAATAATCTAAGGGACCTCTAGGAGGCATAACAACATCTTCATCATAGGGGTACCAGAAGGAGGGGAGAGAGTGCAAGGAATTGAGAACCTGTTTGAAGGAATAATGTCTGAAAACTGTCCTACCCTGGTGAAAGAAAAAGTCACACAGATCCAAGAAGCACAGAGTCCCAAACAAGATGAACAAAGAGGCCCACCTCAAGACACATCATAATTGGAATGGCAAAAGTTTAAGACAAAGAGAAAAACAGTTAACTACAAGGGAGCGCCCATGAGACTGTCAGCTGATTTCTCAACATAAACATTTCAGGCCAGAGGGACTGGCATGAAATACTCAAAGTAATTCAAAGCAAGGACCTATAACCAAGACTGCTCTCCCCAGCAAGGCTATAATTTAAAATTGAAGGTGAAATAAAGAGCTTCCCAGACAAGAAAAAGCTGAAGAAGCTCATTACCACCAAACTAGTATAAGAAATGTTAAAGGGTCTTCTTTAAAGAGAATAAATTTTTTAAAAAGAGGAGAAACATAGTTATAAAGAATAAAATGGCAGTAAATATGTACCTATCAATAATCACTTTAAATGTAAATGGCTTAAATGTTCCAATCAAAAAACATAAGGTAGCTGAATGGATAAAGAAACAAGACCTATATATATGCTATTTACAAGAGATCCACTCCAGAATAAAAGGTACACAGACTAAAAGTAAAAGGATAGAAAAAGGTACTTCATGCAAATGGAAATGAAAAAAAAAAGCTAGGGTAGCAATACTTATATCAGACTTTAAAAGCAAAGGCTATTATAAGACATAAAGAAAGGTATTACATAATGATAAAAGGATCAATCCAACAATAGAATATAACCCTTTTAAACATGCACCCAACATAGAAGCACCTAAATATGTGAAGCAAATCTTGATGGACTTAAAGGGAGAGGTTGACGGTAATACAGTCATAGTTGGGGATTTTAACACCCCATTGACTTAAATGGATAGATTTTCCAGATAGAAAATCAATAAGAAAATAGCAGCTTTAAATGACACTCTAGACTAGATGGATTTAATTGATATTTTAAGATCATTTCACCCCAAAACAGTAAAATATAAATTTTTTTCAAGGGCACATGGGACATTTTCTAGGCTAGACCACATGTTAGGACACAAAACAAGCCTCGATAAATTTAAGGAGATTGAAATCATATCAAACATCTTCTTTGACCACAATGGTATGAAACTAGAAATCAATTACAAGAATAAAACTGAAACTCACAAATAAATGGAGGCTAAATAACATGTTACTAAACAACGAATGGGCTAACATCATTGTTTAGTTACCTTGATGTTACCCCATTCATTGGTTTCATTGGATGTCCACTTTCACCACTTTTATTCAACATAGCACTGGAAGCCCTAGCCACAGCAATTAGACAAGAAGAAGAAATAAAAGGCATTCAAATTGGGAAGGAAGAAATAAAAATTTTTGTACAGCAAAGTAAACCATAAATAAAATGAAAAGACAACCTACTAAATGGGAGAACGTGTTCACCAATGGGGGTTCATAAGGGGTCAATTCAAAATTCATAAAGAACTAATGCTACTCAACACCAAAAAACAATCCAATTAAAAAATGGGTGGAGGACCTGAAATCAAAATTTTGTTACCTTGAGACAAACAAAAATGAACAAATAGCAACTTAAAATCTGTGGGGCACAGTACAAGCAGCCCTAAGAGGGAAGCTCATAGCATTATAGGCCTAACACAAGAAGCAAGAATAATCTCGAATAAACAATCTAGCTTTACACCTAAAGGAACTAGAAAAGAACAACACACAAAGCCCAAAGTGAGTAGAAGGAAGGAAATAATGCAGATGGGAGCAGAAATAAATGACATAGAGAAGGAAAAAGCAATTCAAAAGATCAATGAAACCAAGAGCTGGCTGTTTGAAAAGAAAAACAAAATTGATAAACCTGAACTAGACTAATCAAGATAAAAGAGAGAAGACCCAAATAAATAAAATCAGGGAAGAAAGATAAGTAACAACTGACACCACAGAAATACAAAGGATTGTAAGAAAATATTACAAGCAACCAAATGCCAACATATTGGACAATCTGGACAAAATGGATAAATTCCTAGAAACACACAATCTTTCAAAACTGAATCAAGAAGAATCAGAAAATTAGAATAGACTGATTACAACTAATAATATTGAAGCAGTAATAAAAAAAATCAAACCTGCCAACAACAAAAGTCCTGGACCAAGCAGCTTCACAGATGAATTTTACTGAACATTCAAAGAAGAATTAACACCTGTTCTTCTCAAACTATTCCAAAAATTTTAAGAGGAGAGAAGACTCTCAAAGTCTTTTTATGATGCCAGTATTATCCTAATTCCAAAACCAGATAAAGACACTATAAAGAGAGAAGTTTATAGGCCAATATCCTTGATGAAAATAGATGCAAAAATACTCAACCAATATTAGCAATACATCAAACAGATCATACACTGTGACCAAGTGGGTAAAAATCTGCAAATCGATTAATGTGAAATACCACATAAACGAAATGAAAGATAAAAAATCACATAACCATATTAATAGATGCAGAAAAAGTACTTGACAAAATTCAGCACCCATTTCTGATAAAACAGGTGGGAATAGAGGGAATATACTCATACTTCAACGTAATAAAGGCCATATATGACAAACCAACACATAACATTATACTCAATGGGAAAAACTAAAATCATTTTCCTAAAGATTAGAAACAAGACAGGGATGTCCACTTTCACCACTTTTATTCAACACAGCACTGGAAGCCCTAGCCACAGCAATAAGACAAGAAGAAGAAATAAAAGGCATTCAAATTGGGAAGGAAGAAATAAAAATTTTTGCACAGCAAAGGAAACCATCAATAAAATGAAAAGACAGCCTACTAAATGGCAGAATGTGTTCACCAATGGGGGGTTAATAAAGGGTCAATTCAAAATTCATAAAGAACTAATGCTACTCAACACCAAAAACCAATCCAATTAAAAAATGGGTGGAGGACCTGAATAGACACTTCCAAAGAGCACATACAAATAGCCAATAGATTGTGAAAAGATGCACAACATTAAAACCACAATAAGATCACCTTACACCTATCAGAATGGCTATTATCAATAAATCCACAAATGACGAGTGCTGACAAGGATGTGGAGGAAAGGGAACCCTCATGCGCTGTTGGTGGTAATGCAGACGTAAAGACACTATGGAAAACAGTATGGAGTTGCCTCAAAAAGGTAAAAAATGAAATCGCCTTATGACCTAGCAATTCTACTTCTGGGAATTTATCCAAAGAAACCCAAGAGTATATATATATGCACCCTTATGTTAATTGCAGCATTATTTACAATAGCCAAGAAATGGAAGCAACTCAAGTACCCATCAATAGATGAGTGGATAAAACAGTGGTGGTACATATTTACAATGGAGTTACTCAGCCATAAAAAGGAATGAAATCCTACCATTTGCGACAGCATGAATGAACCTAGAGGGCATTATGCTCAGTGAAATAAGTCAATCTGAGCAAGACAAGTACCATATGATTTCACTTATATGTGGAATCTAAACAAAATGAACAAAATTGAGATAGACTCATAGACACAGAGAACAAACTGGTGGTTGCCAGAGGGGTAGGGTTTGGAAAACTGGGTGAAAGAGGTGAAGGGATTAAGTACAAATTGGTAGTTACAAATTAGTCTCAGGTATGTAAGTAAAGCATAGGGAATATAGTCAATAGTATTGCAATAACTATGTATGGTGCCAGTCAGGGTACCGGAAATACCTAAGGGAATACTATATAAAGTATATGATTGGCCACTAGGATGTACACTTGAAACCAATTCAAAATAAAACTGGGAAAAAAGTGAAGGAAAAATATCTCATTAAAAAAAAAAAAGAAACCTGGTAGCTACCATGTGTGATTGTGGTTTTCCAGCATTAGTGCACGTCAATACCACCTAGAGGGCGTTTTAAAACAAAGATTATTGAGCCTTATCCCGAGTTTCTGATTCAGCATGTCTGGAGTGTTGTTGAGAATTTGTGTTTATAACAAGTTTCCAGGTGATGCTGCTGCTAGTGGTCAGGGTGGACACTTGGAGAGCCAGTGGTGTATGAAAACTGTATTACAAATCATTTGTGTTAGTTAATCAAAGCATTCTTTTCCACTTTAGGTAGTATATTTAGGAAACCAAGTATGATCATCAGAATAATCTATTGCAATTACAATCAAATTTTGATACCTGGTATAATTGTTTCCATCTCACCCTGTCCTCTATGTGGTTTATGACCTTTCTTTTAAATTTTTTTACTGAGATAAAATTCATATACTATAAAATTTACCATTTTGTCATTTTAGAGTATAGAATTCAATGCTTTTTACTGTATGTATTCAGAGAATTGTGCAACTATCATCACTATCTGATTCCAGAACATTGTCATCACTCCAAAAAAAAAGAAACTCCAGCCCTGGCCAGGTCGATCAGTTGAGTAGAACATCATCCCAATATGCTAAGGTTGCAGGTTCAGTCCCTGGTCAGGGCCCATACAAGAATTAACGAATGAATGCGTAAATAAGGGGAACAACAAATCGATGTTTCAGTCTTTCTCTCTCAAATCAATTAAAAGAAAAACTTTTAGTATTTCTCTTTTTAAAAAAAATCTCTTACCGATTAAGCAGTCATTCCACATTTTTCCCTCCTCCCACACCCAGGCAACCACTAGCCTACCTTCTGTTTCTATGGATTTACCTCTTCTAGACTTTTTATACAAATAGAATCATGTAATACATGGTCTTTTGTGACTGACTTCCTTCGCTTAGAATTAGGTTGTTCCTAATTCTAACCTGGAAATACCTGTTCTTTTTGTGACCATTGCCTTAATCACCTTTTGTCCTGCATATTGAAATCCAGTTCACTCTTGACCCTTTAACTCTTGATTGCCTCTGACACTTAATATTCAATGCATGTTATTTAAATGTTCTTTCTTCTTTTTTAAGTATCATGCTATTACAGTTGTCCCATTTTTTTCTCCCCTCAGCCCTGTACCCCCCTCCCACCTGTATTTCCCCTACCCCTTAGTTCATGGATCGTACATATAAGTTCTTTGGCTTCTCCAGTTCCTATGCTGTTCTTAACCTCCCCCTGTCTATTTTGCACCTACCATTTATGCTTCTTATTCCCTGTACCTTTTCCCCCATTTCCCCGCCTCCCACTTGCTGCCGATAACCCTCATGTGATCTCCATTTCTGTGATTCTGTTCCTTTTCCAATTGTTTGCTTATTTTGTTTTTGCTTTTTTTTAAGTTCAGTTGTTGATAGTTGTGAGTGTGTTGTCGTTTTACTGTTCATAGTTTTTGATCATCTTTTCTTAGAGAAGTCCCTTTAACATTTCATATAATAAGGACTGGGTGATGATGAACTCCTTTAACTTGACCTTATCTGGGAAGCACTTTATCTGCCCTTCCATTCTAAATGAGAGCTTTGCAGGATAGAGTAATCTTGGATGTATATCTTTGTCTTTCATGACTGAATACTTCTTGCCAGCTCCTTTTTGCCTGCAAGGTTTCTTTTGAGAAATCAGCTGATAGTCTTACAGGAACTCCTTTGTAGGTTACTCTCTCCTTTTCTCTTGCTGCTTTTAAGATTCTCTCCTTACCTTTAATCATGGGTAATGTAATTACAATGTGCTTTGGTGTGTGCTTCCTTGGGTCCAACTTCTTTGGGACTCTCCGAACTCTCTGGACTTCCTGGAAGTCTATTTCTTTGGCCAGCTAGGGGAAGTTCTCTGTTATTTTTTCAAAAAAAGTGTTCAATTTCTTGCTCTTCCTCTTCTCCTTCTGGCAACCCTATGATCTGAATGTTGGAATGTTTAAAGTTGTCCCGGAGGTTCCTAAGCCTCCCCTCATTTTTTTGAATTCTTGTGTCTTCATTCTGTTCTGGTTGAATGTTTATCTCTTCCTTCTGCTCCAAATCATTTATTTGAGTCCTGGTTTCCTTCCCTTCCCTGTTGGTTCCCTGTACCTTTTGCTTTATTTCACTTGGCATAGCTTTCACTTTTTCCCCCATTTTGTGACCATACTCAACCAATTCAGAGAGCATCTAGATTACCATTGTTTTGAACTGTGCATCTGATAGAGTGGCTATCTGTTCATCGCTTAGTTCTGTGTTTGGAGCTTCGATCCGTTCTTTCATTTGGGCCATATTTCTTTGTCTCAGCAGGCCTGCAAGGGGCAGAGCCTTAGGTATTTACAACCCATGTCACTGCATTGTGGCACCGTCTGGATGACTGTTTCTTCTTTAACTCCTTGGTTGTCAGACTTCCATACAGTTTGATTTTCTGGCAGTTCTGGTTATTTTTTGTTTTTAAATTTGTTGTCCTTCTTTTGGTTGTGCAAGGAGGCAAAGTATATCTACCTATGCCTCCATCTCAGCCAAAAGTCTAAATGTTCTTAAGATGAATTTGCATTGAGTCTGGTAAGATAACATAGTTAATATATATACAAAATGGAATAAGTCATATCCTCTGGAATTCTAGATTTGGAAATAGGGTTCTATTTCAAACTGGAAAGATTATATAAGCCATAGAGTCCAACACCTTTAACTGATAAATGAGAGCAGCGAGATTCATTAAAACATAAGTATGTCTTGAGCACCTCTTATGTGCCAGGCACTGCTTTAGAAACTGAGGACAATGTCATTACCCAAACAGCAAAGACTGCCCTGCATAGAAAGCTATGGTCTGGCTAGGAGGACTGGCAATAAATAAGTTTACAAATAAATACATTATCACTTCAAAGACCATAAATGCCATGAAGAACAGACAGCAGGGTAATGGAATGCTCAGTGACTTGGGAGTGTTATTTGATACAGAGTGGTAATGGTCTGTGAGAAAGTGATCTTTGAACTGAAACCTGAATGACTAAAGGAACCAGTCATGTGAGAATGTTCCACACACAGAGAACAGGGAGCGTCAAAGCTCTGAGGTGGAATGGGGCACACAGAGTTGCAGAAAGTTGGACAGTGTGGCGAAAGCCAATGTGGTCTCCCAAGTGGGATGTTCCACTCATGGTGCACCGGAGACTAAAGTTCTGAAGTATGGGTGTTAGCAAAAACTATTACGATTTCTTTTTTCACTTGTTTCTATTGTATACTTTGTAACTTCCGTGATTTTTTAATGCTTTCTATTAATATTAATACATTGGTAAATATGTATAATTTATAAATACGTGCATATATATAATGGGAGTATACATTCAAAAATTTTACTCTGTGTCTTTGTGGACCACTCGTCAGTGGGCAAAGAGGAGAGGGGAAGCAAATGGAAGTAAGTTGTGCTAAGAGTTTGGTCTGTTTCTAGTGCTGTGGAAAGCATTGGAGGCTTTTGAGCAGGGAGTGATCTGAGGATCTGAGCATTGTGGCTGCCGTGTGAAGGAGGGACTGACAGGCAACAAGGCTGGAAGCAGGGAGACCAGTTCAGGGGCTATGGCAGAAATCAGGAGGGAAATCATGGTGGCCTGGATTAGCATGTTAACGGGAACGGAGGAAAGTGGCTGGGTTCAGGATATATATCGGAGGTTGAGTTACAGGACTTTATTATAGGCTGGATGTGGGAGAAGAGGGTGCATCAAAGAAAGGAATGAATGGAAAATAACTACTACCAGTTTTGTGGTATACAACGGGATGATCCATGGTGCCATTTGCCAATTTGGAGAAGATGGGAGGAGGTACTGATCCAGAGGTGAGGAGCAGAAATCACAAACTCCATAATGCAATGTAAAGTTAGAGATATCTATTAAATGTCTAAGCAGAGATGATGAGTAGGACTTAGGATACTGGAACCCAGAAGTAGGGAGAGAGGTAGGTGCTAAACCAAGGTCTCCTGACCCTGCTGTGTATGTTCTTCCACTGTTCCAGTTGCTCCCACAGTGATTTAATTTTTTTAAGTAAATAAATAATGAAGTAACTAAATAATCTAGAATGTATAAACAAATATTGAGAGTAAATTAAATTTAAACATTTAATCTCTTTTGGATTAAGTAGGAAAAGCGAGTTAAAGTCAAAAACATTACTGAGAAGTTTTGTTTTTATTTAAGATTGTATTCATTTATTTTTAGAGGGGAAGGGAGGAAAAAAGAGAGGGAGAGAAACATCAATTTGTGGTTGCCTCTTGTGCGCCCCCTACTGTGGACCTGGCCCACAACCCAGTCATGTGCCCTGACTGAGACTTGAACCAGGGACCCCTTGGTTCACAAGCTGGCACTCAATCTACTGAGCCACAGTAGCCAGAGCACATTACTGACAAGTTTTTAGGATCACTAGGTCACTTAATTGACTGAATGGCCGCCCTGCTACCCTCCCTGGAAACATCACAGGATCACTTTCTGTCTCCATTTTCTATAAGAACTTTTTTTCAGTGGTTTTATTTTTTTCCACCCAGAGAGGGTCATGCTCTGCAAAGAAAAATAGTTCTGTCAAAGTGCTTTCTGAAAACTAGTCAAGTCCTATACAAAAAATTATTTCTTAGGCTCAGTTGGTCCAAGTTATCTTTGAATCTCTTTACACCTTCCAAAGTTACAGAAAACTGGCAAGGTTGCCGAAAGACTAAATAGAGGCAGACTTAGACTTTTTTTTTCTTAAACTTAGATCAGGTTTTCTGAACGTCAGCCCTGTTGACATTTAGTGTTGGTTAGTTCTTGTTGTGGGGCACTGTCCTATGCAATGTAGGATGTTTAGTGGCATCCTTGGCCTGTATCCACTAGCGCCAGTTCACTCCTGCATGTACATGTGATAACCAAAAATGCCTCCAGACATTGCCTCACACCCCTGACTTAGAGGGAAGGGGTGAGAAATTGCCCCAAGTTGAGAACCACTGACTTGGAGAAAAGAGATAACCCTGGACTCCACTGATCTGTCATCACTTCTATTTTAAAAAAAAAAACAAAAAAAAACCCCAAAAATCCATAGAAGGAAAGGATTAGCTTACATATACTAGGAGACAATTGGTTAGTGAGTAAATAGCCTCTTATCTTTATAGGATAGTATAAGCAAAAAATGCATTTTTTTTTTCGTGGAGAGGTATAAGCCTAGGTGATCTAGGGAAAGTATAGGCTCCAGCCTCAAATTGCCTTGGAACCCCTGCCTTCCAGCTGCGGAGAGAAGGGGCAATCACCTGCCTTTCCCTAGCTGAGTGAGGCTGCTTCCCACCTGGCCAAAGCACTGAGCAGTTCCCAGGGTCAAAGGCCCACTGCTGTTACTCTGGCCCACAGTAAGCGCTTAATACGTGTTTGCCATATGAGTGAATGAATGAATGAATGGTCCCTCTTTGAAAAATACAGTTAGTGCAGGTTACCTCCTGATGGCCCTGTGTGCCCTCTGGCTAGTCTAGGATGGCGGGTTGTCAGTTTCCTCCTGTACGCAGACTCTACCCCAGATCCCACCAGACAGGACAAGAGGAGTGCCCTGTCAGGAGGTTAGGGAGGGAGGGGCTGGGGATGGGGAATCTGGGCGGATCAGTGCACAGGCCTCCTCCCCAGGAGTCTGTGAGCTCTTCTCTTCTCTGTACAGAAAACCGGCCCATCATGAAGAGCCTGACCTTGCCAGCCCTCTCCCTGCCCATGAAGTTGGTGAGCCTGGAAGAAGCTCAGGCCCGGAGCTTGGCTACTAACCATCCTGCTCGAAAGGAAAGGAGGGAGAATAGCCTGCCTGAGATTGTCCCTCCCATGGGCACCCTCTTCCACACTGTCCTCGAGTTACCAGACAACAAGTAAGTGGCATTATTTGCAATTCTGGGAGATGACTGGGTGGAAGGGGACAGAGGAGGAAGAAACATAGTTTCAGGGCCATGATGACAGCATGGGTTGGGGTGCAGTCTGGGTTGGGGTGTAAGGAGAGAAGAAGAGAAAGGAGCCGTCTCTAAAACTCTCTCTCACCAGTGGTTGGTGCCTTCACTCACTGCCCTAAAGTTTTCAAGACCTGACGCCCGCCAGGGACCCCTGGTTCCGTGATGGAGGTGGGGCTCAGAGGTATCAAAAGTCATGAATAAAGCCCCTTACTCCTTAGTTTAGACAAAACACACTTGACATTTTCAAAAAGAAGTTTGCTAAAAAACAAAACAAAAAGAACGAAACAACCAAAACTTGATTCCCTTTCCCCACCCTTCACCTCCACAAAACTTTACAAAAGATAGAGAGATGAATGGAGAACACGGTGACAAATAGGGCCATCCTAGACGGGGAGGTCTGGATGTGCAGGACGTGGAGATGAAATCTCTGGCTTCCATTCCCCGTCTCATACCTGCCAGAGCCCTCCCTGTCCTCCAGAAACACACCGAACATCATTTTAAATCATAGAATATTTTCTTTCCTTGTGCCTCCTTCTCACTTCCTCTGTTGCAGCCCTGGTCTCAACACATCCCTCTGCTCCCTTCACACTCCACTGTACAAAGGAGGCAGCAATTGCAGCAGGAGTCATAAATTCTAGGCAGACAATAGGCAGAGGGGCTGAAAGGCATTCTTTTCGTTGGCAAGTGTCATCCTCACTCTTTGGTCAAAATGAAAACAGACACCTCAGACCTCTTGTCAGTGTCTCCCCCAAGATGGCAAGACTGTTTCCCTTTGGGGAGGGGAAAGGAGCTCTACACATTGCACAACTGTAGAGGGCGCCTGTCACACTGCATGTTATGGGTATGGAACACCTAGAACTGACCTGGCGAGAACCCCTCCACTTCCTGGAGTGCATAGATGGTGCTCTCTCAAGACAGAGCCCCACTGCTCCTCCTCCTAAATCCCTGGAGAATAAGGCTTCCACTCAGGGATCAGGAAGAAGCGTACCTTGAAAGGATCATCAAGTGCATTTTCTCGGTGCCTTCACCACCACCTGAGGTGCACCATACCCCAGTCTATGCCACCCTGTGAAATCTACCCCAAGGCCAAGGGCTTGAAAAAACCAGGCCAGCTTCGAAGAAACCACCCAGCACTGCAGATCTCTCTCTGACTGATGGTAAAAACATGCTGGGCTTGAGATCTGGGTGCTCTGTGAGAACACTGAGGAGAAAAGGTTCTTTGTGGAACCCACAAGCTGCAGGGTTTCAGCCCTGGAACTTGATGAAGTCTGAATGCTGGGCCCGGCAAGGGCTGAGCAAAGCCTCTGTGGTGACCCCTGGTGGTGGCAGGCTCCTGGGATTCAGTCCAGCACTCTCATTTCCTCGCCTCCTACTGAGGCAGCCTGGTGCCAGGCATCAGGAAAATGAGAGGCACACTAACTACCCTGCGCATTTCTCTGCTGTCATCACTGACCGTACCCAGCAGCCTGTCGCTCTCCCAGACCAGACTCTTTTCCAAGTTCCTTTCTCGTCCACCCCTTTTGCAGTCCCCAAAAGTCTTCACTAGCTCTCTTCTCACTTGTAGATGTGACAGCAATGTGGTCCACAGTGCAGAGAGCACAGTGCAGAGGTCTATGGTCTTTAGTGTTTATTCCTATAAAGAAAAAAAAAAGGTGCCTTTGAAAACCCAGGACTAAAGTGCTTACCACCAGAATTCCCAGAACTCTGTGGTTGCTTGTGACCTCTGAGTCTCCCATCATTCCTGGCCTCGTTTGCCCCACCACTGCCTTTAATGGCATGCCTTTGCCTCTCCCTCTGAGGAATTCAGTCCTTTGTTCTGACTCATGAAAGCCTAGCTTGGTTAACTAGGGCTTCGCAGATACGGTGAGAGTCAGGCTCAACTTGGCATTTAGAGAGGAATTTCCTGAAATGTCAGAGCCATTCATAACTAGAATACGTTTAGGGTAGTCCTTCTCAATTTAAAAGCCCCATTGAAATGACTAGTTACCAATCTAACCTCTTAATGGCTTGGTTCTTTTAGAAGAAAACTCTCCAGTAAATCAAAGAAGTGGAAATCAATATTTAACCTGGGACGTTCTGGATCAGACTCCAAATCAAAGCTGAGTAGAAATGGGAGTGTGTTTGTGAGAGGACAGAGGCTCTCAGGTAAGAATCATCAGCAGTTATGTTTATGAGATAGTTGTCCCACTAATTCTGCTCTTTAAGTCTTTGGTTTGATCACATTAAACTCACTAGCCCTGAAAGGGACACTTATAAATTAACTAGAGAGTCTTTCTGTGTTTTTAGATAATTTTAGATCTACAAAAAAAGTTGCAAAAGTAGTACATAAAGAACCTGTATACTCTTCATACAGCTTCCCCCCATTTTAACATACTACATCATTGTAATATAATGATCAAAGCCAGAAAATTAATATCAATATACTATTAAGTAAATTATAGACTTCACTCATATTTGGCCAACTGTCCCACTAATATCCTTTTTCTGATCCAGGATCCAGCCCAGGAACCCACATTGCATTTGGTTGTCACGCCTCCTCAATCTCCTCCAATCTGGAGCTGTTTGTCAGTCTTTCTAACCTTGACACTTCGGAAGAGTACTGGCTATTTGTTTTGTAGAACATATCTAAGTTTGGGTTTGTCTCATGTTTTCTCATGATTAGACAGAGGTTATGAATGCTGGGCCTGTCTCAGTGTGTCATCTCAGGGAGCAGATGATGTCAGTATCTTATGGCGGCTAGTGTTAACTTTGATTACTTGGTTAAAGTGCTGTCTACAAGATTTTGTCCCTGTAACATTACTATTTTTCAGCAATTAGTAAGTGTCTTATGGGAGATAGTTTGAGACTATGCAAATATCCTGTTTCTCATCATAATTTCATCCATGAATTTTTAGCATCCATCATGGATCTTGCCTACATCCGTTGCTACTACGATGTTTGTCAAAGGGTCATTTTCTGTTTTCATTATTCCTTTCTACATTTGTTAATTGAACTGTATCATAAGGAAGATCTGTTTCTTCTCCCTCATAGTCAGAATCATGATTTTTATATAGAGATGGGAATTATATCTGAGTAGTGAATAGGAATTGACACAGGAATGAATTGAGGGACACACTATGCAGTGGGGAATATAACCAATGCGGGTGAATATTATGTCAGAAAGGGCAGGCCAAAAATATTTGTCCTAATGACCTTTAGTGTTATAGATTGAAAGTGTGATTTTAAAAAATGAGAACAATAGTTACAAAAACAAATTGTAAAAGATAAATGTACCCCAATGCAATGAGCAAACCTTTACTGGATCCTAGTTTGAAAAAAAAAGGCTACAAAAGATAATTTGGGTAATGAATATATTGAATATTAGAAGTCTCAATTTTCATGGTATGCTAATGGTTCTTAGAAGACATGTGCCGAAGTTGAAGTATATAAGGAAGTGTCACAATATTGAAATTCATTTTCAAATGATTCAGTGAAATATAGGTATAAGTATATAGGTAGATACAGGTATAAAAATAGATCAAACAAATGGCAAAATGTCAGCCATTATACCAACCAGGTGGTAGATTTAAAGGTCGACTTTTCTGAATGTGTGAAATTTTTAATCATAAAGATTTGGGTGGAAAATTAATGCCTGTAGGACAAATAAGAGAGAATATTTTTAAGGACTTTCGTCGATCCCAGTGATAATTGTATGCCAAGGATGATAAAGCAGATGTTCAAAATCTTCATTTTTGCCTCTTGGAGTAATGAAGGACGTCACAAGGTATAGCAGACCCAACTCAATTGGCTTGTGCAATGAAATGTATAGGGCCACCCATATGTAGGGAAGGTTTCAGGGGCAGCTCTCTTTCCATCTCCATGTTTTCCTCAGCTGTACCGTCTTCTGTGCATCAGCTTCCTACCCAGACTGGCTTCCTTTGCTGTGACAAAGTGGCTGTAGTAGTTCTGGGCTTTACCTTTGACTATCACTGTCCAGAAGGAGAAAGAAATCATTCTTGGTCATTCTAAAAACAGGGACACTTTTTTCCCAGAAGCCCCATCACACTCCTCCCATCTCAGTCATATTCAGAGTCACACAGATCAATCCCTATGGCCAAGGGAGTGCCCAGTGCCCTGTGCTCACTGGCATGGGCCTGGGTTCCTGTATCAATCACTGGCGTGAGGAATGGGCTTACAGTCAGATGCACCTGAGAAGGATAAGGGCTCTTCGAGGAGGGGGAAGGGAAATGGGTTCAGGGTAGGCATCTACGATATGCAGCATATGGGGAAACATGCCTTTCACAAACTACCCTGGAAAAATAGTCCAGATGAGGAGAGTAGGTTGCCACAGGTATGGTATATCAGATACAAATCATAAACTAGGATTCTCAAAGGAGAATTTAAGGGGAGGAGTACCTGGCAATAAATTCCTTATCTAATAATAAGAGATTTGCTTAAGCACATCAAAGAGAGAATTTCAGTTAAAGAATAAGTGGTGCAATGAAAGAAGTTCACCAAGTAAGGAAAAGTCAAAAACAACAGAACAAATCAACAAGCAAAAATAAAATAAATTATTTGCCCTGATCTTGACTTAGGAATATGTATACCCCCACATGGTTTCCAAAAGGAAGAAGTCTAAGGTCAAAATGGTGGTGAACTCACAGAATGCACAGCACTGGCCAGGGCTTCTCAGCAAGGCGGGACCTCCGACTCCCCCAGAGTGGTTCACACCCACAACAGCTTTGCTGCAGGAGGTCTGTGGTGAAGTCAGAATATGGATCATTTTTTAAAAGTTCCCCAGATGATTCTGATATGCAGCCAGGGCTGAAAACTGCTGGATTACTATCTCATAAACAAACTAAGCATAGATAGATCCTCAAACTGGCCGAATTTTGATAGGATGCAGGGGTAAAATTGAAAAACCATCAGTGTTAATACAGGTGGCTCTCTGTGACCTTGACTGTTGCCTGTGTGGCCACTTTTCACCACAGGAGCGTTACTGGAACCCTGGAGACTAAAGAGCGGTGGGGGGGGGTTCCACCAGTTATGATCATAACCCACCAGTGTGGCCTGCGTACCTGGCCTGCAGGCTTGCTATTCGTTGAAATGTGAATGTGAAAAAAGTTAATCAGTAAATGAGTATATTTAAATAAATGTTTAATCTTTTTTAAAACAAAACTCCACAACTAAGGAAATTTTAAAAATTGATTCATCGTGGTAGCACTGGGAATTGTTTTTAGTGCGAGAACAGCAGGTAAAGGGATGTCCACCCATATTGGGAGAATGGAACAAAAATAATAAGAATTGGGGTATTGACTGAATGAAGATGCATAAACTGGTATACTTGAATTTGTGTATTGTCAAACAGAAGGATTCCAGGGAACCCTCCAAAGTGAACTCCTTTAAGCAGGCAAATCCCAAAGCCACAAAAACTAGTGGATACACCTCCATGAAGTGAGGATCCTAGATAGAACAATGTAATCTGAATATAGTCATGGGCCAAGGAGCCCTGAGTGCTTAGTTACTGTCCAGAAAAGGGACCAGGGAATCCTTGGTGACTGTTCCCAAAAGCACCTGCTATGGCCGCCGAGGCCCCAAGGAGCTGCACCATCAGAGAGATGGTCCAATGTGCAAGGCGAGCACTGGTGGCCCTGCAGGCAGAACTCTCACTCACCCTCCATGACACTTGGGGTCACATGGTCACTGCCCTGAAGGCTGACCTGTGAAACCCAGCAGAAGACCAAAAGTGTGGCTCCTGGAAACAAAGAGAAAAGCATGCATCAGAAGGCAGTGTTAGGATAATGCATCAGTTTGTCAACCTGTGCAAATAGCAGCTCTTCCAACGAAAAGAATTCTGACTTCCTATTGGATGTAAGGAGGTTCATCGAGAGTTTGAGTGAAGATGGCTGTGTCTTCCCACAGCACAGTGGGCTCTGGACAGTGACGGGCCTGAGCTGAGCAGGCCAAGCGATCATGCAGAGCCTCCAGGGGAGCAGAGTTTGGAGCAAGGAGGAAAAACGGGGAAGCTTTAAAAGGGGGACAAGGCCCAATTTGGGTTAAGACCAACAACAATAACAATGGTTACTTTTTATTAAGCATTTACTCTATTCTAGGTCAGTACAGTCTACTTATTTTATATGCATTACTCATTTAATCCTCACAGAGGCTCTATTTTTCATTTTACATGTGAGATAACTGAAGGTTAGGAAACATAAGCTGCTTATCTGAAGTCACAGGGCCCAAAAAGTGGCAGAGTCCAGATTCATAACAAGATCTGTTGGAATTCGAGTTGCCTTAAAGCCCCAAATTTTGGGGCTCCAACTCAGCTTCCAAACTGCCCCCTTTCCCCTTCTAGCAAGCTTGATCCAGAAGGAACCACCTTTCAGTTAATTCAGCTCCCTGAAAAACGAGTGCCTAATCCTGTGCCTGGAATAAATTTGTACTGAGTTAAGCAGCACTTTCCCAAAAGCCTGCTTAGGGGGCTTACAAAGATGCATGGAGTCCACTGGGCACAGAGTAGGTACTCAAAAAAAGGGTTGTTTTGTTGGTATCTGCTCCAGGGTGAGGCTGTGTGAGATCTCAAGGAGCAGAGCTGCGCATGGGAGAAAAGTGGCCAGTTCCCCTGGGCCCTTTCACCTATTGCACCAAATTCCTTGGTGCTGAGAGACGCAGCTGTAGCCAAAATCCTGCTCTCTGGCCTTCCATAGAGGGAGACCTGCCTGGAGCCCCATGGATTCTAGTCCACAGATGAATCTTTGAATCCTTTTTGTGCAATAACTTTGGGCTCAGGGCTCGTCACTTGCTAACAGCTAGTATTTGAAAAAATTATAATTTGTCTTTATCTGTATAACGTTAATAAAATTTTGATCTACAGATGCCCTGCTTTTATAAGGTCAGTCCCCATCAGAAAGTAGGAACAGCTAGGGTGGAGTGGCGGGATGGTTTCCAAAGGAAAAAATTATAAATACGTGAAAAACTTTTCTAAAGACAGTTTTCTTGTGTGCTGACAGCCTGATCTATTGCTCTGAATACTTCAACAGGGATATTTGTTTCTTTTTTCTTTAGTGGAAAAAGCTACTATCCGGCCAGCTAAAAGCATGGACTCGCTGTGCTCAGTGCCTGTGGAAGGTGAGATTTTACAGTTGCATTTGGGACTGGGGATTACAGCTGGGAGACCAGAGGTGCCACACCAGGCTCACCATCATAAGCAACTGGGCTGCTCGTGCCCAGTCACAGTCGCGCACAATCCCTCAGTCCCAAAGCCCTCCCTGGCCCTTTCTGTACTCAGGGGGTTTACGTAGCCCTTACGTTAACCCCCCTACTCTAAGGCAGGGCGAGGCCTAAAGGGCCATCCTCTTTCTCCAGCCTTCCCCTGACCACAGACAGAGACAATAGCTGCTTCACATTCACAACTGAACCAGGTACAGGGGCAACACATGAAAACCAAGGCAGAAAAGAGTCTTCTCCTTTAGGTTTAAAGAGCCAAGCACTGGTTTATATACTTCCGAATTTTGTGCCTCAATATTTGTGTGTCTTGAATTTGTGTGTTTCCGTAGACATTAGCTTCATCACACTTGTCAAGTCATGATTTTGAGCTGGTAGATTCATTCATTTATTCATCAGTAAACATGGATAGGTGCCAGCCCGGCATGTAGCTGGTCATCACGTACTGGAGTAGATGTGTGCACAGTTGCAAACAAGGTGACACCTATCATCAAAGTGACACCTCACCACCTTGGTTCTTACAGGGCTGACTTGCCTATACCTCTTTTTCTGCTAAGCAACTCATAGCACTGCTACAAGTTATACAGCACAGGGATTCCTAGCAGTAGACTAAACTCCCCATATTTACCCCATGACATCCCATCCCCTTTAATTTAGAGCATTTTTCCCTTTGATGAATGAAGGAACCTGAATAATACAGAAAATCTTTAGAACAGTTTTTAAAAATAATTCTCAACTTGTAAAATACTCAGTGAACTCTTTTTAAACTGACTCAATACTTTTATCACTTCTTCATCTTTATATTCATTTGCTTTGGTTTTGAAACCTCTGGGGGCAGTTCCCACCCAGTTTTACAGAATTTAATATTTCAAAGTCCAGATCAGCACTCTCATGAGCGTTGGGCAGATTATCTAACCTCTCGAGTCTCAGTCTCAGCTGTTAGAGGTGCTTACACTTCCCCTACAGGGTGGTCGTGAGAATTTTAAATGTCCATGTTACATGTCCAGCAGAGCACTTAGTACCTCATTGGGAATTAATGTCCAGATCTCGGGCAACTCACTTGTTATCTCCCAGCTTATTTATTTCTCATACAGATTTTTTCCTTCTTTGCCTTCACTTCTCAGTCAGTCGGGAACTCGAGCCTCACAACTGGGCTTTCTAACATTTCTAGTTTCCCATCCTCTGAATCAGCAGACAGAAGCCTGGAAAAAGTGAGAAAGGTCTAGCTAACAGCATTTGTTTCCTTGCCTGGAAATCAAACCCCTGTTTGGGCCCATCTGCTAGAGGAGGTTTAAAACAATAAGTTTTAAAGTAAAATAAGATTCCGTTCTTTTGCCCTGTATGTCTTCTTCATTTTGAGCGAACATTATTCTGTCGCCTCTCATCCATCCGTTTATGTTTTTCACAATCTACATGTTATGCTTGAAGGATGACTTTCTGTCCAGACATCTTAGCAGGGACCCTCTTTGGTAAATTATTTGCCTGCAAAGCTGAAAACAAATAGATATGACACAATAGTAAATGGCCCTATGAGGGCATCATAACAGAACAGGCGCATGAAAAGATGCTTCCTATCTCGTCAACCAAATATTATGAACCTGTCTTTATTAGGGCAGCTATGCCCTTATTAGAATGATGCATCTTTTTGATATTCAAGAGTTGCATGCCTTCCCTTGCTGGAAGGCTGTGCAGGGCATGTGTGCCCAGGCTGCTGACCATGTGTTTGTCTGCTTTTTCACTAGGGAAAGAAACCAAAGGAACTTTCAATCGAACAGTCACCACTGGTGGATTTTTTATTCCAGCAGCAAAAATGCATGGAACTAGCACTGGCAGTTCTTGTGACCTCAGCAAGCAGGAGGGTGACTGGGGCCAGGAGGGGATGCCGGCGGGGGCAGAGGGGGGCTTTGACATGAGTAGTGACCGAAGTCAACCCCAGGGTGCTCAGGCCCGGTTCCCACCTGAGCAGCTGAAGGTGTTCCGGCCCGTTGAGGATCCTGAGAGTGAGCAAACAGCCCCAAAGATGCTGGGTATGTTCTACACCTCAAACGACAGTGCCAGTAAATCCGTCTTCACCAGCAGCCTCTTCCAAATGGAGCCCTCGCCCCGTCACCAGCGCAAGGCCCTGAACATCTCAGAGCCCTTTGCTGTGTCCGTGCCCCTCCGTGTGTCAGCTGTCATCAGCACCAACAGCACCCCATGCAGGACACCCCCAAAGGAGCTGCAGTCTCTGTCCAGCCTGGAGGAATTTTCTTTCCAGGGGTCAGAGAGTGGAGGCTGGCCTGAAGAGGAGAAGCCACTGGGAGCTGAGACTTCTACAGGTAAAGGAGGGGAGAGAAGTACTTCTTCCACTTCAAGAGATTAAAAACCAGACCTAAATTTGCTTAAACAGAGTTTGTAAGACAATGTGGTAAAGTGGTTAAGACTGTGGGCTCTGAGCCAGACTGCCTGTCAAGAAGCTGTCAATCAGAAATCACAATACATCTTTGTAGGCTGGTATAAATACTAGGTTTCTGTGACCTTAGGCAACAAGCTTGTCTTCTTAGCCTCTGAACTGATATATGTGTGAAGTTAAAGATTGGATTAAGCAAGGCTTCTCAACCTCAGCACTGTTGACGTCTGGGGATGGGTATTATTTTTTGTGGGGGACTGTCTTGTGCTTTGTAGAATATTTAGCAACATCCATGGCTTCTACCCACTAGATGCCAGTAACCACCCCCACCACCCATTTGTGACAACCAACAATGTCTGCAGACATTGCCAAATGTCCCCTGGGGATGGGAGGAGCACAGTGGTCTCCAGTTGAGAACCACTGGGCTGGAAGACCTTCCATCTCTGATACTCTGTGACTCTGGGATCTGAGGACAGGCCATGCTAGGAGGAAAGGGTAAAGGATGTGAGAGGGTAGTGAGCTGGGAGAATTCACTCCATCCCTGTGAAGCAGGACTAGCTCAGGTCAGTGACTGAGCTGGGAATGACCTCTCTTAAAATGAGTTATCAGCCTCTTTCAACTGATGACTCTCATCCTCATTGCAGCTTCTGTACCGAAGAAGGTGGCTCTCGAGGATGCCAGGCCAGGACTGGAAGCAGTGAGGACAGCAGAATGCAGCAAAGGCCTTTCCCTGGAGCCAGGGGCCCAATGGGAGGAGAAGAAAACTTCAGAAATCTCCCTGAGCTGTCAACATTCAGATGAACTGGAAAAGAGCCCAGATTCAGACAAGGTGGTGGAGGAGGGTCAAGAGCCTGGCCAGGCGGAGTCCGGCGCTCTGCCGGAGAGCCCCAGGGCCAGAGCGGAGGCCGTGTTTCTGCATGAGATGGTAAGGCGGACCCCCTCTCTGGTCGGGCCCATAGTGTCTCCATTTTCCCAACGGCTCCTCATACAGCTGAAATAAGTTTTGTTGTTGTTTTTAAAAATTTTTTAAGAACCAGTTTCTGCCAGAAGGATTTTAGGAGACAACTTGCTCATCAGTTCTAGGATTTTCTTTCACAGAGGTCCTAGGGTAATGGGGTTAGGTTCCCTAGGACAGACTCAACTCTAAATATTTCTGACCTGGAGCCATCATTAGCCGGTGATACGCCCTTAGATTGTAATGACATTCAATCCCAGAAGCAGCACAAGATCTGCTTATCATATCCCAGTCCCGGAGATGATGACCCTTCTTGGAGCCTGCTCTCTACTTCTAGACATCTGGGATGGACCGTGTCTATGTTTGTAAAATCTTCTATAATATTTCCAGAATCTATTCCTTCCTCCTGTGGCTTCTGGAGGAGTGAAAACATGATGCCAGAGCTTACTAAACCTCTCCCACTTTTTAGAGGTGGGATTAACCTTGGTTTTGGGGGATGTCCTCTCATAAGCTGAAGGTGTGAGAAGGATCTCCATGGAGTCCCACACTGGGGAGGCCACCCTGTGACCTGGAGGAGTGACCTGTGTCCAAGGAGGATAGGCAGCTCTTTTCGTTTGACTTGCTTCCAGGATCTTGGTTTCCAGTACATGTACAAAAGGTCCGTGTGCTACAAGTTGGGGCAGTACGGGGACACCAGAGTGGCCTCAGGCGGCTGAATAGAGTCCCTGTAAAACATGTTTGCATTTGTAGAAGGAGAAAGACACAGAGACTATTACAGTGATTAAATTCTGGGAGGCAACAAGTATGAATGGCATTGCTTTAAGAAACAGATAGAGTTAGCACAGTGGGGAGAACCAGGCTGGGGTCACTGGAGTGAGTAGAGGCACCAATGCATTCATTCATTTAAAATCTTACATTAGACACCTACCTTGTGCCAGACACTCTGCTGAGCACCGACCGCACTGCAGTGTACCGGACGGTCACTGTCCTGCCTTCTTGGAGCTGACACCTTCATAGGTGAAAGGTTACCAAAGAAGTAATTTCTAGGGTGATATGGAAGCATGGAGTTTTGTGGGAGCATAGAACAGGAGGACCCAACCTAGTCAGATGGAGGAGGATCAGCAAGGTCAGGGAAGCCTTCTCCGAAAACAGATATTTAGATTGAGAACTTAGCAAGAAGAAAGGAGTAGAAGACCTAGTAGAAACAGAAAGACTTCCAGGAAGGAAGAATAAGATGTACCATGAATCTGAGGTAGGAAAGAGCATGAGTAATTTAAGGAATGGGAACAGGGCCAGAGAACAGAAACATGGACCAGAGAAAGTAAGGCCTGGGGAAGCAGGGGCCCCGGCAGGCAGGGCTGCTTGGAAGGGATTTGAAGATTAACCTAAGGGCAATGGAAACTTTTCTGATTTGTTCAGAATCTTATATTTTAAAGGCCTATTCTGGGAGGAGAATGGCGTGGGAAAGGGTAGAGAGGAGGCAGGGATGCCGGTTAGGAGGCTAGTCGTGTGTGCAGAGCCAGTGTGAAAGATGGTGGCTTGGATTAGGGTGGGGCATTGGGCATGGAAATGGAAGGCTTTCAGAGCTATTTAGAAGGCAGTGTGAACAGGCCGTGGTGAGTGACTGGATAAAGAGTGAGGAAGAAGGAAGAGTTGAGGACACCTCATAGGTTTCTTATGTGAGTGAAAAGATGCACTATGGTTCACTCACTGAGATGGCTGACCGTGAGGAGGGAGTTTAGATGTTCATTTATTAATCTAAATTTATTGAACTTAGCAAGGGATCACTTAATGTAGGTGCTGAGGAGAGTAGAGAGACGAGTAAAAGGCTGCTCCTGCCCTGAAGGAGAGCACAGTCTAGTAAATGAAGTAGAAATATATGCAAACAAATGCAATACCATACATCAAATCTCAAAAATATTTCTGCTTTTTGACAAAAGAATCCAATCTGAGAGAGTTATTTGAAAGAAATAACTCAAAAGAAAACACCGAATCCATTTCATTTCAACAGACCCTTGTACTAGGCAACTGTTCACAGTAGACAAAGCACCATTTGGCCTAGAGGAACAAATTCTTTACCTCTAGGAGCTCACAGTCCTTAGGGAAGATGAAACAAGCACCAGATTAACTGTAATATGGAACTACATGTGATTAGATCCAGGTGAGAAGCAATGTCAGGTTGGCAGCAGGTCAGACTTCTCAGAAAGGCCTGCACCCCCACAGGGTTGAGATGCCTCCCAATGCTTCTCCGTGGATTAGAATTAGGCCTTGAGGCAAGAATTGAAAGGAACTGAAATTTGTTTCGCTGGAGCTGACCAGGCCTCCCTTTTTTGTGTCTTCAGCCTGGGCTTTGTGTAGGAAACGACAGGAGTCGGACAAGGAGAAGCTGGACTTGAGGGGAGATGGGGACCATAAACAAGATGGGGAAGGAGGCACCTCCTCACGTGAACAGTGGTTATCTGTGGGTAGTAGGAATATAATATTTTGCTGTTTTTGTATTCTTTTATATGTGTCAAAGTATTTTTTCCCCCCATAGGAGATATGTATTTTTTTTTTATAATAAGGGAAAAGAGCTCTCTCTCTATTTATATTTATTTGCACAGCAGGTTTCAGGGCAAGAGTTCACATTTTCATGCCACCAAGAGAATCTAATTCTTGTCTGCCATTCTGTAAACCTGAGGTTAAAAGAGACCAGAGGTTTTTGTTTGTTTTACCATATATAATGCACAGCCACGTTTTTGGTCCAAACAGTCAGGAAAAAAAAACTCTCATTTTATAGTATATAGATACGGAATTAGTACTACCCATGTATAATGTGCATCCCTCAAAAAACTGGGCAACAAAATGCACATTATACACTGCAAAACACAGTATAAGGCATCAGTGGACAGGGATTACATGCTTATGTTCCGATGTCAACACAGCTGGCTTTCGATCCTGGTCTGCTCCTGTGTGATTTAGGAAAATTGTTTAATCTGTTTGAACAAAAGGCTCCTCATATCTAAAATAGAAATAAGCATAGTAGTAGTTATCTCTTAGGGTTGATGGGAAAATTAAATAAGAAAATACAATTAATATGCAGTTGTTCCTTGGTAACCCCGGGGAGGGGATTAGTTCCAGGATCCACTTGGATACCAAAATCCAGTACGCTCAAGTCCCTTATATAAAATGGTGTAGTACTTACATGTAATCTCTACCCATCCGCCAGTACTTTAAAATCATCTCTAAATTACTTATAATATCTAATACAATGTAAACGCTATGTAAATAGTTGTTATACTGTATTGCTTAGGAAATAATGGCAAGAAAAATATCTGTACTTGTTCAATACAGAGGTCATAGGCCTAACTACATAATACATGTCAGCAACAAGGTAACATTTCCCCATGCCCAATATTTCCCATCTGGGGCTGGTGGAATGTGTGGGTGTGGAACCCCAGATATGGAGGGCCACCTGTATGTTATGGCACATGGTAAGCACTGAGTGAACATCCAGTTATTATTAGTGCTGTGGCCTTTATTTGGTGTGGTAGCGTAGCCTGGCATGGCTTAGTCCCTTCACTCTCCTGGCACACCATGAGGGTGACAGCCCCAAGGGTCTCCGGCTCAAAAATAATCAGTTTCTTGATATTTTTCAGGATGAAGATGATCTGTCCAGCACCCTGATCTGGCCTGAGATTCAACAGGAGCTAAAAATTATTGAATCTGAGGAGGAGCTGTCTTCATTGCCACCACCTGTTCTAAAGATCAGCCCAACTCAGCCCCTTCTTGAGTCAAGTTCAAGGCCTTTTGCTCCCCCAGAGCCTCCTGGGAGCTTGCCTTGTGTTTCCACCCCAGCTCCAGTCTCCACCCCTCTGGAGGAGTGGACTAGGGATACAACCCATCATAGCACACAGGGGATTCCCACAGCAGCCACTAGAGAAATACCAGAGCAAACCAGCAGCCTCCATCGATCTGGGACTGAGAAGGGCCAGCGCCCAGATCCCACCAGCCTGGCCCCTCTGGAAATCGGTCCATTTGAGGCAGCTTCTCCACAAGCAAGGGTGGAGATGGGAGGCCCAGGGAACCTGTCTCCTCCGACCCCACCTGCTCCACCCCCTCCAACTCCTCAGGAGGAAGCACCTCAAGACCAGCTATTGAAGGATGGCCCTGAGAGGGAAGACTCCTCAAAGAATGTGAGGACAAATCCATACGTAGACCAGCTGAAGTCCAAAGGCAGTCCTGGGATCCCCAGTCTTTGCCAGGGAGACAAGTCCTCTCCAGGACAAAGTGAGAAACAAAAGTCAAAGAGTGCTGCTCCTGATGGAAGAGGCCCTGGTTTTCCAAACCCAACAAAGGAAGTTGAGATCTCCCCACAAGGAGAAGGGGATATAGCCCATTCAGTACAGGAGCCCTCAGATTGTGATGAAGATGATGCTGTGACAGACATTGCCCAGCATGGCCTGGAGATGGTGGAGCCCTGGGAGGAGCCCCAATGGGTGACGAGTCCCCTTCATTCCCCTACCCTGAAAAATGTGCAAGAGGCCCAGGTGCAGGGCCCGCAGGAGCCCCGACCAGAGAAGAGGCTCTCTCATAGGCCTAGCCTCCGTCAGAGCCGTTCTCTAGACAGCAAAACCACAGCCAAGAGCCAGTGGACTCTGCAGGCTCCCTCCTCCAGCAGCTGTGCGAATCTTGAAGCAGAGAGGCATTCCGACCCTCTGCAGCCCCTGGCACCCAGGAGAGAGCTTACTGGATGGCATGAAAAAGCCCTGAGATCCTTCAAAGAGTTCTCTGGCCTGAAAGGGACAGAGGCTCTTCCCAGCCAGAAGGGACCAGGCGGTTTGCAGTCCAAACCAGCAGAAACCAGCCCTGTCAGCCCAGCAGAGAGAAAGGACCTGGGGACACACCTGGGACACGGCAACCCTCATACTGAGCAGGGTAGTATTCCTAGATCAGAGAGCAGCAAGGAGAGCTCACCTAGTGCTCAGGATAGCATCTCGCCTGGAGAACATCCCCCAAAGTTACAGCTGAAGAGCAGTGAGGGTGGGCCCCCAAAAGGGAAAAATAGGCCGTCCTCCCTCAACCTGGACGCGGCCATTCCCATCACTGACCTCTTCCAGTTTGAGAATGTGGCCTCATTTGGTTCACCTGGAATGCAGGTCTCTGAGCCAGAAGACCCAAAGGTCACGTGGATGACCTCACCTCACTGTAAAGTAGACCCCTGGAGGGTTTACTCCCAGGACCCTCAAGACCTGGGCATTGTTGCTCACGCCCTGACAGGCCGCCGTAACTCAGCTCCCGTCAGCGTGTCGGCTGTGAGAACCTCCTTCATGGTCAAGATGTGCCAGGCCAGGGCCGTCCCAGTCATCCCGCCCAAGATTCAGTACACACAGATCCCACAGCCGCTGCCCTCTCAGAGCCCAGGGGAGGGGGTTGCTCAGCCTCTGGAGAAGAGCCAGGAGGAACCCAACGCAACCGGTGGGACCTCTCAGAAACCTGCCAAAGATGATTCTCTCTCCTCCTTGGAAAGCCCAAAGGAAGGGAAACCAAAGCAAGACACAGGAGCCATGGAGTCCTCGCCAGTGGATGCCACTGCATCCCGCATGTGTGAGGGACCCACCCTTTCTCCAGAACCAGGTTTGGCTAACCTGCTGTCCACTCAGGATGCAGTAGTGCAGTGCCGAAAGCGCACATCAGAGACAGAGCCATCTGGGGACAACCTTCTTTCTTCAAAAATAGAGCGACCATCGGGGGGCTCTAAGCCTTTCCACAGGTCAAGGCCAGGAAGACCTCAGAGCCTAATCTTATTCAGTCCTCCTTTCCCCATCATGGACCATCCACCTTCTTCCACAGTGACAGATTCCAAGGTCCTGCTGTCCCCTATCAGAAGCCCCACACAGACAGTTTCTCCTGGCCTTCTTTGTGGGGAGTTGGCAGAAAACACGTGGGTCACACCAGAAGGGGTTACACTGAGGAATAAAATGACCATTCCTAAGAACGGCCAGAGACTAGAGACCTCAACCAGCTGTTTTTATCAGCCTCAGCGGAGATCAGTGATTCTGGATGGAAGAAGCGGGAGGCAAATAGAATGACTTCAGTTCATCTGCTGGTGTCTGAAAAAAATGCCATGATTCATCTGAAATTTATTATAGGGCCAACTTACCATGAGTCCAGGCACAGGTTATCCAAGTTTGGGCTTACTTTGGCTTCTCTTCTTTCAGCCTTCTGACCACTTATTCAGTACTCAGTAAGGGAGAGAATGAAATGCTTGCCTCCAGTGAGACTCGGGGCTTGTCTGTGTGTCACATTTCTCCCCCATTGCCGTTATCTGTTGCTGTGGTGAGCTGGATGTGATGATGACTTTTGAAAGGAAAGAGAGATCCTTTGTGTTGAAAAGTGTTGCTACTGAGGTTTGAAAGCCTCCTCTTCACTTCATGCTTTTTAACGTTCCTTAAAGCATGTGTTCTTTTAGACCAGTTTTCTGATAAGCTTTGTAAAAGTGTATTATCCAGAATACAAGGAGATTTGGAAAAGTAAACTAACATACACTTAGATCTCCCAGTGGGTGGATTTACTCCTGCTCTTTCCTTGGAATTCCTGCTGACCTGCCCAAGATGGCTCCATGTTCCATTCTAGAAAATCAGTATCTACACTCAAGAACAAACTCTGAGACTGGCACAATCTAAGAAGACTTTCTGGCTCTGGCTTTTATTAATTTGGGACTCCATGGCCACTATCCTGACCTCTGATTTATAAATCCAGTAGCTGGACAGGGTGGGTGGTGAGCTGACAGTTACCTCAGAGAAATGTGCCAGATCTCCATTTAAGTAAGCAGAAGTGGAGCGATCTGCTTTCATTCCAGTATCACAGTCCAAAAATAGGGTTTCATCATAGAGGAAAGCCTCACACATAGAACTACACTCCAAGCTGAATGTGTTTCCGCTGGTGGGGCAGTAGCAGAAAAGACCTCTAGGTCAGCTTCACTCTCCTTACACGCTAGGTTGGCACAGGAGTGCAGGAGAAGATAGGGAAGAGCTCCAGGAGGGGTGCGGGAAGAGCCCTGGCGGGGTGGCCATCCCTACCACTCGATGGCTGGCAGCTGCCCTTCTGGAAATGTATTTCATCTTAGCCAGTGGACTCCTTCCTTCTTCCCTCTCCCTTCGTTGCTGAAGGACAGATCTGAGGTACCCTTCCACACTCCCCTTCACCCACCACCCGCCCCCGGCACTCAAACTTGCCCTTCTCCTGTCTATATAAAAGCAGAGGCAATAAACCAATCTGATTTTGTCAGTTATTTAGAACTTCAAATGGCTCTTTACTTTTCATTTGGAGAGGGGGAAAGGAATAACCTGCTGGCAGATTTTTGGTGCTCCCCGCACAAAGGGCCTCACAGGAGCCCTTCTCAAGGCAAAACCTATCAGGGTATCAATGCTTTAACATTCTAAGACATCTGTCTTGTTTGAAAAACAAAAGTAGACCTATTTTTAGCCCTGTGCACCTCCTCTCAGATTCACGTCTGGTTGACCTCTGTCCAGAAGCTCAGTCATTGCAGAAATTTCTCTAAGAGCCAGCAATACCTCCGGGCAGACCTCACAACCAAGGCTGGTGCTGGGCTGGGCAGGAGATGAACTAAAATTACCTCCTCCAGTGAGAGACTGGAAGCTGGTGCCTTGCAACAGATACAAATTCCTCTGTCCCTTCTTCCTTGATAAGCCTTAGAAACTGTTTGAAACCTTGTCCTATACTTTTTAAGCCACTGTCTAGCACAGAGGTACATGTCACTGGCAGGGGCAGGCCAGCTGATGAGTTCTGCTTTCAGAGGCACTGAGATGAGTGAGCAGGGGGAGCAGTCAGTAGGCCTTTGGTCAGGGTCTTTGCATTCTCATTAGCTGACCAAGACCTCAGACCAAAAACCAATGAGATGTCAACCCCTAAGAATAGTCCCCTAGGGAAGCAAAGTGAAGAAATAGAGTGGTGACACATGAGAAAGGCCATGTTCTGGAGATTTGAAAAGTACATTCCTGCCTTATCAGAAAATGTGGGCAGATAGGCTTTATATCCATCTCAGTGCACGGTGGTGTCTATGCTTTGATATGGACTATGCTCCAGTTAGAATGTGATAGAGGAAAGGAACTGAACTTTGCTTCTCCATCAGAACTCTGAGCTGAGTAATGAAATGTTTAAGCTATTTTGTGATTATTTTAAATTTTTGTTTGTAACATGTACAGAATGTTTTTATCTGGGAGTAGACTGAGAAGCCACTATTTACATATTAACAAGTGAGCCCCATTTGAGGCACCCGTGTTGATTTATTAAATGGCTGCCATGTTCCTCAGCCTGACATCTTTCATTTGCAGCATCACCTTCAGGAGCATGGTGGGTGTGTGGATGTCGTCATGTGACACAGTGACAGCTGTCTGGAGATATTTGCTACTCTGAGTGTTCCTGGCCAGTCAGTACAGAAGGCCTTGGAAGCTGACTCACTTCTCAGTCAGTGCCCCGCTGCTGAAGTGTGCACTTCTCCTTTGACTACCACCCAGCCTGTCGACTGTCACAAACAGGGTCATAAATTTCCGGTGGGCTGGGGCTAGCCTGGCACTGAGGGAATTCCATTCCAATGCAAAGAAAACTTCTTAAATATTACCCCTGAAATTGTTCCTCAGAATGCCCTGAGATTACCTGTCTGGTCACCCACTTGGGACTGAAATGAGAATGGCTTGTTGGGAATCAGATTCTCTCCGGGGAGGGACGGGAGAGGTGCTGCTGTTTTCAGGGGGATCTACAGAGTGCCCTAGGGAGGGCTGGCTGCAGAATCAGCTTCCCGGGCAACGTCAAATCAACTATCAGTCCTCCAAATGGGACATGGCAGATGTTAAAGGTCAAATCTGAAGTGTTTTCTTTCAGTGTTAATGGTTGCTTAAGATAATAACTTATATTTACTGACAGAATTGTTTTTCCAGGCCACCTTTTAATTTCCAAAATGGACTAGAGAGAATTGGTTTTTATTCTCTGCTTCACGTGGAATATGAAGAGACCTGACCAAAAACCCCTTTAAGACACTGTTAGCCTAAAATTCAAAACTTTGATTACATCAAAATTCTGGATGCTGGGGAAATTAAAAATGTAAACATAAGTCCCCTCAAAAGATAATATTTATCAAGAGGTTAATACTACTGTGCTGGGTACTTTAGAACACTTAAATCCTTGAAGAGTCTAACTGAAAAGGGGGAGAGGGATGGTAGCAAATGAAACAGCTTGTAAACAACCAGGAGCAAGATTTAAAACCATTAAGTTACCAAATGAAAGTAGAAGGGAGAAAATGTAGCAACTAGCATCTTTTAATAGGATTATCAATAGTGTTCAAGTCACCTACTGACTGAGATCAAATTAAACACAACTGCAAATCCAATATAAAGTACTAGAGAGACATGCAGGTGCTGAGAGAGGTTTTTGCTTTGATCATTACAAAAATTAGAGAGTAGTAACAAAGTATAAATAGACCTGTGTTTTTGTGTGGTCTTAACTGGCTTGGTTGTGAAGTCCTGTTGGATCTCTGCAAATGTGCAAGGTGATACCAGTGTCCCATACTCCTTGAGAGTGGTTTTAGACTTCAGTCATCACAAAATGAGTTAACTCCTGTTGATTATGAATTTTAGGTCCAAGGTAAACTGTTACTTTCATGTCTAATGTTTAGCACATGATAATCACATTTGACTAAAACTGGGTGGGACAGTCATTTGTTTACACAGCCCTTGGCTTCCTGCCTGAAGAGGGCCTGGGGAACATAAAATTCAGTTATCTGGGATTGGAATGGGAGAGGTTCAGGGTACTCAGTCCTATTTCCACCAGGATTGATTAGAGACAGATTCTACCACAGTCTGTCCTAGCTGATGACAGTATAAATCTTGGAGTTAAGTGTTGCCGAGAGTTTGATTTTGGGCACTTCCAACAGAAGTTCAGCTCAAAGTGTGGAATAACGAAGAATGTGTTCTTTGTCAATACCTTTTCTAGCAGATAGGCCAGAAGAGGGAGCGAACACTTTTCCAAGCATGAAGAGGATTGGGAGATGGTAGAAGGGTAATTGCCTGAGATCAGTGTCAGCCCAGTAGGATAAAATTAAGGAACATC
Organism: Pteronotus mesoamericanus; assembly: GCF_021234165.1. Taxonomy (NCBI): domain Eukaryota; kingdom Metazoa; phylum Chordata; class Mammalia; order Chiroptera; family Mormoopidae; genus Pteronotus; species Pteronotus mesoamericanus. The sequence goes on along the minus strand of NW_026555095.1, from coordinate 615,748 downwards.
AAAGACTGATTGGCACACAGGTCATTTTGTAGCCTTGAGGTTCATGAGCGAGGCAGGGATCACTTCTCTATGAGGATGAAGGAGGACGTAACTAAGCATAAGAAACCTATTAAGTACATAGCCATGATTTTACTGGATGAATCACAGTGCTTTGCAATAACTTAATGTCGCAGTACTTCCTGGCTTATAATTCTGCAAGGTAAAGAACTTTTTCAAAGGAGTTAATTAAAAAGCCAAAAGCCAAATGATTTCAGCTGTACGTTGAGCTTGACGAGTGTTTCCAAAGATATAGTCAAAATGTTTTTCTATTAAAAAAGTATAAATATTAAACCTATCCATAGAGACATTTACGTGTAATTAAAACAGACTGTTGTGCTTTTAAAAATGTACTCTAATAAATGATATAAATGATGATGCTTATGATGGTGCTATGAACTGGAGAAGGACATGGGGTCATCAAAATCAATAGTAGGAATGTGTATTATGTGCACAGGCTCATTTGTTTTTGTTGTTGTTTTTTGCCACAAATAAGCCCAGATACACAGAATTCCTTTTTTCAAAAGCTAAATATTATCCCATTGTATGTATATGCCACATTTTGGTTATTCACTCATCCATCAATGGACATTTGGGTTTTTTCCACCTCTTGGCTCTTGTGAATAGTGCTGCTATGAATTCCAATTTGAGACCTTGCTTTCAATCCTCTTGGATATATACTCAGAAGTGTAATTGCTGGATCATTTCATAATTCTGTCTTTAATTTTTTTGGGAAACCTCCATACTGTTTTCCACTGCACCTACACCATTATCACACAAATAATTCACAAGGGTTCCAATTTCTCCATACCCTTACAGACATTTGTTATTTTCTGGGGTTTTTGGGGGGCGGGGGGTGGGGGGAGACAGGAAAAGTGTATTATGTGCATCAGGCTCATAGTTCTAATTGGTTCTGTTTGAGGTCGGGTTTTTTTTGGTTTTTGTTTTAAACTTCAAGGTTTGCTTTCACAGCAGAAGTTCTGATGATTTGCTTTAGTAAATTTTTCTTTTTGTTTTGCTTCTTAATAATTGTCAAACATTTCGTGTCACCCAAGATATCCAGTACAAATCAATGGATGTTGTAATGAAAAATGAGAAAACCAACCCAGCTATTGCTCTCAAAACTCCACAGCTTCAGAGATTAAGTTTGGGTCCACCTACACAGAAGTGAACTCAATTTTTCTATTACTTGAATCAATCAAAGGGTACTATTCTTTCATGAGTGATTATTTTCATGAGTGATTATTTTCATGATGGTCTGGGGATAAAGCAAAAAGTTTGTTATCGTGGCATATATTATCACCAAAAAAGGGGAAGTAAAGCTAAATATGTTGAAATGGGACACTTAGGAAAACAATTATGCAACCCAGGCTCACAAGCCAGTGATTCTTGCAGTGAAAGAGATCATAACCAAGGGAATAAAAATACTGACATTTTGGTAACAATATTGTTTCAACTTTACACCTCCCCAGGCCTGCTCCTGTCAGCCCGGACTACCCGCCCTAAGCGCCTTTTTCTCCTGTACACTCCCAGATGCTGCCCTCTGCTCCTTTCTCCTGAATGCCTTCTCCCACCCCAACTGGCCTCACACAGTTGCCGTCAATCCTAACCTTCCCCAGGTGTTCTGGAGTCCTGCTCTCCTTACAGTCTCTTCACTGAATGATGCCTCCACTTCCTGGACTTCAGTAACACACTCCCCAGAGGTCGCTTCCTTCCATGAACAAAAGGCTGCACATTTCCCCCAGGCTACACCAACTACAAAGAGCTGAGATGTTCTCGTTTCTCACGTCTGCACCATTGTCTTTCCATCTCATACAAAAATGTTTTACCAAAACTAATGGCATTAACCTATTCTAACTTTTAACATGCTTTGGGGCCGCTGTAATCAATGTCCTAGTTTCAATGTCCAAGTGATCAGCACCAGGCTTCTTGTTTCCTAACTCTTGTCTCACCTTCATTCTGGATGATGTCAGTGTTCCTGAGGAAAATCCACCTGACACCTCTGCCACAATTGCTAACAGCTTTTCCAATTTTGGCTATTTCTTCCACAGTCACACATGAGATTGTTTCATAACCTAGATCTTTGTGGTCCTGTACTAATATTCCATTCTCAGAACTTTTATCCTTGCTCCTTTTTTCCTTTTACTTGCTCAAGATCACTCATGCCTGGTCCCCCCCCCCCTCCCCTCCCCGTCCTCTGACAGACAACACCCCCCACCAGACTCCCTTCCCTAGCCTTTCCAGATCCCAAGGTGTGTCATCTCAACTATTCTCATCTCGACCATTAACTCCCTTGACCACTGATCCTTTAGCCATACCTGCTTGGCAAATGTCCAAACTAGAACTAGGACCCTTACCACCCATCTTCTCTACTCTTTCGCTGTTCCTTTTGAGTGAGACCAGGTATCATAAAACCATAGTAGGAAGGCGCCTTTTGGAATTTATGGTTTAATTCCCAGTGGCCTTATTCCCAAAACTCACAAAGGTTATATTCCAATCACTTCCTACATGGAACCCCCACCCCCCAAATTGTTTCTTTCTTCACTTTAAGTTTACACTAGCAGATGCTTCTTCTATCTCCTAATGCCACTTCCCCTTATCCATGTGTGTACCTAACCTCCCTTCTAGATCAGAGGAAGTGCTATTACTCTTCCCAGGGGCTCCAAGAACCTTCTTTCCACTTCATTACTTATTCCAATTCTCTACTCTGGACCAACGGCAGCCTGACCACCACTCCTACTGCTCCATTAAAATTTCTCTTGCTAAAGTCACCAATGACCTAACAACCAAATCCTACAGTTTTCTCTTATGTTCGATATTGCTGATCCTTCCTTTTCTTGAAACTAGTTCACTTCTTGGATTTCCATTTTCTTAGTCTGGTTCATTTGAAAGCTGCCTCTTCCCCTAAATGTTGTTCACCAGAATTCTGCCCTTCCTTCTTTCATTCCACATACTTTCCCTACATTATCTTACTCACGCCCACGGCTTTTCCTATCACTCATGCAGCGGTGACAACCCACCTTCCTCTTTCTCCTGCATGGACTTTTTAAATGGTTGGCTAACTGGTCTCTCTGCTGTCTCACGGGAATCCTCCTGTTTTCCAAACCTACCCTACCCTACATATTGTTGCCAAAGTCTAACATAGTGATTCTCTTCAAAATCACCTGGAGGCTGTGTTAAAACAGACTTACATGCTCCACCCAGAGCTCTCTAACTCCAGGTTTGGAGAAGAGCTCAAGATTTTCCATTTCTAATGAGTTCCCAATTAGATGATGCTGATGCTGCTGGTCCAGGTTACTCTTTGAGAATCTTTGACCCGAGAACTCTTTGGGCCATTATTCCTCAGCTTAAAATCTTCATTTGCTGTCTTCTGTCCACGAAAGTGCCCATACCTGTCTGCTTAAGAAATTACCTGTGGAAGGGGCCTATTATTGGGCTTCACCCTCAGGATTTTCAGTTAGTGGGTCCAAAGACCACCCCTGTGACCTACAAGATAGTAAAAATCCACCTGAACCCCTTAAAGTGGAATTCAAGGCTCTCTGTAATCTATTCCTCACCTACCTCTCCAGCATTACTGAACTAGGTATTTAAATACTCAGTGCAAATCCATGCCTCAACTTTCTGTATATACTGTACCCACTCCATGAACCCCACTTCCCTCACTTATGTGGCATATATCTCACACGCTCCCAAACGCACCATTTGTTACTGCTGGAAACAAGCCATGGAAGCAGGTCATTGCTCCCTTTTCTACCTCACCTCTCTTGCATATACTTCCTTTACTGAACACCTTTGTGTTAACTGACTGACCTTTTTTTCATTAGTTAATGAACTCTGAACATCACTATCTCTGACACCTAGTGTCTGGCACATAAGTACACAGTAAATAAAAGTTGGGGATGGGGTGGTGGTGACTGATAGGGAGTGGAAGGAAAGCAGCTCAGGGGATACAACATGGAACCAGAGTAAATAGAATATTGAGAAACATTTCCACTGTGCTTATGCCTAACATATTTACCCACCTGAAGCCACCCAATTGATCTTTTCCTATACCATTTTTTTCCACGTGCCATTTAATTTCCCTACATATAAACAATTACTGAAAAAAGGCCCTTCTTTAATGGGTATGTATCTCCTATTATCACTAAGCAAAGATAGTGTCCTTTCTTTCACATGATTCATAATACACAGTTAAGTAGTCATTTTTCTCTCTCCCCATCTCAATGTGGCACAAAGGACAGCTGAAAAGAGTAGGAACATGATTAACTGAAGGGTATTATCTCCCTGATGCTGTCATGCCTGGAAGGAGAGGGGAGCACTTCACAATTCCATTAGCCAAAATTTTTATTTTTCTTATATTTTCTCATTTGTTTGGCCAACCTGGCCTCTGGTTCTCCCCGGACACTCTTTTAGGATATGGCCAAGACAAGTCAAAATAGAAGGGGGAATCATGTCAGTCCATTACCTCTAATCAGTTATCTGAGCTACTTTTCAATGGAAGATCCAACTTTTAACCATTCTGATGAGGCATCTTTGTGACCAGGCCACCCATTTGGTTTTAACTGTTAAATAATCTCATCAAAATGTTTGCTAGTCAAAAAGAGCATACCTTGAAGGTCCTAAGGAAAGATTATAAAGATGACAACTTTCCCACCCTCCCTTACCCCAGGAACCACATTTAGGTTGAACTACTTTTCAAAAACCCATACGCTGCTTATCTTACTATTTTCCCAATATACGAAATTGTTCCCACCTCAGGGCACCACCCTTGCTGTTACATAACATGGAATTCTCCCCAAAAGTATTTATATGGTTCAACTGGTCTTTGCTTAAAAATCATCTCCTTAAAGATGCCTTCTAGCAATGCCACTCTTTGCACTTTCTATTTCCTTGCCCTGATTTATTTTTCTCTTTACCACACTTACTACTACCATGAGACATTATATTATAAATGTATTTATGGCAAAATCTTACACCCCTACCGCCCTACTGAAAACTATGATTGTTCTTATTCACAGCCATATCCCCAAGGCCTAATATAATGCCTAGTGGTCAAAATAGAGGTTAAAAAAATTTTTTTTGAGAGAGGGGAGGGAGGATGGGAGGGAGAGAAACAACAATGCACAAGAGATACATTGATCGGTTGTCTCTTGCACACTTCCAGCTGGAGATCCAGCCCACAACACAGGCATATGTCCTGACTGGGAATCAAACTGACAACCTTTTGGTCTGCAGGCCAGGGCTCAGTCCACTCAGCCACACAAGCCAGCATCGATACAGACTTTTTGAATGGGTGAACACACTGAGACTGAATGCCAAATAGTTTAACTTTTTTAAAAAAGTATATGCATCCAAATATTTAAGGAAAAAAATTGTTAATTTAAACATAGCAGTCACCTTAGGTAGCTATATACACACCTACTACTCATAATGCTGCCTTCACTAAAAACCTATTGAGAATTTTTCTGCAAGAATTATTTTCAGATCCAATTATGAATTACATGATTGGTCTTTTTAATTCCTAAGTCATATTGAATTTCACCACCTTCACAGTGTAATGCCAACCAAGCACAGCAGTATGTAAGAATATACTCAGGTCCTCAAGACAAGGCCTCAGAAACTTACACTAGTGACATCGATTGACTAAGTATATCACCTCTCAAGAATAAGAACTGAAAAGGGTTAATGTTCACGAACACGAAGATTCTGAATTTTGGCCCTAACCGGGTAACTCAGGTGGTTAGAGCGTTCTTTTGATATAGCAAGGTTTCAGGTTGGATCCTCAGTCCGGGTACAATGAATGCACAGATGGGTGGAGCAGCAAACAGATGTATGTTTCTCTCTCTTTCATTTCCCCTCTAAAAATTCAATAAAATTAAAAAAGATAAATAAAAACACATTTTGGGCACAGACCAAATTATCGGAAGACATAGAATTTAAGAATTTTAATTCTTATAATTTACTTCCACTTGTAACTCCAAATATGCCACTATGGGTGGGCTACTGCTAAACTGCATCCATGACTATTTAACAGGGGACTTGCCCATTCATCCAGTTACTCAATATCTGCAACCTGCCCACATACTAGCCTACATGGCATTTGCACCCACCTTTTCCCACTGATCTGGCTATACACCATTTTCTTCATGAGTGTGGGCATGCTGAAGACTTTGTCTTAAAAAGTACTATTTCAAACAGCTAAAAATAAAAAGATAACTTTTAAAGGAAAAATAAATAAAAGAACAGGGAAAATGACAGCAATATTTTAGGTTTCGGAGTAGTAGCTTATTCAAAAGTACTTTTAAATGGCATAGGGCAGAAGAGATCACTGAGTTTCTATCTCAGAAATGCTCCCTCCCCGTAGGCAACAAAGAGAATCCCATTTAGGACTACATATAGCTTACTCTTCCCCCCGCCCAGGCACTCCAATTCTATTAGCCAGCTGGAGAAAGAGAATGGGTGCTGCCAAGCAACTCCACTGATCTTCCTTTCTGTAGCAATAAGGCCAACCGAGGACTAAAAGTAACTACAAGGACTGAAAGAAAGGGAGACGCACCAAAGGTACTATGTTAAATGGTATATGAGATGTGTTCATAAATGAATGAGCTATTCTGGAGCCATACAAACAAATCAATCTCTTTACTGGAGAAGCACACCTCTCATCTGTATATTATTTGAATATACTAACACATGAAAGATCACATCACCTTGTTTATGGATACATTTAATATCCCTTACCCTTCCCCCCTTCAAAACATAATAGTATACAAAATATAAAATATCTTAAATATTTATAAAAATTGCAAGAAAAAATAAAACGTATGAAAATATTTTTATCTGAGTTCTCCCTCATTTTTGAGAGGCAGCTTAGTTTGCCTTGAGTTCGTAACTGTTGAGTGGGTAGGAGTACGCCCTGCCTAAAACTATTCTGTCCCGGAGGAGCTTAAATAAAACATAGTAGTTGCAGAAGAGTATGAGAGCCATGGAAAGTGTGTGGTTCCACTTCTCTGACCGCAGTAAGGAATAGAGCTGGTAGAAGACGACACTGCCCTCAATGAGGATAAGCAGATTTAACAGCCTTAATGGACGATGAAATAGGAACTGTAAGGAAATTAAAAAGCAAAATGTTATTTCATAGAGAAGTAAAGACTACAGTTATTCTTTTTCCCTGAAATAATCTCATATTTACAGGTTCCTATATGCAATAACAAAAAGACCTGATTATTTAGTATCAACCAAGCTCTTTCTTGTAGTAAAGACCCAAACCTTTTCCTTTTTGCTCAAGGAATAATGAAATAAATTTTATTTCAATGCCCCTGAGATACAAAAAAGGGATCATATCCATAAGAACTCTGCCTCCAAAGATTTTTCCTAGATTTTAGGTATATATCTTATTTGAGATAACCAAAAGTATATTTATCTAAGACAGGAACTGGGTAAGGGACCATATGGGAAATATTTTAGACTTTGCAAGTCAAGAGACAAAAATTGAGGGTATTATGTCAGTGCTTACATAACCATTTAAAATGTAACCATTTAAAATTCAATGTGAATTTGTGGGCTGGTCTAAGATAAGCTGGCATATCAATACAATAATTTATTAATTTTTCTTTAAAACTATCTTTACCCACCACGGTCACTGACTCAAAACCTCTACACCACATATTTCTGGTGTTTTGTTACATTTTTCTGGATATTGAAAAGTAGAGTGCAGAAAGACAAGACAATAAGGAAGAAAAAGAATCAGTCATAAACAGAGTTTAGCTAAAAGCAGGTCTCGCTGTTCTCACACCAACAAAATTTTTCACTCTGAGAGACTAAATTCTGGTTTACTAGTAAAAATGTATTATGAGTAAAAACCTAGAGATCACAGGTTGCAAGCTACGGTAATGGTAGTATATCACATCTAAAAAAATAGTTTGGGACTCAAGGCTCAAATCTGAGAATAAAGCCAGATTACCATGACAGCTCTGAAAGTCAGCAAGTTTCTCAGGGTCTTTCATTAGAAGGAAGAAAATGTTTAACCTGGGTTTTATTACATCTAGTAATATTATGTATAAAATTGGCTCAGAATTAATATTCTACTGTAAAAGGACTTGGTCAATTTCAGATTGTGTGGCAATTGTAACAATTATAATTAAATGCACTAGTAAGCTATAAACTGAATGAGTAGAAAGGCAAGTACAGGCTCTAAATTCTAATAGCTATAAGCCAGAGGCACATATTAAATGACTGTTGTCAAACATCAATGTGCCTAAGAATCATTTCTAAATGTGTAAATGCTGCAAATTCCTGGATCCTTCAGAGATTCTGATTCAGAAATCTGGGCCTGGGGCCCCCTGCAGTTTTTAAAGAGTGTACCAGGTGACTCATACGCGAGTGGCCCAAAAACCACTTTGAGAAGTACTGATTTACCTGGTTGGTTATGCACAGTCAGTAACAGGTCAACTTCCCTAATCCTTCTCCTTTGGATTCCACCTGATTATTCAGCTGTCCAGTGCTAGCAAGTAAGATACTTATTTGTCAAACAGAAAATGCTAATAAAACATCTGGTTATTGTAGGTTTCAAGGGGACAGCAAGGGCCAACAGAAGTAATTAATGACTTCTGGAATTCAGCTGGCTGAATTAAATACTCTGTATAGAAACCGAATGCTCAAGCAGTATGACTCAAGTCCACTCCTCCATCTGAAGGCAACCCCACAGAAGTCTAGAAGGACATGCTTGTAAGTTTCCTCATTCAGGGGTCTTTTACCAGCCACATGTTCCTCCCAACCCCCCCAACACCCCCTTCATGGTATTTACAAGCATCCTGCCCTGATGCAAGTTCACAGTTTTTAATTGAAAGGCCCGTAGTAGCAAACACCTGCAGAACCAAAAGTCCATGTACCCTCATAAGGAACATGACAGGAAGGGACAAAAAATGCAAGCATCTCAAAAAAAGATCTCCAATTCTCTTTTACACTATGATCTCCATTCAAAGGCAATGCACTGCACTATGGGCATTTTTATTAAGAATGGTCCCTGCACGCCCCTTCATCCCCCCACTCCCACTGATCACCTAGCCTTTTTCTCATAAGTAAATACTTCTTCCCCCAGAGCCAGAATTTCTGGAAAACAAAGATCAACTACAACATAACCCAAGGTATAAATTCAAATGGGTCAGAAGCTGGGTTTAGTGGGTATCTATTGCTTTTTCCTTTTTTAACTTTTTAGCCTTTTTCCTTTTAATCCAGGAAAAGGTAAAAGGCTGCTGATCATGGCATTTGTCTAACTTTCAAAAAGGAAGTCATGGTATTTTAAGGGGATGGTACATATCACAAATACAAAAACAAAACAAAACAAAACAAAAAACCCCCAACCCCAAAACACTGCATTATATTACTATGTTAAATATTGCTTAAGGGTACACAGATACCATATAATAAGGATACCATTAAAGCAAACTATTACAAATAAAAATTATAAGATGAAAAGGGAAAGTCTTAAATAATTGCCTCATCATACCAAGTAATACTACTACACTCAACAAATTCTAATATAACTAGAGAAACCAGCCAAGCTGTTGAAGCTGGGTATTAGACCTTCAAACTGCCTTTCCGAAGACATTTCCAAAGGACGGAGGTCATTATTATAGAAGCAATAATCACCATGTATTATTGTAATTTCCCGTTATGTGCTATGCACTGTGCTAGGTGCTTATACATAATGGCCTTCTAACACTTAACCCTAAGTGCATGTTTGAAAAGAAATAAGTGGTACTTGCATAAAAGCGGGCATGGGATACATCTGAAGGCACTGCCACGTTGTAAGGCCCCATGGCTCTATATAAGCATCTGCTGTGTCGCACCAGCACCCCTTGAGGCCATATTGTATTTTCTGACCAACTAAGGGAGAAAGAAATGCAATGTTAGCATATTGGCAATTACAGATAAGATAGTGTCTGGCAACACCAGCTATATTTCAATGGAAGAAATTAAGTATTCAAGGCATGTTCATCTGCCTGAATTCTGAAAAGAGAGTTTTCTATGGTCAAACTGGAAGGAGTTAAAAAGGATTTATTACTACAGTTTCATTGCTATGCAGTAGAGAGGTTGCAAAGTGATACAGTTAACTCAGTGCCAAAGGTCTAAGAGGCTTAGAATGAGCAGAACTAAATGTGTTAAGAAAGGCATCTATGACCAGAAAATCAAGTGTAAGCAAGTGGACTGTCATCTCAATCCCAAGTGAGCAGAGTCTATTGGAGGAAATGCTGGGGGGAACAATGAAGAAGAGAAAGTGGAAAGCTATAAGAGGAGGGGAGAAATTAACAAGCTGTCAAGCTGCCATGACATTTACTGCAGAATTACAACCCAGAAAGCTATATAGAAAATCAGTCTGTCACATACTTCTAACACTTTATATATGCAAGAAGCTCTATGGAACAACACAGACACACACAATGTACAGACACAGACTTCTCTTTTTACCGCTTTCTTGGTTTATTGTTATAGAGGTTTCTCTAGGAAAAAGAAGTTATGGAATAAGCTTCATTCTTTCCAGCACCAATGTAATGGAGTTGGGGTGGGAATGGGAATTTTCAGGTTAAGCTTTAAAAAAAAAAATCTAAGTTAATTCACCTCTTCCTGATTTTGGAAAAGTTAGTTTCCTAAAGAGAAGAACTGGGACAGCATTTTAGATATGTTAAAAAATTCTAGCACCCTGAAGCTTTCCCAGTTCAGAAAAGGTTTCGTCAGCCTTGCTCACACTTACCAGCATTAAAGTGATGATACACCTCATGGCCATGTGCCATCAGGAGCCTGAAGATGTACAGTACTAGTACTGTGGATTGTACTTTCAATTTTTATTGAAATTTGTCCTTTGCCCACAGTTGGGTTTCTTTCAGCCTGGCCCAATCTCTTTCAGTTCCTGATCTTGAAGGCCTGTGCTAATCTGTATCAGACATCAAGGCAGATAATTGAAGGGAGGACTGTGAGGGGGAGAAGGGAGGGGAAGGTCACCTCGATCTGTCCCGCTTAATTAGGGAAGAATTTCTAGGTGATGAAATTTGTGAAATGTTCAAATTATAAAAAATTATAAAAAGGAGGGAGATGAAGATGGTCCAGATCTGAAAGGCATGATTAAGCCTCAGCAGTGAGAGGACAAAAGGGTTCTAACGTTAGCCATTTTGGGTCATAGGAACCAGACAGAGAAATGATTGATAAGGGGACACAATGAGAGGAATACTCAGAAACAAGCAGGGACAGTTTTCATTTAAATATGGGAAAAGCAGAGAAATATTCATTAGCAGTTTTAGAAAGAAAAGAAAAAACAATTAAAAATGCAGGGAAATTACTAGAACAAATTTGCATTTATGAGAAAAAAAAATGGGAGGAGCAAATTCCAGCTGCTTAAGTGTGAGAGGATTAGCTAGCAACTATTTAGCTGTAGCAATGAAGATGAGCAGATGAATCTTACAGTCTTCTAAAGAGAATTAAAAATATATCATGACTCTGAATTTGGCCAAAGGGTTAAGACTGAAAGAAAACTCCAGGATTATAGCTTGGGGAACAAATTAGGCCCTCCAGAGTGACCTGGGAGTTGAAAAGTAGGAGGCATTTAAGGAGGCACTAGTGATGGCAGTGGAGATGAGTTAATGTCCCCTGTGTTCGGTTTAGGGTGATGACAAGCATCCATGTAGTAAAAACTAAAAATTAAATGTTCAAAGCCAAGAACAAGAATGACATACAAAGCAAATAAACATGACCAGCAGCATGTAGAAAGGTGTTATATGGCTTTACCCTCTGGCCTACTCACATGTGTTGTGGAGCATTGCTGTAGGACCCATGTTCGAGCTTCTGCCACTTGCCCAGATGAGCAGCTGATTTATGTAGCAAATCACAGTATTTGGATGGCAGTAGTTGTGTGGTAAGCATGACAAAAGCATTGATCCATACCATGATGAGGTGCTCACACGACCAGCGCATGTCATAGTACTGGGTACTCTGGAAGAGATCAGAAGAGAGAAATGATCCACGCACTGGTGAGCAAGAAGGCAGAGGTGGGTGCGTGTACATATGCCCTGCGGACAAATGCCACACTGAGTCACACATGCATTGGTTGTCCTGCTGTCCGTGCAGAAAGTTCAAGAGCAGGCTCCTCCAAATCCTTCAACCTGACTTTCTGACTGTATGAGTTAGGGTTGGGAGGGAGAGGCAATTATGTTTTAGGTGCTTCCTTTCTAGAAGAAGTGAGGGCTCTCTGTGAATGACCACTCCGGCTGCAGACGTGCTTCTCAATGGGTGAAGGAAGGGCACTAAAATGTCCCAAGAGACTTTGGGCCCAGTGACATCCAGATCATTTTTCTTTTCTACTGAAGTAAATTGAAGTTTAGATAAAGGTTAGATTAAAATCAAGGAAACTCCTGATAACATGTTAGGATCAACCACAGTAGGCTAAATTTTATTGAAACCTCGGTCCTCTTTTAAGCTACTAAATACTGATTCTATTATAAATACAAGTTTTATTCTCCCAGGAAACTGGGAAAAAAGAAAAGAAGGAAAAGAAAAAAAGAGGGGACCACCACGGGTGCATCACATATATGGAAATACCTATCCGCCAACCAGGAGCGGTATTAGTGCACTCCAGATGCAGCCGAACTCCACCATCCAGGCTGCCAAAGGGGAGACAGAGAAAAGGGGGAATTAAACAAGAAATACCCAGTTTATGTCATTCACACACAAATCCTGGAAGGACATAAAAGCAAGGAAACACTCACCTTCACAAAACACAGGGGGAGAAATGCAACATAGTAGGCACTGAAGAGGGAGTTGAAGAGAACTTCCTTGATTCTGTGGTTGAAATCTGCTTTCAGACATTCTACTTCATTTCGAATGAGGTCTGGAGATAGAGGGCAGCTGTGGGTGGGGATGGGTGTGGAGTTATTAAACTGTTCTTTTAGAGACTCCAGCAATAAGGAGAGGAAGTCTTTGGATTTGGCCAAGCCACCCACAGTTGAGGCACTTTCCTCTACCGCCTGGTGCTGAACCACGTAGTTGTAGTCTGTGAGAAGAAGATGAGCTCTACTATCTTGGTGGAAACAGCAGAGGGGAACATATACACCAAACCTGTAGAAAAAGGTGAACATGGAAGTGAGACCACAGGTGCCACCTAAGACAGATCTTATAACTATCTTATTAAAAGAGTCATGATTCACCAGAATGAGCATAACGTAATGGGGACTTCACTGATGGTAGATTCATGATTTGGGAAGCTCTTTAAATAATTTCTTCCCACAAAGGCAATACGTATTCATTGTAGAATGAATAAAAAGACTACAGAAAATCACAATGACAAAATATAAATCTCCAAAAAATAATCATTTTTGTAATTTTTATAATTAGGCGCAGATTGTATATTTTTTTCTTTTGTATGTTAAGCCTCATACCATATAAACTGTTTTGTAGCCTGCTGTTTTAATTTTGGGTGTGTTGAGCATTTTCTGTCACTAAGTATCTTTTTGTTACAGTTTTAAAAGATACTATGTATCTTCAGATAGATATACCATAATTTACCCATTTTTCTCTTTTTGGAAACTTAGGCTGTTTCTAATTTTCCACTACCATAAATATTAATGGAATAAGCACTTCCCTACACAGGTCTCTGTGTACATCTGGTAATTGTCCAATGGCCTGCTCTTCATGTCAAGTTTTCCTTAGTCGGCGGGGGGCGGGGCGGGTTCCTCTGCCTCTCCACTATGTCACCTCCCTCCACTCCCACAGGCACCCTGGTGACCCTTGCCAGGTTATTTTTCTACACAATACTTACCACTCCATATATTTTACAAGTTTGTTAGATTTTTTATTTTGGGTTTTCCCCTCTTGGTCTATCCTTCCCTTACTACAATGTAAATGTCATGAACCAGAGATTTAACTCTGCTCTTAATTCACCGCTGTGTCTTTGATGCCTAGAATAGTGGTTGAAACATACTAGGGCAGTCAATACATATTTGATGGACTAATAAAAAAATTCCAGAACTATGATAAATAAATATAAACTTGGTTAAAGGACTGAATATTTTTGAGACGTTTCATAGCTTCTTACAGTTACTCGAAACTCTGGTTCCTTAAAAACATTTTAAATACTTCCCTAAGTCCTTAAAAGTAACTCCTACATTGTAACCGAGACATTGTAAATAAATGGTCAATTTACTGACAAAAATTCAGACATGAAAAATAGCAAATAAAAATATATCATATATTTTATTAAAAACTTAACAGATGTCACTTGTTCATAGGTTTTTATAGAGGGAGAAAGGATGAGCTTATTAGTAAGAGACTGGTTGGCAGCTCTGGGATCCACTGTGAATGTGCCCTGGAGCAGCAGCGGGGGAAGGGGTAAACTCAGAAGTATCAAGCAGAAGAACTCACACATATGCAAAATTGTGAAGACCAGAGAAGGCTGTAAGTTCAACACTACTGAAACACAAACTGCATTTATAAGGGTAGGGGTAGGAGTATGAGGCTGGGGTGTGGGGTAGATTGCAATGATGGTCCCATAAAATCTGATTATGCCTTGATTCTATACTATGTGACTACTCATATAAATTCATGCTTATACTTCTGACCCATAAATGTTATCAAGCAATGATTCTCAAACTTGAACAAGCAGCAGAATCCTCTGGAGAGCAAGTTAAAAAAAAAAAAAATTGCTTGGCCCTACTTTCCAGAATTTGTTTCAGTAGATTTGGGGCAGATTCTCATTTCTATTTCTTTTCTTAAAATATATTTTATTGATTATGCTATTACGGTTGTTCCATTTTTTTCCCTCCACCCTACACTACCCCACGCCCAGTATCCCCTTCCCTTAGTTCATGTCCATGGGTTGTACATAGTTCTTTGGCTTCTCCACTTCCTATACTATTCTTAACCTCCCCCTGCCTATTTTGTACCTACTATTTATGCTGCTTATTCCCTGTACCTTCTCCCCCATTCTTGTCCCTCCCTCTCCCATTTTACTGTTCTTAGTTTTGATCTTCTTTTTCTTATGTAAGTCCCTTTAGCATTTCATATAAGGGCTTGGTGATGATGAACTCCTTTAATTTTCCCTTATCTGGGAAGCACTTTATCTGCCCTTCCATTTTAAATGAGAGCTTTGCAGGATGGAGTAATCTGGGATGTAGGTCCTTGCCTTTAATGACTTTGAATACTTCCTTCCAGCCCCTTCTTGCCTGTAAGGTTTCTTTTCAGAAATCAGCTGATAGCCTTATGGGAACTCCTTCGTAGGTAACTGTCTCCTTTTCACTTGCTGCTTTTAAGATTCTCTCCTTATCTGTAATCTTGGGTAACTTAATTATGATGTGCCTTGGTGTGTGCTTCCTTGCGTCCAACTTCTTTGGGGTTCTCTGAGCTTTCTGGACTTACTGGAAGTCTATTTCCTTGGCCAGATAGGGGAAGTTTTCCTTCATTATTTTTTCAAAGAAATTTTCAATTTCTTGCTCTTCCTCTGCTCCTTCTGGCACCCCTATGATTCGAATGTTGGAACGTTTAAAGTTGTCCAGGAGGTTGCTAAGCCTCTCATTTTTTTGAATTCTTGTGTCTTCATTCTGTTCTGGTTGAATGTTTATCTCCTCCTTCTGCTCCAAATCATTGATCTGAGTCCTGGTTTCCTTCCCTTTCCTGTTGGTTCCCTGTACCTTTTGCTTTATTCACTTTGCATATCCTTCGCTTTTCCTCCATTTTGCGACCATACTCAACCAAGTCAGAGAGCATCCAGATTACCATTGTTTTGAACTGTGCATCTGATAGGTTGGCTATCTCTTCGTCACTTAGTTCTACTTCTGGAGCTTTGATCTGTTCTTTCACTTGGGCCATATTTCTTTGTCTCAGGGCACCTTGGAAATCATTGGAAGGGGCAGAGGCTTGGGTATTGGCCAGGGTGGGGCAACACAGGTCACTGAGTTGTGATGTTGTCTGTTGGGGAGGGGTCCAAGAGGGAACAATGCTGCTTTCTTGGCTCTCCGCCTGCTTTCAGTCACTTCCCCCACTTCCCAGAAGCAAATTGGGCCCTTCTGGTGCTGAGTCCCAGGTGACTGGGTTTGTGTACATTCTAGGACCCCGTGGGTCTCTCCAACAGACTCTCCTGTGAGGCTAGTTTCTCCTGCCACCGCAACACCACAGGTTTTTACAGCCAGAGGTTTTGAAGGCTTTCTTTTCCTGCACTGGAACCCTAGATTGCAAAGTCGGCCTCACTCCCCAGTCGTTCCTCCAGTTTATTTGCACGCAAATGTGGGACCACCCCATCCTCCAGCCACCGCCTTGCTGCACGTCCTCTCCTCCCCGGCTGTCCATCTCCGCCCCTTCTACCAGTCTGGGTGAATGTTTCTTCTTTAGCTCTTTGGTTGTTGGACTTCCATACAGTTCAATTTTTTGGCAGTTCTGGTTATTTTGTGTTTTTAAATTTGTTGCTGTCCTTCTTTTGGTTGTGTGAGGAGGCAAAGTGTATCTATTTATGCCTCCATTTCACCATTTCTATTTCTAACAAACTGTCAGGAGATGCTGATTCTGTTGTTCTGGGAACCACACTTTGAGAACTACTGAATACAGAGTATGTGGGGGGACCCCCTAAAAAGCCCCAGGAATTCTCTTTTGGAGGGTGCCACCCTTGCAGTACAGGTTTCCCCTGCTAGGTGAGTGTTTTAAGAACCCATCTCTATCAGTGTACCAGCTGGCATTGTTGCCAGAGTTTGTGTTTGGCTTCAGTGAATTTTTTTTTTTTTGAAGACTCTTTTGAGATGTTTGCCCATTTCATGATGGTTGACTTACAAGTGCCCTGGCCCACAATGCACTGAGTGTTCAGCACATTTTGACAATAAACGGCATGAATGCTCACCCCATGCCCCACCCTCCCTATTCACCTGATCTCATCCCATACAACATTTTTTGTTTCCCAGGATGAAAAAAGTCCTCAATGGCAGAAGCACTAAAATGGCACCAAAATCGATGAGTTCAAAGAACTGTTTTGAGCCATGGAAAAAAAAATCACAATAGGTGTATTGCATCAAATGGAGGGTACTTTGAAGGTAACTGAAGTTTAAACATGTAAGAATAAATACATAGTTTTTTATAAATAAATTCTGGGGTTTTGTCTGGGTCTCCTGCTTGTATGTAATGTTTAACAAGGGCTCTGGAATCAAAAAGATCTGAGACTTTCTCACTACTGTCTGACCATGGGAAAGTTTTTAAATCTTTTAATCTTTCTCTATGTGTGGCAACGACTGATAATGGTTTGCCAATAGCCACTGTTCTCCCATGCTTCCACAGCAACAGAATTTTTCATTGAGGTACAGCTACCCTAATAAAGACTTAGAAAGCAGGGTCCAGATACCATGGAGCTGCCAACGATACCTAAGATCACTTCCACATATGTTGTAAAGTAGAAAGGAATAAATTTCTAACCTTTTTTTTTTTTTAGAAGGTTTTATTTATTTATTTTTAGACAGAAGGGAAGGGAGGGAGAGAAACATCAATGTGTATTTGCCTCTCGCATGCCCCTGCTAGGCACCTGGCCCACAACCCAGGCATGTGCCCCTGTCAGGAACTGAACCAGCAACCCCTCAGTTCTTGGGCCAGCGCTCAATCTACTGAGCCACCCCAGCCAGGGCAAATTTCTAATCTTTTAAAATTACTAATATTTTGAAGCTGTTAGAGTAGATTAAATATACTATCTCCTGGGTTATTCATGAGGTGATGTTCTAAGCATCTAGCCCAGCACTTAGCACATAGAGAGAGCTCAATAAATATTTGCTATTTACTAAAATCCAATGAAGTATTAGCCAAATGTATATAAGCTAAACTATGCAAAGTAGTTAGTTTAATAAGCCAATATGTATAAGAAGATACCATTATACACCCATTAGAAAGGCTAAATTTAGAAAAACAGAAAATATCAATGTTGGCAAAAATGTAGAGCAACCAGAACTCTTACAGAAGTGGTAGAAGGATGAAATGATACATCCTTGGGGAAAGGTCTGGTAGATTCTTATAATACTAACCATAAACCCAACTTATGGCCTAGCAATGCCACACCTAGCTATTTCTCCCAAGAGAATGAAAACATATCTTTACAAAAAAGAGGTGCAATAATATGCATAACAGTTGCATTTTTAATGAAAGCCCCCAAACTGGAAACAACCCAGGCACCCAAAAGTAGGAAAATAAACTGTGGTACATTCACATAACGAAATATTACTGACACATGCAAACACAAAGACAAATCTGAAAAACAATATGCGGGGTAAAAGACGCCTTACACAAGAGTGTACATAGTGTATGGTTCCTTTTATATGAAATTCTGGAACAGGCAAACTAATCTATGGTAGAGAAAGAAATCAAAACTATGGTGGCCTCTGGGAGGCAGCAGGTGGGGGCTGATTAGAAGGGGGAGTAAAGGAATCTTTGGAGTAATGTTCTACATTGGGATAGTGGTTTGAGTTACAGAGGTATTTATTACAGCTCATAAGTGTACACAAGATTTGTGAATTTTATTGTATATGAGTTCTACTTCAAAAAAAACTATAAATACCAAACTAATTATCGATATGCATATGCTGACATATTTTGCTTCACAATAAAATGTTGGTCAAAAAGTTTATAGGGTTTCATTACGGCATACTTCTATTACATGAACCCGAAGTTCAACGTAACTTGACCAAAATGGTAAAACTGGCTCAGCCAGTTCCTTCAACTAACATTAGCCACCATTTTGTGCCAGTACAGTCAGTACCAGGGGCCTTTATGTGATGAACAGAGCAAATTAAAATATATTCTCTAGTGGTAGGAGAGCTAAACCTCTCTACTTTCCTGGGCCTAGAAAATAAAATATAGGGTCACTCTACTCACTGATTTTTCCAATTTTCTGAACTCTTGGTTTATATTCATTTTCCTCTCTTTAATACTATCATTAGCATGACCCAAATAATTTCTTAGAAGACTTACTAATAGAATGGGAAAACTGGATACTCACGGGTAGCCAAGGAAAAGGAGATTGAGGACTGAATGGCTTCGGAAGAGATTGACGAGTGTCCAACAAAGCACCCATCCACACAAAGTGAGCAGCACCAAGCGAGCTGATATCAGAACCATGTAGTGAATCATAGATGCTGCACCCGCTTTAGTGGCCTACAAGTTTGGAAGCACCAAAAAGAACATTTTATAAATGACCTTATACAAAAACAATGTGCCTCAAGTAAAGACTTGGTAGATTTAGTGAAAGTTAAACTGTGCCAAAAAGAGAGAGGAAGGAAAGGAGAGAGGGAGGAGAAAGAAAAGGAGAAAGAGGGAGGGAGGGGGGAGGTCAGGGAAGGAAGGAAGGCAAGAAGGAAGGAGAAAGAAAGGGAGGGAGGACGAGAAAGGAAGGAAGGAGGGAAGAGAGAAAGGAAGGGAGGGTAGTAGAAAAACTGCCTCACCCCACCCCACCCGCTTATCTTGTTCATTCTTAAAGATTCAGACATCTCCAGGCAGTTAGTTGTTTCCTTCTTGTATTTCCATAGTGCCTCAGAGAGACCTCCTTTAAGTTCTTATGATATTATCTAATTTGTTTGCATCGGGGTATCTCATAGCATAGTCTATGAACTACATTGATCAGAATCACTTGCGCTGCTTACATGACATGAAAATTCCTAACGACTTCCCTCACCAGACACAAGGAAAAAAACTGCAAGTCAAGTAACCTGTATTTAAACAACCCACCAAGTGATTTCTATGTACATAAAGATATTAATTATTCTGACTCCAGACTAGATTATAATGGCCTCAACTGCAGCAAGTTTCTAATTGTTCTTTGAATCCTTCCCCCATTCTGTTTACTGAATTAATGTTGAATAAATTACTGGAGCTGCAAAAAATAATCAGATCTTCTTCAACAAATCCCTATATAAATAAGTTTATTTTTGATTTTTGCAAACATGGGAATAATGCATAATCACTTCTGATTCTTTATATCACAGCTGTTCAAATATTCTTCTTTAATCCCAAATCCTTAAAACTGATTAAATAGAGTAAGAAAACATACTTGTCTAAACATGAACGTCTGCAATGCCATTTTCTTTCAAAGTGAACTAGGAAGGAGAGAGTGAGCAAAATGCAGGAGAAAAATGGTAGATTCCTATAACCTCTAAAACAGCAATATCAAAACCCAGAAAGGGGGAAATATTATCTGGAGTCAATAACATATGGGAGGGCATAAGGATCTCTTCAGGTCCTTCCCATATATCCATTTCTTATTTTACCAAACATACTACATAGCATATATAATGTACTATTTATATAGTTACTCACAAATGTAAAGAAACAGTTGAATTAATATCATGATGAACTGCTTACATCTCAAACTATAGAAAAGGCTCAAGCTGTTTTCATCCACAGCAGGGTAAATAGTTGTATAGAACTCCCTGGATACATACCCTCATTCCAAGGTACCTCATGTTTCAAAGCCTAGGGAAGGTAATTAATCCCCTGGAATTATTCCATTACCTCCATTCCCAAAAGTTTAGAGTTAGAAATAAAAGGCTGCTTTTGCCAATGTCAGCAGAGCTGCAGAGCTTGGATGTATTTATCATTTTTGCTTTATTTCAGAGTCCAAGCTCTTAGCCGGTATGCTCTGTGTGACATACACTATACCAGGTCCTAGGGACACAGTGGTAACCAAGACCTCTGTCTATGTAAGGCTGCCCAACCAAAAAAAGACACATATTAAATTTAGATTTATACAAATAATTATTTTCACATCTATGATGAGTGCTACAGGAAAAGAGTAGGCTGCTGTGGAGCACAAATAACAGGAGACCCTAACCTAGGAAAGACTTCCCGAGGAAGTGATATTTCAGCTGTGATCTAAAGAGTAAGAAAGAATAAGCCAGGTAAGAAGTAGAAAAATATTCCTAACACTATGTTAAGTTAGAAATATGGAATATAAAACTGCATACAGATAATATCCCAAATATTCAGGCAATATACAGGTAATACCCCCCAAATATATATATTCCCTGTATGTATATAAAGATTAGGAGGAAATATACCAAAATGCGGTTCTCTTAAAAATGATGTTGTAGCATTTTTAAATGTTCTGCTTTATATTTTAGTGTTTTCCAAGTTTTCTTCAATAAAATGTACTACTTTTCTATTTAGGAAAATGATTTTTTTAAAAAGATATTTGCCTCAGGTTGGTGAAAGAACAGTATAGTAACTTTTAGTTTTGTGGAACAAGTAGAGAAGTAGAGTTGGCCTGGAGGTGAATAACAAGAGTCTGTCTAGCTGGAGAGGCAGTCTGCCCAGAACAGTATTTAGCTTTCTGAATTAATTACCTCCAGCCTCTCCTTAAAAATGATTGGTCTTTCTCAGAGTAGGGATCCTTTCTGTGATATAAGCAAAACAAAAGGCAAACATATTTTAATAGAAGGAAGGAAAGATGGTTTAAGATGGGTATTATCCATCAAATTTAAATATTTTAGAAAGAGAATCACTATATAGATCTTAAATTTTTGAATAGGTAATATATTCACATTGCTCAAAATATAAAACGTTTAACAGTGTTTGCAGTAAAGTTTCCCTCCTACTGGTCTTGTCTCCCAGCCACCAACTAGGCAGCTCATTATTAGTTTGTATGTACTTTTAGATGTAATTTATTGATATATATGGAAATATATTTTGTTCCTTCTTTATTTTAAACACTGTTCTGTACTTTGTTTTTTCCACTTAATATTGTAAAGGTCAGTAAGTGAAGACATTTTCATCTTTTAATGGCTGGCTGCATGCAAATTTATTCCATTATGTTGATATACCATAATTATTTAAACATTCCTTCTCTAATGGACACTAAGGTACAAGTTAAATCTTTGACTAGAAATCTGTTTAAAATCAGCTTAAATATTTTGTTCTCAGTAAGAATTACAGGTTTTCTTAGAAAATAGCTGATATACTCTCCAACTAAGCTTATGAAAAAGCTGTTAAACTATTGTAAAGTCACTAGTAAAAAATAAAGTAAAATAAAATGAGTATTTCAGAGTACTTCAAGTCATACTCTCTGTAGCTCCAAAGTAGAAAACCCAGTTATGGAAGGTTTACACACTAACTGGACATGCTAATTTGACACACACAAGTACTATTTCTAAGTAACTGAAGAGATAAAACAAAATCACTCCCTGCCTCTTTCAACAGATGTACACATAAAAAACTCCACTGAGTTCCTCTAAAGAAAAAACATAGTTTCTCAATATATATCCAAAAGTAAGCATGTATTTTCACGACCTAAATAAAGAGCCTGGGAGAAAAGGTTACAGACAGTGTTTCCCACTGTGCAAAACAGATGATCATACTACTAATGTTTTCTAGTTAACTTTAAGTGGCTTTCAGATTATTATTTAATATCTCAATCATTCCATGTTTGTAGAAATAGGGTTCCCAAAAATTAGAGTTTACAGACATAAAGACTTCCCACGTATGTTTTGGAAGAAAAAAGTTGACTTGCTTATCTGTGATGACAGTAACTATTTATTTAAAATTTCACACTGAATTATAAACACGAAGATTAAAATTTATTAGCCACTTTAGCTAAGTTAACACTTTTTTTTGTTTTTGTAATCATTTATAGGGCACAAGACAACAAAATTCTAAGAAAACACATTACCTGCCTCCCTCACTGGACTTTATAAATATATGTAAAAATGATAACAGTGGTCAATTCTATTAACAGCTTTAATTTTAAGGAAGATCATATTAATAATGTCCCAATTCTGTCCTCCACTGACTACTAAACTTAGATTCTACTCTTCAAGATTAGTCTTATGCCAACTTGGATTGCTGTCATTTTAAAATTCCAAGTTTTAATTAACTCAAACAAATGTCTCTTCCTAGCAACTCCACAAACGGTATATAAATGATTTCAAGTGAATGTTACTTGAAAGAATGTTTTAGCTGCACCTGTTTATTTACATAAAACCCTTCATATCAATAGTTACCTAAATTCATCTCATTTATACTGTAACTATTAAAATTAGAAAGAGTGTACTAAAGAACTTGGAAGCTAAAAATGAGCTTCTACCGGACAAACGAGATTTCTAACAGTGCTTTAGAGTTATATCACATTTGAACTTTAAATATATTGTAGGAAAAACTTTTTAAAAGAACACAACTCACATGGGAGGGAAGAAATCAATTTGTATTTACATTCAAATTATATTCAGACATTTCATGTTTTCAATCTGAACCCATTCTACTAACTCACTCTAGCTACAAGTGATAGAATATAGTGGATAAGCTGTTACCTCTGAGATGAGGGCCCATACAAGCCTCCTTGCAAGCATCACTGTGATGAATGCTGCCAGATGGTAATCGATGAGATGAAAATTCTGTAAGAGAAATGAAGAACTTCATCAGAAAGAAATATGCGTACCCAGTTGGAACTATTACATGAAAAGGTTTGCATTCTCAAAATATCCTCCTTACATCATCACACAGACTGTGGGAATTTGAGAGATCTTGAAGAGACCACCTATCTTCCCCTTCTCTTTCCATGGCAAGTTGCTTTAACTTTTCCAACACTATTTTAAACTATTTGGAAGGTATTACTCTATTTTTTTTTAAAGCTTACTGTATTAAAAGGAAAAGATTATAGCTTCGGGTTACCAAATGAAAACCTGCAGAATTATGGCAAGAATAATTTATCTAAAATGTCTTATGTTTGAGTGTCAAATTTAATGAATCAGTTGGAATTCCCAGTCTTTAAGGAATTACTGTTGTTGGTCTCTTTGGATCTAAGAGCTTATGTTATCTAATTGGGCATCTACTAACCTAAACTCCCTGTACGCTAATACATCAATTACATTCATGTAGTCCTTCTCCTTTTTTTGATTTAGAAACATGTCTTATATTTAATTTCTTCTTCCTATAAAATGATAGTATTTCCTAAATTCTATATACACGATTCCTTCTGGTTCTAAGAATATGTATGTAATGGTGATAAAATGAAAAGTCATTAACAACAAACGGCATCAGGCTATACTTTCATTTTGATGGTCAAAGGGTCTGTAGGTTCCCACAATTGTCCTTCCAGAATAAAAAGTTCACTTTCATAATTAATACTTTCAGTAAATATGTACTGGGCATACATACTATGGCAAATACTCTTCTTGAAATTGAAGATGCAGTGCTGAAGAATGAGAGATAAGGCTCCTGCTCTCCTGGATCCTATTTATTACTCATGTGAGAGGATAAGGGGATAGCAGAGATTACCAGTTGTCTCTTCTGCCATCACAGCAGAATTTAACTGTGCACTAACTCCTAGCTAACTAAAGGTTCATTTCCCAGCCTCCCTTGAAAAAACTATTTGTGGCTATGGGATGTGAGAGAGAGTGATGTGTACTGCTTCCAAGCTGCACTCTTAAAGGAAGAAGCTGTGTCTTTCCTCCTCCCTGATGGCCAAAGGTGACGACAGGAGTTGGAGCAGCTACCTTGGACTGTGGTTTGGAAGAAGCATGCTGGGGTGGCAGAATAGTAGATACAAAGAGTTGCCACATTGGCCTCCTATCACCTAATTTTTATTTAAGAGAATTAAGCTTCTATTCTGTTTTAGCCATCCTATTATAGCACCTAAACCTGTATCTTTAATAAATTTGTTTAAGGGAGAAAAGCAATGACAATAAACAAGCTACGATGACAATAAAGAAGCAAAAGCATTTCTAATAACTGCTAGTAAGAAATATAACAGTGATAAATAATGATTGGTGGCAGGAGGCTTGGGGGAGTGGGTGAAAAAGGTGAAGGAATTAAGAAGTACAGATTGGAGGTCACTAAATAATCATGGAGATGCAGAGTCAATACAGGGAATAGTCAATAATGTAATAATTATGTAAGGTCCCAGATGGATCCTTGAAATATACAGGGGACCACTCTGTAAAGTATAGGATTATCTAACCACTATGCTTTACACCTGAAACCAGTACTATAAATATTAAAATAATATTAAATACAAACTGTAATTGAACATTTAAAAATTAAATTAAAATTTAAAAAATGACTGGGAAGAGAGGTACAGAGCCCATTTAAATTGGTTGTTAAGGGGGATATCTCTGAGCAGGTGGCATTTCGGGTGAGAGCTAAATGACAAAAGAGCACCAGCAATGATCAGATCTGCAAGCAGAGAGCCCCAGGCAGGGGAAAGAGTACTAATCATAAAGGCCCTAAGGCAGGAAAATACACGCCAGGTGTATCTGAAATCAGCAAGAAGGCTGAAATGTGCAATAAAAAAATTGAGAATATATTCCCTAATGGTAAGTCATAGAAGTATTTCAGGCAAAGGGTGCCATGATTTTACTTGTATTTAAAAATGCTCAAACTGATTGCTGTGTGGCAAATACATTATAGTGGGGCAAAATAAATTAAGAAGCTATTGCTTTTGATTCAGGTGAGAAATGACTGTGGATTGAGCAGGGTCAGTAGCAATGGAGATGGAGTGGAGAGATCTGGGATACATCTTAAAGGCAGAGCAGCCAGGATGTCAAGAGAGCAGCTTACTGTACATTCCCCAGATCATCTTTTCCCCCGCTCTTAGTATTTTGGATTCTAACACCTATCCCCTCTTAGTTTTGAGACTGCTCCTTGCTCACCCCACTCCTCCAAAATAATGCAAGCAAATTTAACAGACTCCTTAGCTAATGTCTGGGGGTCTTATTTATGCATCACTAGTCCATCTGAGACATTTTTTTATTATCAAAAGATTTAAGTGCCTAATGTATCTTATTATTAAGCAAACTGTTATATTCTAAGTCACTGAAAGTGTGTTATCTGCTTATGATTAACTCCCTATAAACCAGAATATTTGATTAATCAGAGACCCCCCACTCCTGACTATTCTGAATAATTTACTATACTACTTATAGCTTTTATATTTCTTAGCAACTGAACTTATTTAGCTAATTTCTTGATAGCTAGAATGATACTCTACATATTTAGGTGTCCATACTTTCTTTTTGATAATTAGTAAGATCTTGAAATGGAAAAAAAACAACCCTAATATATAAATGTGACAAACTTTTCAGTGTCACATGCGTAATAGAACAAAACCTAGGAGAGACAGACACTAGTTGAGGTATGAGTCTCTTCTAGAAATCTCTGTCAGGCTGCCACCTGCTATGCTTGAACACCTTCAGTGATAGGAAGTAACTAAGTCTCTGGCAGCTCTTTTATCTTTGAACAGCTCACTGATTCAGGACTCTTTCAGATTCATGCGCTGAAATCTTACTTACTATTCCACATATATTACTCTTAGCTCCACAATTAAATTTTAAGCTTTGTGTGAGTAAGGATCATGTATGGCAGATAAGTAAGCCAGTCCACATAATAACCTCCTTTAAGTGTGCCTTCGTCTCTATTGCAAAGACTGGAAAGCTGAAAACTATAGACTTTGTTGTAACAGAAGTTCTAGATTTGATTTAGTTCCTGTCAAACAGGTATCACATAAAACTTGAATTCAGAACTGAGTAAAATGGAGAGATGGGCGAGTAAAAGGCACCCATTTTTTGGTGGTTTGCATCAGAGCAAAGGAAGCATAATTCTGGAGTCAGCACTTAGCAGCAGCTTCCTGACTGACAGAAACAGTGGCTCCCTTTGTTTCAAGGCAACATCTGTAGGAGACTTAAAGAAAAAAACAAACCACTCATGAGAAATGGTGACTGGGAGAAAAGCTCTTTAATTAGTCTGAAAATTTAACAAGTGAGAAGTTTCTATAGGATGTCAGTCAAAGTAAAGCTTGTATAATGTACTTACATAGTAAGTATAGAATACAGGAAGTTAAACATAGCAGTTTAAGTTTAAGAGAATTTGAGTGTTCACTGTGTCACTATGTGATTTTGAGCCAGTTTCATAATTTCTAAGTTTCATGTAACTCATTTATAAAATGGGAGTCATATAGTAGTACCTATCTGTTTTTAAAAGAGTAAATTAAATAATACTGCAAAGAACATAGTAGAAATTTTAATGTTTGTTAATGTCACTATTAAGATAGTGAAGTATTATTTATAGAGCTACATAACTGGAATAAGACTTAAAGATCATCTACTTCAAACTCTTCATTTTATAACTCTATGGCCAAAGAAGGATGGATGAAGTACAGTTTCTACACTCAATAATTAACCCATAATTCAGGTGGGAAAAAGACTATTAAAAATAAAGCATATAATTGGGCACTAAATCATTACAATTTTTTTAAAAGATTTTACTTATTTATTTTTAGAGAAGGGAAGGGATGGAGAAAGGGCCGGAGAGAAACATCAATGTGTGGCTGCATCTCACGTGCCCCCTGCTGGGGACCTGGCCTGCAACCCAGGCATGTGCCCTGGACTGGGAATTGAACAGGCGACCATTTGGTTCACAGACTTGTGCTCAATCCACTGAGCCACACTAGCTAGGGCAAATCATCATAATTTTTAAATAAAGAAAATGAAATTGTCATCACCAAATACTGGTCAATATGGAAAGAAAATCCTTAATACTGAATCCAGGGAAAAACCAAGTGATACAGATATATTTTCTTAAAAAATGTTTATTCCTTTCTCAGACTATCTTAAAGATTTTGGTCCGCATTTCCCTTCTATGTTCACCAGGCCAGGGAGGTTTTCTAATCATTTGTAAGTCACAGACACATACATAAACGACCCAGGACAATAGCTTTCTTTCTTACAGAGCATATATATCTCCTTTACCCATTCTGATCTGCCAGTGCCAACCACTTACATGTCAAGTCACCTGACTAACCCTTGTCATTATTTTGTGAATTCTTCTATGAAGAATAGTCTCTGTATCAAGATTATCACAGCCCTCCTAAATGACTGGAAAAAGAGTAGAAAGAATAGAAAAAAACTACAATGTTGTGATGTACTTTAGCAGAGACAGCTAGCTCTTGTCTCAGTTTTATTTTTGTAACGAAACCCAATTTTATTCAGGGTAACAACAAATTCAGTAGAAGGATTGTTTTCCAGCCTCCCTTGCAGGACACATGTGAAAATAATATGAGCCTGGCCCATAAAAAAACTCTGCCTTATACCCTCTTTGCTATTTCCCCTTTCTGGCTGGCAGGGATGGACCACAGTCACCTTGAAGGCCACACACTGGGAAGACCACCGTCAGGATCAGTCTGGGTCCCTTGACTGACCACACAAAATGTATCCTACTCCTGTCAACTAGGACAACTGCCTCAGACTGCTTTGTATTTGAAACATTATACAAATCATGGTTTTATTTTTTTATAGAAGCTTCCATTACCCTAGTACAGCCATTAAAGGGTAGAGTTCCTAGAATTTAATCATATTGCCTCCTTAAGTTTCCAACAAATATAAATAACATGGTGTAGAGAAAGCTAAATATCAAAACCTTCCCATATTATTATAATAAATTACTTAAATGTTTTCTGCATTTTTATTTGTTTACTTCTTCCAGTCATGTATCAAAAACAGGTATTTTATATTTTAACTATCTTATGACATTACATTTCTGAAAATAATGTGGTTTAACAGAAAAACATTTTATTAGAAGAAAAATTATTAAGAATAATAATTTCTACACACACGTTTTCTAACTACTTTCCTGGCTAAGTAATGTGAAGAATTTAAAGGCCTATTAAGACTTACCAATGAAGTACAAGAAGCAGGATGATTGTAAGGGTACCACCACACTGTTTTATAGATGTTAATGTACTGAATAAACAGTGCAACAAGCAGGTAGATGAAAAAGAGAAATTCAAAAAGCAGACTCCCATCCACAGGCAAATCAGGAATTTGGCAATGACGAACAGGACCTGGGGTGATTAAGGCTGTGATAGGTGGAACCGGAAGGCCAATAGCACTACCATTCCTGAAAGAGAAAGTAGGGTTAGCTCAAATAGTGATTACCCTTCAGTGTCATACAGCATAAAGGGCTTCTGCTTCCTTCTCCACATACCTTCTAACTGTTGGCCTTCCCCAAAATTCTATTCTAGGATCTTGGGCCCTTGTCTTCTCCCTCCACACACCCACGGTCCGTGATCTATAATAATATGTAATCATGGCTTCCATTATCCCCTATATGCTGAAAACAAAAACTTTTCTCCATAGAGCTCACTGCTAAGTTTTAGACCCATGTTATCAAGCTGTCTACCGGACACCTCTGTGTTCCTCCTCCTGTAGTCCTGACCCTAGTTCATGGCTCACCCAGTTAGCTGCCCAAATCAGAGTCAATGGGAGTCACAGTAAAACTTTCCTTCTGCCTTTTCATACCCAATCACTCTCTAAATCTTATGTATTACACTTTATAAAACTTTTTCCAAACTCTACCCTTCTCTCTAAACCCCACTGCCTTAGTTCAAGTAGTTACTGTTTTTCATCTAAACTACTGCAGTAATTCCCATAGATTCAACTTCACTTTCACCAAATCCTCCAACCTTCCTTCAGAGATCTTTCTAAAATGAAACTCTGATCTTTCTAAAGTGTTACCCTCTTGAATAAACCCTTTTAGTGCCTCTCCAATGCCAACAGGATAATATAAAAAAATTTTAGTATGTCCTATGAAACTTAACAGTCTAGCCTCATCTCCAAAAACACCGTTTAACCCCTCACATACACATTTACTGACAAATTCCTTCAAGATCTTTAAAATGATCAAGCATGTGCTCTATCAAGTTTACTCTGATTTACTCAATCAAAACTGATTCATCTCTCCTCTGTGTCACCATTACATAAAACTATGTTTTTATGCTGGGAAAATAGAAGGTAGCAGGAAAAAAAGAAGACCATAGATGAGATGGACTGACCCCATAAAAGATGCCACAGGCACAAGTCTACAGTACATGGTTGAATACAAGGCATTGTGAACATCACTGATTCACAGGCTCACTAGGAGTTGGAGCTGACTCACCGGCATGTAACACATGCCTTTAATATTGCATTTTCATACTATTATATAATTGTATAGCTCTATGTATTGTGTATCAGACCATGATCTTAAGGACAGAGACACTTTCCCTAGATCACTGCAAATATACATTGCCAGGCTGAGAAGATAGCAGACAAATATGATCATGAAAAAGAGAGAGCTCTCTTAAAACATGAATGAAAATAAACAGGTTTTAATCCCTATCTCTTTGTTGTTTTTTCTTCCAAGCTGTTTTATAGGTGAGAAATAGGTGGCTATCTAAAATTATAAAATTTCCCATTATATATATAGCTGGAAATAGTTACAGAGATCTAAGGGTCTACGACTGTTTACAGAACACAGAAAAGAAGGTTCATTTGGGTATTTTCAAAGAAGACTCTAGGGAAAGAACAACATTAGCATTACCATTCTACTCTAAAAGTTCTAAATACAGAACTCTAGCATCAGTACATGAAATTCGCAGTACTTTGTTACTCGTGAGCATATGAACTCTGCTCATTCTGAACGGTTAAGAGTACCATGGCGGAGAAGCAAGGGAGAGCTAGCAGAGCAGAACACGGATGGGGGGGCTGAGAGGGTGAGGAAAAAATTATAAAAATTTCTTCATTCTATCATTTATCAGAGTATACTCTAATAAAACAAGCTTATCAAGGAGTAGGTGATGATCTGCCAGTAGGTTTCACAACGTTACCTGCACAATAATAAACCAATCAGTAACACCATAGCTGCCTGATGTGTTCTGGGAGACGGGCCCCAGCACCTCACCACTCCCGGAGACATCATTCACACAAAACGAAGGTGCCCTCTGGAGTTGCACAAATTGGTGAGTGTGAATGGAGGGGATTAATGCCAGCAGCCAATCTATTCCCTCACTCCAGCTAATCGTAAGATATGGAAATAAAGAATTCTGAAGAGAAGTTACAAGATTAGGAGCCTCTACTCTAGAACAAATAAAAATCTGAATTCCTCTTTAGTCAAAACTACATGAAAGGGGAAAAGCATGCTAAATTATTTGTTGTGATTTAAAGGTTAAAAAGCTTCTTATAGAATTCTTTTTTCCAAGTGAAGACTAGTGTGCTTCTGCTGTTAACAAAGTAAATAAAGTGCTGGGCCTCAAGAAAGATATTCAAAACAAAGTAGAAAAGATCCACACTTGTGATATTCTACATGCCTTGGCTATAATACTTCAAGCCAGAAGACAAAGAGACAAAGGTCAAATAAAGTTATAGATAGCATCAGTAGGAAAAACAAAATAAGGAATAAATTGAAAGCTTCAGAGAAGATATGACCAAAGTTTTTAACCCCTCCTTCCCCAAAAACCAAGAGCTAACACAGACGTGGCCAACACACTGCAGAAAATTAGAGGTATTATTTAGAAAAAATAAAAGCATCATTCCCCTAATAGGATATAAAAATAGATTCAAGGAAAGGAAAGTGACACAAATATCTGAGATCCAATGTGGGATAGTTATCCCAGATTTTCCACTACCAGCTGTGGTCTTTGAGAATGTAACTATATCCCTGAGCCTCAGTTTCTTCGTCCATAATACAAGTGTTGGAACAGATTCTCTTTAAAGAACTCTTCTCAGTGCTAACACTGACTATTATCTTTTAAACTGTGTTGCAGTTCGCCAAGACTAAGCCCAGGCTTGATGATTTGCTAGGAGGGTTCACAGGACTCCACATATAGTTTTGTTCACAGCTAGGATTTATTACAGCAAAAGAGTAAAAATCAAAATCAGTAGAAGTCCTTTCTCGGTAGAGTCATACAGTACGCACTTAACCGTCAGCAACTAATTGTGATAATATGTGTTCAGTGCTGTCTCCCAGTAAGGTTTATTAATAGAGTCAGCACTCAAAGTTTTTATTGGGGGCTGGCCATGGAGGGACTCTTTGCCTAGCAGTACAAATATCTCTAGACTCCCAAAAAGGACAGCAGGTGTTTAGCATAGCCATCCTTAGAAAGGCCTGCTTGCAAAGCTGGCATCGGGGAACTTGACTGGTAAACAGTCCTCTTACTGATATAAAAGTTTCACTAAAATAATGAGTGGCTCACTATGTTGATAGCATTTGTGCTAACAATGTGGTTTATGCTGAACATCTGCTTTGTCCTTGCATACAAAGTTTGTGTGCAGAAAAGAGTTAACAATGCAGGTCTGAGACTGGCTTTTATGGAGCCAGCAAGCAACAGAATTTAGCTAAGCAAACGGACAAAGCAAGCAAATGGATAAAGCAAGGAGGCTTCAAAGGAATAAAGAGGAATAAGAAGGGGTAAAGCAGTCATTTGGACATGCTCAGGCAATATTATTAACAAAGTACCTGCAAGGACAAAGCAAAGAAAAACCCACTCTTACTCCTCAAATAAGATTCTCCCTCAATTAAAAGGTCTCTATGAAATTCAGAAACTCACAGTATATCCTACTCCTTTAGAAGGTAATCATCTAAGCACACTGTCCCGAAAACAAATCCCTGTTCCCCATAGGTGAAAAACAGGACAGGGAACTGTGGATTTTAATCCTATGTCACCAAACTACGAGGCTTTTTGACATTCTCTTCACCAACCAGGCCATAAACACCTAACAAACAGGCAAATGCTCTCTTCTCCAGCTGACCTGTCTTGCAGAATCAAACATATCACCCAACATTGTATCATACTTAAGCAATTATCTATTTCTTCAGTACTCTACAGACACTCCAGAAGAGCATTCTCCCCATCTGGACCCTGTCTTTCTTTGTACACATCCTTCCTGAAACTGTATTCTAGGCTGTCTACCAGTAGTTTTTATCCCTACGTTTTATACCTTTACCCCAGGTCCCATATAATAACCTATTCTAGGGTGCTTCTTTCCCATCAAAATAAACATAGAACCATCTTCTCCCAAAATAACCTATCTAGATAAAAATGTCACAAAATAAATCACTCAATAAGTGACTTTTCAAACCATGAACTATGATCTTTCACTTTATTCTAATCTGTTGAAAAATACGTTTTTCTCCCTGCCGCACCAGTTAATTGCTAAAGAAGTAAATGTTGTCCTAGTTGGTGTGGCTCAGTGGATTGAGCGCTGGCCTGCAAACCAAAGGGTTGCCTGTTCAATTCCCAGTCTAGGGCACATGCCTGGGTTGTGGGCCAGGTCCCCAGCAGGGGGCATGCGAGATGCAGCTGCACATTGATGTTTCCCTTTCTCCCTCCTCCTCTCTAAAAATAAACAAATTTTTTAAAAAAGAAATATATGTTAGAGGAGGAGAGCGGGTGGAAAATGGTAGATCAAGGCAACCATGACTGGAACCTTGAAGGCCAGGACAAAAGAGCTATGAAAAAGGCAGAGAAAAGAATATGTGATCATAGCTAAATCCACCCAAGAGCAGAGGTAATTTCCAAATGTTCCTAGTTCTTCCCAGTACTCCACTGCAGACTTTAAGTACAAGCATAATCATCTAGGAATGTGGTTTTCAGCTTTTTTTAAAAAGCAGAACACTTCATTTTTCCTCTCCAAAATACATGGTACATGGTATGCCAATACCTAAAACACACAGGAAGAGTTAGTCTGTTTAAGAACTAGGAAACTTGATGCCCAGACTGCTAGAACAGTCTCTTTCTTCCTTTTAAGCACTCCTTCAGCAGCCCCTGAGACACTGAGGAAGGATTCTGTGGGACAATTTGAGAACATAATTATCTAGGGGAATCATCAAAGCACAAGTAGATGAAAATGAACAAAGAGCTGGAGTGAACATAGAGGCAAAGCTAGCCTTTTTTACCCACCTGAAATCCCAGCTACACATAGTTACTATTTTCTACTGTAATTTGCAAGTACTGAATGACTAAGTTGACAGTATGTATTAGTAAAGTTAAGGCATGTATTTCAAATAGGAAATATCCTTTACCTCAATATCCATGTTAGATACTACGTTCTTTCAAAAGCATTTTCACATATTCTCATTCTTTTCATTTTTATTTATTTTTAAAAATGTTATTTGTAGAAATTTTTGAAAATTCAGAGCAAGGTTTTAAAAAACTACTGCAATTTACCATTTCATTTATTTTCAACATTACTCTATGATGCAGAGGGTATCACAGTTTTTACAGTATGAAAATCCAGCTCTGGCTGGTGTGGTTCAGTAGACTGAACATTGGCCTGTGAACCAAAAGGTCACCGGTTTGATATCCTTTTGATTTCGTCAGGGCACATGCCTGGGTTGCGGGCCAGGTCCCCAGTTGGGGGCACACAAGAGGTAACCGACTGATGTTTCTCTCTCACATCGATGTTTTCCTCTCTCTAAAAATAAATAAAATCTTTAAAAAATAAAGTAAAATTTAAAGTATGACCATCCAAAGAACGGAGTAAAAAATGATACTCTGGAATAAATTATAAGCAAGCTGTATACATACATAAACAAAATTTCAATTGAAAATTAGTACAAGAATCAGAGACTAGAAAAATCCCTCCAAAGTGGAATTTCAGGGAAACCCCCAATAAAATAACAAAATCAGAACTGATTTGGAAGACTGAGTAGAACTTGGGTTAGAAAGTCAGAAAGAGAGAGAGAGTAGGCCAGGAAGAAAGAAGTATATAAATAACATGAGGAGGACCTGAAAAGACAGCAGTAGTACTGATTACCAAATCTGAAAATTACAATCAAAGTAAGAGAAAACTGTGTTCAGGGAAGAAGCAGAAATTAGATGGCAAATATTATCTTGACCAAACACCTGATCAAGTAAAAGCTATGTCTTTCCATTGCTACATGATTAAAACTTCTGAAGTGTGTTATCCTAGATAAGAATTCTTCCTAACTTTTGAAATTAGAAACAGAGATAAATTTCCATTAAAAAAATCAAGTTTATTCTCATACAACATGACACAATTCTTAAGATGCTTAGGTTACAGCTGACAGTTTATAATTTTTAAACAATATTTTGAAGAAAATGATTTTTAAGACTCTTGATAGAATATGACTTATGATTTTAGAATCTCATGTAAACTGTAAATTAATTTGCCCTTCAAAAAAAAAAAAAGGCTAGCAAGTCATTAAACCATCACGTTTGCCTTGTACTTTAATTCACTCCTTCTTTCTTTCAACAGCTACAAAGGTGATGGCTAAAAACTGGATTATCATCCATTAGTAAGGACTGGACTGCTTTCACTTTGTGGGCCCCCATATCACAACTATCTACCTCCCAAGTATTCTGAAATACTGAGCTTTCTGTTTTCAGGGCAGGATTTCTACTTCAGTGTCAAGAAATAATCTTCATAAAGAAATACTGGAATAGCATGACTGACTTCCATGTTAGTCTTACTGATCACAGGCTATTACAAATTACACATAATCTTACTTCTTCTTTACCTGTTTCTCAGGCCTGTTCCATTGCCACAGCCCCCACCAACCAAAGTCTGTAAAGAAGGTAAAGCTGAACGGCTTAGCTGCTGCCGACTAGGGCCCCTCCTTCCACCGGGCATGTCCAGGAACCAGTCTGCTTCCAGTGCCACCTGTAGTTGCAATCCAGGTTAATGGTTGTCAACCTGTTTCAACTCTGAACAATAACAAAAAAATTTAATTATAAATTAAAATTAAATAATTAAAATTTAATTATTTAATAGTTAACTATTTTTAAAATAGGCAATGTCACCAACAAAAGAAAAACCTGAGTGAGCAGGGCTTGTAAAACCAGATTTCAAAAATGCTGTTGGTGTCTATTACCTACTTTATTCTAATGAAATGACTACTCAGACTCTAATGGGTCAGGTCAGAAGCTTAAGTTCTGATCTAAAGCCTGTTCAGCATTAGGGAAGTCAAAATTTGCGTCTTTTGTGAGTTGAAACATAGCACATGAAAGATATTATTATCAGGTAGAAGTTCACAAGAAACACCTAATATAAACCCTTCCAACTCAAATGTAAGGTTTTACAGTAAATCACCTGGAATACAGGCGAATCAGCACTGGCCAGAACGTTAGGTTTTGTTTTCAAAGGATCTGGTTCTGAGATCAGATGTGTCACATATTATCTGACTTAAACTGAGGCAATTAACCTCTGAGTTTCTTTATCATGGGGAGGAAAAAAAAAGTGTTCCCGCTCCTACCGAGGTTGTTGTCAGGACTGACAGTGATGAATGGAAGTACACTAGTAGACCTTTTTAACTCTGTAAAACTGTTCAAGTGGTATCTCCATATGTTTGAGTGAAAACATTGGAAGGAGCTCACGTGGATGACCACTCCAGAAAAACTTACGTAAAATCACTTAGAAATTACTGAAACTGCAGGATTAAAAGATAAGTCGCAGATGAAGACCCTTACTGAAAAGAAACTGTCTTCATCAATCTGGCAAAATCACAGCTCCTCCAGTATGGATACCAAAATCTGTTTCCTAAACAATACAGCTTAAAAACTGAAGAATGACACCCTGTAAAAACGAACAAACAAAAAAAAACCCTGGCTTTCGAAATTGTACTGCAGGCTGATCGATGTTCCCCATTCCTACAGCTTTCGACTGTAGGCTAACAAATGCCTGGTGAGAGAAAGCATTCAAGCCGCTGGATGTAGGTAGGGGCTGCCGGTCCTTACTCGAACGGATAGAAAACCCTGAAGCAGAAAAATTAGAATGGAAGAGACGAGATTATGGGGTGGGGGTAGGTGGGTGGCGAGAGACTACAAATTTTAACAGACCAGTCCCTAAAGGGGGACGACAAGCCGTCCCCACCGCGCAACCGCGATAATCGAAACAGAGCCTGGACAGACTGACAGGGACAGCACGGCAGCTCAGTAAAACTCACGCATGGAGGAGGCCCGGCCGGTGGGGCGGGATCCCTGCGAGGAGGCGGCAGCTTTACAGACTGGACCCCAAGCAAGAGAACTCCCTCCCCGCGTTGAGCCAGTTGCTTGTCCGAAGACCGCCCAGCCCAGAGAGACGAAAAAAGGTGCCCAAGCTTCAAGTTGCCAGACCCTTACACTGTGAGTCAGTGCCAGAGACAGGGGTAGAGCTAACGCAAGAGGCAGGCTCCAGTGCCGTCAGCACTGATCCTCAGCCTCCATTACCGCGGAGCTGAGGAGACGTGGCAGCGCACTGCGATGACGTTAACTCCGCGACGGCAGGCGTCCAGAGCCAGAGCTGGTTCCCGGAACCACACAAGCTGACCAGGAAGCGAGCACTCCACCCCCTCGTGCGTGCACCTGCGCAGCGGGACGCGCCTGCTCCTCTGGACTCGTGGTTCCGCCTTACCGGCCAGCGCTGGCTAACGTATTTCCTCCTCCGGCCTCAGTCCGCCAGCCCGTAATAGTCATTCTTGTAATCTTATGGACTGCTAGTAACAGCTAAATTATCGCTCCCATTTTACAGACGGGGGGTTGGGAGAAGTCACCTGAAGTCACGTCACTGCTAAGGAGCCCAAGTCGCGCAAGTCTTGCTTCGGCCTCCAGTCGTACTCTTTCTCATTGTAAAGGACTAGAGCTCGCAGTCTAGTGGGAGAGACAAATTGTAACAAAGTACACTTTGTTACAAATTACAATTTGTTACAATAAACGAAACGTTAAAATTATGCCCAAGTTCCGGAGATAGCATACAAGACAATGTAATAAATTCTGTGAGATGGTGATCGTGTCAATACCAAGGAAAGCTTCTCAGAAAGCTTGGGGTTTAAAGCCAAATGTACAGGAAGGAACGGGTGGTTAGTAGGCGAATGGCTTTCTAGTAAAGGAATTGGCAGATAATACGGTAAGGAGATGCACAACATCATGATGAAAACAGAAACTGTCAACAGTTTGGTATTAAAAGAAGAATGAAAGCGTCAAGAGGAGCACTTGGGTGAGATGTCTCTCTTTGTAGATTATAATACATTGCGTACCGCATAGAAATCTCTAAGACGTACGCCAGGGTCGAATGACCAAAATACAATGTAACTGCAATGCTTTATGGCTTCGTGCAATTATATAGTTTTTTGTAGATTGACCTGCACGGTTTCCACCAATGAGATCGCTTCATTCGACGTGGACAAGACAGTGTGTTGACTAGATGTCCTTAACAGATGGCTCGTGAAACTCGAGAAAACCCGTGAGCGGTTCGCAATGTGTTAAGAGCCTTAAGCGAAAGCTCTTTGTATTGGGTGTATGGTTAGTTAACTATTATTGGAAGTTCTTTTTGGCACCAGACGCTAGACTAGTAGCCTTATATATTTCACTTATTCTCATAATGCTTTGATACTACCATTGTTACCGTTTTCAGAAAAAAAGTTAGGAGACATGAATATGTAAAATCCAACACACATCATTACATATTTTCATTGTACTCACCTGTAGGTGTAAATTTTGCACATTTATTTTCTTAATTGCTTTGTTAACTGTTTCCTAGCTTGCTACATTGAAACTCCTTTGCCGCTTTTCTGTTGGCTTCCCAGCATGCGTCGTTCATTCTAACATTTATTTAGTGACTACTATGCACCAGGTGCAGTGTTAGTGAACAAGAGAGATATTAATCTGCCTTCCTAGAGCTTATATTCTAATGAGGGGAACATTTATTTAATAAATAGAATAATTAGAGATTGTAAGTAAGTGTTGTGAAGGAGACAAATAAGGCGGTGAGGTACATAATAAGGCGGGCGTTGTTTTGAGGGGATATCAGAAGGAATAACATGCCAGTAGAAACTAAATGTTGGAAAGAAACGAGAGATGCAAAGATGGGAGAGAAAAGCAATCCAGATAGAAAACAAAACTTTTAATGCAGATTTTAATGGGTTAGAGTTTGGTGTGTTTGATAAATTTAACACAAAGTTTTATAGCTACATCAGGGTGAGCAAAGGGAAACGTGGTGTTAAAAATTTTAACTTCCATAGCTGAGAATCTTTTTTTTTTAAGAAAGGTTTTATTGAGCCAAAAATGCTATCCAAAACGACCAGTCTTGCAACATGAAGTCCAAACCATGAGCAGCACAGCTGGATGGAAAAAATGTACATGTCCATTATCCCAAAGTTTTGCAAGTTATACATCAAGTGGGAGGTGGGAGAAAGATGTAAGCTGTTCTGAAAGGATTTACATTAGCTGTAGATAAAGGGGATGGGAGAAGACAAAGCAGTTATTTCTGGGATAAGCTCAGCAGAGTCCACCAGAAAGAAGTGTCTCTTCCTATGGCTTAGCTGTGAGCAGCATACTGGAAAATTCATGGGTTAATAAATGGCTAATTGTGGCAAATTGGTGCAGCCAGTATGGAGGATCCTCAAAAAATCAAAACTAGAACTGTCTTATGACCCAACAATTCTGGGTATTTATCTGAAGAAATCCAAAATATTAATTTGAAAAGATATACGTACCCAAATGTTCATTGCAGTATTACTCACAACAGCCAAGATATGGAAGCAACCTAAATGTCCATTGATAGATGACTGGATAAAGAAGAGGGTGGTACATATATTCAATAAAATATTAGTCATTAAAAAGAATGAAAACTGCCTTGGCTGGTGTGGCTCAGTGGATTGAGTGCCAGCCTGTGAACCAGAGGGCCGCCAGTTTGATTTCCGGTCAGGGCACAGGCCTGGGTTGCAGGCCAGGTCCCCAGTAATGGGCATGCAAGAGGCAATCACACATGGATGTTTCTCTCCCTCTATTTCTCCCTCCATTCCCCTGTCTAAAAATAGATAGATAAAATATTTTTTAAATTACACTTTAAAAAAAGAATGAAATCTTACCATTTATAACAACATGAGGAACCTATAAGGTACTGTGCTAAGTGAACTGAGTAGAGAAAGACAAATACCATATGATTTCACTTATATGTAGAATCTAAAGAACAAAATAAATAAAGAAAACAGAAATAGATACAGAGATTCATAGATACAGAGAACAAACTGATGGTTGCCAGATGGGAAGTGGGTTCAAGAGCTGGGTGAAAAGGGGGAAGGCATTAAGAAGTACAAATTAGTAGTTATAAAATAGTCACAAAGGGGTAAAGTACAATATAGGGAATATAGTCAATAATATTGTAATAACTATGTATGCTGCCTGGTGGGTACTGAAATTATGGGGGGAATCACTTCATAAATCATATAAATGTCTAACCACTATGCTGTACAGCTGAAAATAATAAAAAGTAATGTTTAATGTTGATTGTAATTGGAAAAAATGGATAACTATGGAAATAGCCATCTGGAAATTGATCCTAAATTCCAAAAGATATACAGGAGTATAAGAAGTCTTTTGCCAGAGCTGGCCCACAGCTATTAATAGGCTAACTGTTCTCTTCCTCTCATTCTCTAGCCACTGTAATTTTAACTTAGAACATCCCAGGAATTTTTTCTTGTCAATGTCATGAAATGAATTTGAAGACACAACCAGGAGCTTGAACATGGAGGGTCTTTTAAACCAGTGTTTGAATTTTAAAATAATGGCTGGCATAGGATCTAGAAATCTGTGGTTTTCATAAACTTCAGGATTCTGGCACTTAATCACACCTAGGAACCACTGGAATAAAATATTTTACCTGTTAAGGAAATAAAACTATTATTTGGATTCACATGCAACTTACTCCACCTGTGTCTAGGGCCCACATAACTCCCAATCTCGTCGTTCTTCTTCCACACAGATAAACACTACAAAATTGCAGAAAATACTTATTTATTTTCATTTCAAAGACACTATAACACAAGGTGATTTCCATTTTCTTCTGATCTCAGAAAACTAATTGTGGGGGAAATAAGCTCTTTTATTAAAGTTTTAAAAGTATTCTCCACTATATTCATTTTAGACTAACTTTGAAAAGGAAGGTTATTGTGGTGTTCATTTATGTAGTACACTGTGCCTTGTTGTGTGCTTTTGATGAGCATTCATTGTGAAGTACTGCAGACCTTCCTAAAAGTAAAAGAAACTTTCACTCAGGTTTCATTGGATTCCTAAAGTAGTCTTGTGTGATACAGTGTTGGAGATCCATTTTTCTCCTCTTTCCTACTCACCTAAAGTGAGTGACATGCCCTGTTCCTAACTAATCAACATTATTTTGTCTTTTACCACTCGTTAACATGCATCCCAACTTTTGCCCTCCACAATCATCATCCCGAGTTCTACCCCCACCTCTGCAAATTAAGGCTTTCTCCTTTTTTAGTGTCTCCAGTGCAATATTCCTTAACCACAGCTTTTCCTTTTTTTCTTTTCAGCCTGGAATACATCACTTTTACTCCTTTCTCCAGATATCCACTTCACGTTGATCTTTCCCTCCACTGAAATCAAGAATGTGTACATATTGTCTTAAGTTGTTAGTTATCTCTGGGGAAGGCTATCTGTCTTCCCACTAGTTCTAAGCTCCTTCAGGGCACATATCTCACCTTGTTCTTCCATGTATTCCCACAGAGCCTAAGATGTTGCTATGCATATTTTAGACAATGGATAAATATTTGTAGTTGTGGTAGGTAGGGTAGATAGTAAACCAAGGCAGGGAGGAGGAGGGAAACATGCCTCACCCACTAACTCAGCAGTCCTGAGCCTGGTCAGATAATATTGCCAGGTGTTCCAGAATCACAAGAAACACCATGATAGCACAGGAGTGCAGTCCTTGAAATTCTACGTATAACTTCCACTATCTGGAAAAGAAAGCCTTTGAAGCTGTGTTTTCACATCAAGGCCTGAAAGGTGGGAGAGGGTCTGCAGTGCCCAAAGGAAGAGGCCCATGAAACAACTTTGGTTAATTGCCTACCTCTGGTCACTTTCTGTTTTACCAGGGATCCCCTAATACTCACAGAAAGAGCCCATAAATAACTTGGGGTAACTGCCCCAACTTTAATTGACTGCCTCCTGTCACGTACCTGTTTTACAACAAGATGAACAAATGTGGTCTGGAGCAAGATAAGGATTTGGGCTAACAGATCCCCACACATACCTAAGTTTGAGTAGTCA
Organism: Pteronotus mesoamericanus; assembly: GCF_021234165.1. Lineage (NCBI taxonomy): Eukaryota > Metazoa > Chordata > Mammalia > Chiroptera > Mormoopidae > Pteronotus > Pteronotus mesoamericanus. The sequence goes on along the minus strand of NW_026555095.1, from coordinate 573,912 downwards.
TGTCCCCCTGGGAAAACTGGCACCACCTTTACCTGTCAATCAATATGTAACTTCTTTACCCACACTGCCAATTATATAAGTCCTCAGAAAAAAAGGACTCTCTTGGCTCTCTGACCACCCAGGCTCAAGCCACCCAGCCTCTGGCCACTGGGGCACTTTCCACTCCTTACTTTCGCCACCCTGAGGCTATGCCTTCCACCCCCCCTCCCCCCGCCCCCGACCTTGGCAAGGCCTCTTCTCTTCCCCAAAAATGTATCCCCAATAAAACCTGCTTGTGCGCTGATAGACTTGCTGGTCTGTAATTCTTTACTGCATCGGCGAAAAGAACTGAGTTTCTGGGAGTTTCTACCGTAACAGTTGTATGATCACTATCTAAATATACTGTCCAGTATAATGTTGCCCACTGACATTTTTCCATATCTAAGTCACCCCAACTGTTACAAATTCCTATTACAAGGAGACCCATGCTACACCTTTTCCAAGCCCTTGAGGTTTAACCATGCTGTACACTATAGTGTGGGGACTATCTATTTATCTATATATACACATTTTACATATATAATACTTTATATTGCATATATTGTATATAATGTATATATACACTTTTACTCCCATCTTCTAAATTTTTCTAGCTGGGCTAATAATAAAATTAACAGGAACAGATTTACAAGAGAAACTCAAATTTTAATACATGCACATAGGAAGTTTACATAAGCATGAAAATTCCAAGGACAGTGAGGCAACATTGGGTATATGTAACATTTTGGATAAATGAGAAAAGGGGCAAGGGATAGGGTCTCAGATATCAGAAGTGAGAATGGGCTATTTACAAGTAGTTGAGGAAGAGTGGAATACGTGGCAGGCAAATTCTTACACTGTAACTCAGAAACATTGGCACACAGTGGGTATCTAGTTAATAGGCCCCTGCATGAAGCCCTGTACTTACCATCGCTAATTCAAATTAGGATAAAGCAAATGTCCTAAGATTCCCTTCTTGGAGTAGACTTTTGTATCTGAATCTCTTAAGTAGTAAGGGGGAGGGGCAAAGGCGCTTTCTGAGTCTTTTGTTTCTTAACAAACAGCTTAAAATTCTTTATCCCCAGAGGCAAAACTTGTGGCCCAAAGGGGAGCCTAAAAACACCCAGAATTTATTCATAAAAAATTGTGTATTTATTCTTTCACGTTTAAACTTAAGTCACCTTCCAAGTGCTCTACATTTGATACAATACACCTTTGGAGACTTTTTTCCACTGCTCAAAACAGTTTTTGAACTCCATTTTGATGGCAGTTCTGTTTTTTGTTTCACCTCTGCCACATAGGCAAAATGGTTCCTTTTGAGGACTTTTTTCATCCAGGGAAACAAACAAGAAGTCCGTTGGGGTGAGATCAGGTGAATAGGGAGGATTGGGCACAGGGATCCTGCCGTTTTTGGTCAACTGCTGAACACTAAGAATGGTGTGGGCAGGTGCACTCCTAAATCACCCACCATGAAATGGGCGAATAAGTTGAAAGAGTTTTCAAAAAAAAAATTTACTGAAGCCAAAACAGACTCTCACAACAGTGCCAGCTCGTACACTGATACAGTGGGCTTCCTGGAACACTCACCTGGCTGGGGTTGGGGACGGGAGCAGGGAACCTGGACTACAAGGACGCCGCCCTCCTAAGATAATTCCGGTTTTGGGGGGGTTCCTCCCTCCTCTAGCTGGGCTCTAGACAAACCAACAGGACTGCACTCGCCCAAACAGCACGTTAAAAGCGCCGCGGGAAGCCCTAGTTTCCAAACGAACATTTACAGGAAAACTTCGCCCCAAACAGGGGCTCACTTCTGGCGAAGGAAGACGACTACCGCCATCTCTGGGCCGGGCGGCCCTCCCTGCGCGCACACGGTGCGGCTCCCACGGCCATGTTTGTGCGGGGCCGCGCTTCCTCTGGTGCTGCCACGGCCTGGATTCCGCAGTGGCTCCGCTACGGATGGAGCAGCCGGCGAGCTCCCAGCTTGGGCTGTGGCTGCTGTTGCTACTCCTGTCACCAGGGCCCGGCCGCCAGAAGGAGTCAGGTGGGCTCCGGGCAGGCCCAGCTCGGGGTCTGGCTCTGTCCAGAGGCGCTCTCCCTCCTGGTCGTTCCCCGGTGCCGCTGCACCCGGCTGATGCTGTGGCCGCTGTAACGCAGAGCTGGGCGCTGGGCACGGGGCGGCGGGGGAAGCGGCAGCGGGCGCCTTGGAGCGGAGAGTGAGTGTCTGGGTATCTCGGGCTGCTTCTCCCGCCCAGGACCCTGGAGAGTAACTCATCCTCCAGAATTCGGAGTGTCGGAGTGATAGTGGGGAGCAGACGGAGTTCCCCTGCTCGCCCACAGCAGGCATCGCCTGCGCTCTGCACCCCCTTAAAACACGGGCGTAAATCGTGTGTGTGCGCAGGGGGTGGGGGGGGAGGTGTGGAGGGCTGGGTCTGTGTGTGTTTCCTTAGGCCATTACCAGAAGAGATGAAGGGAGAGTCGATTGATTTTCTTTATAGGACTCAGCTTGATTAGTAAAAGGCGGGAAGCGGTGTTACCAGTTTATCCGTAGCCTTCTGAGTGCCAAACGTTGAGCTTGGAAAATTTCCAGTTTCTTGGTTACCTTTGGGCCCGAATAGAGTAGCAGACTTGACGCGAGTTGCGGGGAGTTACAGAATGAAGCCTTTCTGGTGTTTTCGTTTACACCAGTGGGATGGGAGGGGGTATCTGAAACCTTTGGTTTCCAGTTGGTTCTGCTATCTGCTACTAGTAAATAAGAATGCTCAGGGGTATTTTGTTAATCTTTATTTACTTCATTTTTTGAAGGTTCAAGATGGAAAGTATTCATTGACCAAATTAACAGGTCTTTGGAAAATTATGAACCATGTTCAAGTAAAAACTGCAGCTGCTACCATGGGTGAGTTCTTTGATTTGACTTTGAGAATTTAGTTCTTGTCACAAAGAAGTCCCTTAAGATCTCCAAGGGACCTTGGTTGCAGTGGTCAGAGAGCCAAGCGTAGTTCGAAAGCAGACAGGGTTCCTGAGCTGGTTTCCTATTTCTAGGGCATGCCCCAGAAATTTTCAACTGGTGTGCCCCAAGAATTTTTAAAACATGCAATACCTGACTAGTCAGGGACACTGATCTCTTTTCCCTTAGATTGTAAAATAAAGAAATGACAACAGCCAACATGACAATAGCTGTCTAGTGTGAATGAATTAAAATTATACCTATATTTGTGGTGTGCCACAGAGTTTTAGTTATTAGTTTGTGTGTGCCATGAGATGAAAAAGGTTGAAACTTTCTGTTCTATGGAATAAAAATGCCCTGGGATAGGAGAGGCCCAGGTGACCTCAACTGGAGAGGCCCAGCTTTGCCACTGATTCCTTGTGGGAGTCAGCACATGTACTTGTCTGTGTCCCCCACTGGACTGAAAGTTTCTTGAGGTCAAGTTTTGTGTCTTAAATATTGTTGAAGGAATGAACATATTTATAAATGAATCTAATTATACCTTTCTTGTTGGTTATTTTTAAAGAATTCAAATTAGGGCTGGTGTGTGAAAGAAAGATTATTTGGAAAACAATAATCAGGTTCTAGTTCCAGATCTCCCATTAATTATTCCTTTGGGAAACCACTTACGTTGTCTGCGTCTCAGATTCCCCATCAGCTAAGTATCAGGGGCCTTTAGCTCTTCATTACGTTATTCCACGGCTCCTCAAAAAATTCATTTGAAGCTTATGATACTTAAAAAATTTACTATGTACTGAACTTTACAAAAGGAATACAAAATAGAGTAATTTCTGGTTATTGCTGTCAGGCTGCAGACAGACCGAGACAAGGGAGTCAGACAATGTCAGACTGCTATGCATAAACTATGCCTTATGTGGGATTCAGAGAAGGGGAGGTCAGTGGGACTGCAGTGACTGGGAGGACCTGGATGTGGCATCAGTAAGGAAGGTGGAATATGCATCAGGCAAGGGAGGGGCAATCCAGATGGAGGGAGGAAGAAGAGAAAACGACTTGCTTTTTCCTTTTGGTGGTTCTGATGCTGATGACATTTTAGATTACCTAAGCCACCTCTGGGGTAAAGGGTACTCATTCCTGCCCTCTATTCTTTCCCCCAGTTTACTGTGTTCTTTAGTACTAAACCTAAACCCAAGGAAGCAGGTGGAGTGGTATCACTCTCTTGGCCTGCTTTCCTTGATGACTCCCATTCTTTCCTAGTGTCATGGAAGAGGATCTGACTCCTTTCCGAGGAGGTATCTCAAGGAAGATGATGGCGGAGGTAGTCAGACGGAAGCTAGGAACTCATTATCAGATTATTAAGAACAGATTATACCGAGAAAATGACTGCATGTTTCCCTCAAGGTGAGAGTTATGCGGTAAAGATATCTTCTGACCTTATTACATATGGACTTATTTGATTCTGTTCTTACAAAGAAGCCAATTAAATGGACCAACAGGCAAATCCCTCCTCACATTTCAGAGGACTGTAAAATACTGACAAGATCTTCCCGCCTGGAAATTTTTCTTGCCAACTCCTGTATGAAAGCCTGTCTCTTCTCTCTTCGTGAGGCTTGGGAATGTCATTGGTTGTACTGGCCTGTGCTTCTGCCCCTTCTCCTATTTCCCTGCATATGGTAGCTGCAAAACACAGGCTGATGGGACCTACCAGGATTGAGCTGGGCTGAACATGGGGGACAAGCATTGATTGTCAAGGGCCAGGTATTTTTCTATATACCAAGTATTCGAAGTAAGGTGGTAGAAAGTCAGGAGGAGCGACTGGGGCTGTAGACTATGCAGGATACACTAGCCAGGACCTCAGTGTGAGAGCTGAGGTAACAGATCAGTGGGCTGAGGGCTTGGGGGGAGCGGGAGGATCACGGACTGAGCCTGGAAGTTGGGTTTAGGCAGCATTATATACAACAGACGATAGACTTCCTTTTTAGGAATCTTGTATTTAAAAAAAAACTCATCTTTACAAAATTATAAAGTGTAAATCTCAGAGGACATGGCATTGCCCAAGACCATCTTTCTAAACAATGTCTACGCTGTTATTAAAAGTAAAATAAATTATCAGTATTGCAAAAAATACAGTCCATTTGGACATAAGGATTTATATTATTTGTTCTTAATAACAACTTTATTAGGATTTAGTACATTTTTATTGTAAAAATATGTAAAAACAACAACGAAAGAGAAAATAAAGATCACTTAGAATCTTATACACTGAGGTAATTGTAATTACCTTTTGGTTATCAAGTGTCGAGAGAAAATAAGGTGGTAGTGGGGAAAATCACTGAGTTATTTTAAACAGACATTTATTTCATTATTTGGGACAATAATAGAGATTCTAACTACAAATTATGAGCATAGAGGAATTTCTAATTTCCACAGTGAGAAAGGAAATATGAATATATACATTATTGGACTTTGGAAACTTGCCCAATGTTCAACAGTTAGCTGAACAATTTCCATATGAAATTAAATACTTTCAAATTTTCTAAAAGGCACGTAACTCTTATTTTAGACCTTAGAGCCTTTGGTCAGGATCAGGAGCTCTTAGAAAAGTTCTTAAAAGAGCATAGGCCTTTCATTGACAATAAAATGATTTCTGTATTTCTAATGCATTGAAAGTTCCCTATCCCAACTACACATACAGCTAAGGAAAACAGAACAGAAATAGAATGAAAATATTCAGGCTAGTGTTCTTGATGAAATGGGCACAGTTATGTTATATCTCAGATTTCTATGTAGCCATAAATAATACCTTTCTAGGTCTAGCTACTTTGAATTCACCCAGTTTCAGAAAACTACATGATATTTTAAAAATTCAGTCCTGAGCAAAATAAAATGTCAAGTCAGCATTTCAAGGATAAGCTAAGTGATTTTGCTAAGGAAGCAGAGCATCTTATAATTAACACTGGAGACACATCATCATTTCAGAGGTGGAGAATAATGGTATTTTTAAAATCATACCTTCAGCCCAGACTGTTGTGGCTCAGTGTTTGGATGTCATCCTGCAAACTGAGAGGTCTCCAGTTTGATTCCCACTAAGGACACATGGGTTGCGGGCCAGGTCACCAGTTGGGGGCGTGTGAGATCAATGTTTCTCTTGCACATCGATGTTTCTCTCCCTCCCTACCTCCCCCTCTTTCTATAAATAAATAAATAAAATATTTTAAAAGAATTAAAAGAAAATAATACCTTTAGTGAGATATGGTTCACATAAACTGCATACATTTAAAGTATACAATGTGATGGTTTGATGTAAATCAACACCAGAATAATGAACATCTGTCCTTCCCAAAAGTGTCCTTGTGCCTCTTTGCAGTCCCTCTCCCCCACCCCTCCCATCATCCTCAGGCATCCACTGATAATGCTTTCTCTCATAGACTGTTTCCTAGAGTTTTATATAAATGGAATCATTCAGCATGTGAGAAGAAACTTTTAAAAACCAAATGTGAGAGAAAATGTTTTAGCTGTTACATGTAAATGTACTGCAATAATGTATTTTTAAAACTTAAACTAGTTTAATTAATTTTTTAGTGTCGGAGCATTAACATGCATGTGGTAAAATATTTGAGTACTTCAAAGAGAAATACAATGAAAAGGAAGTTTCTCTACCAACTTAGACCCCGGACTGCTAGCCCCTGAGACAACCATGATTACAAGTTTCTTGTATATCCTGCCAGAAATAATCCAAGTACATATAATTATCTAGACTCATCAACAAATTAAAACATATAAATCTTCTGTTCTGCAACTTACTTTTCTTTTCCATATAACAGTATATTTGGAAATTGTTCCATAAGACTACATAGAGAACACTTAACTTTTTAATAGCTAAATAATAACCCATTATATAGATTACTGTAGTCTTCTGCCAACTCACATTTAAATTATTCCTTCCCCGTCCCCTGTGATTTTTGACTAATGCAAACAATGCAGTGAATATCCTTGTACATACACCTTTGAGCACTCAATGTAAATATGTCTGCAGGTTAATTCCTAGAAGTAGAAATAATTAATTAATGTGTGTGTGTGTTTTTTTTTTTAAATCTTCATAAATAGAAGCCAGTTGTTCTGCAAAGGGGCTCTGCCTATTTATAATTGCACCACCCTTGTATCACATGCTCAGAATAGACCTCACACCCTTACCAACAGTGTGTTATCTGACTCTTTGATCTTTGCTAATTTGATTGGTGAAAACTGGCCTCTAAATTCCCTATGTGTCTTTTTTTTGGTCATGGTGATACTTTACTTAACTGTCAATTGAAATATATTTGACATATTGTATAAATTTAAGGTATATAATGTGTTGATTTGATAAATTTTTATATTGTAATTTATTGACATTGTGCGATAATTACCACCTCTATCACATTACATAACTATCCTTTTTAGTAGTTGATATAAGTTCTAGTTTCTTAGCAAGTGTGATGATTATGAGGCAATATTGTTATCTGTAGACACTACACAGCAGGTCCTGGAATATCAGAATATTGTCATTTGTAAGAGCTTAACTCCTGTTTATAGCAATTAACCTATGGTAAGATTGGCTTTGTTACACGTAAAGTTGTAGAACCTGTAGGTATTAAGTGAGGATGTGCTGTACTGTGTGCATTACATCTCTAGGACTTATTAATACTCGTTGTAAGTTTGTATCATTAAACAACATCTGTCCTGTCTCTTAGTCCACATTCCCTGGTAACCACCATTTTCATCTCTGTTTTTATAAGTTTGGCTTTTGGGCATTTCTTTTTTTTTTTCCAAAAAAAGATTTTTTTTATTTATTTTTAGAGAGGGGGAAGGGAGGGACAAAGAGAGGGAGAGAAACATCCATGTGTGAGAGAAACATTGATCAGTTGCCCTTCCCAAACCTGCCCGCAACCAGGGACCTGGCCCACAACCCAGGCATGTGCCCTGACTGGGAATCAAACCAGTGAGCTTTTGGTTTGCAGAATAATGCCCAATCCACTGAGCCACACCAGTCAGGGCTGGGCATTTCTTTATTATTAATAGAGTTGAGCAACTTTTCTTATGTTTATGGACCATTGATTTTTTTTTTTGCCATTATCTCCCTATATATAAATCAGTGTTTTAAATCATTGTTTTAAATCATTGTTTTCCTGCTGCCAGAAAATTTCGATCAAGCCTTGGAATGCTGCTCCCAGTATAATACTGGTGAGGACTTCAAAGGATGGGTCGGAAAAGCTAAGCTGTCACTCTGGCCTCTGTTTCTTTCCAGAAATCCTCTGAAAATTTACAGGGAGTCTTGTCAGAATGCCATATTAAAATTATCATTATGTGTACATAACATTCTTTTTCTGCCTTGCAAAACTAATTTTGATAGTGTTCTTTATTTCAGGTTGAAGATAATAAAAGTTTTCCCATCTTTCTTCATAAACTTTAAGACTTAATTATGTAGAAACAAAAAATGTCTTGTGAGAAGCAAGCCCAAGGTATACAATTAGAAAATTAGCCATTTTGGTTCCAATCACAATTTGTGTTTTCCTCACTAAAGTATTCCATATTGGGGAAATAAAGAAAAAGGTAAAGAACAGAGAAGTGGTGGTAGGAGTAGCAGTAATACTCCCTTCAAACTTATGTTGATCCAGTTGGAAAATTTGATTAGGTATTGGAAGCTGGAGCAGCTTAGCCAGGAAAGATGACTTACACAGCATGAAATAGTGGAATAGTCCTTTAGGAGCACTGTTTTCAGGAGACTTGGCAGTAGGCTGATGATGTGACCACTGATTTGTCTTTCTCTAAAAATGTGCCTGGAACACTGCCTATTTATAATTCCACTGGCTTGTCCTAGAGCTGGTCCTGCTCTGGTGAATTGATGGTGTTTCTGTTTCATAGGTGTAGTGGTGTGGAACACTTTATTTTGGAGGTTATTGGACGCCTCCCTGACATGGAAATGGTGATCAACGTACGAGATTATCCGCAGGTTCCTAAATGGATGGAGCCTGCCATTCCAGTCTTCTCCTTTAGCAAGGTAAGTATAGGCAAAGCCAAAGGAGAGGATGCAGGGCGGTCCTCTAGGGTGTGACTAGGAGATGATTGTCCTATAACAGTCTAATGGGTAATGGTGAGGATGGGGCCTGAGATCCAGGAATGGGTCTTTGTGCCTGTTGGCTTCACAGAAATTAAGCAAGAAGACTGGGGAGGTAGGGTTGAGAACCTGTAAGAAATGTGAGATTGCTTAAGTGGCTGGAAGGCTAGGGATGTAGGTTAGGGAAAGAGAGCCTGAGGAACCTATAGGACATTGGAGGGAGTATTCAGAGATTCTTGAGAGAGAATGGCCCAAGAAAACTCATGGGTTTGGAATTAGAGAACACGTTCAAAATATTTGTTGAGCTCCGACAATATATACATCAACCACAGTATTGGGTATCATCTGGCCTGTCGCTGTATCCTGGGGGCCTAGCATGGCTAACAGTGAAACCGAAGGTGTTAGATAACTCCACACAGTTTGTGCCCAAGCAGCGCATTGAGTGGTTGGGCCTGGGATATCCAAGAGGGATTTGTGAGGGGGGTGATCTTTGGATGTAGTTATGGAGGAATAGGATTACTAGGACACATCTGTGAGCTTGGAGAACTTAGCCAGTTAATATCTTGCCAGTGCTCAGATTCTTGTAAATGGTGTATTGTCAAGGATGGGCCTTAGTTCCTTAGAGAGTAAGTATGAAAGTATTTGTGGGCAGGTGGGGGAGGCTAGAAGAGAGCAGTTTGAAGATTCTATGGGGGAATAGTGGGTTTAGGAAAACCCCATGGACTTTGAGAAAAGGAACATCATCTCTGATTTGGTTTTTCCAAAGCAGAGGGAACTTTCATCCCCACTTTTTCTTTATCCCAGTTTACTTTCTCTCTAGACTTGTTTATTTCCTGTATTGCAAGTGGGCTGAGGCCACATTGGTGTTGCATTTCCCATGAGTTAGCCTCCTTTCTCAAAAGTGCTTGGTCCTGTTGTTTGTCATGAAACCATTCCTGAAGAACAAATAGAGGCTCCCATGTAAGTCAGTAAGGACTTTGTTTGTTATTTATCTGTCGTTTCTATGGGTAATAAAGTATGACCATCATTATACTAACTTTCTTTTAATTTTTACTTCCCTCCTTTTTTCAAACCAATGACTCCTAGTCTCCAAAGGAAGGATTTTAGTTTGTCAACTTTATACTAATTGTACAGATTCTATTGAGCAGCAATGTCTGAGCTGCTTGATAAATCACATACCTTTTTTCAAGTATTTGAGAGAGAAGGCAAACAGCATATTGGGTGTGTAATTCCAATGGAAGAAACAGTAGAGTTAGAGGTTTCTCAGTAGCCAGAGTTTTAACCATAAAAAGGGAACAGATGGTTTCAAACATTGTTTGAAAAGATGTGGGATAAAACCCCTTACCCCATTCTGCCCATCGGCACTTCTAACCCTGATAGATGAATAGCCAAGAATTTATCAACCAACCAATGTGAGCTCAACAGTGCCACAGTTTTGGGAAATACTAACACTTACTGAGTAGGTAACACCTGTCAGGTGCTATTCTAAGCTTTGTACATGTTATAACTCATCAATATTCAAAACCTATTACATGGATAGAAATATTGATACTATTTCTTCCATTATAAAGATAAGGAAACTGAGGCATAGAAAGATTAATTTGTCTAGAGCTGAAAAGAGGTGGAGTCAGCATTCAGATTCAAATGATCTCTCTCAGGAACCCATAGTCTTAACCATTGCACTGTATTTCCTAAGTCTTGCTCTCAAAAAACCCATCTAGGAGATAACCAAGAACTGGTAAGACAGTATACACTCTAAGTGTAATAGGAGTTAAAATATGAGAGAGCTTTGTAATCATTCAGAATTGTGTATATATTTCCTTAAATAGGCAATCAAATAATTGTGTATATATTTCCTTAAACTAAAAGCCATAACAGTGCATGTCCTATAGAAAAACAGAACTTGGGGAACTGGAAAGGTTGACTTTTAATGTGATTTCAAATTCTGGGATTCAATGAGCCCATGAATTTTAACCCATGGTCATTTTTACCTTTTAGTATCTAGAGTCTAGACTTTGCAGGCTAAGGAAGGTACATCTTTGGCAGTGTGGCAGTAGGGCTTGCAGGCCTTTCTCCAGGTCCTGTGGTATGAATGCAGTTGGCTCTTTTTCCCTCTGTTATGAGACTGATTTAGAACAACCTTTCTGTTTCTGTTGAAGACATTAGAGTACCATGATATCATGTATCCTGCTTGGACATTTTGGGAAGGGGGACCTGCTGTTTGGCCAATTTATCCTGCGGGTCTTGGACGGTGGGACCTCTTCAGAGAAGATCTGATAAGGTAGGTCCTTTAGAGAGGTTTTGTTTTTCCCTCTTTATGGGTCTTCTTAAAATAAACGGCATATAAACAGTCACTTTAAAATAACTAACTTTTAAGTCAAAAATAAAGGTCAAAAACTGTTGATAGTAAACGCAATTCTGTATGTGTATAAAAATATCTATATATCCATAGAAAAAGTACAGAAGAACCTACTCCAAACTATTAGTGCCTCTAGGAGAGGGATTATAGGAGCATTTTCTTTAAATTTTTCTATACTTTTAAGATTTTGTAAATAAGAATGAATTACTTTTATAATTAGAAAAAAATGAATGGCCATGTTGTGGGGGAGGATAGAACATTGCTCGGAGGAACATAAATATACTTTATAACTTAGAAATAAGTCCCGTAGGTGGGAATGGCTTGGGCACAAATGTCCCATAAACATCTCAAAGGCAAATTTACTCCATATCCTCCCTGGTACACGAATAAGACATGCCTTGGCCTGTTGGCTTCATCCCATCCTGCCATCATTTCAGAATCTATATTGTTGAGGTTATCTAAGCTGTAGGTATTCTTACTTAGCTACATTTTACATTAATGATTTAAACAACTTTGGTACTTAGTTAGCAAACTTTTGGAAACACAGTCTTTATAGGTCTTTTCTCAGGTATAGGGGAAACAATAATTTAATTCAAATATATTTCCACAAATCTCTATCACCTGTACTAAGTGTGGCTGGAGATTCAAAGGGGATGAAGTGAATGTCCCTTCCCTGGAGAAAAATGTGGGGCCACAGTCCTCAGTGGCTGTTAGAACCCTTTGAGTAAAAAAAGAAAACAAAAGAGTCTATTGTCGATAGGTATACTTTGGAAATTATTTTTTAATATAACCAGGTCTTATACTTCATAGACCGGGAACTGGAAATTGTGCTTGTTCAACTCTTTATTTCAGGGATATTATTGATATTGTTATTTCTCCCATTATAACGATAAAGAAACTGAGGCATTCCAGGGATGAGGGAACAAAGACCCAGATGGGTTAAGTGTCTAGGCCTCAAGTTAGGCTTCTGAGAGCATTACTCTCTCCACTTTACCTGTTAATGTTACCCGTGTTTTCCAGCCATTGGGGCCATCATCTCTTATTTATCTTTTAATTTTGAACATAATTTTGAGAGAAGGGAAAAATAAGTAGGTCTTAAACCTTTTGTTCTCCAAGTTATCCTTGGCCTTAGTTTTCTAATCCTTTTTTTTTTTCAGGTGCTTGCAAATACCCTTTTCACACTCTTTGTACCTCTTTTTCTACCTGCTATACATGTACTTTTTAAGTTACAAAACCTATATGTACTCATAAAAATTTATAAATATGTCTAATCTAGGCAACTTTTCCCCCACTTATCAATGTGCCTTAAAAATCTTTCCATATCAGTGTATATGAAGCTACCTCATTATTTTTAACAGTTACATAGTGTTCTATTGTATAGATGATAATTTATTTTATGTCTTTTGATAGACATTTAGACGACATGTATACAACAGTACAAGCATAATTTGTTTTTTAATGGACTATTTGAAAGTATGTTGCATACCTTAGAACCCTTTACTCTTTAATAATTTAGTTGTGTATTTCCTAAAAACAAGGGTATCCTTTTCTATAACCACACTACAGTTATCAAATTCAGAAAACAATGTTGATACAGTACTTAATTTTCTCAATAATGTCCTCTGTAGTACTTTCCTGTTCCAGTACAGGATACAGTTCACAATCATATAGTGCATATAGTTGTCCTGTCTCTTAAGTCTCCTTTAATCTGGAACAGCTTTTCAGTCTGTTCTTCTCTTTCATGACATTAACATTTTGAAGAATACAGAATGTTCTTCAATTTGGATTTGTCTCTTTCCTCATAGTCAAATTCAATTTATGGATTGTTGGTCCAAATACTGTATTTATTTACTACATGAGTGATTTTTTATCCAACGGCCCCTCATTAGGGATGTGGATGTTGATCACCTGGTCAAGGTGTTATTTTCCTCCTTGTAAATTAATAAGCAGTTTATAGGGAGATAGAACATATTTTAAAATCTAATCTTATATGAAAATATTTTCTTTTGATATCTTCCCCTTATATTCTTCAGTTGAATTTATTCATGATTATAGAATTGCCATTTTATTTTTAAGAGCCTTTCATTCAGAATCTCTAGCTATGTGAATTCATTTTTTACCATGAAACTTAAATATTTTCTTTATCCAAATGCATTGGCTTGCCATTTTTCTATTTTTGTCATCTTTTGGGAATTTCTCTCCATTGACTTATTTTCCACTCTGTGGAAGAATTCTTTGTTACTTGTGTTCTCTGTAAAAGAACTCTGTATAGACAGGGATCGGGGAGAGGGTAATTGAAGAGGGATGAAGCAACACTAGGCTATGGTGGCTGCTCTTAGCACTTGCCTGAAGAAAAAAGCCCTAAGGAATGTATTTTGAGAGGTGGGGAGGAAGAATGAGAGAGAGAGAAGACAGAGACATGCATCATTCAAGCCCATGCATATTAAACATAGCTTTCTCAGGGACCAAGGGAATTTATACTAAAAATTTGAGTACAAATTAATACAATTTTTGTTGGATAGTTTGGCAAAATATATCAAAATTTAAAGTATATATATCCTTTCATCCTGCTATTTCTCTTCTAGAATTTATCTTCAGGTGTTAATTAGACAAGTGTGCAAAGATGTGTGTATAAGGATATTTGCTATGGTGTTGTTTCTTAAAGCAAAAAGTTGGAAACTACCAAAAAGCCCATCCATAAGAAACAAATTATTATGTAGCTATCAAATGGAATACTGTGTGTGAGTGGAAAATAAAATTAGTATAGGGCTTAAAGACAGGGACTCTGGGTTCAAACCCTGGCTCTTATTAGCTGTGTGACTCTGGGCAAATTGCTTAACCTCTCAAGAGTCTTGGCTATATAGTAATAATAATAAAATCCACCTCATAAGGTTGTGAGGATAAGTTAATAAATGTATAAATCACTTAGAACAGTGTCCAGAACATAGAAAGTACTATATAGGTGTTGGCTCTTATTATTTATAATATATGACCTTATAAAAATGTAACCTAACAGCCTTGGCTGGTGTGGCTCAGTGGATTGAGCGCCAGCCTGCAAACCAAAGGGTCGCTTCTTGGGTTCCCAGTCAGGGCACATGCCTGGGTTGCAGGCCAGGTCCCCAGTAGGGGGCGTGTGAAAGGCAACCACACATTGATGTTTTTCTCCCTCTCTTTCTCCCTCCCTTCCCCTCTCTAAAAATAAATAAATAAATAAATAAATTTTAATTTAAAAAAAGAAGAAGAATGTTACCTAACAGCATTCATGGTATGATCTCTGGTATATAACAATTTCTCTCAAACTTGGTACATTGACAATTTGGGCCAGATCATTATTTTGTTGTAGGGGGCTGTCCTATGCATTGAAGGATGTTTAGCAACATGATTTGGCCTTTACCCACTAGCAGCAGCCAGTAGCAATCCGTTAGTAATGACAATCAAAAATGTTTCTAGACATGGCCAAATGCCCCTTGAGGGAAAGGGGCAAAATCACCTCCAGTTGAGAAACATGGTATGGAGATATAATTGGAAGGAAATTCTTAACTAAACAAATGTTAAATTGTTAAAAAGTGTTTATCTGTGAGTAGTGAAATTAGATGAAGTTTTCTCTACTTTTATTTTACATTTTTATATTTATATAATAAGCACATATTATTTTCTACTGGAAAACTTATAAAACAAAAACCCAGTGCTATAGTGATTATATTTTAGTGGAAAGAAATACAGGACAGGGTCCAAGAGAGTGCTGGCTTTGGACTGGACAGTCAGGTGAAGATGATCCAGCAAGAAAGGGCGAGAGATAGGCCAGGAAAAATGGAGCAGTGCTCTCAGCTGAGAGAAAGGAGCAATGTGACACTATGTATCTGAAAAGTATCTCTACCTAAAAAGTTTGTATCCTAAATCTCATTATAGTAATATAGACCACCAATCCCCCATTAACTCCAGTTGAGTCCCCCCACTCCTTTTTCAGAGAAGACATTATGAAAGCTTCTGTGCAGGGTCCCTACAAAGAAAGTTAAGAAGGGTGCATCTGTGAGCTAGTAGTTTTAGCAAGGAAAGCTGGTTGTGCTAATGTGTTCCGAGACTTGCATGTCAGGGACTTTGTCTTTATGGAGCACTTAGTGCAGATTTGAGAATACCATGGTGCTTTGCAAAATCAGACTAAATCTGATGATATCTCCTATGTATCCAAAACATGTAGTCAAAGAGTGATTTTTTTTCTTGCTTTTAATTCAATTTCTGATATTTTCTCCAGTACTCTTTGCATGTTAATTTTATTGATAGCACTCTACTTGAAGTACAGAGGAAATCCTCTGAATTATATAGCCCTAAACATGTCATTTAGTGTTTGGGAACTTTTCTTTTAATGTTGTTAACTTATTAATTGAGCAGTAGATGTGTAGATACTACTTGCTAATACCTCCAGAAGAGTGAAGTAATAACAAAAGGGAACATTACTGTCATTTAGGGATTTTCTTTTGATTAGCCTGGCTCAGACTTATTTAAAAATGTAAAGCTCTGAACTAATCCTCAGAATTGGTTAAAACGCATCCTCATATGGTTAAGGAAAAAAAAATAGAAACTAATCAAACTCTATTTTTAGGTCAGCAGCACAGTGGCCATGGAAAAAGAAAAATTCCACAGCGTATTTCCGAGGATCAAGGTGATTATATTTTCTGACACTTTACAAAGATATTCTTACAGTTAATGTGTAAAATGTAAGTAATTTTGAGGATGTAGCAAACTCTAGCTCACAAAGAAAGCTAAGAAATAACTGTAGAATCATAGAATTTTTAGACCATAGGAGAACTCAAATTACTTGCCCAAATCACTCTTCATTGAACTGAAATTCAAAGAGATACAGTTCACTCAGTAATTCAGCAGAT
The DNA here is from genome assembly GCF_021234165.1 of Pteronotus mesoamericanus. Lineage (NCBI taxonomy): Eukaryota > Metazoa > Chordata > Mammalia > Chiroptera > Mormoopidae > Pteronotus > Pteronotus mesoamericanus. The sequence continues at coordinate 557,620 of NW_026555095.1, read as the reverse complement.
ATTTGCAGAGTGCCATGAGTGTCATGGGCAATGAGTACTTAACGTTGAACAGAAAGAGGAGTTGTCCTCTTGGCTGAGAGATTACAGGTTCCTAGGAGCAGCTTATGAACTTGCCCAGTCACTCTGCACAAGATATATCATCAGTGGATCCCCTGACTGCCTTTTTCATCAGACCGTGTAACTGCCAAATAGTGGTAGAGAGCACAGACTGAGACTGATAAAAATGGAGAGGGCAGCAGGGAAGAAAAAGAGGAAGAAGAAAAGGGGAAAAGTTGGGGAAGGACCCCATTTGTGTTGTTCAGCTCCATATCCCCACTGCCAAGGTCAGTATCTGCCACATAGACACACAATGAGTATGTGTTGAACAGATGGATACAAAAGAGACTATGATCAGAGAAGGGTTTTGTAGTTTTCTTGGTGAGCTTTTTAAAATTTTTTTTTTTATTTCAGTGAGTTCTTATCAGAGATCCCATCCTCTATTTACTTGAACTTCAGAGGTCAGACAGCCGAACAACCACTGCTTACTGTTTCTTATTAACTTCTCTGCTGCTTAAATCTTGAAATCGCGGATTCACAACTTGGGATCCATGTGTGGACTTCAAGGGTTTTTGGACTTCCTTGAAATTATAGGGGGATATGTGCATTTTTCTAGAGAGGGGAGTCCATAGTTCTCATCAGATTCTCAGAGGCTCTATGACTGCACAAATGTCAAGACCATTTGCTACCCTAGCAAGGACTTTTTCTCCATATAGTCCAAGTGTTTAAGCCTCTTAGTTTTCTTTTTCATTTAAATATTATCCTAGACTTTACAGAGCATACATAACAAAGGTCATGCAGCTATTTGGTGAGTGGTGATTACGTAGTCACACAGTTCTGGGTGCAATTGATTATAGAAGCTACATGAACCCTCCTAAATGTGAAGTCATTTCCTGGGATATGCCTGTAGTGACAAAAACAACATAATCTTAAAAATTAGGTGTAAGCAGAGACAGGCCAAATACTCCCCATTCCTGAAGGGTAAAGTGGGGACAGTTCCGAACCACCTAGATGTTGCAGTATCCAGTATCCTTCTCCTCTACTACTGAAGTAACCAATGAGTTCTTCACCTGTGTGTACCATCATTGCATTGGGCCCATTTACTGCTTACCTTCCAGAGTTTGGGAATGGTATTTTGCTGTGGGACATATAGTTTTATGTCATGTGTTTCTTTTATAGGACAAGTCCTGAACGAGATCCTCTCATTCTCCTATCTCGGAAAAATCCAAAACTTGTTGATGCAGAGTACACCAAAAACCAGGCCTGGAAGTCTATGAAAGTAATCACCAATCATCTGAATAGAAACTAAAGCAGTGAATATTCTAACTCAAAGAACATTGCCACCTGGATAGAATTTCAGAGTAGGATTCCTACCAGTTATGTGATGAATGTTGAGAAAGTTCTATCAACTAGTGTTAGTGTTAGCATTCTTTTTCAAACTCACATTGCTTTTCTGGTCCATATTCTGAGTAGTATATTATACAACTTTGAAGGTTTAAACCAAAGGTAGCAAAGTTTTTATGTAAAGGGCCAGATGGTAAACGTTTTAGGCTTTATGGATCATAAGGTGTCTGTTGCAGTTACTCAACTCTGATGCCGCCGCACGAAAGCAGCCATAAACCACACATAAATGTATGAACTTGGCTGTGTGCTAGTAAAACTTTTTGGCTCTGAAATTTGAATTTCGTATAATTGTCATGGTCAAAATATTCTCCTTTGGATTTTTTGCAACCATTTGAAGGGTAAAAACTATCTTAGTTCATGGGTTGTATACAAAAAACAAGCAGTAAGCTGAATTTGGCATATAGACTGTAGTTTGACAACCCCTGTTTTAAACGAGTAGTTCTCAACCCTGTGACTATACAGCCGAACCAGGGAGCTTAAAAATGATTCAAATGAATCAGGGTCCCTGGGGATAGCATCCAGGCATCTTCATTTGTTTAAAACTCTAAGAATTCTAAGGTGAAGCCAGCAGTTAGGCTTTGGTTTGGAGCCTATTTCTGTCCTCGTCATTCTATGACTTCTTACCTTATTCAAATAACTTTAAGCTTGAAATGTCCTCATCTGAAATTTCCACATACCATATGAGGATATGAGAAAAAAAAACTTCTTGTGGGGAAAATTAAGTGTATCGTTAAGATGGGCATACTTATTTTATAATAGTTTAAATTAAACAGGAGCAAATGAATCTTAAGAAACTTTGCTTAACAATAAAAATATGAAAAAAATGTATCCATTCAACAGAGCATCTACTGTGGGAGGCTGCAAAAACAAACAGGACTTGTTCCCCTCATCAAGGAGTTTATCATCTGCTAAGGTGACTGCCATGTGCGTAGATGGGTGTCTCAAATGCAGATGCCCCAGGGGCCACAGGAATAAGCAGGAGAGAGTGCCAAAGGCCCAGTCATTGCTGTCAGGGGGGATAGGAGCCCAAAATACCAGCTCTTTTTATAAGAAAAGTTGAAAATCTGGATTTTTGTAAGAAATATCCTACTACCTATAAATGTTGGCAGTGGTTTGCTTACTTCAAATACTTTGCATAGCCAACAAAATTTGTGCATGAGCTACACCTCTAAGCCCACTTGTGACCTCCTGTGTGTATAGTTTACACAGAGTGCAATGCACTGTAGGCCATGACCTCTGAGATCATGTGGCTCCAGGGGAGCTTAAACTCTAAAATCAGACAGACCCAGACTTAAAAATGTAGCCCTATAGCTTAGGGCCATATGACCCTGAGAAAATCTTCCAACTTCTCAAACCCTTGGCTTCTTTAACATGACGTAATAATGCTTTCTGAGTATATTTATTGTGAGACTTAAATGAGATCGTGTTGTTGAAATGTTTACCTTGCTTGCTGCAAGTTTTCTTCAATAAATACTACTATCACTAATATTAATATCTTTTCGCTTAATATCCTTTTCACTTAAAGGATACCTTGGGAAAGCCAGCTGCTAAAGATGTCCATCTTGCGGAGCACTGTAAATACAAGTAAGACCTCCTGGACTCCCGACTCTTGCTTTCCTTTTGCTTTTGGAATAGCTGCACTTTGGGTGAGAACTTTAATGGGTGAGGGCCCAGCTGGGGTTTATGAAAGTCACAATAATTCATTTAGCTGTTGTTTACTGAGAACCTGCTATGCACAAGGCTCTGGCATAACTTCTATAGGAACTGTGTAGACAATGAAATATGGTCCCGGCTTCCATAGAGCTTGTGTGCTAATCAAAGTGATGGGATTCCTTCTCTCCACACCCCATCCAGTCAATAGCTAAAGTTAGATAAAATATTTTATCTAACAAATAGTTTAGTTAATAAAATAGTTTAAGGTTCAACATGAATAAACAATATGTAATTGGAATATTATATTTAAATGCCAGGACTAAGAATTAGAAGAAGAGGTAAATCAGCTCAGGAGGGAGGCAGTGGCAGGATTCAGAAAGATGATGCTGATCACAGTGCACAGTAGGAACTTTATAAGGAGAAGAAACTCTGATTGGAGACAGGGCTGCACGCCTGAGACATGTTGGAAAGAAAATGTTCTTTCTAAGATAGCTTTTTTCCAGGGAGTATTTCTTTGAAGATTGATTAGGTAGCCTGATTGTCCTCTCCAGACCTCAGAAGAGGAACCAGGGCATGATGCCTTTGACCAGATGGGGTACCCTATGGGAAAAACAAACCTTATGGGTGGGCATGACGAATTGGAGAAATTAGGCTTATAATAGTTTATAGCAAAGGGTAGGTGTTATTTCCTTCTGAGCTTTGAATCCTCTCTACTTAGCACCCAGCTCCTGGACCTATCTAGCTCTGCCTGAAGAAAGTTTGCCCTTTTCTGCCTCACCTTGACATTTACAAAAATAACCTACAGCCCCTGGAAAAGCAAGGAGTTTATGCTTCACAGTAACATGCTGATGTTTTCTTGAAAAATGAAAATGGAAGGAGAAGAGAGAGGGGTCAGAAAAAGGGTAGAAGGGGAGAAAGGATTAAGAAAAAAAAGGTCATATTTATGGCAGCAACTATGTAATATCAAGTATATTCTGCTCTTTCTTTCTCAGGTATCTGTTTAATTTTCGAGGTGTAGCTGCTAGTTTCCGGTTCAAACACCTCTTCCTGTGTGGTTCACTTGTTTTCCATGTTGGTGATGAATGGCTGGAATTCTTCTATCCGCAACTGAAGCCATGGGTTCATTATATTCCAGTCAAAACAGATCTCTCCAATGTCCAGTAAGCCAGCCACTCTCTCCCAAGCAGAGAGTCTAATGACCGCTGTAATCTGCCTCTAAGTCCTGAGCCTTTTAAGGCATTTACTCCTGATGGCTTTTTCCACTGAAAGCTTTTTCTTTATTTTGTTCACATAGATATTATTGCATTATTGTCCAACTAGGCTACAAGTGGGATTTAATTTGAAAAAGTACTGGTTCAAAATGTGACATTCAGACAGTATTCAGTGAAAAATCTCTAATCTCTCAAAGACTGAAGATCTTGTTATATTGTCTAAGGAACTTTCAGACACATCATGAGAAATTATCCCACTGAAGTTGAAGAGATTTTCCTCTTGTGATGAGAGGCTCCAGAAACATAAGGGGACCACAGCAGGAGATAGGAGAGAAGTTTTTCTGCACTATTGATTTTTGATGTGTATCATTGAACATTTCTCTATTTTTTCAGATATGTTCCAAAACTGCAACACATTGCCTTTAGCCTGTGTGGGGACTCTTTGTTGTTATTTTTTCCCTGTGGGGATCCTGATATCGTTCCTTTAAAAAAGAAATAATCGACCAGCAATGTACCTAGAGATTAACCATACAACTCAGTCTATAGTCTTTCTGATTTAGTACTAAAGAATTTGCTCTATATTTCAGAGTCTAATCAGTCTTTCCATTTTAGGGAGCTGTTGCAATTTGTGAAAGCAAATGATGACATAGCTCAAGAAATCGCTGAAAGGTAAGTTCTGTTCATTTTTCCTTTTCCAGTTATTCCTCCCCATTTTGCCCTTGCTAAAGTTATGTGATTATTGTTACCATGGCAGTATCTGGATTTGATCCTTATTATACAGAGATAATCAGAATTAAAAAAGTTTTGGGAGAAAATCCCAAGCCCATCCTTTATAGAAGTAGACTGAAGTCGTTGAGATAACTAAACAAGTACTTTTTCTGAGCATTGGCTGTTTACATGTTTGTATTTAAGAAAAAAAAATTAAGTTCTATTGCTAAGAGTGCATGTGTGGATATGATGGCTAGAATGTTGGTTCTGGGGATCAAAAGAGTTAATTCATATAGCCCTGGCCAGTGGCTCAACTCATTGGAGCGTTGTCCCATACACCAAAAGGTTGTGGGTTCGATTCCCAGGCAACCTATTGATGTTTCTTCCTTTTGCTCTCAAATCAATAAAAACATATCATCAGGTGAGAAGAAAAAGTTAATTCATAATATAAAGTACCCTGAACAGTGCTTGGCACAAGATAAGCACTCATGAGCTATTAGTATTATTTAATACCGTGCTTTAAATATTCTTGTTAATCTTTAGGGGAAGCCAGTTTATTGTGAACCACTTGAGGATGGATGACATCACCTGTTACTGGGAGAACCTGTTGACTGAATACTCCAAATTCCTGTCCTATAATGTCACAAGAAGAAAAGACTATGATCAGATTATTCCCAAAATTTTGAAAACCGAACTCTAATAGTCATCATCGGAATAAAGTCCTCTCTTTGGCGGCAGATCTGAGATATACTGTGGTGGGAAGCTTACCTTGAGTGTGGCCCATCTGTGCCTTGAATACTGTTATCAAGCCAGATATCTTGTTATCTGTATCATGCTTTACCCAGAGCAAGTCTTGAGAAAGATCCAAAATGTGTATAATACAGATATGAAGCAGCTCAACGCTTTGGCTGAATAAGGACCAGAAATTATGAGATACAGGTTTTGAACCTGATTCTACCTTTCGTTTTCTTAGGACCAATCACAGCTTGTGCCTCAGATCATCCACTTTAGGTATGTCCATCATCGAAACTGACTATGTCCATGGGGTGATGTCCTTTGTCCCATTGTTTGGGGCAGAAATCCAGTCATTTGGAACCAGTGCAACTCATCACTGCAATTCTGCAGTTATTCTAGGCTTGATCTTTAATGCTGTATTTTAATGTAAAGTTGTAAAAATGACTTGGGGATTATTTCCTGAAAGGTCTGAGGAAGCAGTAATTGTGCCATGCAATGATGTAGGAGTTCTCTTTTTTAAAAGCATAAACTCTTTGGTACTCAGGAGGTTTCTATGATGCCACACAGAAAGGGACTAGTTGCATGAGTAAATGCAGTTGGATCTCAAATTCCTTTCTGTGCCTTCACACTCTTCTTTTTAAGGTTTCTTAAAAAAAACACCTTAATAAATTTAGGAAGTAGCTCTCACTCTTTGAGAACTGTGCATAAAACAGCAATTCTTCATTCTTTGCACACCCTTAATATTTTTTTCTCCTTCAATTGGCTGCAGTCCACTCTTTCACTGTCTTGCAGGGACTGGCTTTTCCCTTTTTGAAAAAGACATTTGGATAGTAGTTTAATTTCTCGGGATGTTCTTGCTAACATGATCAAAAATCAAAAATTGTTAGATTAAGTCTCGTATAATCTGATATTTAGAAGCATCCTTGTCCTCTAAATCCAAGCTTTCTACAGGGAAATCATTTCTTTCCCTTTGACTCCTAAGAACAGGTTGGTATGACTTGGTTTCAAAATTAGTAAATGTGGGATTCAGTCATTTAAATTCATGATTTTATTCCATTTGTGGGAAATGGCCTTTTTAAACCCCCTTCCACAAAAATTTAAGCCTAAGGAACTTCTTAGAGGAGTTAAATATCCCTGGTGAGATCATTGCATGGAATAAGGCAGACATTTAAAGTTGAATTTTTTGAGTATTAAAAATTACTAGGGATTGTGTCCTTAAGTGCTGTAAGTCTAGCAATAAGAGGTCCAGATTTCTGAATTATATTATGGTTTTGCCTTGTCAATTTGAGTTCCTAATAGACGTAATCATTCTCTGTATTTTTCTTATCTCACTAAACTAGTGACAAAATTTTCTGTTCTTTGGATTAGGAGCTGAAACACATTTCTCTCGGAGTGTTTCCCATTGTGCTTCAAGTTCCAGATCAAGCATTACCTTTGCTCTGAAGCCTTTCTTTTATTTCTCTAGGCAATTAGGGGGCATCATAATACTTTGCTCATGCCTGTATTATATGACATCACATTTGACTATTTCTCCTCCTATTCTTGGAGCTTCTTGAGGAGTGGGAATCATATTTTTCCCATGATGCCTCCATTTATACAGTACAGTGAATGCTTCACACAGAGTAGACATTAACGTATTGTTGGAAGTGGATGGGTGACTGGGTAGATGGATGGAAACAGTTGGTTTAATTATATCCTATTTACAGATTGCTTAGCCATTGGTTTTAATGAGTGACTGCTCAAGACTAACAATTGGAACAAAGCATATTATCATCTGCCCTTTTCAGAGTCAATAAGGACATCTTTATATTTAAATACAGAAAATGTTACTCAGATTTTATACTTACCTGTTTACCTCGATGTGAGTGGTATGAGAATGGTGTGTAACAATATGTAAAATGTATGTTTTTGAAAATAATTTTTATCCCCATAACTTTTGAAGGTTGTTTGCTGTTGTTCATACTAGCTGGGTCTCACACTTACCCCTTCCTCCTCAGTGACCTAAAGGCCACACTTTTTTTTTCAAGGAAAGAGTATAATTTAGTTATTTGAATGAAGTGGGATACTTGGATAACACAAGTTACGCTTTTCCTTTATTTGGTGAGTTTCATCTGTGTGATGTTGTCAGTGGCCCACCTTATACCACTGTTAGGTCAGGTTCTCCTAGTTACTAAGAACAGAAACTGCCCCTAACTAGATTAAGCAAAACAATTATTAGAAGGATATATGAAGACATCTTGAAGAATTTCAACAAGTTTCATAGCAGTTGGAAGGGTAGACAGCAAGGCAACTCCAGGAATCTCAGCAAGAGTTCTAAATGATAGAATGCTGTTATGTGAAGTTCCAGAAGTTGCCCGACTCTGTCTTTCAGCCTAATATTCCCAAGAGAAAACAAAATTAATGGGCTCCTTTGGGTCATCTCCAAAGAGGATAATTCCCTATCCTTTATCCTTCACCCCTATATTGACAACAAACAGGAATACACACATGCATAAAAAATCATCTTCCCATGCACCTGAAGATGACCTTCACTTAAGATAATCCTACTGCATCCAGAGGTAAGTGTGAATGAGGCAGAGTGGTAAAATTACAATTACTCATTTAATATTTATCAAATACTTTTTGAGCATCTACTCTACACAAACAGTGGGAGATAAGAAGGTGTTTACAACAGGCTCTTCATCATGAAGGAGCTGTGTAGTTGAGGTGATAATACTGGAGGCATTCATAAGCAGAAGGTGATTAAAGTGACATGAGGTCAATTATAAGGCCAGTTATTCACAAAGACATTGGATTTGGAGTTTAGAGGAAGAAGCAATTTTAATCTGGTGCAGATGGGAAACTTCATGGAGGTAAAAAAATGAGTTATGTTCTGAGAGGTGTGTAAATGAAGGGGTTATTGAGGGTTCTCAAAGTTCATTCTACTTATGGAAACAGTTTGTATAACATAATATAATAAATTAATGTGACAAGGGGAAGTACCTGGTGAACCTGGCAGTGACAGAGAAACTTTTGACCCCTGGGAGAAAGTTCATGATGCCAGAAGATGCTATTGAGCTCTATGAGTAGAGTTCAGCAGTGAGGGCTGAGGGGAGGAGAATGGTGGTTCCAGGCACAACGTGAGTACTGAAATCCTTCCCAGATTCCTTTATTGTGCAAATGCACACAGTGGGAGGAGAGAGCTGTATGTTAAACAGTGGCCCAAGTAAATCTCATAACATCTTTTGGTTTATCATTACTCTCAGACCCTTCAAATGCAGCACAGAGTAGAGAGAGTATTTCTCTAGTGATAGAAGGAAAGACCCAGAGGTTTGGAGAAGTAGGAGTGTGACAGAGTCAGGAGGTGTGATGAAATAACAGTGAGCAGTGGTCAAGGGTCTAGGATCTTCCTGAGGTACTGTCTGGCAAAGGGAAACTTATAAATGAAGCTCCAGTTGCCCAAAGGGAAAGGCAGCTATGAAGTTAAGTGAAATTTGCCTGTTAATATGACCTCATTTGTATCATCTACAAGGTAGTGAGTCCTGTAGACATTTGAGTTGTGCATAATTACTTCATTAGTATCTGCCCAACACACCCGCCCCACAAATCCAAGTCCTCCCTCATCTCAGGATGGTTCTTGGATCATCTTATGCATTTAGGTTTTTCCACATGTAGACTAGAAAGAGTACATAGACGTTTTCTTGGGACTTTATCCTGATATCCACCTGGGCCTATATGCAATAAGCAGTAACCTGGAGCCAGAGCCAGGAGTCAGGGGATCTGAATTCTTTGTTCACAATGTATGTGCCAAACACTGTGCTAGGTCCTGGACATAAAGATGAATACACATCTCTGACCTCAGAGCTAGTCTAAAACAGTGAATAGGAAATTGTGATGCAATGTAGTAAGGAAGATGAATCTACTCCTATATTCCAGACACCAGAGAAGTCTTCCTCGTACTGTCAGTAATTCCGCTAGTCTAGTCAGTCAGTTCTTTGGCCTTATCTATAAAATTCCAGCTGTTTTGAGCAAGAGAGCATCCCCAAAAGGAGTCACATGCATTTGTGTTTTTCCACAATGGTGCCAGCTTAATTTGGGAAGACCTCCCCAATAAACCAATATAGTTACACACAGAAAAGGGAAGCTTATGTGATAGAGCAAGCAGAGCAAGCCCCAGGTGCAAAGTCCGGTTCACTGGTGATGTCTATGGATGGAGAGGCAGGTGTAGGCAGCTATAGTGGTGGTATGCATCTAGTGGAGCTAAAGTCCTATCGGATTCCAAGTGTGACTCCTGGTACAGCCAAGCTCAAGCATCAAATGGTAGAAGCTCTGGCTGGGTGGTTCAGTTGGTTGGAGCATCATCCTGCACACCAAAAAGATTGCCATTTTGATCCCTGGTCAGGGCACATATGGGAGGCAACCCACTGATGTTTCTCTCCTTTCCTCTTTCTCTAAAATCACTAAACATATTCTCGGGTGAAGATTTTTAAAAAATAGTGGGAGCTCTGAATTTTTATAGGTCACAATGGGTAGCAGTCCCACTCATATCAGTGTCCAGGTGAAGTCCTTATCCAAGTGTTCAGACTTTTTTTGGTATTTCAGGACCATCGTAAGGGGGTTCCTGTTACACTTCATTACCTCAGTTCTGAGCGTCAAGCCACTTGACATAACTGTCATGGCTGACAGTGATTCCATATTGGATTCTTGAAAAGTATCCAAAGCCTGCCCTGCTCTTGCTCTATATACCAGCTATCAAATTCCAGAATTCTATTTACCAAAGAGTGTTTAAGTTTTGAATTAACATCTAGTAAAGAATAAAGAGGTAGGGATTGGCAAACAGAATATGTTTGGTTGCTAGCAGAGATTTAAAGTACACAAACCAGTTTGAGACTATTTTATATATGTGCATTTTAATAACAACTATACTTCGAAGCTTGTTAGCAGAGGCTGCACTGCTGGGAAATTATTGCTGGACTATTAAACACGCACTTGCTAGAAATTCCAGAAACTGTCCTTTGGGCCTTTTGAGAAACAACAGGAATTGGGCGCGGGAGGGAGTAGAAGAGGTTAAATCCATTCTGTGAGAAACTGCCCAAAACTGATTATTCAAAACAGTGTTCTGTAAATCTCAGCGTACCTATCACCAAGACCCATCTTCAATGCCTCGGTTCTTTCTGGAAACCCAAACTTGAACGAGTATGAATGGACTCAGCCCGGGAGGGTCCTCGTGCCCTCGTGCCCAGCCAGAGCTTCTACCTGGGTGATACAGTGGGTTGGGCTTTTCTTTGAACAAAACTACTCTTCATGTTCCACGTGTCTTGAATATCGCACTGTCTCATTCATCTCTGTGGGATTTCTGGCGTTTTAAATACTCTACATTACCTCAGCCTGAGGCCACATGCGCGGCATGGAATGTGGCCCTGGAAACCCACGGAGGCGGGACCTGAGGAGAAGCCAAACCGCGCCAAGCGCGGCTATTCGCTGCTACCTCACTCGCCCGTCCCGCCTCCAACCGGACGCATTTTCGGTTCCGTCTTCGCCGTCGCCCCGCCCCTTGGCCTTTGCCCTGGTGGGGGCAGGACTTCCTGTCTCCTGTGTCCAAGAACCACCATAGTGAGACAGAGTGTAGAGAGCTGGAGTGTCAAGACTTTTGGTGGTAGATAAATTCGTACCTAGTGCATGGGTATTCACTTACTAATTGTTGCAGTTCTCCTAGCGCCTCTCCGAGAGGCCTTGCAGCCCCGACAACCCAAGCTTGTGTCTGTCCGCAGGTTCAGAGAGGGCAATGGAGGTGCGACCTCCGGCGCCACGGAGCTTCCTCTACGGGGCGCTGGGTCCTTTCCCCCGGGTCTTTGCTGCGGAATCTGTGGCTGCCGAATCGGAGGTCCTTACGGAGGACCAGAATCTGCTTCCCTGCGTCTCGGAACCCCGTTACCTGGAGTCTGGATGGGACCGCCTCCGGGAGCTGTTTGTCAAAGAGTAAAAGTGCTTAGGGCCTGTGGGGAGGAGCTGCGAAGGAAGTGCCCTGAAACCTGGGTCATCCTGAGGCAAAGGACCACAGAACGTTTTGGTTTATTTTTAAATGGGATTTGGGCTTCTAGTATTTGTATCCCAACCTTGCAACCTCTCATTTCATTTGATAGTTGTGTTGATGACAGGACGGGTTTCAAATGCTAAGGGTGAGACTCATGAATGAGAGCGTTTAGGGATATTTAGGGCATATAGTCTTAGTTCAATACGCTGATTTTGCAGATTAGAAGAATTGCACTGACTGATTAGTGTCAGAATTGACTCTGGAACCCACATTTGCAAGCTCCCACTCCAGTATTCCTTTTCGGATTTCACTTGATCCCAAACTTAATGACCAGTAGCCTCCCTACCCTCCAAAAAGTGGAAGTTGGAGAGATGGGCAGAGGGTTGTAAAACTTTTATTCTGCCAATAAGGAACCTGTAAAAATAGCTCCTGTTGTCTCATCATTTTATAAAAGATATTAACTGGGTTAACAAATGAGGATATTTCAGAATAAAAGATAATCCTTTGAATTTAATGAAAAACTCAGGATATTTTATTTGTTCTTTGATTCATTTTATCTATCAATTACTGGTGAAAAGTTTGCTCTTTCATGAAGTAGTTTACCATACTATGTTATACAAAGTGGTGCATTAACTTTGAAATTTTATTATGTTGCTGAGGGGCATATAGTTGGGGCAAGGGAGTTGGCAGAATTATATTAAAAAGTTTATCATCTTTATTTTAAAGATGAGGTAGCCTTTTCCATTCGTCCTTCCAATATTTAGTTGAGATTTCTTGCGGAAGATCCTATGTAGTATGTAACAGGAGAGGGTTATTTTGATAAGCTTTATAAACCAGAGAATGTTGGGACTGAAAGAAACGTGAAAGATAATCTAGTATAACTTCCAGGCTCCCATCATAAATGAGAAAAGCAAGGTTCACAGAGATTGTGATCTGGCTGCAGGTCACTTCACAGTGGGTGACAGAGCCAGAACCAGAACCACAGCCCCATTGTTGTTACCTGGAGTCTAGGCACTTTCAACCACTGTACCCTGTTTCTTCACCACTATTCATTAGTTTGGGCCAACCATAAAATTTCTTAGTGCCTCTATTTCCGTATCAGTAAAATGTAGATAAATACCACCTATATCATGGAATTTTTCAGAAGCTGAAAAAGATAAAAAGCATATGCATCTTGTTAAATCTTAAGCTGTTTTACATTTTTTTCTTTTCTGAATTCTAGTTTTAGAGCAGAGTAGGCCACTTTTTATGTAAGTGTTGTTTTTGATCTTATTCACGATAAAAGATAAAATATGAAGTTCAAATTATAGTTTTTCTTAATGACCTAGTATAAGAATTACAGTTTTCTAAGAGATTTAGATTTCTCTCATAGATGCAGAAACTAAAGACACTGATTCTGATTTCAGAAATGTGGATATTGGCAATTAGATAAACACTGGTATAGTCACTGAAGAAGCAAGTTAGTAATGTAAATAATTAACATTTAATAGTTTATTTACCTGGCAGAGTCAATATTTATAGTAACTCAATACTTAACAAATATAGCTATTCGTTAGAGCAGTTTCTGGAGAACATCTTGGATAGGCATCTGGAGGACATCTTAGCAATTCTAGTTTATGCTGTTGAGAGTAGTAAGTTGAATTAAAACATTTTTTTTTGTTATTTAGGTTGGTCTGTGCTGTCCACTACATCACAAGTTTTCTCATTCTATGCCCATCTGAGCATGACATAACAGCTGGAATATTCACAAAGATAGGATTTTCATTTTTTTATAGCTGAGATTTCATTCTTGTGTACATTGCACTAAAATTCCATAAGTGTGTAATTTCCAAAAGTTGGCTTAAAATTCAAAAAGGAAAATAATTGATCTCTACACCCAATTCAATTTCTATTTCCAGAGGCTATAGTAGAGTCATTAAATGAAAGCAACTAAAAAAACAAAAAACCTTTCTATTGAGATATAACATGCATCTAGAAAAATATATAAGCGTACTGAACAATGGGTTTTCATAAACCCAATAGCAAGAGAGTGTTACCAGCATCCCTGAAGTTCCCCTTGTGTGCTTTCCCAAGAGTAACCAACCATTAGCCTGATTTTTAACAACATAGATTAGTTTGGTCTGAAATTTGAGTTACTTATAACTACATTATTTAATTCATCAGAGGATTTAATTGGTTCAGCCTGTAGTGAAAAATGTGGTTGTATTAGCATTTGGGGTAATTCTTATCATACTGTTTTTTGGAGAGCAGTATACATATACTAATCCCAAACCACACTGTGTTTTTGATGTTTTAGTGAACAGCAGAGAACGTCAAAAGAACTTGAGAATATTTATAGGGCAGCAGTTTCAGCAGGTATCGTTGGATGGGCATATGGGGGAATACCAGCTTTTATTCATGCCAAACAGCGCTACATTGAGCAGAACCAAGCAGAAATTTATCATAACCGGCTTGATGCTGTGGTAGGTACTGGTGTTCTAAAAACATTTAAGGGCATATCAATTTAGCAATTAACTTTACACTTAATCACTCAGGTGGTAGGTCAGGAGGGCTTAGGATGTCAAGAGAAAGTCTATCCTTAATAACAATGGAAGTACTAATGCTAAACTGTATACATGGCCTGTCAGACCACTTATTTTTGGAAGAGATTACCCCTATAGTTCCCTCTTCTGAAAAATATTTCTAATTTGCTAAAATATCAAGACTCAACTGTGGCATATTTATCCTCTTCACAAAGCCACCATGGAGTACTCTAGCTCACACTAAAACAATAACATCACTTTAGAGTTTATAGAGTGCTAACTCTTGTTAGGTCTGTGCATCAGTTCTGTTGTAAGTTACAGCTCAGAGAGTTTTTGTTTTTTATTTTAAAATTATGTCATACTTAAAAGTTTCAAAAGTACAAATAATTCCTATATACCTTTCACCCAGATTATCCAAATGTTAACATTTTACCACATTTGCTTTATCACTTTTTCTTTGTATAATATTTTTATTTTTTTGTGTGTACTGCTTGAGAGTAAGTTATAGACATGATGAATACTTCAGCATTGTTTCTTGAAAAGAGGGACATTTTCCTATATAATTGTGCAGATCATGAAATTACACTGATAGAGTATATACTGCGTACAGACTTTATGTAAATTGTGCTAGTTTTCCCACTAATATAATCTATTTGAAAAGTAACTAGAAAAAATTTTTCTGGTCCAGGATTTAATACTGTATCAGATGTTGAATTTGTCATGTCTCTCTAGTCCCCTTTAATCCAGTTTCCCTGTCTGTCTGTGACTTATTGACCCTGACACTTGAAGATTATGGGCCATTTATTTTGTAGATTTTCCCTTAATTTGGATTTTGATTTTTAAAAGTATGATTAGATTCTGATTATTTGTTTTAGCAGGAATACCCTGGAAATGATGTTGTATCCTTCTCTGATATGTTATATCAGAAGTCCATGATACCTATTTTTTGCTATACTCGTGATGTTTACTTTAGTCACTTGTTTAAGATGGTCACTGCAAGTTTTTTCCACCATTAAGTTACTATTTTTCCCTGTGTCAGAAATTTTCAGGGTGTGCCACAGCACACTGATGTGCTGCCAGAATTTTTAAAGCATACAATACCTGACTAGTCAGGGGTATTGACCTCTTTCCTCTTAAATTTTCAAATTAAAAAATGACAACGGCCAATACAGCAATGGCCATCCAGTATGAACAAATCAAAATTATACCTATTTTTTTTTTGTCAGATTGGCAAAAAATATATTTCTTGGTGTGCCACAGGATTTTAGTTTTATTTTATATGTACCATGAAATGAAAAAATTGAAAATTGCTGCCCTAATGTTACCTTATGAATATTTATTAGATACTTTGAGACTATACAAATATCCTATTTTTCATCAAATGTCTACCCTCTAGTTTTAGCATTCAATAATGATTCTTGTGTGAAAACAGTTACCACTGTGGTAGTTGCCAAATGGCCATTTTCTAATCCTATCATCCATCTGCATTTATTGGTTAGTAGTATTCTGCTTTCAGAAAGAGCTTTCACTTCCCGTCTGTTTATTTATCTATTTAATTTATTCAGCGTAGAGTCATGGTTTTTTATTTTATTCTGTATGTTTATAAATCCATTATTATCATCATTTATTTTGATACTCCAATTGGCCTAGATGTGGACAGTTGGAGCCCCCCTTCAAGCTAGCCTCTTTTGATACTTCCTCATCATTTTTTGAGTATGCCTTTACTTTTTGACACAGCAAGGTATTCCTGGCTCATCCTTTACTTTTCAAGTTAGAATGGACCATTTCACCAAGGAACTTCAGTTTCTTTTAGTGGAAAATGGTATTTAAAAACCAATATCTGGTGCTAGGTATAGTCATTGCTACTGGGGTATCATGGCTTCTAGGCCCTAGGCAGATAGGAAGTGTGTGTGCACGTGTGCATGATTTATATTCGTGTACATATTTCTACATACATCGGTGTCTATTTGTATCTCTACCTACTTATTAAAAGCCATGAGTTCATACTGATACCTTTCAGAGTGGTTTTCACTTGCTCAGTATTATTTAGCAGTTTAGAATCCAGTTAGGGATTCTCTCAGATTCTTTAAAAACCCAGAATTTATCCCCACCATATTATACCAGGACTGCTTTTATGATAGTCTACTGAAAATGGGCTGTGGAGACAGACAACCTACCTTCCATTTCTGACTTTATTCCTTATTGGCTGAGTGATTTTGGTTAGAAACTTCCTCTCAATGCTTTAGTTAAAGCTAAAACACCTGCCAGAGGAAAATGTAAAGATTAAATGGGGTAAAATGTTAATACATCTTTTACCTAGAATGTGGTCAGTAAATACTTTTTTTTCTTCCTCTGCTCCCTTCCTACACATCTGTGTTACTTTAATCCTTACCCTGGAGTTTACAGTTTACTTAGTTCTTTATATGTTTTTCTTTTCCCCAAGATTTCTTGGGCGGAAAAAAAAGCATCATGTCTAATACTGATTTTATAGCTGGCATGGTATTTGTCATATCAAGGATACTTAATTGATGGATTACTTGGTTGACATTGGCAATCCTTAGTTTCTTTTCTATCTCCTGTAAGAATAGGATGCACATGGGACTTCTACTTAAGCTTCAGTGTTTAAGGAATGATATTTCTAGAGATTTTTTTATTGTCTATTTGTTTTGGTGTCCCTGCCTAATCCATAGCTGACATCCCTCCACCACAGATTTAGAATAAGGAAAGTTTAAGGTGTCTTGGAACCTCACAGCCTTTTTTATTAACTTTAGCAATCTGCACATCGTGCTGCCACACGAGGCTTCATCCGGTATGGCTGGCGCTGGAGTTGGAGAACAACAGTGTTTGTGACTATATTCAAGTAAGTTCTTTCTAAATTGTGAAAGAGGGTCTTGGTATTCTTTTATCAGCACATCTTTTGAGCAAGTGGGATTATGAAAAGTGAACATCCACATGAAAGGGATTCATAATACCTTTTTCTTAAGAACTGTTACCTATCTATGTAAAAGATTGGTTCAGTGGTAGTTTTCGCATTCATGAATGGAGGTCTACCAACTAGTATCAAAATAGATACAAGATTTTTAAGGAAAGGAATTCGGCAAAATTCTTTATGTTTCTATTTTTAAGAAACATAAATTTATGAATATTTATTCCAGGAATTTGATTGTTCTTTTGTTCATTCTTCAGCAGAAGGTTCACCTAGATACCCATGGGCATACTAGCTTGTGAAACACATTTGTGGACATAGACTGGGACCAGGGATTGACATAATAGGCTCTTCTAAACTAATATGTATCTCTTTAGTGAAAGTTATGGTCAAGAAGGTAAATGGGATGTGATTCAAATTTTATGTTTTTCTCTCCCTCCCTTGCCAGCATAGTGAACACTGGTTTAAATGTGTACCGAGATAAAAATGCACTAAGCCATTTTGTCATTGCAGGAGGTAAGACATTTTTGTTCTTATTTATGTTTTTCTATCTCAAATATGATTTGGGAAATATGTAAGGATGTATAAGTCATAGCTACTGAATTCCTTGGTTGACTTATTCAACATTCCTGCAAAATGTATGGAAACTATTATGCTTGGTCCTTGGTATGCTTGGTAAACAAAACAGAAAAGATCTTTGCTTTCATGGAGTGTTACAGTCTAATGTGGATGGGAAAAAACAGTTTGTTATGATAGAATATACCAAAAAGGCAGGGCAGTGGGATCTGTTGTATACAGGATGATCAGAGAAGGCCTGTCTGAGAAAGTGACATTTGATGCCTTGCAAAGAAGAGTAGCCTAGGCAGAGGGAACATCAAAGGGGAAGGCTGCTAGGCAAGAAAGTTCCTCAAAGGCAGGATAACATGACTTGAACATAGTGAATGAGGGTAAGAGTGGCTTGAGATAAAATTGGTGAGGTAAAGTAGAAAGGGGCCAGGTTTTTCATGATAAGAGTTTGGATTTTATTTTAAAGCTCTCCACGTCTGGTAGATATTTAAAGTGAACATTAAAAAAAAGAAAGTACAGCTGTCCCTTGGTATCCATGAGGGATTGGTTCCAAGACATCACACCCTTCAAGTCCTACCGCCTCCCATGGATACCAAAAATCCACAAATGCTCAAGTCCCTTGTATAAAGTGGCATAGCGTTTGTATATTGGCTACAGCAGGTTATGACTACATATCCCTTCCTTCATTTAGATTCAGCATAGTCCTTGAGGTATGGCAAACTCAAGTGTTGCTTTTGGGAATTTCCTGGGATTATTTTTCCATATATTTTAAATCTGCAGTTGGTTGAATCCACTGATGTGGACCATGTAGATAGGGAGGGCTTACTGTATTAAAGTGTTATTTTTGGAAATGTAGACGAATACACTCAAACATTAACTTACGTATATTCTCTCACATACAAAAACTCACATATACTGCACGTAACAGTTTTTAAAAACTTTTTTTTGGAAATAATTTCAAAGTTATAGAAAGTTGCAAAAATAAAAGTATAAAAGTGATAGGAGGAACACCATCATCAGTACCTTTTAATACAGAGATGCAGCTATTAATATTTTAGCCCATTAGCTCTATCACTTGTGCTCTATTTTGGGTGCTTTCTCTCTTTTTATATGTATACATATACATGCACAAACACACATAAACATAATTTGAACTTAATAGTCTAATGAAAAAATTTTTAAATATGAACTTTAAGATAGATCAATATGAATTGCTTTTTGAAAAGGGCAGCATTTTAAAAAATGAGAAAATGACGGAGCCTAAGAAATCTATAAGACAACATAAAAAAATACTGACATATATGTGATAGGAATACCAGATGAAGAAGAAAGAAAATGACATTAATATCATTGGAGCAGCTAGAACTTGCTCTTTTTGAAGTCGTGAACATTTTTACATGTTCTATAAGCTCAAATGCTTATATCCAAACCAAATACTTGTCTTTCTCCACTCAACTTTCATACTTGGTCCTGCTGTACTGTTCTTTGTTGTCTACCCTGTTAAATTCCAAAACTGGAAGCGAAGTAATGATGTAATTCTTCCCTTTATTTCCCTTTTACCAAACTCCTAGTCCTACCATTTATATTCTTTAAATATACATGGACTTCTCTCATCTTCTTTTTATTCTTACTGCTATTAACAGGTCTCCCCTGTTTCTACTCTTGGTTCATTCCACCTCCTCTGTTGTCTTTGTTTTGAAGTATGAATATGATTATAATACTTCTTTGCTTGATATTCTCCCACAGTTTTTTTATTACTGCAGTGTTGATTATTGATCTGGCCCCATGTACCACTCCTGCTCTAGTGTTATGAATCCACTTGGATTTCCCAAACCCAGCATATTCATGCTTTACATGTGTTGGTCCCTCTTCTTGAACCCCCCTTCTCACTCCCACAACTAATTTTCTTCAGCTTCTACTTAATGTATCTTTCAGGTCCACCTTTTCTGTCAACTTCAGCTTCCCTAGAAGGTCCTCCCTAGCTCCAAACTCTATCCTATCTTTAGGTTTGTTTAGGTGTCTTTCCCGTGTGTTCTCACAATTCTCTATAAATCATTTAATCAAAGCAGTATATTGTAGTTGTTTATTTGTTTTGTTTCTCTACTAGATGACCTACTTGAATTCAGAGAAAATAATTTCCTTTTATATAACAATTGTTTGACATATCGCGGATAAAACAAATGTCTCTTGATTGAATAAATACTACTAAAATAAGTACAGAAAAATATACCTGGTGTAATATATATTTTTGTTTCAAACCAGTGACCAACATTGAACTTAGTGATATAATACTAGAGGTGTATCTTTGAAGTCAGAATCAGGTCCAGGATGTCTTCCCTCATCATTATTATTTGGTATTGGCCTGGACATTTATAATAAAAGTATATTTGACACTGAGAGTGAATTGACCAAGGGCACACAACAAATTGAGAAACAATTATTTAAGAATTTCTAAAAACAATGGAAGTCAGTAGTGTTTTAGCCTAACTAAGGTTGCTCCCACCTCCTAACTCCAAGCCCCATGTTGAAGTTCTTTAAGAGAAGGGCAGGCTGGGAGGACCAAAATTCTGCTGCTTGAGATAGATGACCTTATTTGAACATGGTATAGAAAATTCCATGCCTACAGGTGTTGCTAAAAACAGTTGTAAACATGGAAAGACAGTATCACACAGCTAACTTGAGGATTTGATACTCTTTGGGGCAAGCCCTAGACTGGCAGATGAAGCAGAATTTTAACACAGAACAAGACAGCTAAACAGGGCTATAATAAGATTCTGCTAATCCATAGAACTCTGGAGAGTTCTGCACATGTGTAAGTAACCCATGCATACTCAGGGGACACCGGTGAGAGCAAGCTACTTACTTTTGGTTAATTGTGAGGCCTTGTGAACACAAAGTATAAGTCTGAAAAGATTTATAAATTGCATGAACTTTGAATACATTCTTCAAGCCACAGACAGATCCATTGACAAAAGATAGACTTCTTACTGGCTTCAGATGTTTAAGCGTAACTCTGACAAATCATTAGTGGACTGCTAGCTGGTATGATTCCTAGGAAGCTAGACATAAAAATAAAACCTGAGTTAGACACATCACTGACTGTATTCGAGAAAAAAAAAAGACGAATTGGTCCACGCAAGTCATCCTGTAAACAAAAAATCATGGCCATGCCCATTGGTAAGGAGATATTCCAAATCCAGAGTTGCTATAATTTATTACCCAAAACACCCAGTTTTCAACAACAGCAAAGTCACAAGATGTGCAAAAATGGGATAGACAAAAGAATCATTGGAAATATGTCTGACAGGGACTATCTGTTTGACATAGCAGACAAAAGACTTCAAGCCGTTTTTAAAGAATTAAAAGTATGGTGGCAATGATTCATCAAACAGAGACGATCAGTTAGATAGAAATTATTACAAAGTGAGTATTCTGGAATTGATAAACACAATAATAGAAATTAAAATTTTGCTGGAGAGGAGTAGCTCAACAGCAGATTTGAGATAGCATTAGAGAATCAGTGAACTTTAAGATAGGTTAATATGGATTGCTTTTTGAAAAGGGCAGCATTTTAAAAAATGAAGAGAAAATGACGGAGCCTAAGAAACCTATAAGACAACATAAAAAAATACCGACATATATGTGATAGGAATACCAGATGGAGAAGAAAGAAAGGCACAAAAAGTATTAAGAAGTTATGGCCACAAACTTCCAAAATTTGATAAAAACATGGATCTATCTATCCAAGAAGCTCAACAAACTCCAAGAAGAATAAACCTGAATACATTCACATCTAGACACATAATAGTTAAATAATTGGAAGGAAAAGAGAAAATCTTGAAAACAGCAAGAAAAAAGAGAATAACTCATACAGGGGACACCCAATAAGATTAACAGCTGACTTCACATGAGAATGGTGAAGCCAGAGGCAGTAGAATGACAAAGTGCTGAAAATAATAAGATGTCTGTATCTTATAGATATTTATAAGAATTCTATATCTAGCAAACAGTCCTATAAAATTAAAGGCAAAAATGAGGGCATTGTCAGATAAACAGAATTTGTTGATAGCAGACCTACCTTACATAAATACTAAAGGAACTTATTCAATCTGAAAGGAAGTGA
The DNA here is from genome assembly GCF_021234165.1 of Pteronotus mesoamericanus. Classification (NCBI taxonomy): domain Eukaryota; kingdom Metazoa; phylum Chordata; class Mammalia; order Chiroptera; family Mormoopidae; genus Pteronotus; species Pteronotus mesoamericanus. The sequence continues at coordinate 535,722 of NW_026555095.1, read as the reverse complement.
TAATAGATAATAACTGGGATCTACATGAAGAATTAAAAACATTAATAGAGATAATTAAGTAGTTATTAAAGGCAGCATAAACATTAATTCTCTGATCTAAAAAAAGTTAATAAAACAATAAATGTGAAGTGGGCATATAACATTTAAAGATATATATCTTTAATAGAACAAAAGATATAGACATTAATATCTATAAGAATAAGACATTAGTAGCATAAAAGAGGGGAGAAATGATTTATTGGAAGATGGAAATAGTAACTTAATGCTACAGGAAGAAATGAAAAGTATTAGATACGGTGATTATGTAGATTAATATAAAAGACTTTGTAAATCTAGTCTCTTAATTGTTTTTTCCCCTCAACTTAAAAAATGCATATGGTTGTATAAAATAATAATAATAACATTGACTTATTTTTAAAATATATATATTTTTTTAACAAGGTTTCTTTTTTAAAGATTTTATTTATTTTTTGAGAGAGGGGAAGGGAGGGAGAAAGAGAAATATCAGTGTGTGAGAGATAATACCAGTCAGTTGCTGATATTCAGGGACCTGGTCCACAACCCAGGTATGTGCCCTAATTGAAATGGCAACCCTTGGTTTTGCAAGCGGGCACACAGTCCACTGAGCCACACTATCCAGGGCCATCACAAAGATGGGAAAGAAGTGGAACTATATTGGAACAATTTTACTTGAATTAAATTATTTCTGATCTGAAGTAATTGTGATAAATTGAGATGAATTGTATAATCCCTAAAGCAAGTAATAAGAAAGTAACTTTTAAAAGTAGTCACAAGGCCAAAAATGAATTAAGATATATAAAAAAACAAATAGCAAATGGCAGGCCTAAATCCAAACATATCAATAGTAACATTAAATATAAATGGATTAAACACTTTCATCAATAACCAGAGATTGTCCAGCTGTATTTTTAAAAATCCAACTAATATGCATTTTACAAGAAACATAGTTCAGGCTCAAAGAAACAAATAAGTTGAAAGAAGAAAGATGGAAAAGGATATTGTGAAAAAGCTGGAGTGACTATGCTAATATCAGAAAAAATATACTTTAAGAAAGAATACTAGAAATGGAAGAACATTTTATAATGTCAAAAGGGCCAATCCATCACGAAGATATAACATTTATAAATATGTATGCATTTAACAGCAGAGCTCCAAAATATGTGAATTTTAAATACATGAAGCAAGAACTTTGCATTGAAAGGAGAAACAGACAACTCAATAATAGAAGTTGAAGACTTTAATACCCCCACATTTAATAATGGATAGAGCAAATAGAGGGAAAACCAACAGAGATATACATTTAAACAACACTATTCACCTGTGTAACCTAACATCTCTGTAGCAGTCCACCCAACAGCAGAATGTACATTCTTCTCAAGGGCACATGGGACATTCTCCAGGTTAAACCATATGCAAGACCACAGAACAAGTCTCAATAAGTTTAATAGGATTAAAATCACACGGAATTAGACAACAAAAATTGGGAAAATCAACAAATATTTGGCAGTTAAACCACACAGTTATAAATAACTCATAAACCAAAGAGGAATCACAAAGTAAATTAGAGATATTTTGAGTTGAATGAAAATGAAAGTACGTTATATAGAAATTTATGAGATGTACCCAAAATAGTACTAAGAGGGAAATTTAGAGCTATAAATACCTGTATTTTACAAGAAAAAAGACTGCAAATGAATAATCTGTTATTTACCTTTGAAAACTAAGATAAGAAAAGCAAAATAAACCTAAAGTAAGCAGAACGACATAATAGAAATAGAACAAAATTCAATGAAATTGAAAGAAAAACAATAGAGAAAATCAATGAAATCAAATGTTGGTTTTTTGAAAAGATCAGACTGTTCTTTAGCAAAGCCAACAAAGGGGGAAAAAACAAAAAATTACCAAATTTACTCAGAAGAAATAAAAAACCCTGAACGGCCCTATAACGAATTAATAAATAATTAATTTAAAAATCTTTTCACAAAGAAAATCCCAAGGCCAAATGGCTTCCCTGTTTTAACAAGTTTGTTTAACAAACTCTTCCAGAAAAATAGAGGAAGAGGGAACACTTCCCAACTCATTCTATTCTATTAGACTACTATTATATTGATACCAAAGCCGGATGAAATTAGCAAAGAAACTCTACATCACTATCTCATAATATATATGCAAAAATCCTTTAAAAATATTAGTGGACAAAATTCAGCAACAAACAAGGATTATACATCATGACCAAGGAGAATTTAACCAAGGAATTCAGGTTTAGTATAATAGAAAAAGCATTTGACAAAAATTCAACATTCATGATAAAAATTCTCAACTAGGAATAAAAGGGAACTTTCTTAACCTGATATAGATTATCTATGAAAAATCTACAGCTAATGTAATATTTAATGGTGAAAGACTGATTTTCCTCTAAGATTGAGACCAAGGCAAAGATTTATACACTTGTATTGAAGTGTATGCTTGAAATGAATGCACTTGTATTTGGTATTGTACTGGAGACTTTAGCCAGTGCATTCAGGCAACAGAAAGATAAAAAACTGCTGGAGTGAAAAAGAAAGAAACTATCTTTATTCACCAAAAACGTGATTCTATATAAAGACTCGGGCTTTTAAAAAAAATTTTTTTTCTGATTAAAGTTTAAGTTTATTTATACATATTTAATTGGAATAGGCCGAAAAAGAAGAAAAAAATCAGAATAAAGTGTCAATGCAATTTTGTTTGCAGGGAGAAGTCAGGAGATAGAACAGATTACCAGGACAACATTGTAAGACCATCCCAAAGAAGATAGGTTACATAATGTTTAGAGTAAAATGTCAAAATTAGGCACCGTCCTACTTAATCTACAATAAAAAATAAGTCAAAAGTTTATTCTACGTAGTATAAGAGTTTTTACATTAAATATATAGTGATTCATTTCTCAGAAAATGATATTAGTAACTTTGAGAAGTTTCCATTACACAATAACTACAAAATCTCAAATGCAACTAAGCAAGCAGTTTTGCTATATATAGCTCAGTATATGCCACTAATTTGTTCTGGGCTAGTGTACATTTCAGTTTAATATAGAACTGCATTTTGGGTTTTAGAAAGGCAGCAATAGTTATTATTTTGGCTTTTATTCTAGATGCCTAACATAGGTAAGGCGACAGTTCAAACATATTAAGTGAAGGTAGTTAAAAATTTAATGATAATACTATCTTTTGCAACCTACATACACTGTATAATGCTTACATGGAATGAAACCAGTGTTATTTAATTGGTGTTTTAAAGACACACACTACACCCACACATGCACAGAACCACAAAATAAAAAAACTATCAAAAGTAATCATTCTAAGTGTACTACCATAACAGTAAAAATCCAAAGATACCGTAGAACTAAAGTAGTATGAACAGCACTACTTGATCTCTAGAATAAAGTTGACTGGTTCTAACACAAAGCTGAAGCCTGCATCAGTCATTCTAATCATCATGGCTTATAAAAGCATCAGGTTTCCAGTAGAGATACTAATCTATGAAAATCAGTAAATCTTTCCAAAGTTACACATCCATAAAACCAGAATAAGGCTACAGCTATTCCGAAGTCCGAACAAGGTATCAGATCAAACAGTTAAGGTTCCCAGCCATGTCAGATAGAAAGGGCATTATGCAGCATATACTCTCTGGCTCCTAGAAAGCTTCAAGTGCAGAATACAAAGTTAAGTTGCCAAGGAAGTAAACTGGAAAAGTTCAGTGAAGTTTCTGTTGTGACATGACTTCTAAATCTCAGGAATGGTGTGGACCATCAGACTTTTCATAATGCTTGGTGCCATCCGTTTAATAATACGTTCAAAGATAAAAGCAGACATAATTATAATAGTTACTACAGTCCCAGAGGTTGACAATATGTCTGCAATTTGAGAATCCTTCAATCCAATGATACTCTGTCCATTAATTTCACAGATGTTATGTTCTGTGAGAAGACCATTTCTGGCTGCAGAACTGTCTTTTACTATGGATGTTATTTTTCCATTTTTAAATATAAAACCAACGTGTCCCGTACTATCCTTATGCATAGTAATTGTGCGTTCAAAGGGTCTGTCATGAATAGTCATAGTGATCTCTCCAAAAGCCTGTTTGAGCACCTTGTACGCTTTATCAGAGCTCCAGCCTGCACAGTTTTCCCCGTTGATCTGGAGTACTTGGTCCCCAAATCTCAGACCAACCAATGAGGCTGGAGAATACCTGAACTAGCTGAACAAATATACCATTATCTACTGATTTAAGCCTCAGCCCAATTTTTCCATCTTGATCCTTACACAAAATGACTTCGCGAATCCCTTGCTTAATTTCTGCTCTATGAATTCCAACATCATTACCAGTTACAGGAGCCACCATATAGTTCATACTAGAAGGTCTTGCTACCAACTGCCCCTGAGTTGGTACTCCAGGGACCATGCCCATATTTGCATGTATTTCTTCTTCATTCAAACTTAGGTCCATGTACTGAAAAAGCTCCAGATACAATTTAGGATAGAGATTTCCATCTTGAGAGATGGGAGCAGACACTTCAGACAAAATTTCTGGGTTGGCAGGGTTTGCAGAAAAGGTACTCTGAGCCTGAATTACTTTGTCTACTTTCAGGTCCTCAAGAGATGGGTATAGAGACATTTTTGCAGGATTTTTCTAGGCCACACAGAACCACTCACTGTTGCTGCCACTGCTGCCCTCTGGTCACTAGCACTCTTTTTTTAAAAATTTTTAAAGTATCCTTTCTTCCTTCCTCCCTCCCTCCCTCCCCACCCTTTCTTTCTGGGACGGGAGGGAGAGATGGAGAGAGGCACATTGATGTGAAATTGAAATATTGATTGGTTGCCTCTCACATGCAGACTCACCAGGAACTGAATCTGCAGTCCAGGCATGTGCCCTGCCCAGGAATTGAATCCGTGACCTTTCACTTTGTGAGATGATGCCCAACCAACTGAGCCACACTGGTCAGGGCTGAGTCTGGCTATTTTTTAAATCATTCTTTAATTTTTCAATTTTAGTTGACATACATTATTATTATGTTTCAAATGTGCACCCCAGTGATTAGACATTGTATGACTTAACTAAGGGATCATCCTGATAAGTCTTGCACCCATCTGAAAATGTATATAGTTATTAGAATATTATTGATTATATTCCCTATGCTCTACTTTACATCCCCATGGCTGTTCTTTAACAACCAATTTGTACTTCTTAATCCTTTCACCTTTCACCCACCTCCCCCAATGCCTCACCTACCTGGCAACAATCAAAATGTTCTCTGTATCTGTGAGTGTGTTTTGTTCTGCTTGTTTGTTTATTTTGTTTTCATAGATATGTATTGCCATTTTAAAATATATTTTATTGATTATGCTATTACAGTTGTCCCATTTTTTTCTCCCCTTTATCCACCTCCACCCTGCGCAGCCCCTCCCAACAGCATGCCTCTGCTTAGTTCATGTCCATGGTTCATTCATATAAGTTCTTTGGCTTCTCTATTTCCTATACTATTCTAAGCCTCCCCTGTCTATTTTGTGCCTACCAACTATGCTTCCTACTCACTGTACGCTTTCCCCCATTCCTCCCACCCCTTTCCTGCTGGTAACCCTCCGTGTGATCTCCATTTCTGTGATTCTGTTCCTGTTCTAGTTGTTTGCTTAGTTTGTTTTTGTTTTTGTTTTTCAAATTCAGTTGTCGATAGTTGTGAGTTTGTTGTCATTTTACTCTTCATAGTTTTGATCTTTTTCTTAGATAAGTCCCTTTAACATTTCATGTAATAAGGGCTTGGTGGTGATGAAGTCCTTTAACTTTACCTTATCTGGGAAGCCCTTTTCCTGCCCTTCCACTCTAAATGATCGCTTTGCTTCATAGAGTAACCTTGGATGTAGGTCCTTGCCTTTCATGACTTGGAATACTCCTTTCCAGCCCCTTCTTGCCTGCAAGGTTTCTTCAGAGAAATCAGCTGATAGTCTTATGGGCACTCCTTTGTAGGTAACTGTCTCCTTTCCTCTTGATGCTTTTAAGATTCTCTCCTTATCTTTAATCTTGGGTAATGTAATTATGATGTGTCTTGGTGTGTTCCTTCTTGGGTCCAATTTCTTTGGGACTCTGTGAGCTTCCTGGACTTCCTGGAAGTCTATTTCCTTTGCCAGATTGGGAAAGTTTTCCTTCATTATTTGTTTAAATAAGTGTCCGATTTCTTGCTTTTCCTCTTCTCCTTCTGGCACTCATACGATTCGGAATGTTTAAAGTTGTCCCAGAGGTTCCTAAGCCAGTCCTCATGTTTTAAATACTTGTTTTTTCATTCTGTTCTGGTTCAATGTTTATTTCTTCCTTCAGTTCCAAATCGTTGATTTTGAGTCCCAGTTTCCTTCCCTTCACTTATGGTTCCCTGTATGTTTTGCCTTATTTTACTTTGCATGGCCTTCATGTCTTCCTTTATTTTGCGGCTGTACTCAGCCATTTCTGTGAGCATCCTGATTACCAGTGTTTTGAAATCTGCATCTGATAGGTTGGCTATCTCGTCGCTTAGTTCTTTTTTTTGGAGTTTTGATCTGTTCTTTCATTTGGGCCATATTTTTTTTGTCTTGGCACACACGTTACATTGTAAGGGGTGGAGCCTCAGGTGTTTGCCAGAGTGGGGCAATCCGCCTCATTGTGTTGGTGGTGCTGCATGTGGGGGAGGAGTCAGAGAGGGGACAATGGCACTTGCTCAACTCTCAGCTTGCTTGCATTCACTTCCCCCATTACCCACAAGCAAATTTGGCCCTTCTAGTGCTGATTCTTGGGTGGGTGGGTATGTGTACATTCTAGGACCCCATACGTTTCTCCAACAAACTTTCCTGTGAAGCTGGGAGTTTCTCCTGCCACCTCAACCCCCACAGATTTTTACAGCAAGAGGTTTTGAAACTTTAGTTTCCTGCACTGGAATCTGGGTTGCGTGGTCTATCTCGCTCCCCCGTTGCTCTTCCTGGCTTACCGCACACTGATGTGGCACCACCCAGTTCACCAACTGCTGCCTCACCCACCCAGTCCTCCAGCTGCCACCTTGCTGCGCATCCTCTCCACCCATCTTCCTGTCTCTACCCCTCCTACCAGTCTGGATGAATGTTTCTTCCTTAACTCTGTGGTTGTCACACTTCCATACAGTTCGACTTTTTGGCATTTCAGGGTTTTTTTTTGTTTTTAAATTGGTTGTTGTCCTTCTTTGGTTGTTAAAGGAAGCAAAGCATGTCTACCTATGCCTCCATCTTAGCTGGAATTCCTATTGCCATTTTATTGTTTATATTTTTTATTTTTTTTTTCTTCCTTCTAAAAGAAGACCTTTTAATAGTTTACATGGTAGTGGTTTTGTGGCGATCAACTCCTTTAGCTTTTTCTTGTCTGGGAAGCTATTTATCTGTCCTTTGATTCTAAATGATATCTTCCCTGGGTAGTGTAATTTTGGTTGTAGGTCCTTGTTTTCTAACACTTTATATCTTTCTTGCCAGTCCCGTCTGGCCTGCAAGATTTTCTGTTGAGAAATCAGGTGACAGTCTTATGGGAGCTTCCTTGTAGGTAACTAATTGTATTCTCTTTGTCTTTAACCTTTTGCATTTTAATTATGATGTGTCTTGGTGTGGGCCTCATGGGTTCATCTTGTTTGTGACTGACTCTGTGCTTCCTTTACTTGTATATCTATATCCTTCACCAAGTTAGGGAAGTTTTATGTCATTTTTTCAAATAGGATTTCAATTTGTTGTACTCTCTTTTCTCCTTATGGCACTGCTGTTGTGAATGTGGGTATGCTTGAAGTTGTCCCAGAGGCTGCTTACACTATCCTTATATTTTTGGATTCTTTTTTTTTTTTTCTGTTCTGATGGAGTGTTTTTTTGCTTCCTTATTTTGTAAATCTCTGATTTGATCCCTGTCTTCATCTACTCCAGTGTTGATTCCCTGTAATGTATTTTCATTTCAGTTAATATATCATCCCTTCCTGACAGGTTCATTATGTTTTCTATCTCTGTTTTTATGTTTCCTATCTCTTTGTAGAAGTTCTCACTAAGTTCATCTACTCTTCCCCTAAGTTCATTGACCATCCTTATAATCAGTGTTTTGAACTCTGCATCTAGTAGATTGCTTGTGTCCATTTTATTTACTTCTTTTTCTGGAGTTCTTTTCTTTCATTTGGGACATATTTATTTGTCTACTCATTTTGGCAGCCTCCCTGTGTTTGTTTCTGTGTACTAGTTAGAGTTCCTTAGTCTCCTGGGATTGGTAGTGTGGCCTAATGTAGTAGATGTTCTGTAGCATCCAGTGTACAGCCTCTCTGATCACCCCAGCCAGGCACTTGAGGTGCACCCTCCATGTTGTCTGTATACACGTTCCTGTTGTAGTTGATCCTGGATTGCTGTTGGCACATCAGTGGGAGAGATTTACTCCCAGACTGATCAGCTGCAAGGATTGGCTATGACCGCTGACCTCTGACCACCATGGAGGATCAGCTGTGCAGAGTCCCACCTCACAGAGCAGGATTTACTATATTTTGCCATGTAAAATGCACACTTCTAGCCCAAATTTTTGAGGGAAAAATAATGATGCACATTATACCTGGGTAGTACCTGAAATACCTTTTATCTGTTCTTGTGTTTTGTAATTATTTGTGCCATAAAATTTCTTTATCATAATATGTTCAAAAATAAATACTATAATTCCTTTATAATACAAAAAACAAGTATCCAAATATAAATGAATAAAAAATTGAATTAAAAAATTAAGACGAGAGATTTTTTTCCCCTGAAAGTTTGGGCCAAAAATGTGGTATGCATTATACATGGCAAAATACATTACTACAGCAGTGCTCTGGTGCCTGCTGAGTTCACCCATTGAGTGTGCTGCCTGTGGAGGTGGTTGGGTGCTGGTGCCTCAATGTGGTCTCAAGCTGTCTGGTAGGTGTACTGTCTCTGGGCCCTCCCAGGAGGTGCAGGCCAAGGTCAGCTGCCTTCTGTGTTCTGCCCAGGGCCACCTGGCATTCACTACAAATCAATCTGCAGATGGCTGCTACTTGTGCTGCACTTAGAGGTGCCCAGGTGAGGCCAAGCTGTGCACCAAGGCTAGCTGCTGCTAGTGCCAGGCCTGGGGCCACTTCACAAAAGGTGTGGGGCTCATTTCCTGATACTGCTTGTTTGAGAGATTTTAAGAAAATCTGAAAGCATGAGCCAAGACAGGCCATTGGTATGGAAAAGCCACTGGAGACAACTTGGGTGGGGTGGGGCCTCAGAGAATCACCATGGTAGGGCAACAGTGTGAGCCAGGTTGATAAAAGCTCAGATATGGCACCTGCCTGCCAGCTAGTGGGGGTAGAGCTCAGAAAAGGAACAATGGCCCCTGCCCGCACTTCTGTCTGAGAGAAAGTTGCTTCCCTCCCTGAGCTCTCATCCTAGTTTAGTTCCTCCCTGTATGTCTTTGGTGGCTTCCAAGCTGCTGCCCCAGGGCTGGAACTCAAAGGAAATGAGTTTGAGTAAGTCCATATGTGGGCCCTTTAAGAGGAACTTTCTGGGGCTCCAGAAGCCCTCCAACTCCTTTGGCCTCAATCCCCACTAGGTTTTACAGCCAGAAGTTAGGGGCACTTATTCCTGAGCTGAGGGAACCTGGTGTGGAACTGAGACTCCTTGCCCCAAAGAGGGGGACCTCTGCAGCTGAAATATCCCTCCCAATTTTTATCTGCCACACCTGGGTGTGGGACTAGCCCATTTTGCGTCTCCATCTCCCACCCCACAAGTCTCGATGTGGCTTCTTTAATTTCCTAGTTGTAAGACTTCCATTCAGCTGGATTTCAGGTGGTTCTGAATGAATGCTCTTCTGTATTTTAGTTGCAATTTTTGGTGTTTGGCTGCAGACAGCTTCTAAGCCCTTGACTTTATTTTTTAGAGCAGTTGTAGATTCACAGCAAAATTAGGCAGAAAATACAAAGATTTCTTACATACTTTCTTCCCTTCCACATTCACATAACATCTTCCATTATCGACCTTCCTTCCCAGAGCTGTACGCTTGTTACAATTGAAGAACCTATTTTGACATGTCATTATCACCTGAAGTCCATAGTTTACCTTAGGGTTCACTCCTGGTGTTATATAGTCTATGGGTTTGGACAAATGTATAATGACCTATCTATTATCATGGTATCATAAAGAGTGTTTTTACTACACTAAAAATCTGTGCTGCATATTCTTCCCCCGACTCCAACCTGCCCCTTCAACCGCTGATCTCTTTACTAAGTCCATAGTTATACACATAGTTAAGCCTTTTTAAGAATGTTATACAGTTCAAGTCAAGCAGTATGTAGCTTTTTCAGATTGGCTTCTTTCACTTAATATGCATTTAAGGTTCCTCTGTGTTGTTTTATGAGTTCATAGCTCATTTCTTTTTAGTGCTGAATAATACTCCATCATCTAGATGTACCAAGTTCACTTACCCAGTCCCCTAGTGAAGGAAATGTTTGTCGATTTCAAGTTTTGACAGTAATGAACAAAGCTTCTATAAATGTGTGTGTGCAGGTTTTTGTGTGGACATAAGTTTTGAACTCTTTTGGTAAATACTAAGGAATATGATTGCTGGATCACATGGTAAGAGTATGTTTGTTTTTATAATAAACTGCCAAAGTGTCTTCCAATGTGACCACCATTTTGCATTTCCACCAGAAATGAACGAGAGTTTCTGTCATTCTACACCATCGCGAGCATTTGATGTTAGTATTCCAGATTTTGGTTATCCTAATAGGTTTTTTAAAAAATGTTTCGTTTGGGAAAGAAAACTAGCAAAAAAAGATTAAATTTTTTACTGCCTCTGGGTAGTGGAATTAAAGGTGGTATTTATTCTTGTTAATTAAAAATTTTAGAAAATGTAAACAATGAATATATAGTACTTAAATAATACATATAAAATTCAAATGTTATTTTTTAAAGATGTTACCACTTGAGGTGACATTAGTTGTGTTGCACTTAGTAAAAGAGGCAAATGAATGACCAATACACATATACAACTCCAGTGGGAAAGAATCTCTGAGCGCCGGCCACCACATTGCATTGTAAGCCAGATGTTGCCTGCTTTCAGGCCTGCCTGAGAGGTGTAGTGTAGCAGTACAGAAAAGGGGAAGGCAAACACTGCAGATGTTTTTGTTGTTTATTTGGGGAAAGTTTTCCTTGAAGAAGAAAAAAAATGAAAGAAATGGAAGTGAAGAAATAACCAATTTTTTTAAGGGGAAGTGCTTAAAAAAGAAATAGAATGAGAAGAGGTTGGATCCATAGAACAGATTGAGGAGTTAGTTTTATTAAAAGAACATTTCTTCCTTTGAACCAGCAGACTAGAGAAGCTAGGTGTATTCACGTTTTAGACTCAGGAGATGTTGGTTGTGAAAGTATATTAGAGTTGGACTCAGAAAGCTTTCTTAGATATTTATGCCCTTTTTATAGAAGGAAAACTTAAAAGTGGAATTCTTCTAGTGCTTAAAGATGGCTTAATATTACTGTTTTTCTGTGTTTGTTTTTAAATAGCTGTCACGGGAAGTCTTTTTAGAATAAATTTAGGCCTCCATGGCCTGGTAGCTGGTGGCATAATTGGAGCCTTGCTAGGGTAAGTGTTAATATGGTTTGATTCTAAAGTAACACAACTTTCATTAATGCTCTGCTTGTTTAATATCTCATTCATTTCTAAAGAATGAATTCAATAGTTAGAGCCTATAAAAGATCTCTAATCACACATTGGTAGTTGCTTTGGCTGTCGAATTCTAATTCTACCTCAGTTGTTCATTTACTTCCAGTTTTCACTGGGTTAAAAATTCTTAAATATTACAAACACCTGAAACTATTCATAGTTTGAACAAAAGTACTTATAAGGAGCAGGAAAAAGGAATAAGAAAGTTAAGCACATTTCTATTTTTAAAAAGTTTCAGTTTTGTTTAGTTTAATAAATTAAAAAAATTTTCTCCTCTAACGTTTCTTTGAAAATTTCGAACCTACAGAAAAATACATTGAATAAATTAATATATTGAGCACCCCTTTACACTTCAATTAGAATCACCAATTGTTAACATTTTGCCATGTTTGTTTTCTGTCTCTGTATATGTATGGGATATGTGTATATTTCTTTTTCTTTTTTCTTTTTGGTTAAACCATTTGAGACATCATAATTCTGTATCCTGAATTATGTGAATGGATATCTCCCAGGATAAGATCATTGTCCAGTGATATCACAGTCCAGTTATCACAATTCATAATTTAGCACTGATTCAATAAAACAATTTTAGGGTCTATATTCAAAATTCTTTATTTATTACAATAACATGTATACCAAAAAAATGTTTAAAGCCCAGGACTCAATTGTATATTGCATTTAGTAATTGTGTCTGTTTACATTCCTTTAATCTAGAGCAGTTCTCTTTCTTATATCATAGTTCCATAGGTCAGAAGTCTGGGTTGCCTTGAATGGGTTCTCTGCTCAAGCTTTCACAAGGCCAAAATCAAGTGTTGGCCAGGCAGGCTCTTATCTGGAGGCTCTGGGGAATGATCTGTTTCTAAATCGCTCAGGCTGTTGACCAAATCCTTGTGGCAATAGGACTGAAGTCCCTGTTTCCTGACTGTATGTTAACCAGGCATCACTGTTTCTGGGGGCATTCACATCCTACCTCACAATATCCTTCCATGTTCAAACCAGTAACCAACATGTTGAATCCTTTTTATACATCAGATCTCTCTGACTTCCGCTCTAACACTAGCCAGAGAAAACTCTGCTTTGAAAGGGTTCAGCCAGATAATTTCCTTTTTGATTGACTCAAATTCAGCTGATTAGTAACCTTAGTTACATATGTAAATCAGTTTGTAGCTATTCTCTATTTCCTATACTATTCTGAGCCTCCTCTGTCTAAATAGGTAACATTATAATCAAGGGCATAATATCTCATCATATTCAGAGTTGAGGTATGATGGCAGGAAAATTTGGGGGATCATTTTCAAATTCTGCACACAAATTTCTCCATTGCAATTGTATCTTTTTCTCATTATGATTAATTACTAATCTAAGAGATAAAAGTCTGAATAGCCTGCTTTCCCTCTATCTTCTAATGATTTTTTGATGATACATGATATAATCAGTTACTACAAAGGGAAAACATTGATGCTATCTTATCATTTCTTCTTTTCTTTTTGGCATTCACCCGAATGAAGGGTTCTTCCTTTCCCTCCATTTACGCACTCCCTTTTCCCATCCCCTTTTCAGGAGGTAACACTGTAGATGTATGAATTTTTTTAAAAAATAGAGACTTTTAAAAATTTTATTTATTTTTAGAGAGAGGAGAAGTTAGGGAGAAAGAGAGGGAGAGACACATCAATTCATGGTTGCCTCTCGCATGCCCCCTACTGGGGACCTGGCCCACAACCCAGGAATGTGCCCTGACTGAGAATTGAACTAGTGACCCCTTGGTTTGCAGGCCGGTACTCAATCCACTGAGCCACACCAGCCAGAGCTGGATTCTTTTTTTTTTTTTTTTAAGTTTTCCGTTTAAGCTTTATTTTTAAAATTTTATTTATTTTTTATTGTTGTTCAATTACAGTTGTCCCAATTTTTACCCCATTGCTTTTCCCTGCCCTTCTTACTCCCACCTCCCCAACCCCACAAACCCCTTTCTCACCGTCCCTCAGTCAGTCCCCACCCTGTTGTCCAGTACCCTGGGTCCTTTATATATGTTCCTTGACTAGACTGTTTCCCCTTATTTCCCCTGTTTTCCCCCTTCCTCCTCCCCTCTGGTCACTGTCAGTTTGTTCCTTATTTCTGTCTCTGTTTCACTTGTTGGTTTGTTTTGTTCATCAGGTTCCACATATAGGTGACCTCATGTGGTATTTGCCTTTTTCCACCTGGCTTGTTTCACTCAGCATAATACTCTCCAGTCCCATCCATGCCGTCACGAAGGATAGGAGTTCTTTCTTTCTTTTGCATAGTATTCGGTTGTGTAAATGTACCGCAGTTTTTTTAAAGTACATTTTATTGATTATGCTATTACAGTTGTCCCATTCTTTTTTTTCTCACATCTATCCCCCTCCAAATAATACCCTCATTCCCTCCAGCATTCTCGCCCTTAGTTCATGTCCATGGTTCATACATATAAGTTCTTTGGCTTCTCTATTTCCTATACTATTCTAAGCCTCCCCTGTCTATTTTGTGCCTACCAACTATGCTTCCTACTCACTGTACGCTTTCCCCCATTCTCCTCCCACCCCTTTCCTGCTGGTAACCCTCCGTGTGATCTCCATTTCTGTGATTCTGTTCCTGTTCTAGTTGTTTGCTTAGTTTGTTTTTGTTTTTGTTTTTCAAATTCAGTTGTCGATAGTTGTGAGTTTGTTGTCATTTTACTCTTCATAGTTTTGATCTTTTTCTTAGATAAGTCCCTTTAACATTTCATGTAATAAGGGCTTGGTGGTGATGAAGTCCTTTAACTTTACCTTATCTGGGAAGCCCTTTTCCTGCCCTTCCACTCTAAATGATCGCTTTGCTTCATAGAGTAACCTTGTATGTAGGTCCTTGCCTTTCATGACTTGGAATACTCCTTTCCAGCCCCTTCTTGCCTGCAAGGTTTCTTCAGAGAAATCAGCTGATAGTCTTATGGGCACTCCTTTGTAGGTAACTGTCTCCTTTCCTCTTGATGCTTTTAAGATTCTCTCCTTATCTTTAATCTTGGGTAATGTAATTATGATGTGTCTTGGTGTGTTCCTTCTTGGGTCCAATTTCTTTGGGACTCTCTGAGCTTCCTGGACTTCCTGGAAGTCTATTTCCTTTGCCAGATTGGGAAAGTTTTCCTTCATTATTTGTTCAAATAAGTGTCCGATTTCTTGCTTTTCCTCTTCTCCTTCTGGCACTCATACGATTCGGAATGTTTAAAGTTGTCCCAGAGGTTCCTAAGCCAGTCCTCATGTTTTAAATACTTGTTTTTTCATTCTGTTCTGGTTCAATGTTTATTTCTTCCTTCAGTTCCAAATCGTTGATTTTGAGTCCCAGTTTCCTTCCCTTCACTTATGGTTCCCTGTATGTTTTGCCTTATTTTACTTTGCATGGCCTTCATGTCTTCCTTTATTTTGCGGCTGTACTCAGCCATTTCTGTGAGCATCCTGATTACCAGTGTTTTGAAATCTGCATCTGATAGGTTGGCTATCTCGTCGCTTAGTTCTTTTTTTGGAGTTTTGATCTGTTCTTTCATTTGGGCCATATTTTTTTTGTCTTGGCACACACGTTACATTGTAAGGGGTGGAGCCTCAGGTGTTTGCCAGAGTGGGGCAATCCGCCTCATTGTGTTGGTGGTGCTGCATGTGGGGGAGGAGTCAGAGAGGGGACAATGGCATTTGCTCGGCTCTTGCCCTGCTTTCAAGAGACTGGCAGTTTATTCTGTTGCAATAACCCCCCTGGTTTTTATATTCAGAGGGTATGAGGTTTTATCTTGCTTATGCTGGAACCCAGAGTTACATGGTCTGTCTTTCTCCTCAGTTGTTCCTCCCAGTTTAACACCACATGGAATTATGGGACTGCCAAGTCCACCAGCTGCTGCTTTGCCACACATTCTCTCTGCCCCTACTTCCCGTCTCTGCCCCTCCTCCCAGTCTAGATGAATGCTTCTTCTTCAACTCCTTGGTTATTGGACTTCCATGCAGTTCAGTTTTCTGGCAGTTCTGGTTGTTTTTTGCTTTTAAATTGGTTGTTTCTTTTGTCTGTGCGAGGAGGCGAAGCATACCTACCTACGCTTCCACATTTGCTGAAACTTGTACCACAGTGTTTTGATCCACTCATATACTGGTGGGCTCTTAGGCTGTTGCCAGTACTTTGCTATTGTAAATAATACTGCTATGCACATTGGGGTGCATAGGTTCTTTTGAACTGGTGTTTCAGGATTCTTAGGGTATAATCCCAGTAGTGGGATCACTGGATTAAAAGGCAGCTCCATCGTTAGTTTTTTGAGGCAATTCCTTACTGTTTTCCACAGTGGCTGCACCAGTCTGCATTCCCACCAACAGTGCATCAGGGTTCCCTTCTGCCCACATCCCTGCCAAAAGTTGTTGTTTGCTGATTTATTAATGATGGCCATTCTGACTGGTGTAAAGTAATATCTCATTGTGATTTTAATTTGCATTTCTCTGATGGCTAATGATGTTGAGCATCCTTTCATATGTCTGTTGGCCCTCTATATGTCCTTGGAGAAGTGTCTGTTCAGATCATTTGCCTATTTTTTAATTGGATTACTTTCTATTTTTTTGTTGGATTATTTGTCTTCCTGGTGTTGAGTCATATGAGTTCTTTATATATTTTGGAGATCAAACCCTTGTCGTCCTTTATATATTTTGGAGATCAAACCCTTGTTTGGCCAACTATTGTTGGCAAATATGTTCTTCCGTACAGTTGGTTTCCTTTTCATTTTGCTTATGTGTTCTTTAGCTGTGCACAAGCTTTTTAATTTGATTTGTCTCATTTTTTTATTCTTTCCTTTATATCCCTTGCCCTAAGAGATATATCGGCAAAGATAATTGCTGCATAGGATATTTGAAATTTTCCTGCTTATGTTTTCTTCTAGGACTTTTATGTTGCCACGACTTACATTTAAGTCTTTTATTCATCTTGAGTTTATTCTGGTGTATGGTGTAAGTTGGAGGTCTAGTTTCTTTTTTTGGCATGTACCAGTCTCGCTTTCCCAGCACCATATATTGAAGAGACTATTTTTATTCCATTGTATGGTCCTGCCCCCTTTGTCAAATATTAATTGACCATAAAGAAGTGGGTTTATTTCTGGGCTCTCTATTCTGTTCCATTGGTCTATAAGTCTGGTCTTATGCCAGTACCAAACAGTTTTGATTACAGCAGCTTTGTAATAAAATTTGATATCAAGTATTGTGATCCCTCCTTTTCTTTAAATTTTTTTTAAATGTAGCATGTCTTAATTTATTGCTGATATTATTTTTGTTGTATTATTAACATAACAGGTTGATTTGAAGGGAAAAATTGTTGAAGTTAGCAACAAAATAAACTTTTTTCACTGTGGGGAAAAAAAAAGTTACCATCATATCCATTTTTAATCATGTAGTTCCAATGTATTAAGTATATTTACATTGTTTTGTGAGAGATCTCTAGAACTTTTTCATCTAGTAAAACTGGAACTCGGCGCCCATTAAACAGTAATATTCCCACTCCCTTTCCCTCAGCCCTTGGCAGCTGCCTTTCTATTTTTTGTTTCTATGATTTTGACTACTTTGGATACTTCATATGAGTGGAATCATATGTGTCCTTGTAACTGGCTTATTTTTCTTAACATAATGTCCCTGAGGTTTATCCGTGTTGTTGCATGTGACAAGGATCTCTTTTTTAAGGCTGAATGACATTTCATTGCATTAACATTTTCATTATTCATCTGTCTATGGACATTTCCACTTAGCAACAATAATTTTTTAAATTAGCTTACTTAAGTTGTAGCCAGAGAAAATTTAAGTTGTATCAGAGCCAAAAAACTCCTTTTCTTTGAGAACACAAGAACGAAACCCTCTTCCTTATTGTAATAAATGTAATGTAAATCAGTTTCTTATTGAGTAACTATTGGCATTGTGGATGAGACTTTTGTGTTGGACTTTTGAATTTTAGGATGTTTTTTGTGGCTCCAACTCTAAAAGCCAGTAGCATTCTTCCTCCAACCAAAAATTGCCCACCCATGAGGAGATCTGATACCATTCCTGCCTGGTATTCATTTTATTTCTGAGAAACCTTCAGTATAAACTATTTACTTGTCATAGAACTTGTCATAAATATGTATTTTCCTGGTTAACTTTTTATTAAAAAATAGCCAATTTATAGACCTGTAGTTTTTATATAATTTACTAAAGGAAGTTGCAGTGAGTGTTTATTGTTCAGACCAGGAAGAAATTGCCTTGATTTTTTTTCTTTATTCAACACGGACACTTTAATTGTCAAATGTTCCTGTACCTGTCAGTGAACAAGTGGCTCACTTTGTTGCTCATGTTTTAGCAGAGACACTCACATCTTGTCTGGTCTAATGGCACGTTTTTTTTCTAAGTTTCCCCTCTGCTTCTTCCACAGCACTCCTATAGGAAGCCTGTTGATGGCACTTCAGAAGTACTATGGTGAGACAGTTCAGGAAAAAAACCAGAAGGATCGAAAAACACTCCATGAGCTGAAACTGGAAGAGTGGTAAGGAATAAGCTAAGACTAGGATATCGGACTTTCCTAGCAGCAGGCTTTAGATACTGTAACTGAACCCAGATTCAGCTGCCTGTCGCAGCAAAAATCAAACTTGTGAGACTGGTGTTTGTGAGAAGGATAGTGATTTATTCGCACACCAGCATCTTGAGAAGATAGGTGGCTTCCTGTCCTCAAAAACTCATCTTAACATCTCTGGTCAAACCAGCGAGTCTTAAAGAGAGTTGATAGGATTTCAGGAAGGGGGAAATTCCTACGGGAAGTACAGACCTGCTGTTTCTTTTGGGAGTAAGTAGAGAGGTTATTGGAAAGGGAGCCACGCTGCTTCTCTATTTGTATTAGCATTCCTCCCTTTCCCTGACACCTGTGGTTTATGGCTGGCACCAGTGTAGCTTGCAACTGCAATGAGAACTGAGGCATAAGGTTGATTAAATACTTCATTAGCTGGGAGATACTAAATTATGGTTACAACTTAAACATCTTAGTGCAGGCAGAGGTTTTTACAAGGAGGGAGGAGAGGGAAAGCAGAACAAAGAGATCAGTGGGAGGGGCTGTGGAAATGCAGATAGTGTTCTTGCTGGTCCTCATATTGAACTTCATGGTCAGTATCCTTGAGTCAGTGGGCCTTTGAGGTCAGACTGTTTCTTAAATTTACACAGGAACTGAACCTGTTGATTTCTAGTAAAGTATACTTAGAAAAGAAACTTTTAACATGTATATTCTAGCTTTGAGAGAAAAATCAGGTTAGAATAACAAGCTGGGTTTAATATTTACTAAGATTAATAGGAGTGGGTTTTTGTAAGTATAGTGTATTCATTCTGCATTGCGATACTGTTGTTCTCTAAACCCAAGTACTTGTAACTGCCATTCATTTCAAAGAAGAGTTTGTTTTTACTGAGTCTTTCAACTTGTACCCTACCAGGTCTTTTAATCCTCTTGATTAGGAGAATGGAAAAACCAAGGACACCAGTTTTATTTTAAATCTGATGCGCACCTGTCCCTAGGTATATTTCTTTTGAAAAGTTAAAATGTGAATTTCATTTGGTTGCATATTTTTTCTTTTCCTATGTTTTCAACTGCTTAAGGAAATTACCTGAAGAAAATACACAGCAGTGAGTGAGCTTTATTTGGCTTTATTTAAAAGTTGGTATCCTGGTTTATACAAATATTTATAAACAATGCAGGACATGTTCAGTGTCCACATGCAAAGATTTTACTTCTTGCCCTGGCTGGTGTGGCTCAGTTGGTTAGAGCATTGACTAACCCAAAGATTGAATGTTCAATTCCGGGTCTGGTCACTTAGCTAGGTCGCAGGTTGGATCCCCGGTCCAGGTGCCCTAGGTACATACTGGAGATGACAAATTAGTGTTTCTCTCTCACATCTTTCCTCTCTCTCTTTCTAAAAGCAGTGGGCAAAAAATGTGCTTGGGTGAAGGTAAAAAGAAAAAGATTCTACTTCTTGCTGTGGATGCAGAGCAAGGAAGTAGTATAGTTACTGGACATGGACTGGATGCCACTGAGGAGGGTGAAAACTTTCACCCTTTCCATGTAGTCATTTCCTGTGGACCAGAAATCAGACTGATAGCAGGCTTCTTGCTGATTCTTTGTAAGATCAATGTAACAGGATGCCTTCTAGTGCTCCTGGTACAAGTGACTCTTAACAGTTCAGCTTCCTGGGTATCTAAGACAACATTTGCTGTAGCTACTGTATTGAGAGTTGAGTAGATAAGCAGCCTTTTTTTATCCAGGTTTTTACTTGACACTTCCATTTGTGCTAAGCAAACACACAGACATGGGAATTCTTAATATCTGTAGATCTATTGTTCAAGGGCTTAGGTACTGTAGGAGAAAAAAAGTTGATATTTGGAGCCAGAAAAACCTTGAAAACAAGGCTTTAAATCCTAGCTAAACTATTCATTACTATGACCTTAAGATATTTTTCTTAACTTTTAGCCCTCAGTTTTCTCAGGCATTCTAAGAGCAGAATCACAACAGTGTTCAGTATGTGTTTGTTTTGTTCCTTTCTATTCTCCATACTAAGAGGGTGGATGGGATATGCAGTTATGTAGGTTCTAGAGCAAAGCACTTAAAATTCTGTAACCAGTATAAAATTTAGTATTAGGGATAATTAAAAGCATGAAAGCATTACCTTCTCTCTAAGGTATCATAAGAGACTTCTTTTTAAAAAGGAAACTGAGAAAGGAGTTGGAAAGATAAAGTATATTGGCTATTTGAATTTGATATAGGAAGTATGGAAGAATTAGCATTTGGAAAAATATGAACAAATAATAATTTTATTTCAATAAAAAAAATGAAAACCAGAAAGAGAAGACTAGAGAAGTTGATTTTTATTTAGTGACAGAAAATGGGTAAAAACAAAAACAATTATCATAATGAAAGAATACTTTGGCAGAAAAAAATAGTATCAAAGTATATATATAATTTGGCCTGTTCAGAAGATATACAGCCATGTAATATGAAAAGTAGTCACATTTAATGAAGAAGATACAAGAAACATTGTATAGAGGACGGTGACTCCTCAGTCCCCTTCAGAGTAGGCACCTTGGGATCTCACAGTTCTCCCAGTCACCATCAGCTGCCATATCTTATTTTCCTGCATCTTGTTGACGGTCTGAAATGTCTGCCCTTTCAAATATGATTTTAGTTTTGGGAAAAGCCAGAAGTCGTAGGGCACCAAACCTGGGCTATAGTGGGGCTGAGCCACCTGGGTGATTTGACGTTTCACCAAAAAGTTCTGTACAAGATATGACGAACTAGTGGGTGCATTGTCATGATGGAGTTGCCAGTTATCAGTTGCCTGTAGCTGTGGCCTTCTGAATCTGAATAGTGCCCACAGAGGAATGTTCAAGCTTAATTCAAAATTTGATGCAGATTTGTTGCTCTACTTGCTCAGCCATTTTGAATGTGAGGGCCACACAGCACACATGCTCACTCAATGGTATCTACTGCTCCCACTCACCACAGGCTGCCAGGTTACATCAATGTCTCGCAAACTATTCTCATTATATTAACAATGGCTGGATTTTTTTCTGGACTGACACTCTCTATATAAATATTTCTGAGGAGCATTAACTTAATAAATAGGTAAGAAACTTCTGTCTGCTTCTTTAATCAAGGGGAATCAAACATGGTTAGAATCTAAAAAATTGCTCTAGTGAGCAGAAAATGTAGAAAACTGGCTATAGAGATATGGAAAAAGAACTCAGATCTGGTTGTGAAGAGTGGAAAGTCATAAGTGACCCTGATAATCACTTAAAGAAAGGAAGGTGGTAATACTTCATTTAGAAAAACAACTGATCTGTTATTTGGAAATTTGAGTTTAATTCCTCATATATATACATCTATAGCATCCCATCTGATATTTATGTACAAAAATTACCATTGTTATAATCTCTGTGGGATTTCTACAAGGTTTAGCAACAGACAGTTTAACAGGGGGACTCATGTCCCCCTGATGGTGAAGGCAAGACAGCCAGGTCACGAGGCTTACACCTTAGCTCAGCGTGCTTCAGCGCCCATGTCACCCCTGTGACAACTCTGCTGCCACAGTGGAAATACACATTTTAGAAATACGAGAATTCTAGTTGGCCTGTGAGTGGAACAGGTTAGGAGAGAGAAGAAAGTCACTGTATTTGAAGTACAAGGAGCAGTGTTTGCTCATAAGTTGCAGGGAGAATAAGACAAATGCTATCTTTTAAAAAAAAAATCTACCAACTAAAGAAGTATAACAGGACTTGATATATCCTTTTCATTCTTTGATTACAGGAAAGCCAGACTACAGTTTACTGAGCTCCTCCCTGAAGAGATTGAAAGTAGCCTACAGAAAAATCAGTCCAAAGATGATGCTGAGAAAATTGAAGCACTACTAAATCTTCCTAGAAACCCCTCATCAACAGATAAACAAGACAAGAACTGAAACTGTTTGGACTCAAAACTCACTGGAGAGTTGAAGAGAGCTATGTTGCCACGCCCATTGAATGCCAATGGTTGGGCTACTCCTAGGTTAGCTTAATGACAGATATAAACACGAGCACCTGTAGTGGCAATACTTACTCTTACCTGTTTTTTAAACCAAAAATTGGGCCATTGTATTCTCACTTCACTCATCCTTAACTTTAAATACATACATATATTTATATTGGTCAATCTATATGTTTGACATATCTATATCTATTGATCAATATATATTTCTTTTTCGTGAATTTTATAACAGTAATTTAAAACTTTCCCAAAAGATTAAAGTGGAATTCTACAGCTTATATGTGTATTCTTGTAGCCCTTTAAAGGATACTCTAGGAATCTCTAGGGAGAGGAGAGAAAAGAACCATGTAAGGCAAATGGTCTGCAAAACCATGGTGCCCTTGGGTCCTAGTAACAGTATGGGCCTAAATATGTAGTGGTGTTTGGTTTTTAATAAAAATAAAAAGTGATTTCTGTCATTTGAAATAAAAGATAAATTTAACAAAAAGGAAGCAGATAAGCATTATTAAAGAAACAGCCTGACTTTGTTTATCAGTGTTGCTGGCAAAGTGTCTATGCTGTATTATGAGTTACTTAGCATAGATATAATAGATACACAGTTTCTACACTCTAGGAACTTGCTACCTCAGAAGGAAGCTATATCTTGCGGATTGTGATTTACTAAATGGGGGGTCGGGGGAGATGACTGAATTAACTATCAAAGGGGAAAAAGCTGCTAGTGCTTTGTTTTGAAGTTAGACTCAGTTCCTACTTTGAAAATTCTGTTGTTCACAGGAACAAGGTTTGTGAAGCAGGAAGTGTGGTAGCTAAAACAGTTGGCTGTGGAAGACCATTGGCCTGGAATCTCAGCCATGTGACTTCATAGCCTTGTGATATTAACACCATTTTACTTTATTTTTTTTTTAAATTTTATAAAGGTAATTGGGGTGATATTGGTTAATAGGATCACATAGGTTAGTAGGATCATATAGGTCTCAAGTGTACATTTCTATGATACTGGATCTGTATATTACACCACCTACAGTCAAACCGTCACCATACATTAGGCCCCCTCCATCCCTTCACAACCCACACCCCCTTCCCTCTGGTAACCAACACACTGCTATCTGTGTCTTCAAGTTTCAGTTTTATATCACTCATTTGAGTGAAATCATATGGTTCTTAGCTTTTTCTGACTATTTCACTTAGCATAATATTCTCAACTATTTTTTTTTTTAAAAGAAATTTTATTTATTTTTAGAGAGAGAGGAAGGGAGGGGAAAAGGGAGAGAAACATCAATGTGTGGTTGTCTCTTGTGTGCCTGCTACTGGGGACCTGGCTTGCAACCCAGGCATGTGCCCTGACTGAGAATCAAACCAACAACCCTTTGGTGTGCAGGCTGGCACTCAATCTACCAAGCCACACCAGCCAAGGCTCCAATACTAGTTTTTATCTGTCTTGTTGGTAACAGCCATTCTGACAGGTGTGAGGTGGTATCTCCTTGTACTTTTGATTTGCATTTCCCTAACGGGTAGTGAAATTGACCATCTCTTCATGTGTCTATCTGTTGGTCATTTGTCTTCTTGGGAGAAATGTCTGTTCAGGTCCTCTGCCCATTATTTTTTAATCCTCACCTGAGAATATGTTTATTGGCGGTGGGGGAAGAGAGAGAGACATGGATGTGGAGAGAGAGAAAGAGAGAGACATGGATGTGCGAGAGAAACATTGGTTGCTTCCCGTTTGCACCCCAATCGGATAGAACTTGTAACCTAGATAGAACCTAGATAGAACTTGTGCCCTGATTCGGAACCCTCAACCTTTTAGTCTATGGGAAGATGCTGCCACCAACTGAACCACCCTGCCAAGGCCTCTGCCCAATTTTCAGTGGGATTGTTTGGTGTTGAGTTGTACAGGTTCTTTACATACTTTGAATATTAACCCCTTTTTGGAGCTGCTGTTTGCAAATATCTTCTCTCAGTTACCTTTTTGTTTTGTTGGTTTCTTATGTGTGCAGAAGCTTTTCAGGTTGATACAGTCCCACTGATTTATTTTTGCTTTTACTTCCTTTGCCTTTGGGGTCAAATTAATAAAATGTTCTCTATGACCATGGTCTGTAAGTTTACACCTATGTTTTCCTCTATGTAATTTATTGTTTCATTTCATATTTAGGTCTTTGCTCCATTCTGAATTAACTTTTGTACATGGGGACAAACTATAATCTAGTATCATTCTTTTCCATGTGGCTTTCCAATTTCCTCAGTACCACTTATTGAAGAGGCTTTCCTTCCTCCAATTGTGTTTTTGGCTCCTTTGTCAAAAATTATTTGCCCAGGCTCTGTGTTTCGCCTGTTAGATAGAGAGTCATGTCTTCCTGAGCAGTGCCAGCTGCAACGCTGAGATACAGTGGTGAAAGTTGCAGAGAGAACTAATTTGACCATATTGGGGGCCTGGGCTGCTTTTATCTCTGACAGAGTGGATACTGTCATCATGAATGATCCCTTCATTGATCTCAACTACATGGTCTACATGTTCCAGTATGATTTTACTCATGGCAGGTTAACAGGCACAGTCAAGACCGAATGGAAAGCTTGTCATCAATGGAAAATCCATCTCCATCTTCCCAGAGCAAGATCCCACCAACATCAAATGGGGTGATGCTGGTGCTGAATATGTTGTGAAGTCCACTGGTGTCTTCAATACTTTGGAGAACGCTGGGGCTCACTTGAAGGGAGGAGCCAAGAGGGCCAAGAGGGTCATCCTCTCTGCCCCTTCTGCAAAGCTCCCATGTTTGTGATGAGTGTGAACCATGACAAGTACGACAACTTCAAGATTGTCAGCAATTTATCCTGCACTTCCAACTGGTTGGCCCTACTGGCTAAGGTCATCCATGACAACTTTGGTGTCATGAAGGGACTCATGACCACAGTCCATGCCATCACTGGCACCCAGAAGACTGTGGATGGCCCCTCTGGGAAGTTGTGTGATGGCAGAGGGGCTGTCCAGAACTTCATCCCTGCTTCTACTGGTGCTGTAAAGGCTCTGGGAAGGGCCAACCCTGAGCAGAATGGGAAGCTTGCTGGTATGGCTTTCCATGTCCTAGCCCTAATGTGATGGTTGAGGATCTGACCTGCTTCTGGGAGAAAGCTGCCAAATACAATGACATCAAGAAGGTAGTGAAGCAGACATGAGAGGCACCCTGGGCTACACTGAGTACCATGTTGTCTTCTGCAATTTGGACATGGTGGCGGACCTTATGGTCCACATGGCCTTCAAGGATAAAGTGCCCCATGGCCTACCAGCCCCAGCAAGAGGAGAGGCCTTCAGCTGCTTTGGAGTCCTTGGCCCAAATTGATCCCCAATGCACTGAGAATCTCCTGACCGCCACAGTTTTCATTCCAGGCCCCTTGAAGAAGGATCTCTACCTTGTCAGGCACCATCAATAAAGTGCACTGTATCTAATAAAAAAAATCTACTTGCCTATACATATGTGATTTTATTTCTGGGCTCTTAATTCTATTCCATTGGTCTGTGATCCTGTTTCTCTGCCAATACCATGCTGTTTTGATTACCATTGCTCAGTAGTATAATGTAGTCAGGTAGTGTGATACCTCTGGCTTTGTTCTTTTTTCTCAGCATTGATTTGGCTATTTGTGGTCTTCTGTGGTTCCATTCTATTGGTTTTTTGTTCTATTTCTTTAAGAAAATGACATGGGATTTTGATGGGAATTGTATTAAATCTGTATATTGCTCTGAGTAATGTGGCTATTTTACCTGTTGATTCTTTAAATCCATGAATACAGAATCTTTCCATTTCATTGTCTTTTTTAATCTCATAATAATGCTTTGTAGTTTTCAGTATATAGGTCCTTCACTGCTGTTAATTCCTAGGTGTTGTATTCTTTTGGTTGCAAAAGACTTTTTTCATTTCTTTTTCTGAAAT
Organism: Pteronotus mesoamericanus; assembly: GCF_021234165.1. Taxonomy (NCBI): domain Eukaryota; kingdom Metazoa; phylum Chordata; class Mammalia; order Chiroptera; family Mormoopidae; genus Pteronotus; species Pteronotus mesoamericanus. Next base: position 509,551 of record NW_026555095.1, on the reverse strand, counting down.
TTCATTGTTAGTATACAGGAAAGCAGTGGATTTTTGTTTAAAGATTTTATTTTTAGAGAGAAGGGAAGAAAGATAGAGATGGAGAGAAATGTCTATTAGTTGCCTCTCATAGACACCCCAACCCGGCCCTTACCAGGAATCAAGCTAGTGACCTTTTGTTTTGCAGGATGACACCCAACTAACTAAGCCACACCAGTCATGGCAGCAGTACATTTTTGTACATAGATTTTATATCCTGCAACTTTACTATATTTGCTTATTGTTTCTAATAGATTTTTGGTGGACTCTTTAGGGTTTTCTATATACAGAATCATGTCATCTATAAAGGGAGACACTTTTACTTTTTCATTCCCAGTTTGGATGCCTTTTCTTTCTTTCTCTTGCCTGGTTGCTCCAGCTAGGATTCCCAGAACTATGTTGGATATGAGTGGTGAGAGCAGGCATCCTTGTATTGTTAGAGGATTTTAGAGGAAAAGCTTTAAATTTTCACCATTGAGTATGTTATTAGCTGAAGGTTTGTCACGTGGCCTTTATTATGTTGAGATTCTTTCCTACTATGCCCATTTTCTTGAGTGTTTTAATCACAAATGAATGTTGTATCTTACCAAATGCTTTTTCTGCATCAATTAAAGATCATATGATTTTTGACTTATGGTCAAGATGGTGGCGTAGGTAAATGTGATTCTCAAATCCTCTCAAAACTACATCAAAATTACAACTAAACTACAGCATAACCATAATTTGGAACTACCTGAAATCTGTATGAATGGAAGTCCTACAACCAGGGATTTAAAGAAACTACATTGAGACTGGTAGGAGGGGAGGAGATGTGGAACAGGCTAGTCCCATACAAACGTGATGGTTTAAAATTGGAAGGGATATCTTGACTGCAAAGGTACACCCTGAGGAGAGTGAGGTCCCAGCCCCAAACCACACACTCCAGCCCAGGGTTCCAGTGCCAGGAAGACAAGTCCCTATAACCTCTGGCTGTAAAAACCCATAGGGATTGTGGCTGACTGAGACAGAAGCTTCTGGAGTCCTGGGCACTTACCCTTAAAGGGCCGGTGCTCTAACTGTCTTGAACTCACTCCCTCTGAGCTTCAGCACTGGGGCAGCTGTTTAAAAGTCAGGGACATACAGAGAGGAGCTAAATTGTCTGGCATCAAGGCAAGAGCTGGGCAGGGGGGCAACTTTCTGACAGACAAAAATGCTGGCAGAGGCCACTGTAACTTTTCTGAGATACCCGCTCCCCCACCCTCCCATCCCCGCCAAACATGCACATACACACAGAGCCATATCTTAGTTTCCATCAACCTGTCTGACACTGTTTGCCTGTTCTGGTGGAGACTGAGCCCCACCCAACTTGCAAGCCCATCAAAGCCATTTCCAGTGACTTTTCCATACAACTGGCACCTCTTGCCTCATGCTTCAGATTCCTAAAAGCTCTCAAACAAGCAATATCTGGCCTCTGTGTAACCACTACCTCTTGCTAAGTGGCCACAGGCCCAGCATTAGTGGCAGACCACCTAAGGTTACAGCTTGGCCTCTCCCAACACAAGCAGCAGCTATCTGCAGATAACTCTGTACCTATTGCAGGGTGGCTCCAGGAAGAGCACAGGTGGTGGCTGACTTTGCACTTCCAGGGAGGCCCTGGGGGGGAAAATACTAAATGAAATGAAGACAAGCAAAGTACCAGATACAGAGTTCCAAACAATGGTGGTAAGGGTGCTCAAGAAACCTAGAACTTCAAAAGCATGAAAAAGGACATAGAAACCATAAAAAAGAACCAGTCAGAAATGAGAATCAAATCAGTGACTTGGAATTTAAGGAAGCAAAAAAACACCCAATTATAACAGCAAAAAGGAAAAAGAATCCAAAAATATGAAGATAGTGTAAGGAGCCGGTGGGGCAACTTCAAGCATACCAATATTCACATCATGATGGTGCCAGAAGGAAAAGAGAGTACAAGAAATGGAAAACCTATTTGAAAAAATAGTGACAGAAAACTTTCCTAACCTGATGAAGGATATAGACATGTGAGTCCCGGAGGCACAGATAGACCCAAACAAGATGAACTGAAAGAGGCCCACATCATGACGCATCATAATTAAAATGCAAAAGATTAAAGACAAAAATAGAATCTTAAAAACAGCAAGAGAAAAGCATTCAGTTACCTACAAGGGTGTTCCCATAAGACTCTCAACAGAAACCTTGCAGGATAGAGGGTTTGGCAAGAAATATTCAAAGTGATGAAAAACAAGTACCTACAATGCAGATTACCCAGCAAAGCTATCCTTTAGAATTGAAGGACTTCCCAGACAAAAAGCTAAAGGAGTTCACCAGCAAACCAGTATTGCATGAAATGTTAAAAGGTCTTCTTTTTTTAATTATCATTCTATTACAGTTGTCCCAATTTTCCCCCTTTTGTCCTCCTCCTCCCACCCGTACTCACTCCCACCGTCAATCCCCACACCATTGCCCATGTCCATGGGTCATTGATACATGTTCTTTGAGTAGTCCCTTCTCCTTCTTTCCACCATTATCCCCTTCCCCACTTTGCTCTGGCTGCTGTCAGTCTGCTCCTTGTCTCCATGTCTCTGGTTCTACTTTGCTTCTTTATTTTGTTCATTAGACTCCTCTTACAGGTGAGATAATATGGTATTTGTCTTTCACCAACTGGCTTATTTCACTTAGCATAATAGTCTCTCATTCCATCCATGCTGTCACAAAAGGTAGGGATTCCTTCTTTATTTCTGCTGTGAAGCATTCCATTGTGTAAATGTCCCACAGTTCTTTGATCCACTCATCTACTGATGGGCACTTAGGCTGTTTCCAGCACTTGAGTATTGTAAATAGCGCTGCTATGAACATTGGGGTGCATAGGTTCTTCTAAATTAGTGTTTTGGGATTCTTAGGGTATAATCCCAGCAGTGGGATGGCTGGATCAAAAGGCAGTTCCACTTTTAATTTTTTGAGGAAATTCCATACTGTTTTCCACAGTGGCTGCACCAGTCTGCCTTCCCACCAACAGTGCACTGGGATTCCCTTTTCTCCACAACCTTGCCAGCACTTGCTTGTTGATTTATTAATGATAGCCATTCTGACAGGTGTGAAGTGATACCTCATTATGGTTTTAACTTACATCTCTGTGATGGCTAATGATGTTGAGCATCTTTTCATATGTGTATGGGCCCTCTGTATGTCCTCCTTGCAGAAGTGTCTATTCAGGTCCTTTGCCCATTTTTTATTGGATTATTTGTCTTCCTGGTGTTGAGTCATATGAGTTCTTTATATATTTTGAAGATTAAACCCTGTCTGATGTATCATTGGCAAATATGTTCTCCCATACAACTGGTTTCCTTTTCATTTTACTGATGTTTTCTTTAGCCATGCAGAAGCTTTTTAATTTGATGTAGTCCCATTTATTTATTTTTTCCTTATTTCCCTTGCCTTGGGAGATATATTGGCAAAAATATTGCTACATGGGATATCTGAAATTTTACTGCCTATGTTTTCTGCTGGGACATTTACGGTGTCATGACTTTTATTTAAGTCTTTTATCCATCTTGAGTTTATTTTTGTGTATGGTGTAAGTTGGTGGTCTAGTTTCATTTTTTTGCATATACCAGTCTAGTTCTTCCAACACCATTTATTGGAGAGACTATTTTTACTCCCTTGTATGCTCATGTACCCTTTGTCAAATATTAATTGACCATAAAGACATGGGTTTATTTCTGGGCTCTCTATTCTGTTCCATTGATCTATATGTCTGTGCTTATGCCAGTACCAGGCTATTATGGTGGCCTTTAATATAGCTTGATATCAAGTATTGCTTTTTGTTTTTTAAAAAGCTTTCCGTGTACTTTTTAAAAAAGATTTACTTATTTTTAGAGAGGGGAAGGGAAAGAGAGAGAGAGAGAAACATCAATGTGTGGTTACTTCTTGTGTACCCCCTACTGGGTACCTGGCCCTAACCCAGGCATGTGCCTTAGACTGGGAATAGAACTGGTGACCCTTGAGGTTCACAGGCCGAAGCTCAATTCACTGAGCTACACCAGACACGGCTATATTAGGTATTGTGATCCCTCTGACTTTATTCTTCTTTCTCAAAATTGTTGAGACTATGTGGGGCCTTTTTTTGGTTCCATGTAAATTTTTGGAGTATTTGTTCTAGATCTGGTGAAATATGCCATTGGTATTTTAATAGGAACTGCATTGAATCTATAGATTTCTTTGGGTAGTATGGACATTTTAATGATGTTAATTCTTCCAATCAAAGAACGCGATATATGCTTCCTTTTATTTGCGTCTTTCTCAGTTTCTTTCTTTGGTGTTCTATACTTTTCTGAGTACAGGTCTTTTATCTCCTTGGTTAAATTTATTCCTACGTACTTTATTTTTCTTGTTGCCCTAGTACATGGGATTTTTTCCCCCTACTTTTTCTTTCTGATGGTTCATTGTTGGTGTACAAAAATGCCATTGATTTCTGAATATTGATTTTGTATTTCGCCAAATTCACTTATTAGATAGAGTAGTGTTTTGGTGGAGACTATAAGATTTTCTATGAACAATGTTATGTTGTCTGCAAATGAGAGTTTTACTTCTTCCTTTCCAGTTTGAATGCCTTTTATTTCTTTTTCTTCTCTGAACACTGTGGCTAGAATGTCCAGTACTATGTTGACCGAGAGAGGTGAAATAAAGGGTCTTCTTTAAGAAGAAGGGTGAGGAGAGGCGAGCTCTGGGGAGGTGGGGGAGGACTGTGAGTTTCTCTGTCTGGCATGCCAATTGCCAGAGAGGTGTGGCCACACCTCTGTGCTTCATCCCAGCCCAGGTCACCAGGGTCAGCCACAGCTGTACTGCCCAGTCCTGCAGGAATGCCTCACTAAATCTCTGCTGTATCAGCTGAAGGTAGTTCCAGCCACAACCTTATTCCTTCCCTCTCCAGGCTGAGATTGCAGTGAGCTCTAGATGCAGGCTGCATCCCTGGCTCCTCTGAGCTTTTTTCCCTTTCCACTTCTCCAGTTTGCTCCCACTTGCTCAGTTTTAGATGTTTCAATGCATGGATCTTTCAGATGTGTTTGTGCACTGAGCAGGGAATCTTTTGTTGAATTATAGCTGTTCAAATTCTGTGAAATATGCCATTGGTTGCTGAATTGTTGAAACTTCAAGGGGAAAGACCTAGGTGACCTGTCACGCCACTAATCCTCCAAGGTCACTCAGATGTTGCATTTTTAAAAATGAATACAAGACCCTTCCCCAGCAAAAAATTTATGACTTGCTTTATTTTCATACTAGATTTATCACTGTGGGCTGGAAACACTGAAATGTCTCCAAGGTACTCATGTATACTAAACAGTAAGCTGTCTTTAGAAGAAATTGATTGAGGTAATTAAAAATAGCATTTTATAGGGCTTCCTTAGATCCCTAAAGTGGCTCTCTTTGGTGTTTCTGCATTCTTCTGACATCAGCACAGAATTGAAAAGAAAAAAGCAGTTAAGTGAATGAAAATAAAGGTAGTGGACTGACAAGAACTTTGGGAAACAAAAATAAGAATTGCTGCATTTAGTTAAGACTCATAATCCTTAGACAAGAGCATAAGGAAACCTGAAGGAATAATTAGCCACAAAAGAGGAAAAACCTAAAAGACAGGTTACTTATTTTATTTTATTTTTTGGAGTCATACACACACGTACATACACACACTTGTTGTTCCACTTATTGATGCATTCATTGATTACTCCTTGTATGCACCCTGACTGGGGATCAAACCTGCAGCCTTTGTGTATTGGGGATGATGTTCTCACCAACTGAGCTACCTGGCTAGGACAAGACAGCTTATTCATATTTAACTAAATTATACTATCATTGCTTATTACATTTCATAAATGTCAGTACAATTTTTTCAAAAAGTTGTATTTTGCTTTTATTATTCTCATAAATATTTTGTGATGTAAATAAAATTACTTTTAAAACCAACCATCTAACTTTATATTTTCTAGTAGAGGGGTTTAATCTGCGTGTAGATATGAATAAAACGATGAACAGATTAACCAATTGCCAATTTGTTGGCAATTTATGAATGGGATAATTAAGAAAAAATGCTTTATACAGTGTGGTGCATCAATGCAATGTTTACATGTTTACATTGTGGTATAAACAGTGTGGTGAATCAATGATTCTCCCTTTTTCTCTCTTTCACTCTCTCTCTCTTCTCCTCTCTTGAAAGGTGATAAACATATCCTCAGGCAAGGATTGGAAAAAAGTTACCATTAAAAAAAGCATACTGGTGCAGATATTTTCATATCTCATAACTACTAATTGTTATAAAATGCCCTGTATGTCAGGGCATTGTTCTATGCTTTAAATGCATCATTTCATTAAACACTCATTCTGAGCTAGAAACTCTTTTTGACAGATGAGAACAGTGAGGGAGCCAGAAACACACAACTGCAGAAAAGTAAGCCTCTTTAATAAATGGTACTGAGAAAGTTGGAAAGCTAGAGGCAAAAGAATAAAACTAGATTATGGTTTTCCCCATGTACAAAAATTAATTCAAAATGGATCAAAGATCTAAATATAAGATCTCAAACAATAAGTAACGTAGAAGAAAACATAGGTACTATTCTTATGGACCTTAGCCAAAGAGAACATTTTATGAATTTGATCCCAAAGCAAGGGAAGTAAAGGCAAAAATAAGTGAATGGGACTATATCAAACTAGAAAGCTTCTGCACAGCAAAAGAAACAGCCAACAAAACAAAAAGGCAACCAACTAAATGGGGGACGATATTTGCAAACAACAGCTCTGGCAAAGGTTTAATATCCAAAATACATAAAGAACTCATGAAACTCAACACCAAACAAACAAATAACCCAAGTAAAAAATGGAGGGAGGACTTGGACACCTCGCCCAAGAAGACAAACAGCGAACCCATATACAAAAAGATGTTAAACTTCCCTAGCTATTAGGGAAATGCAGATCAAAACTACAATGAGTCCTGACTGACGTGGTTCAGTTGGTTGGGCATCATCCCGCAAACCAAAAGGTCGCTGGTTTGATTCCTGGTCAGAGCACATCCCTGGATTGAGAGTTCAGTTCCTGGTCCGGGCTCACACAAGAGAGAACTGATCAATGTTTGTCTCTGACGTTGATGTTTCTCTCCATCTCTTTCTTCCTCTCTTTCTCTCTCTCTAAAAATAAATAAACAAATAAAATCTTTTTTTAGAAACTACAATGAGATACCACTTCACACGTACCTGATAGAATGGCTGTTATCAACAAAACAGGCAAAAACAACTGTAGGAAACTGTGGAGAAAAAGGAATCCTCATTCTCTGATGGTGGAATGTAAACTGGTGCAGCAACTATGGAAAACAATCCAGCAGTTCCTCAAAAAATTAAGAATAGAGTTACTATATGACCCAGCAATCCCTATCCTGAGTATCTACTGAAAAACTCACAAATACGCATTCACAAAAATATGTTCACCCCTATGTTCACAGCAGCATTATTTACCATGGCCAAGACATAGAGACAACCAAAGTGTCCTTTGATAGAGGATTGGATAAAGAAGATAAGGTACACATATACTATGGAATACTACTCAACCATAAGAAATGATTAAACACTGCCATTTGCGACAACACAGATGGACCTTGAGAATATCATGCTACACAAAATAAGTCAGTCAGCAAAAGCTAAGAACCATTTGATTTCACTCATATGTGGGCTATAAACTGAAACATACACACATACAACAGTATCATGATTACCAAAAGGAAGGGGTTGAGGTAGTAGTAAAGGGTACAGGGGGCAAAATATATGGTGATGGAAGATTATCTTACTTTAGGTGGTGGGCACACACTTGCATACCAATCATATATCATAGAAATGTACGCATGAAATTTATATAATCTTATTAACCAATGCCACCTCAATACATTTAATTAAAAATAAAATTTAGGAGATGGGAATATGGCGGAGGAGTGAGTGGAAGTCACACTGACCTCCTCCCAGGACCAAACTGGATTTGCAACTAAACTGTGGAGAAATCACCTGGAAAACAATTGAATGATAGAAAGAGAGGAGCCTTGGAGTCGCGGACAGACAGTGGAATTGATTCTCACACATCCTAATGGGTGAGAAGTGTGGTTGAGGCTCTAGAGGGTGGGCTGAGAGCCCACGGGCACCAGCACCAGAGGGACATTGAAATAGCCAGTTGGATCCCCCTGAGAAGAACAGGGTCTGAATCATAAGCAGGGACTCCTAGATTACAACATCTGAACCCCAAAAAGCACACAGACAAGACAACTGCAAAAAGCATAGTGGTGCTCTCTGCCAGAGACAGGTGGCTGGAGATGCAAAGAGATGTTTAAAGGGCCAACGCAAAAATTTGCAGTGGCAGTTGCCTTCCTTGATCTCTGGGCAGAGGTGGGAGCAGAGTGGGCTGGAGCCTGAGGAAAGATTGATGAGGAAAGCTTTGTGAAGAGAACTGAGATGGTGGCCAGCACTTCACATGATGGGGGCCCTGGTGATAACTCATCTCCCACTCTGCAGCTACCATCTTGCTCAGGCATAAAGGAATCAGTAACCCTGCCTTCGGCACACTCTGCCCAGGACTTGAGCGCGCGGGAGTGGGTGCTGAGTGCAGTGCAGCCGGCAGCGATAGTGGATCCCCAGCCAAAGGGCACACAGAGCTGCCTAGAGACCCTTGAGATGGAGGCGTTGGGGAAAGAATTGGAGGAGTAGCTGGGGATTCCTCGAGCTGACTCCTTCCCCATTCCACAGTCTCCATTTTGTGCAGGCAGGCCATGCCCCCAAAGAGGCAGCACTGAGAAAGCGAACAATAGCCCTGTTTTCTGGGCACTCTGCCCAGTACTTGCACGCAGGCCTTAGTACTGAGTGCAGAGCTGCCTGCAGAGATAATAGACCCCTGGCTAAAGGGGACACAGAGCTGCCTGGAGACTCTTGAGGAGAGGCTGGAGTTGGAGGCACTGGGGAGAGAACTAAGGTAGTAGCTGGGGGGATCCCAGTGCTGACTCCTTCCCATTCCACAGTCTCCATCTTGCTCAGGCAGGCCACTCCCCTGAGTGGCAGCAGCCTGTAAGGATACGATAGTCCCACCCTCAGGAGGCACTGCCCTGCCCTGTGGTGCCTAAGCCTGGCAGCTGAGGGCAGAGTGACTAGATTAACAATTGCAGGAGACAGATACTGACAGTAGATTCCTGGGAGGCTCAAACAGATGGCCTAAGGTCAGACAGGGTCAACAACTGACATCATCAGAGGCAGACCCAGAAAGAAAATAAAATAAATAAATAAACAAACAAATAAATAAGCCCGCCTACTACCATAGAAGTTTAATCCACAAAGTCAGGAAATCAAGACTGATCAATTGAAGCAGAAGCAAAAAAAAAAAAAAAAAAAAAAGACTCTCACAAATAATGGGAAGGAAAAGAAACACTCCCAAAATGAAGGGAAAGGAGGAATCCCCACAAAGAGAACAAAATGAAATAGAGGCAAGTAAACTATGAGATATTGAGTTCAAAACAATGGTTCTCAGGAAGCTCAATGAGCTCAGTGAGCTCAAAGAGAACTATGGGAAACTACAGGGAAACTATCAGGAACTTCCTGCAAACTATATCAACCTGGAAAAGGACATAGAAACTATCAAGAAGACACAAGAGGAAATGAAGAATACCATTTCTGAATTGAAGAACACAGTAGAAGGAATCAAAAGCAGATTAGATGAAGTAGAGGATCAAATCAGCAAGCTGGAGGACAAGGTAGAAAAAAGGTTTCAGAAAGAGCAAGAAATGGAAAAAGTACTCAAAAAAGCATGAAGGGAGATTTAGGGAAATGCAGGACAACCTGAAATGTAATAATATCCACATAATAGGGATACCAGAAGGAGAAGAAGAGGAGCAAGGGATAGAGAACCTCTTTGAAAAAGTAATGATGGAAAACATCCCCAATTTGAGGAGAGAAAAAGTCTCACAAGTCCAGGAAGCGCAGAGGGCCCCATTCAAGGGGAACCCAATGAGGCCCACTCTAAGATACATCATCATTAAGATAGCAAATATCAAAGAAAAAGAGAATCCTTAAGGCAGCTAGGGAGAAACAGGTAGTAGCATACAAGGGAGTCCAATATGGCTAGCATCTGACTTCTCAACAGAAACACTAGAAGCCAAGTAAAGGGAATGGCAAGAAATATTCCAAGTCATGAAAAGCAAAAGCCTACAACCAAGAGTGCTCTACCTAGCAAGGCTCTCCATTAAAATAGAAGGTGAAATAAGGAGTTTCCCAGACAAAAGAAGGCTAAAAGAATACATCTCCACCAAACCAGCACTACAAGATGTGCTAAAGGGACTGGTTTAAGAAGAAGTAAAAGAGTGAGAAAGGGAAAAACACAGGTACAAAGAGAAAAAATGAATAAGTTTCTATCAATAATAACTCTCAATGTAAATGGACTAAATGCCCCAATCAAAAGACACAGGATAGCTGAATAGATAAGAAAACAAGACCCACACATATGCTGCCTACAAGAGACCCACCTCAGAAGAAAGGACCTTTACATCCCTTTACAGACCGAAAGTAAAGGGATGGAAAAAAATATTCCAAGCAAATGGGCAAGAGAAAGAAGCAGGGGTAGCAGGACTTTTATCAGACAAAATAGATTTCAAAACAAAGGCCATAAAAAGAGACCCAGAGGGACACTTTATAATACTCAAAGGAAGAATCCATCAAGAAGACATAAACATTGTAAACTTATATGCACCCAACATAGGAGCACCCAAATATATAAGAAAAATCTTGGAGGACTTCAAGAAAGATATAGACAGCAACACACTGATAGTTAGGGATTTTCACACCCCACTGTTAACAATGGACAGATCTTCCAAACAAAACATCAACCAGAATATTGTGGAGCTGAATGATGCATTAGATCAAATAGACTTAACTGACATATATAGAACCTGACATCCCAAAGAAGAAAAATACACATTCTTTTCAAACGCACATGGAAGTTTTTCAAAGATAGACCACATGATAGGACACAAAGCAAGCCTTAACAAATTCAGGAAAATTGAAATAATAACAAGCATTTTCTCAGACCACAAGGGCTGGAAACTGGAAACCAACCTCAAGGAGAAACCTCAAAAACTTTCAAACTCATGGAGACTGAACAGCACACTATTAAACAATGAATGGGTCAATAATGAGATGAGAAGAAATCAAAAAGTTTCTGGAAACAAATGAAAATGAACATACAACAGTCCAAAACCTATGGGACACAGCAAAGGCGGTCCTGAGAGGGAAGTTCATAGCTTCCCTCTCATAGGTAAGACAGGCTTACCTAAAAAAAGATAGAAACATTTCAAATAAATGACCTAATCCTACAACTTCAAGAACTGGAGAAACAACAACAAATAAATCCCAGAGCAGGTAGAAGGAAGGAAATAATCAAGATCAGAGCAGAACTGATTGACATAGAGACGAAAAGAACAATTCAAAGGATCAACCAATCCAGGAGCTGGTTCTCTGAAAAGATAAATAAAATCGACAAGCCTTTAAGCAGACTCATCAAGAAAAAAAGGGAGAGGACCCAAATTAATAATATCAGAAATGAAAGAGGAGAAATAACAACTGATACCACAGCAGTACAAAAGATTGTAGGAAATTACAATGAACAATTATATGCCAAGAAATTTGAAAACCTTGACAAAATGGACAGATTTCTGGAAAAGTATAATCTTCCAACACTGAATGAAGAAGAAGCAGAAAGCTTGAACAGACCAATAACAGCTGGGGAAATTGAAGCAGTCATCAAGAAACTCCCGGCACACAAAAGCCCTGGATTGGACAGTTTCACAGGAGAATTTTACAAAACATTTAAGAAAGCGCTAACCCCTGTCCTTCTTAGACTATTCCAAAAAACCCAAGAAGAGGGAAGACTCCCAGCCTCTTTTTATGAAGCCAGCATCACCCTAATCCCAAAACCAGATAAAGACGCTATGAAGAAAGAAAACTACAGGCCAACTTCACTGATGAACATAGATGCTAAAATCCTCAACAAAATATTGGCCAACCCCATCCAGCAATACATTAAAAAGATCATACACCATGATAAAGTGGGATTCATCCCAGCGATGCAAGGATGGTTCCATATTAGCAAGTCAATAAATGTAATACATCACATAAACAAAAGGAAAGACAAAAACCACATGATCATCTTGACAGATGCAGAAAAAGCATTCAATAAGGTACAGCACCCATTTATGATAAAAACACTCAGCAAAATGGAAATAAAGGGGGCATACCTCAACATAATAAAGGCCATATATGAAAACCTATAGCCAACATCATACTCAACAGGCAAAAACTAAAAGCTTTCCCCCTAAGATCGGGAACAAGACAAGGGTGACTGCTTTCACCACTTCTATTCTACATAGTATTGGAATTCCTAGCCACAGCGGTCAGACAAGAAAAAGAAATAAAAGGCATCCAAATTGGAAAGAGGGAAGTAAAACTATCATTGTTTGCAGATGACATGATAGTGTACATAGAAAACCTTGTAGACTCCACAAAAAAACTACTTAACCTAATAAGTGAATTTGGCAAAAGAGCAGGAGATAAAGTCAATCTTCAGAAATCAAAGGCGTATTTGTATAGCAGCAATGAAATAGAAGAATAAATCAGAAAAAAAAACGTTTGCTATAGCAACAAGAAAAATATAGTACTTAGGAATAAATTTAACCAAGGAGGTAAAAGACCTGTATGCAGAAAACTATACAACACTGAAGAAAGAAATTAAGGAAGACACACATAAATGGAAGCATATACCGTGTTCATGGATTGGAAGAATTAATATCATCAAAATGTCCATACTACCCAAAGCAATTTATAGACACAACACAATCCCTATTAAAATACCAATGACATATTTCACAGAAATAGAACAGACATTTCAAAAATTTATATGAAACCATAAACAACCCTCAATGGCCACAGCAATTTTAAGAAAGAAAAACAAAGTAGGAGGGATCCCAATACCGGACATCAAACTATATTACAAGGTCACTGTAATCAAAACAACCTGGCACTGGCACAAGAACAGACACATAGATCAGTGGAACAGAATAGAAAACCCAGAAATAAACCCATGTCTCTATGGTCAATTAATATTTGACAAAGGGGCAGAAGCATAAAATGGAGCCATAATAGCCTCTTCAACAAATGGTGTTGGGAGAGCTGGAGGGCTACATGCAACAAAATGAAATTGGATCATCAGCTGACACCATACACAAAAATAAACTCAAGATGGATAAAAGACTTAAATATAAGTCGCAACACCATAGAAGTCCTAGAGGTGAACATAAGCAGGAAACTCTCAGATATCCCACACAGCAATATTTTCACCGATATGTCCCCTTAAGCAAGGGACATAAGGAAAGAATAAATAAGTGGGACCTCATCAAAATAAGGAGCTTCTGCACGGCTAAAGAAAACAGCAAAATGAAAAGGGAACCAATCGTATGGGAAAATATATTTGCCAATAATACATCAGATAGAAGTTTGATTTCCAAAATATATAAAGAACTCACATGACTGTTTTTATTCATCTTAAGGCAGTCCATTTAGCATATTTTTCAATGCTGGTTTGGTGGAGATGTATTCTTTTAGCCTTCTTTTGTCTGGGAAACTCACTTTGCCTTCCATGTTAATTGAGAGCCTTGCTGGGTAATGTAGTCTTGGTTGCAGGCCCTTGCTTTTCATTACTTGGAATATTTCTTGCCATTCCCTTTTGGCTTGTAGTGTTTCTGTGAAGTGAGCTGCTGGCCATATCGGGGCTCCCTTATATGTTACTACCTTTTTCTCCCTTGCTTTAGGATTCTGTTTGTCTTCGTTATTTCCTATTTTAATTATGATGTATCTTGGAGCGGGCCTCATTGGGTTCCCCTTGAATGGGACCCTCTGTGCTTCCTGGATTTGCATGACATTTTCTCTCCTCCAATTAGGTAAGTTTTCCATGATTCCTTTTTCAAACAGTTTCTCTACCCCTTGCTCCTCTTCTTCTCCTTCTGGTATCCCCATGACATGGATAGTATTACATTTCAGGTTGTCCTGCATTTCCCTAAATCTCCCTTCATGCTTTTTGGGTCTTTTTTCCATTTCTTGCTCTTTCTGGAACCTTTTTTCTATCTTGTCCTCCAGCTTGCTGATTTGATCCTCTGCTTCATCTAATCTGCTTTGGATTCCTTCTACTGTGCTCTTCAATTCAGAAATGGTATTCTTCATTTCCTCTTGTGTCTTCTTGATAGTTTCTATGTCCTTTTTCATGCTGATACAGTTTGTAGTATGTTCTTCATTGTTCCCCTGGAGTTTTTTGTAATTCTCTTTGAGCTCACCGAGCTCATTGAGCTTCCTGAGAACCGTTGTTTTGAACTCAATATCTCATAGTTTACTTGCCTCTATTTCATTTTGTTCTCTTTGTGGGGATTCCTCCTTTCCCTTCGACTGGGGGTTGTTTCTTTGTCTTCCCATTATTTGTGAGACTCTTCTTTTTTGCCTCTGCCCCTTAAATTCATCTCCCTTGACTTCTTGACTGTGGTGTGAACTTCTATGGTAGGAGACTTCTTTTTTTTTCTTTCTTTCTGGATCTGCCTCTGATGATGTCAGCTGTTGACCCCATCTGACTGTAGGCAGTCTTTAAGAGACCTCCAGGAATCTACTGCCTGTGACTGTCTCCTCCAGTTGTTAATCTAGTCACTCAGAAGATCTTAAATTTGGTACCGAGAGGAATAAAACCTTGTGCCTTCTAATGCCCATGATCTCATATGTCCCACACTGGTAGAGAAGGGCTAAAAGGAGCAACCTCCAGATGTTCTGTTCATCTTGATGTTTCTGCAGATCTTGATTCGATAGGGGTCATCCTTTCCATTTCCACGTCCTCACCTTTCCTCCTCTCTCTTGCAGCAGGTCCTTGCAGATAAACACAAACAATAAAAGTTTACATAGGTGAGTTTCCTTTAAATTGTGCCCATGTATTTCAGCAAGCTTTCAGATTGGCTTAGAATAAGAGCAGCAGTTCTTAAACCAGGGGGGTGATTTCCATCCCACTTCCCTTCCCAACATGGGACATTTTGGGTTGTCACTACTGGGACAAGGGTGCTATTGGTATAAAGTGAGTAGAGATGCTTCTAAATATACTACAGTGGACAGAATAGCACCTTAAAACAAATATTTATTCAGCCCCAAATGTCCATAGTGCTAAGAATGGGAAACCTGAACATTCTCTGTAACAAAGATATAAAGCTGGGCACTCTGTATCAGAAACATTTTTGAGCCACCAGACCTTTTTCATCCTACCCATGGATTGAATTGTTCATAACAAAGAGTCTTTAGTGACTTCCCTGACCTTTGATTTGTGTGTGTGTGTGTGTGTGTGTGTGTGTTTGTGTCAGAGAGAGAGAGAGAGAGAGAGAGAGAGAAAGGGTGGGAAAGTCAGCAGGGGTTGGTTTTCCCATTTTCTTTTCTCAGTGTGGATTACTTCAGCTCCATGAAATGTTGGTACTCCTTCATGGTGACTATGGCCTTAGCTGTGGCCTGGCAGTTCCTCTTCATTTAATTAGAGAATGATGGTAGAATATGTGTAAGATAAAACTTTTAAACTCATAGGAAAAAATACCCTAGATATGTCTTCTTTCCTCAACCATTCCTGATCTTTCATCCAAAAATGTATTCTGAAGAACTGAGAATTGGTAAAACCACTTGTGGCCATGTATTTTCTCAGCTTCATTAATGCATCTAACCCTCCTTCAAGAAAAGTATTCTTACCCCCAATCCTGTCAGTTATGACTTTTTTCAAATTCCAAATTGAAGATTAGAATATCACATTGCATCAGAAACATTTTTATATGATTAAACAAGCCTTGGGGTCTCCAAAAAATATTATAAAGTTAGGAGGGAAATTAAGGACTAAATTAGAATTTAGTGTCTTGAGGGCAGTGATTTTTTTCTTTGTAATTCCAGTGTCTAGTAGAGTGCCAGGCACATGGTAGGTCTCCAAGAAATGTCTGTCTGGTGAATGAATAGAACTTGCTGAGCCAAGGAAAGGAGACACTAAAGTTTCCATAGACTTTCTAAAATGAGAATAGCCTAAAATCTGAGAGATGCTAAACCATATTAATAGAGTTTGGGCTTCCAGGGTGGTAGTATGATAGCACTTACTACAGCAGATGCAGTATATTCCTATTGCACATGAAAGAATCACAGATCCTAAGATGGCGGCATAGAGCCAGAGCAGAAGATTAGATGGTAGTGTCTCAGCTGTGGAGGGAAAAAAATAGTGTTAGCTCTAATGTATTTTCAACTGCATGATACCCATTGTATGACCTTATATTTTGACAGAACTGTAAAGAATATTTTTCACTTCTTTGCCTGGTCAGCTCTGCAATACACAGCTGATAACAATTTCTTGCATAACTCATCAATCAGTTATTTACTTGTGGGCAACTAATATCCAGATGCCAGATGTTGAATGTAAAAAATAAATTTTGAGCTTTTGATGAGTTAAGATGGCATAAAAAGGACTCTAAGGAGATACTTTAAAAACCTCCTTTGTATCTCATTTTTAGAGCTGTATTATATTACTATGTATTACTATTAATAATTAGTTGATGTAGTGTTCTAGAGGGACCTTATTTTTACTTATCCAGCTCTATCATGCCTTCTCCCTCTCTCTTAACATGTTCTCTTAACACACACACACATGCCTCACAGTAGCTGCCTAAACCCATAGGAACCATTTTATATTCATTTTTCAGATACACATTTTTCACCATCCAGCCTAGAGAATTTCTAGAAGGCTAGAAGAGACCCAGCAAAGAACTAAGAGTGGATATAGCTTGGTATCAGGTCAGATGAACCCTGGAGGAGAGCTCTGTAAGCTAGCTATCAGCTGCAGAGCAGAGGGAACAGAGAAAATATAGGGACGTGAGGAAGAATGTAGGGAGTAAAAGGATGTGTGTGGTACTGCTCTGTCCCTCTTCTCAGCAGCAGCAGCTACACCATTTATTCTTCAACCCCTTTGAGGTATAGTTAGCAATAACATCTAAAGAAAGAGAAGGAACACAAATTTTAAAAATATCAGTAGCCTTGGCTGGGTGACTAACTTGGTCGGAACATCATCCTGTACACCAAAAGGCTGTGGGCTCAATCCCTGGTCAGGGCACATACCTAGGTTGTAGGTTTGATCCCTGGTCAGGGTGCATAGGGAAGAACTGATCAATGTTTCTCTTTGCATTAATGTCTCTCTCTCTCTCTCTCTCTCTCTCTCTCTCTCTCTCTCATCTCCTTCCTCAACCCCTCCCCCCACCACTCTCTCTCTCTTAAATTAACAAACATATCCTTGGGCAAAGGTTTTTTAAAAAGGAATATTAGTAGCTCATCCTCTTCTGATTTCTCTGAAATAGCTTATGACAAATATTGGACATCTACTAAGTAATTATTTCTCATTTTTATGATTACCAAGGCTTGTGGATAAATTTTGAAAGTTGTAAGCTTTCCCTTTTCAGACTTCCATGACAGCACACATTCTTTAGTTTCTGTTGTGACTCAGTTTTCTTTATAGACTGTCCTTCCTCTTTTTGTCCTTTAAATTTGATTGTTCCCCATGGTTCCATTTGTGGTTCCGTTCTTTTCTCACTGGCCCTAGTCCTGGGTGATTTCATCCACATCCAAGGTTTGAAACACCATCTCATTTCTAAATTTGTATATCATATTCCTGATCTCATTTCTGAACTCCAGATTTGTATTTCCAGCTGTCGACAAGATGGTTGGATGCCAGCATCTCCACTTGATTAAAACTGAGCACACTATATTCTTTCCAAAGCGTATGTATGACTTATAGTCTCACATTTCAGTGAAAGGCAACACCATTAATTACCCAAATAAGCGTGAAAGCTTCTGTTTGTGTCCAGCATGTTCCCATGGCCTTTCTATTCTATGTTCAGAACATCACCGCAATTGATTCCTTTCCCCCAAATCTCATGCAGCAACTGCCTTAGTTCATGTTTTTCTTATCTCCTACCTAGTAGCCTCCATACTGGTGTCTTTGCCTCTGTTTTCCTAGGCTCTAATTATTCCTGCACACTGCATTATCTATTCTAAAATGCACAATTGATCAGAGTGCACCTACCACTTAGAGACTAAGGAAAGTTGGATTTTTCTTTTTCTCTAAAGTACCAGCTTACATGGAGATATCCAGTGACTACCAGTGCTGGCCTTTATAGACCAGAGTGATACACAAAATAACAAAGAAGGTCTTGCTGTTATCTTGAGAGTCTAGAAGTTTCACAGGTTCCAACTCATTCCTGTCTTCCTCTGAGAGGCCACTCCCATCCATCCTCAAGCCTCACTTCAGCCTAGCGACAAGATGTGTGTTTAAGGGAAAGAAGGAGGAACCAGTAAGAATAAACTGCCTCTGCCATAATGCCTATTAGGAACCTGACAATACTCCAAGAACAGACCTAGAATCAACTGCAAAGTTAGATGAAGACATCTGTGCATATCGATAATTAGACACCATGAGTGGGACTCCCTGACTTATTCCTTTCTGCACACACACGTATGTCTTCCAGTACATCAAGGATTAACAAATTTGGCAAGCCCAGACTAAAAGTATCATAGACCCAATTTATTTAATTGATAAATATTGGGGGTTTTTTTTTGAGTGAGTGTTTATATAATAAAACTTTACTCACATTGACTTATAACATTTCTATGAACTATATACCTAATTTATGTTTGCTTATACAGTCTACCCATGGATGCATTATTTGCTTGGACTCTAAATGAAGCCTACAGTCCAATCAATGCAGTTTGAAGTATTTATACTCAATTTCTCTGACCATAGAGGCAACACTAGTATTTAGCAAGATACCTGCTATGTGATAACCATTTAAAGATTAAATGAAGGAAAGAATAAACATATACACTTAATCATCTCTTTATTAATCATTGTGAATGTAGACTAAATAGGGCAAAGAGCTTTTATTTTGAATTAGACTGCAAAGGGATTCTGCTCATCCTTAGCATGGAGGAAGAATCGAGAAAAAGCATATTAGGGAAAAAGTGATAAAAGTGGGCAGCCTAATAACATCATCTTTAAATAATAGTCCCATCTTTTTATTTGAAGGATTACATTCTATTTCCTATAAGTTAGCAAACGACAGTGCACAGGACAAATGAAGCTTGCCACCTATTTTTTAAAAGTAAAATCTTGTCAGAACACAGCAATGTTCTTCATTTATGTCTCATCTATGTCTGATTTCATGCTGTAATAACAGGGTTAAATTGTTGCAAGAGATTGTATGATCTGCAAGACTAAAGTGTTTATTATCTGGCCCTTTTCTGAAAAATTTTGCCAACCTCTCTCCTAGAACATTACATATACTGATGTTCCAAATGTAAATAATATCCAAAATAAAATATGATTGAAACTATTATTACTGATGTGTTTGCTACTCCCTGCCTCAGTCATAATCTAAAATTGGTTAAATAATGATAAATTAAATGAAAACTAATGCTGAATTAGTGAACTATCTTTATTATATGATTCAGCTCATTTTATACATTTTTGAGAGGACATAAAGATAATTGGGAGAAAAAGGAGATTGGATTATTCTTGAAATAATTTTCCTCAGGAAATTTTATATCATTACCTATTCAGGAAAATAATTAAAGAATCCATCTCAAAATGCAAAGATCTATCTAAAATATCTCCTTTTAGTCCTGGCTGGTGTGGCTCAGTGGACGGAGTGCCTGCCTGTGAATTGAAGGGTCAGTGGTTCTATTCCCAGTCGGGGCACATGCCTGGGTTGTGGGCTGGGTCCTCAGTTGGGGGTGCGCAAGAGGCAACCAATCAATGTATCTGTTACATGCCGGTGATGATTCTCTCCCTCTCTTTCTCCCTCCCTTCCCCTCTCTCTAAAAATAAATAAATGAAATCTTTAAAATAAAAAATAAAAATATCTCTTCTACTCCAAGTAAAGACAAGAGGAAGACATAAGACATATTATACGTTACATATTATACTCTCTATTACATGTTACTGTGTATCAAACCCAGTGTATTATTTATTACTGTGTAGCCACAAAACACATTGTTAGAAGTGGGGACAGAAGGTGAAAAAGAGGCCTGTTTGTTTTCCATACAAGTTAGACATGTGTTTCAAATATTTGGGTTTTGCTGTAACAACCCATTATGGGTTTGACAGGCATGAGTTTACATAAACCTAACCTCTTCCATTTTACATTTTTAGATGATTTTACTTCTTGGGAAAAGAGGATTTTATGAGTTTATGTGTAGGATAAAGTATCTGGTTATGGCATTTGCTTAAAAAAAAAAAAAAAAGGACCTCTTTTTTCAGGCACTGTCCACAGGTAGCCTGTCATTCACCTTCTTCACTGGGCTTGGTTCTGAATGAACCAGTAGTTCTTTAAAGCCATTGTCACCCACAAAGACAATGATTTGACCCCATGGGACCATGGAGAGGGGATGACCAACAAGAAACTGTCAAAACCCTGAGGGCAATTTCAAAGAAGGACAAATACTAGTGTTTTCAATGACAACAATATTGTTACAATAACTTATGAAGGTGACTCTTTGATAGACAGCCCTTATTTGGACTCTAAATTTTAGAAATTTTATTAAAGAAAATAAAATTAATCTAGTAACATTATAGTCACACCTTGTACAGTAATCTTAATGAGTCACGATAACATTTTATTATCATTTTATTTGCATGCCTAAAAATATTACAAAAATACAGTTAAAGCTCATATACACAATTCTAAACTGTATCTGGTTGAGCTATTTCCACAGTAGAAACTCCCCAGGAAGTGACTTACGTTTTTGCCAGTTGAAGATCTGTGACACTGTTAAATTTCCATACTTGACAAGACACACAAAGCTGTGGTTGTTTGTCACATTGAAATCCAGTTCACTGCTAATAGTGTAGAGCTCACTTTCAGGATCTTGGGAAACTGTTGTGTTGATGGCATTTAATTCTTTTCCATTTTCCAACCAGGAGAGGTGAGGCTTTGGAAAACCTCCAGAGGTTGAACAAATTATCCTTTTGATGTTAGCAGATGGATTTTCAAGCTCAGTTATAGTTGGGACAGGGAAGTCAGCTGAAGAAAGAACAAGGATACAGGTACATACGATTATATATCTCATTATATGTGAATACAAAAATGAGATATAATTTTCAGCTTCTCATAAGTCATTAATAGTTACGTATACTCCACAGACTAACTTTGGTTTGAATTGGTTATAGCGATTCTTTATTATTTTTGATAGAGGTAAGAGGGGAGTTATTAGAGAAAAAAAGAAGTAGGTTTACATGAATAAATATTGGCATAATACTTGCATTTATAAGAAGTGAAGAGAAAAATAAGAGACAACATTTGTTGAGCTCTTAATGCTTATTAGGTCTGGACATTCCCTAATTTTGTCTTTCAACAACCCTAGGATGTAGGTGGTAGATTTAAAAAATCAAATATCAGTAATTTCATATGATACAATTAGTAATTTCATAATCTAATACAATTTCTATTTCATAAATAACGAAGTTGAGGTCTAATCACAACCAATAAGTGGCAGAACTGGTACTTGAATCCAAGTTTTTCCTTCCTTTTCTTTTCTTTTTTAAGATTTTATTTATTTATTTTTAGAGAGAGGGGAAGGGAGGGAGAATGAGAGGGAGAGAAACATCAATGTGCGGTTGCCTTTTGCGCACCCCCTACTGGGGACCTAGCCTGCAACCCACGCATGTGCCCTGACGAGGAATTGAACCGCTGACCCTTTGGTTTGCAGGCCAGCACTCAACCCACTGAGCCATGCCAGTCAGGGCCAAAGCATTCCTTTCCTTTGCCTTCCTTTCTTTTACTTTTTCTTTCCTTTCTTCCTGATATTTAAGGTACACAAGCTGGCTCTCTTCTACTCATCTATTTATTAGTTAATATTATGTTAAGTATTAGGAAACAGCCACCCAACTTGAGAACCAGAACACTGAGAGTAACTTATTTAAATCTACTTGTATGGTCTCAGCTATCCTGTCTCCTACTTCCCACAACTAAGGTAACAACTACCCTAAATTTGTTTAGCACTCCCTAGTCTTTTAATCGAGTAAACCTCTGTCCAAATTGTACAATCATTACAAATCATTTACTAATCCCCTCGCTACTCTGATATGCCCTTAATATGAGAAAGAGGCCTTTCTAGCATTCCTCCCAGATACCTGAAGCACTCTTTCACTTGTCCAGTTGAGCCCTAGTAAGATACTAAAGTATATTCAAAGCAAAGCATGGTGGAATGACTGCAGAGAACACAGGAGACAGGTCCTCTCACCTCTTCCTCACTTATTCTTAGATTTAAAGAATTTAGACTCTTTGGCATGAATGTGGGGAGTGTATCCTCCCATACTTCATCCCATACTTTTCTTTTCAAAATTCTGAGTCTCAAAGAGAGATTTATTATAGCCAAGTGGTCATCAAGAGCAGATATTAAAACCAGTTTTGCCATTTAACCCTGGGCCAATTACTTAACCACTTTTAGTCTTAGTTTTGCTCATCTGTAAGACGGGGATAGTAATAACTACCTCATAGGCTGTAAGCATTACATGACACATTAATACAAATTACCTACCACAAAACCTAGCACAAAAAAGTTAGTAGACTGATTTATGTGGGTATTAAGTTTGCCACCGCTTAGATGAGTTTCCTTACTTAAATCAGGTTGTTAGGGGAAAGTTGCAGGACTACCTGGTAGCACTGAGAACAAAAAGGAAAAGGGGAGGTTATGACACGTGATTATAATTGCCCAGAAAAGGGGAAACTTGGATTTGTTTGGAGGTGAAGTCACCTTTCTTTTTTAAATTAATCCTGTTTCTAAATTAAGTCTGACATTTTCCTGAACCATTTTTAGTTGAAATTAATATTTCGTACTCCTGTAATTTATCCTATAAAATCAAATTGTTACACTGGTAGCTGAGAGTAAGAATATCCCCTTTGTTTCTTATAATGTCAGTAAGTCATGTGCTATAACCTAGAATAACAAATCCAAGTAACTTATGTCCTGAATTATAATTCATGTTCATTTCTGCACTCTGCTTTTCTGAGAAATAGATAAACCACAGGCACTAATACCAGGTATTGTATTAAAAATCATCTTTTCAAGGTCTGGCTCAGTGGGGAACAGCCTCAGCTCTGTCTCCTATCCCTTCTTTATGTGATCTGTTTAGAGTAACAGCTCCTAAGGCTTTGCAAGACCTTGCCGCATAAAAGAATTACTCCTCTGTGTCTTGTTTTAATCAGCTAACCCAGGTTTCCACTATTTTTAATGAGTAGGGTAAAAATACCATATGAGGAGAGGGCAAAGTGCACATGTTTTACAAGGTAAAAATCCAAGAACCGAATTAATCTGTTAATTAGCATAACTAGTTCTTCAAATGTACTGATTAATGGAGGCTTTCATATACTGCTGTGCTGATATATCATTTTCCAATCTTAGGCAAATGTAGGGAAACCAGCCTGTCCTGGTTAGCCTGAGATTTTTCCAGTTTTAGTACAGAAACCCTGTGTCTGAGGAAACCTTTCAGCCCTGGGCAAAATGGGAAGAGTTGGTCACCCTAGCCAACAGACTGTTTATAATTTCTTGTTCCTCCAACTGTGGTCCTCAGCAGCCATGCAGGGATCACCTGGAAGCTTGTTAGAAGTGCAGCATCTCAGATCCAACTCGAGACCTGCTGCATTTGGATCAGCATTTTAACAAGATCCCCAAGTCATAGGCCCATTTGCATCTGAGAAGCACTGCTCTCCGTGGGCTCAATTGGGAAAATCGGAATTGGTTCTGGGTCAAATTAAGCAAGTGACATTTCCCTTTTGGTCTTCCCTTACCTGATCTGGGTGTCCCATCCCCATTTCTGAGGCCTTCGGCACTCTCAGGTTGCCCCCGCTGGTCTATCCTTTGTCTCCTACTGTAATATGCTGCTAGGGGCTGTCCTCCCTGAAACGCTGCCTCTTTTCCATCAAAATGGACATGTCCTGAGTCTACTCTCTGGGTATTCTGTTAGAGGAATATGTATCTAATGTAATAATTGATACAGACTACTCTGTCTGTGGTGCCACCTCCCCTAGGGAACATGTCATCATTTTTAACAGGGGCCTTATATGGAAGGTCATAATAGCAGGAACTCCAGGAATC
This sequence comes from Pteronotus mesoamericanus, assembly GCF_021234165.1. Lineage (NCBI taxonomy): Eukaryota > Metazoa > Chordata > Mammalia > Chiroptera > Mormoopidae > Pteronotus > Pteronotus mesoamericanus. The sequence continues at coordinate 485,288 of NW_026555095.1, read as the reverse complement.
AATGCAGGTAAGAATTTTGGAGGAAGTGGGCTTCTTAGAGCCCCTCAAATCCTACCACTATATAATTCCTTATCTCCATGAGTAGGAAATACACGGAGAGAGGTTTAAGACAATTCCATGTAACTTTGCCTTACCTCCTAAATGTGAGGTGTGAACTGGATGCTACAGGTCATAGCTAAAGACTACAGCAGGGAGGAACAGTGAAGAATTTACTACATCATCTCTTACGAAGGTTAATCATTATCTTTTTGTTGTTTCTTTTCTTTTTTTTTTTTTTACTTTTAAATTACACGTGACATTCAATGTTATATTAATTTTAGGTATACAGCATAGCAGTTAGACATTATGTAACTTACAAAGTGATCCTCCCAATAAATCTTGTACCCACCTGGCACCATGCATAGTTATTACAATATTGTCTTTTATTAAGAGGTTTGGTTTCCATTAAAGGCTCAAGTACCCAGAGAGAAAAAGAAATGTGTTTGCATTTTAAGTGTGAGAGAATGGCCCAGGGCTGTATTCCTCAACAAGGGCTCAGGTTACATCACACTGTCATCTGTAAGTCAAGGCTCCTTTTTACCCAAGATGGGAAATGCTTACCCTTCACAGCAGATATACATATAGGGCTTTGATTCATGAGTTAATTTCCTTTTCCTGTGGCAGGCATAAATTATGCTTTCAGTTCTCTCATACCTAAATTTGTAGGAATGACTTTTAGATGGGAGCTTCAAATATACAATAAATATAAAAAGACAATTGCCATAGTAATAAATATTCAAATACTATTTGAAAATATTTATGCCTGCACTGCTCGTATACCTTTCAACATGCTTTCACATGAATATATCACTGGATCAAGAACAGTTAATAGTAGAGCTACATCGATTTAAATGTGTCCCCTAATGATTCAAAAGGCATTCAGGTCATTAGAATGCCCCAGAATGACTGTCATGAACTTGGATTGTAAAGTGTAAGAAATGCACACTAGGAGATATATCCAGGACATCGTGAGAAATCAGTTAGGGCTTATCGTAAAACTAGAGATTCACAGCCCTAAGAAATAAAATGAGATGCATCCCTCATTGGGAAAATTTTCACCGAATTCAATAGGAGTATATCTTGAAGGGCATCAAGAGTCTGCAGACTTAGAGTAAATCAGAAAATTCCACTGACCTCTGACCAGTAGTGTCACCAAACTCAGATGTACCCTTTGGTAACTCCCTTTTATAAGTTTCTGAATGACACAGGTGTAGGTGCCATTGTCTGACAAGTGCAGAGCCATGATCACAATGGAAGGGTTATTGGTGATGCTAGTGATGGTGCGGTTCTTGTACTTGGGCCTCACTTCCTCTACTCCAGATATGACACTCAGCACCACTTCACTATTTTTTTGCCAGTAGATGCGAACTCTTGCCAGGTCATCGGCAGAGATGTTGTAACCACAGGATAGTACTGCTGTATCTCTCACTGTCTTGATCACCTGGCTGATGCCTAAGGAGAGGCAAACAGAACAAGATTTTATATATTTATTAACCACATATTCCTGCATAAGCAGGAATTCAGAGTTGGCAGCAAAAGAACTTACAACATTGTATGTAGCGACTAAGCACAATCGAAGAATTCAGTTTGGTTTTGATTTTTTATTGGGGTTAAAAATTACATAAAATTTACCATCTGAACTATTTTTAAGTGTACGGTTCAGTAGTGTTAAGTATATTTACATTGTTGTGAAACAGATCTCCAGAACTTTTTCATCTTGCAAATATGGAACTCTACATATTAAACAGCGCCCTTTTCCCCCCTCCCTGATCCCTGGAAACCACCACTCAACATTATGTTTCTATGAATTTGACTACTTTAGATACCGCATATAAGTGGTCTCATGTAGTATTTGTCTTTTTGTGACTGGTTGATTTTACTTGGCATAATATCCCCAAGTTTCATCCATGTTTTAGCATGTGCCAGAATTTCCTTCCTATTTAAGGGAGGATAGTAAGATAATATTCTTGTGTGTGTGTGTGTGTGTGTGTGTGTGTGTGTGTATTCCTTTACCCATTTATCTCTTGATAGATAGTGAAGTAGAAGGTCCACTAGTCCTATAAGAAGAAAGACTTTAGGAAACCTGGCATATGAACTCCAACCACAGGTTAGGCGTGTTCTCAATCCCACAACAACATGGAAGTCATAGTTAAGAAATGTGAGACCTTGAGGAGTCTCATGATCATTTTTACAGATGGTCTCTTTGATCTCCTGATCTGGATGCCCTTTATTCAGTTTATGTGGGCTCTCTGACGGTACTTTGGCTTGGATAATTGATGGTTCATTCATTAGTGGGTTCTCTCCTCTGGCTGGCTGACTGGGAATCACAACCCCCACCGCGTCTAATATACTGTTGTTCAGGTGCTGGTAAACAAAGCAATACTACCCAGAAAACCAAACCCATGCCAATAAAAGTACCCCCCTACCACATCAGCAATATCAACAGCAATTGAGCAAAGAAAAATAAAAGTGGAATGAGATTAAGAATATTATAAAATAGGAAAAAGGGAATATGAGATGACTAAAAGAGAGAAAAAATGATTCTGGGGCAGAAGAGGGAGGAGAAATAATGAGCAGGGAATAGAAACAAGGTGAAGAAAGGGAGAAAATGAATTTAAAATGTAAGAAAAACAGGGAAGGATAGTAGCAAAATGGAGTAAGAAAAGGGGAGAGTATAATATGAAACAAAAGGAACAAAATTGTAGAAAAACCACAACAAATAACAATGACAGCTGAACAAAGATTAATAAAGGTGGAAAGAGAATAAAAATATTATAAGAAGGGTAAAAAGAATGTGGACTGACTAAAGGAAGGAAGAATGATTTTGAGAGGATAGAGGGAGGAGAAATAGTAAGAATACGGAATAGTAACAAGGTGTAGTGTGGGGGGGAATACAATTTACAATGAAAATAAGGAAGGGCAGGAAGAAGGCAAAATGGAGTAAGACAAGCAAAGGGTACAATGTGAGATTTGAAATAAAAATAAAATGAAATAATATAAACATCTAAATAAAAAGAATAAAAAATAAAAGACAAAGAATAGTTAATTAGTTGGAATACAATTGAAACAAAAGAAGGAATATTAAAAGGAAGAAAAATAACACAAAATCTGAAGAAGAACTAAGTGGAATTCATTTCAGCGGAGTTTGGTGTTTGCCTTCTGCTTCTCTTTCTGGATCCACCTCTGGCCTTTTAATCAGCTCAAGGTCCTGGGGTGGGTCATCCAACTTCTGGAAGCACAGCTTGTATTACCTTCACCTGCCTCTACAGAGAGCTTCTCTTGTAATCAGGAGGGTGAGACCCCTGGGTCTCCTCTGGGAGGCGCTGTTCAGTCTTCTGGAAAAATTTTGGGTGTGTTTCCTTTGCCACTGCACCACCCATTTTGGTCTGTCCCAGCTTATTCCCAATAATGTATAGTTTTTGATGAACTAGCTCTCTGTTTCAAGGGAGGGGCCAATCTGTCTAAGAGGGTCAGCTCTTCCCTGCTCGGTGCTGATGGCAGCTCTGTGTGTGAGCTAAGGCTGGGCAGGGCCTCGATTCCCCCTTGCTGCACCAATTTCTGATTTCCTTGCTTTGCAGTGGAATGGGGCCCTAGGAACCAGTATATTCTGTCTCCCTGAGAGAAGTTCAAAATGGACCCTTTCACCGTTTTTTTTTTTCTGTCTTTCTCTTGCAGATATGCACCCCATAGGAGGTTCTTGAGCCCCTCCTGCCTGTTTTGCAGAGCTTCCCCATTTTATGTTTGCAATCCCACAGGAGGTGGAGGCTAGGTACATCCTTCCCTTCCCAGATGTTCGATCCCTGCTGACAAGGGAAGGTGGTTCTCTGCCTGGCTGTAAATCTCAGGTGCTCAACTCCTTCCTGTTCAGTTCCCAGTCGACTGCCCTTGTAGCAGACACAGCCGCAAACTCCCCACTCTGTGCAGCCTCCATCCTGCTAGCTGCACCTCGCAGGGGCAGAGAAATTCCCTTGCTGTGTACCTTTCTGATCTCTCTCCCCAGCTGTTATTTAGTGGGTGCAAACTGCGCTTTCAATCTTTTCCCTTTGCTGGAAGGGCAGCTGTACACAGGGTCCCTGCCCAGCATGCCTCAGCTCCCCTTTTAAAAAGTCTTTCCGGGCACACTCACTGCAGTACTGAGTCACTGTCTGGTTTTCCACACACATCATCTTTCCAGAAAGTCAAAAGTCTCTCACAGTTCCAGGTGGCTGCAGCCTACTTCCACCCAACCCAGGTGGGAATAAAGTCCCTCTCTTTGGACTCTCCAGGTTGGCGTCTGTTGCTGCAGCTGTGGGTGTGCTGCCCGCTGTGGGTGTGCTGCCCACTGTGTGTGTCTGTAGCCTGAATCTCCCCGTCTTTGTGTATTCAAGTCACTCCCGGCCTGGGTCTGGGGTTTTTTTTGCCCTGGGATGTGAGGCAGCTGCAAAGCTGTGAGTTCTGACTAGGCTTTCCACAGCTGCATGTGCCACTCAAGGGGGTATTTCCCTTCAACCTATAAAATCTCTTTACTGCCCATTGTGAAGCATCTCCTGTTCTCCTTGGCTTCCGAACTTCGTTTCAGTCAAGATTCTGCTGAATGTTCAGTTTCTCAGCAATTCACCAAGTATCTGAGTTGGGGGCAAGAGCAAGTGGACTCAGCTTCCACCTACTTGGCCACCATCTTCTCTCTGGTTCCTTTTTGTTCATTAATTTTATACCTGAGTTCATCAAGTCGCCTTTCTGGGTTTTATATTTCCTTGAACTTTTCCGTAACAGCAATCTCAAATTCTCTTTTCATTTTAACTGCAGTCTTCCATGACTTCGAGTTTGGTTTCTGGAAACTTTTCATTTTCTTTCTGTGCTTCCATGTTACCTTGGTTATTCATGGTTCTTCATGAATTGTTTTTCTGTCTGTGAATGCTTTTCTTGTTTAAATAGTTTTGCTTTTAACAATTCAGTAAGGTTGATAGGTAGGTTACTTTCTTTTGTTTTCCAGTAGATGGTGGTATAGAACAAGTTTTTGTTTTCTCTTACCAGTGGCATTAAATTGAGGATGCCACAGAATCACTGGAGTGGTGGGTGTCCCCTCTGTGTTCTGTCTTGGTTAAGGGGTACTGCCAGCAAGGGGGAGAACCAATTTTGTTAGCTCCCAGCACTGCCTCCTCGTTATTAATGGCGGCTGGTTCCACTGTGTTGTTGGAGATGTCTCCACTACCTCTGCCAGGGTCTGTGGTGATCAGCGGGACAAAGGAGGCAATTTCATGATTTTGCAGCTCTGCCTTCCCATCAGTAATGGCTGCCAGAACTGCTGTGATGTGTAAGCATCCCAGTCACTGCTCCTGGGCTCTGCCACAATGGGGAGGGGGAAGCAGAGCCGTTCTCTCAGGGCAGGACACTGCCTCTGCCTGTCTTATGCTCTAGGCTGTAGTGTGAGGGCGGCAGCCTGACATCTCTACCACGACTGTGCTTACTGGAGCCATGGGGGATGCCGAATTGTGTCTCTGTCCACACCTCCCCATCCCGCCTCCCCTACTCATTCCAATACACCCACCTTCAGATGGGTGGATCTCTGAGGAAGTTTGTGTGTTGAGCAGGGGATCCTTTGTTGAGTTATAGTTTTCTGACTTCTTAGAAATTTAAGGGGAGAAACAAAGAAGTCTTCTCGCTCTGCCATGATGCTGATGTCAGTAAAAATGAGCTAATTTCAGTGATGGTTCTTAAGGAATTTTTGTCCAGTCATCTAAGAAGTGTAAGTACCTCTAAAGGTCAGTGATACACTGTGTGAGGTCACCTTGCGAGATGCCCATGCTGAGGAAGAATCAGACTGAAAAGAGGAACCAAAAGTCTTCTCGGCAGTTTGGAAATTCCCACCTGTACTGCTTCCATTTAGGTCCCTGTGCTAGACACTACATTTTAACAAGGCCTCCAGGTAAGGTATGTAAAATAAAAGTGTGAGCAGGACTGGTATAGACTATGTCACTCCCCTGCTTAAAATCCTTCCATGGCTTCCCAGTACCCTCCAGATAATATGGCCTTCAAGTCCTGTGGAGTCTGGTCCCCATCCCCCCATTTCCCACCCCTTCACTTCCCTGCTTTTGGTTTCTCACTGGCTGCTCCTTCCACCTGCTCCCTAGTTCACTCTTACCACTCTCCCCTCTGGCAGGAAAAGACAGCGTTTGTTGGTCGTACTTTCAATAGAGTGATCATAGGATTAATTTTCATTTTCTTCCTAACAACCATGAATTCCATAAAGGCAAAAGCCATGCCAATTTTGCCCATAACTTGTCCCCAGCACTGAGAAAAGTCTTGTACTTAGGAGATGCTCAATATCTGTTGAATTAATAAATGATTAAACAAAAGGGTAAACACATGGGCTGGGTTCATCCTTACCTTTGTGCCTTTGTCCATGCTGCTTCCCCACGTAGAACTCTCCCATGATCACCTGTCCTCCACCTGCCCAGCTGCCCCAGCCCACCCTAGTCTGCCTTTCTCAGGTCTTAAGCTCTTATAGTCAAACCAAGCACGTCAGTGCTCTTCACTTGCTTTTGAGTTAGTTTCACTTCATTCAACTAACATATTCAAATCTCTCTGAGAGCAAGAATCCAAGGCTAAGTTTTTAAGGCATATTTGGTAAGTGCTCAGGCATCAGAAGCTCGTGGGTTTGTTTGTGACTCAGTACAGCAACAATAAAATTGGGATGTAGTTATAGAACAGCAATTTTCAACCTGTGTGCCACAATAATTTTTAACATGCACTACCTGACTATTTAGTCAGGGACACTGACCTCTTTCCTTTAGATTGTCAAATAAAAAATGACAACAGCCAACACAACAATTGCTGTCTGGTGTGAATGAATCAAAATTATACCTTTCTTTTTTCAGAGCAGCAAAAAATATAATACATTTTTTTTGGCATGCCACAGAATTTTAGTAACTAGTTTATGTGTGCCATGACATGAAAACGGTTGAAAATCACTGCTATAGAACAAGGTACTTTCCTAAATATCTTTCTTTAGCTCAAAAATCATCTTCCATTTGCTTATGACTAATTTTCTGGTACAGTTACTAAAACCTTGGTTTTAGTTTCAATGTTCTTTTTTTTGTTGCTAAAATTTTTAAATATATTTTTTATTTTATTAAATTTATTTTTGATGCTCTTTTTATACTTTCTCTTTTTTGTTGTTTCTGTCTCTACCCCACCCACATAGCCCTAGAAAGTCTGTATAAAAATCCTTCTAAATATTTTGCAACTTATTTAGAATCTCCAGAAGACTCTAGTTTGAGAGTGCTTTCCCAACTTCCCAGAAAAAAATTGTAACTTTTGGAAATGTATTATAACTGTCAAATATATACAAAATAGTCAAATAATTTGTGTACCTTAACTCCTCTTCCCTCCCATCAACCTCTCTTCCTTACATCTTTGACATTCTGGATAATGCCCACAGGGCAGACATGTTTTAACTAAGCAGCTCTTAACATAAGGATGTTTGACATCTGGTTCTTTGTAGAGTGGCAAACTGTGCTGGAGTCCAAGTCTCTATTTTGGGGAAACCAGATACTATACTGCTCAGCAGAAAGCAATCTTCTTTTCTGACTTTAAAAGTAAAGTCAGAACCATCCTATTGCCAGGATGAGCCCCACCCTTCCCAACAGTCCCTTAAATCTAGCACCTGAGCTGAAACAAAAGCCTCCAGAAGTCAAAATATTCTTTGCAAAACACACAGGAAATAGTGATGTAGTAAGTTTAACATAACTAAAAATATAATTTCGTGTTAAATATGATACACTTAATGTCAGATACCAGTGTCCACAAAGGGCATCAATACCTAAAGCATAAAAATAAATATTAAGAGAAAAATTTAACGTTAAGAAGATTATATGCCTCAAATGCTTCCTTTTCCCCTTTCAAATTGGAAAGATCATCAGTGCTCAGTTTTAGAAGCAGAACACTTTAGCTGTGTTGTCTCATAGAAATATAGTTTGGGAATTATAGCCCTATGCCAATGCACTTAGCATATCACAAAATGTAAATGAGCAACTAGTGTTCATAGAAGAGACCAAAACACTAGGCTGCACTTCTGAATCAGTTTTATGGTTTTGTTAAAATAATACTGTCCCACCCTCTTTTTTAAAGCCTGAGTTCTCGGGCTAACTTGGTCGCTGGCTTGCTGTGTGATCAGGGGCAGGTCTTTCTCATCTCTGAAACGGACAGAAATATACCAGCTGGAAGGTCTACAGAGAGCGCAGCACTGAGAATACCATCTCCTTTCTCTAGACACTGAAACAATGGACTCAGTCAAGTTGCTTACCTGAAGAGAAGTAGAAAAGACCAGTCAGCACCAGAAGCTGAAAGAGCTTGAGGTATGAGAACTTGGGTGGTGGTGTTCCCCACGTTAGTGTTTGACCCATGGCTTTTGCTACTTAGTACAGAAAATGAAAGGAAGCAATTTTGCACCAAGTGAGAACTGGGCACCTTCCAAGCACACACCAGGCTGGTGTAGAAGATAATTCAGTTGCCCCAAACACAGGGTTCAAGTATAAAACACACTGAGAAGAGGCTGATGGTGTATCTAGGTCTCCAAATTCCCAAATATAAAAGATGGTGGATTTGACAATCTGAAAAAAAAGAATATAAAAGTCACTCAAGAAAAAAGCCAGCCCACTGTGGGTTGTAAAACTAACTAGTTGCCTGCCTAAAATAAGTTGAGGATTCTAATCTTACTGATCTCCAAACCAGGTAATGATGGCAAGTTCATAGTAAAGGTTGGGTGGACTTTGTGGAAGTAATCCTGCCTTGTGCATGTTCCAAGAACCAACCACAGCTCTCCCATGGAATGGCTCTCTGCTCATTTGGGATGATTATTTGGGTTAGAAATGTAGAGAACTACAATATAATGGCCAACCCATGAAAGTTCAGATTGTTTTCAGAACATACTGGTTCACAAAACCATAAGGATTCAACAACTCAACAAAACATCATTTGCACAGAAGGCCACTACACAATCCTAAAGGGATTGATCCAACAAGATTGGATCCAAAGGGATTGATCCTTGTAAACCTATATGCACCATATATAAGAGCACCTAAATATATGAAGAAAATGTTGGTGGACATTAAGGGAGAAATCAACAGCAATATAGTCACAATAGGGAATTTTAACACCCCATTGACACCAATGGATAGATATTCCAGACCAAAAATTAAGAAGGCAACAGCAACCTTAAACAACATGCTGAATCAGGTGGATTTAATTGATTTTTACAGAACATTTCATCCCAAAGCAGTAACATATACATTCTTAAGTGCACATGGAACATTCTCAAAGACAGACCACATGTTAGGACACAAAATAAGTCTTAATAAATTCAAGAAGATCTGACCACATGGTATAAAACTAGAAATCAACTACAATAAAAAACTGAAAAACATTCAAACACATGGGTGCTAAATAACATGTTATTAAACAATGGATGGACTAACAATGAGATCAAGGAAGAAATCAAAAGTTACATGGAGACTTCTGGTCAAGGGAAGCACAGCTTGCCTCCTTGCACAACCACATCAAAATTACAACTAAACTACAGAGCAACCATCACCCAGAATTGTCAGAAATTCAGTTGAATGGAAGTCTGACAACTACAGAATTAAAGAAACCACTTTCATCCAGACTGGTAGGAGGGGCAGAGATGTGGAGACGCTGAAAAGGCTGGTACCACACCCATGTGTGGTTGATAAAAATTTGCGAGTGGTATCTCAGGGGTGAGGAGTCCCAACCCCACACCAGGCCCCCCAGCCCAGGGTTCCAGTGCCAGGAAGATAAGTCCCCATAACTTCTGGCTGCAAAAAGTAGTGGGGATTGAGTCAATGGAAGAAACTTCTGGAGTTTGAAGCAGTTCCTCTTAAAGAACATGAATACACACTTATTCAGACTCAGTCCCTCTGAGCTCCAGCACCAGGGTAGCAGCTTGAAAGGCACCAGTGGCATAAAGAGAAGAACTGAAGTATCTGGCATCAAGGCAAGAGCTGGGGCACAGCTTTCTACCAGACAGAAAGGCAAACAGAGGCTACTATTCCTTTTCTGAACTCTTCCCCCACAGAGCCACAGAGCTGGCATGTGGGTGCCATATCTGAGACTCCATCAACCTGGCTAACACTGTTTGTCCCACCCTGGAGACCCCCTGAGGCTTTGCCCTACCAAAGCCGTTAAGAGAGGCTGTTCCATATGAACGGCTGGTCATGGCTCATGCTTAACAATTTCCCAAATTCTCTCAAACAAGCAAAGCAGGACCTAGTGAGCCCCAAGCCCCCATACTTCTTGCTAAGTGGCCCCAGGCCTGGCACTAGTAGTATCCAGCCTAGGTCCACAGCTTGCCTTCACCTGGGAATCTCCAAGTCCAGCACAAGCAGCAGCTGTCTGAAGATTGCTTTGTAGTTCATTCAGGGTGGCCCTGTGCAGAACAAATATCGGGGCTGACTTTGGCCTGTACCACTCAGGAAATCCCAGAGCCTGCATACACTGTGGTCAGCTACAGACTACATTGGAGCACCACTACTCTGCCCCTGCACAGCTGACTCTCCATGGAGGGCAGAGGTTGGTGGTCAGTGGTTACAGGCAGTCCTTGCAGCTGACAGGGCTGGGTAAATCCCTCCCATTGACCAGATAACAGCAATCAAGACTCAACTACAAGAGGAGGGTGTATTTAGTTCACATGGAGGGTGTACCTCGAGCTCCCTGCTTGAGTGATAGGGAGGCTGTACCACTGGCCCCTACAGGACACCTACTACATTAGGTTACATTACCAAGACAGGGAGTCATAGCAGCTATATATAACACATAGACACAAACACAGGGAGGCTGCTAAAATGAGGAGACAAAGAAACATGGCCCAAATGAAAGAACAGGTTAAAACTCCATTAAAAGAACTAAACAAAATGGATATAAGTAATCTATCACATGCAGTTTTTGAAACACTGGTTATAAGGACATTCAAGTAATTTAGTGAAGACCTCAGCAGCATAAAAAAGATCAAGTCAGAAACAAAGGATACACTAATTGAAATAAAGAACAAATTACTGGGAAACAACTGTAGAGTGGATGAAGCTGGAATCGAGAATCGAATCAATGATTTGGAACATAAGAAAACAAAAAACAACCAACCAGAACAACAAGTAGAAAAAAGAATCCAAAAAACTGAGGAGAGCGTAAGCAGCCAATGGGACTTCTCCAAGCATTCCAACATTCACATGATAAGGGTGCCAGGAGAAGAGAAAGAGCAAGAAATTGGAAATCTATTTGAAAAAATAATCAAAGAAACTTCCCTAATTTGGTGAAGGAAATAGACATGCAAGTCCAGGAAGCACAGAAAGTCCCAATTATGATGGATGCAAAGAGGCCCACGAAAGATACATCATAATTAAAATGCCAAAGTTTAAAAAGATAAAGAGAGCATCTTAAATGCAGCAAGAAAAAAGAAGTTAGGTACCTACAAGGGAGTTCCCACAAGACTATCAGCTGATTTCTCAAAAGAAACTTTGCAGGCTAGGAGGGATTGACAAGAAATATTCAAAGTCATGAAAATCAGGGACCTACAGCCAAGACTGCTCTACACAGCAAAGATATCATTTAGAATTGAAGGGCAGATAAAGAGCTTCCCCGACAAGGAAAATCCAAAGGAGTTCATCATCACCAAACCATTATTATTTGAAATGTTAAAGGGACTTAGTTAAGAAAAAGAAGATCAAAACTATGAACAATAAAATGGCAATAAAGACATATCCATCAGCAATTGAATTTGAAAACCAAACTAGTTCGCTGCCCTGCTGTCTGGTGCCGCGGACTCACAACCAAGTAGGCCCAGTTGTCGCGTGCACCATGTCTGGTTCCTCAAGTGTCACCGCTATGAAGAAAGTGGTTCAATAGCTCCGGCTGGAGGCCGGGCTCAACCGCGTGAAGGTTTCCCAGGCAGCTGCAGATTTGAAACAATTCTGTCTGCAGAATGCCCAACATGACCCCCTGCTAACTGGAGTATCTTCAAGTACCAATCCCTTCAGACCCCAGAAAGTTTGTTCCTTCTTGTAATGAAATGAATCTTTGAAGGTATTCTAAACCACTTTTCATGAACCAGTGAATATTCAAAGAGAGCTAAATTTGAAGCCTGTACAAAAAGCTTATTATCCCTGTAACACGTGCCACACTATACAAACTTCTGCTTTTGTCAGTCCTTAACATCTACCTCTCTGAATTTTCATGAATTTCTACTTCACAAGGATGATTATTTTATATACACTGGCAGCGGCATACAAATAAATACTTAGTATTAAAAAAAAAAAAGAAAACCAAACTAAGCAAACAAGAACAGAGACATAAACATGGATATGGAGGGCATTTGGATGGATGTTGGATGGGAGGGGGCTTGGGGGAATGGGTGAAGAGGTAAAGGGATTAAGAAGTAGAAATAGGCAGTTACAGGATACCCGTGGGGATGTAAAGTACAGTACAGGAAATGGAGTAGCTGAAGAACTTATACACATGGCCCATGGACATGAACTCAAGTGTGGGGATTGTCTGAGGGTAGTTCTGGGTGGAGGGGGGCCCAGAGAGAATAATTGGGACAAGTATAATAGCATAATAAATAAAATATAATTTAAAGGTGACAAAAGGAATCATATGCTAATGAATCATTTTTATTGCAAAAATTAAATTTTATGAAATCAGAAAAATAAAGTTATGTGGAAACAAATGAAAATGAATGCAAAAGAACTCAGCTTCCATGGGACACAGTGACAGCAGTCACGAGAGGAAAGTTCATAGCATCGCAGGCCTAACTAAAGAAGCAAGACAGAGAGACCAAAAAGAAAAAGAAATCCAGAAGATCAATAAAACCAAGAGCTGGTTCTTTGAAAAGATAAAAAAGTTTGACAAACCTTTAACCAGAGTCATAAGGAAAAAGAGAGGACCCAAATAAATTAATTTAGAAACAAAAGAGAAGTAACGGCTGACACTCAAAGGATTATAAAAAAATACTATGAACAACTATATGCCAACAAACTGGACAACCTGGGAGAAATGGACAAATTCCTAGAAACATACCATCTTCCACAACTGAATCAAGAAGAATCAAAAAACTTGAACGGACTGATTACAACTAATGAAATTGAAGCAGTAATCAAAAAATTCCCAACACGCGAAAGTCCTAGACCTGATGACTTCATAGGCAAATTTATGTCAAATATCCAAAGAACTAACACCTATCTTTCTCAAACTATTCCAGAAAATCCAAGAAGAGGGAAAACTCCCACGCTCCTTTTACAAAGCCAGATTTATCCTAATTCCAAAGCCAAATGAAGACACTGCAAAGAGAGAAAATTACAGGCCGATATCCCTGATGAACATAGATGCTAAAATCCTCAACAAAATATAAGCAAACTGGATCCAACAATACATTAAACAGATCACACACTATGATCAAGTGGGAGTAATTCTGGGGATGTAAGGTTGGTACAATATTTGGAAATCAATAAATGTGATACACCGCATAAACAAAATGAAGTACAAAAATCACATGATCCTGTCAATAGATGCAGAAAAAAAAGCATTTGATAAAATCCAGCACCCATTTGTTATAAAAACCCTCAGCAAAGTGGGAAAAGAGGGCTCATACTTCAACATAATAAAGGCCATATATGACTAACCCACAGCCAACACCACACTCAATGGGCAAAAACTGAAAGCGTTTCCCTTAAGATTTGGAACGAGACAGAGATGCCCAATGCTTTCACCTCTCTTATTCGACATAGTGCTGGAAACTACTTCTTTCTTAACATGTTATAGAAAAACAAGTGCCTCAGTTCTTAAATGCCTCTTCACAAAGAATGACTAAACAGAAAAATCTATCAGTAAGAGGAGAAGTAAAAAAGACATACCAAGCTATCCCATATGAAGCTAATGATAAATGTATACTTACTAAAGAACGATTTCTTCTTCTCTTGTGTTACAAATCAAAGTAGAGATGTTCAAATTGTTCAGTTTTCTAGAGACGTCACGTCTCCAATTCAACTGCCTTGTACTTGATGATTTCTCATCAGAGTGTGGTAGCTTTGAGGAAGTTCTCCCAGCTAAGTCAGCTTCTTTAAGAGGGTGTGGCTGGGGCAAACCCCACAATGCCTAGGAGAGAGCAGCAGACAGTCTGAGGAGAGGGAAGAAAGTAGTTGGAGGGGTGGGCTGCTCCACTGACTGGCAGTAGGTTCTCTGTGAGCTTTATGGGATGCCTGTTCTGTGCTGGTCCCGAGTTTTGCTTTAGCACTCAGAGTTATCCCTCTCTAGTCACTGTCATGCCACTACAGGAGTGGGCCACCCACCTCACATGTAGTGGACACTTTTTGGAGAGTGCTCAGCTCACAAGGCTACTCCTAATTGCAGGTCCACCTCTCCAGCCCGCAATCATCACAGAGTGGGCTCCTGGCAGCCATGTTGGACAGTGTATCCTTAACCATGGTTGAGCACCCGCAGGGGAGCACAATGACAGAGCCAAGGAGTGGGGTGAGGACAATTTAGTCCCCTCCACCCCATTTTCAAACAGCTTGCTACTGCTATGCCTTCTCTGTAGAATTCTGGAGCATTCTGTGGGTAAATAGCTGACCCATGCTTGTCCAGCCGACCTGCTTTGCTCATGCAGAATCTGGCAGCACCTTGCCTGGGCCTGCACCTTTCTGTTGGCTGTTCGCTGGGGCAAGGGCGGGCAGCCTCTCTATTGCCTGGGCATGGGCTACTCTTGGGAGTTCTGCACTCAAGCCTGTGCAGTCTGGAAACATGCAGGGAGCTAATGCTTGGGGGGCTACTCTTGACCAAATGGGGCTGGAAGCTAATGGATAACTGCTTTCCCCTTTGGTTGCCCAAATGGAGACCTCAAAGAGACATGTTCAAAACTCACTGAACAACACACCAAATGGGTGCATTTCATTATATTTAAATTGTATCTCAATGAAGAAAAAAGAACAAAACTCTCTGACCAAGTCGGGGTCATTACAGCCAGAAAGAATAGGCATAGCAAATCAAATTTTTGGATAGGTATATAGAATATTAATGATAATGGAAAAAATATTATGGAATAAGCATTGCTGAGTCACTTAAAACTCATCTCAAGGCTGAGCCATAACCATCCTGGAACAACTGTTACATGGGCCTATATGGACTTGACCTCTTTGGAATTTTGTCCTCCCTTATTTCCATACTGGAACTAATCAACCTCTGTTCACATGCCAGAAATCCTTCATTTCCACGGAAAACTACCTTTTTGTGGTTTTAGCCTTCATAAACCCTGACTTTCTTTGATTGCTATCGAGGACAGTTTGGGTGGCTCCTTGGGTGTTTCTCTGCTTTTGCTCATATAAACGCTTTTTGTTCTTTATTGTAGCCCAAACCTTTTGGTGAACACACATATGTTGATTCTAATTCTCTTTTAAATGACACTATTAATTTATTCAGACAAAAGTACTCTTACTTTTTCCCTGCTTTCATTTACTATCAGGATGAAAAAAATAATATTTAGCTGCCAAAGAAATGACAAGAGTTAAAATCTTAACAACCACACTAAGAAGTGCTATTATTGTCCCCTTTTATAGATGAGGGGCCCAGAAAGGTGAAAAAGGCCGAGTATTTGGCTACATAGCTAGGCGTGAAGAAAAGACCGAGGCACGTCCTTGGAGCCCACGTGAGTCACTGATAGACGGAGCCGCGTTCCCGGAGTCGCTTCTCAGCGCCCTCCCGAGCGCGAGTGGCGACGATGCAGGCCCCGTCGCCCCCGCTCGGGCACAGAGGGCCGCTGCAGTGCTAGAAAGCTGCTTTCGAAACCCCCTGTCCCACGGAAGCCGAAGTTGGCCGCGCGGAAGGCACAGGGTACTCCTTCACGGGCCGTAGAAACTGGGAGCGGTCCCCCAGCCTGGCGACGCAGCTCCGCCCCTGTCGCGCAGAGCTGGGCTCCCGCGGCTCCGCCCCGTGCCTGCAGCTGCCGGAGGAGACTAGGCCTCTGTCCGCACCCTGAACCGCCCGCCCCTGGCCCGCCCTTGTCCCACGCGCTCCACTCCCTCGGCCACCAGGTATTCCACCGGCCACCAGGTACTCCACTGGCTGTCCTCTCCCCTCTCCCCTGCCGGCCCTCTCCCGCGCCCTCTTTTCTCGGCAGTGACCAGGTCCTGCCAGCTCCCTTTCCCCTCCTTCGCCCTTCCTCGCCTTGGTCCCGGGTGCGCGTTCTCCCCACGTCCCCAGGGATCAGGTACACCCCAGCACAGCGGCTCCTGTGCTCTCTCCTCCCTCGCAGTGGCCGGGTGCCCCCACCCACTCCCGTCTCGCCTGGGCGCGGCCCCCGCGCCCCTCCATAGAGAAGCAGAAGTCTGCCGGGAAGCAGCTGACCAACCTTAGTTTTGAATTTATAGTTCGGGGAGGAAATGTAAAGTGTAAAAATTCAGAGAAATTTAAGGTATAATTGCATTCTAAAAGCGGGACGCTAGAGCACTATGTGTGAAAGTTAAAAGGGTTTTCCAGCGGAAAGAGATGGTCATTGTCCCCCAGCCCCACTTACAACTCAAAAACCACATGCTCGGTGGAGCCACAAGGAATTACAGAAAGGAAACTGAAGACATTGGGAGAGAAGGTGCAGAGGGACTAGAAATTGGTCCTCTGAAGCTCTTAGGACAGGACTTCATCCCCCTTCCTCCCCGACTCTCCAATTAAAAGTTAGGAATATCGAGGTCCAGGGTGGATGGTTTGTCTACAATCACACAACTGATTCTTGACAGAGTCAGGTCAAGTAGCCCAGAACTCCAGTTCCTAGGCGTCATCTCTAAGTAATAAAGCATGTAAATACTGGTCCACAAATACCCTTTGTGAGCTAAGAAATTCAGCATGATCAGTATTGGCATGCTCAGTCTTCATTTGCTCTTCTCCAGGTACTGGCCGGCCTGCATTCCCAGACCAGCAGAAGAGCAGCTGGGGAAGGACTCCCGAAACCCCAGGACTTGAACTCCAAAGGCTGTGTCATTAGATTTTTGGCAAGTGGGAGGGAGGATTGGCATCTTGGAGGTGGAAAGAGCTTGAGTTGAGGGGGGAATGTGCTAGTCTACGAGCGGTAAAAGGTGTTTAGCTGGCCTATGCAAGTGGAGGGGATGGGTCCAGTGGGAGCAGACAGGAGGGCTTTGAACTTGAGTACTACAGACAGTAGGGTCGGGAAGAATTGGAAAAGCACCTGCAGGAAAACCAGCACTTTACCAGGATTAGATTCATGGAGGTCATATTAGCTGAGATCCTAGGACTCTAGAAGTTAATCATTTAGAAGAAAAACAAAATTTAAATATTGCTGTTGAAAGGAAGGTTGTGAGGACAAAGTATTCTGGTTCATAAACAGAAAAGTCTTTTCCCTGGTTGTGTATGAATAATAAAAATAGTGCTTCACAAAAATTTATGTATTTACTCCTCATGACAAACCCAGGAGACTGTTACTACAAGGACATTTTTATCACCATTTTAGAGATGTAGAGGCTGAGGCACAAAGAGGTTGCCCCAGTGAGTAGGTTTATGTTGAGGGGAGTGGCCTAAAATCAGAAGAATCTGGTGTTAGTGCCTCCGCATGCTGATTGTGTGAACTTACCCTCTCTGAGCCCCAATTTTCTTATCTGTGAAGTGCACACTGTAACCCCTGCCTAGTAATGAGACAGAAGGTGCAGGTGCCGTGTGAACTGTGCTTTGTAATGGAAAGTACTACTTAAGTGAAGGAGGGATGCACTTTCAAGGCCAAATCCCAACTAAAAAGAAAACGATAAGCTTGGTTTGATTTCCAGAATGTAATGGGCTTTGGAGTCAGATGGACTCTTAACTATGCCACTTAGCTCTGCGACCTAAGATAAGTCACTTAGCATTTCTGAAACTGAATTATCTCTGTAACCCTCATTTCACTTATTTGTAAAATGGGCCTAATAATACATTCCTTGTAGAGCAGTTGTGAGAATTCAATGAGGTGCACTTGATACAGTGCCTACAAGTAGTGAGTGCTCAATAAAATGTAGATAGGGCTATTTTTTTTTCCTGATTCTTCTTTCTCCTTATCCTCTGTGTGTCTTAATTTCCCCCCAAGAGACAGCCTTACCATGTGTGCGGGACTAATCGAGAGGTACGTGGCTGCCATGGTGCTGAGTGCAACTGGAGATGCTTTGGGGTACTTCAATGGGAAGTGGGAGTTCCTCCGCAACGGGGAGAAGATTCACCAGGAGCTGGCCCAGCTTGGTGGCTTGGATGCCATAGATGTGGAGAGGTGGAGAGTCAGCGATGACACAGTGATGCACCTGGCCACGGCAGAAGCTCTCGTGGAAGCTGGAAAAGTCTCAGACTTGGATCAACTGTATTCCCTCCTTGCTAAGCATTACCAGGATTGCATGGAAGACATGGATGGCCGGGCACCAGGTGAGGGCAACCAGTGGAGGTCCTGCACAAGTAGAAAATAAAACAGGGTTGATCGGTCGGTGCCTTGGTTGGAGCATCATCCCATAAGCAAAGGGTTGTGGGTTTGATTCCTGGTTAGTGCACATACCTAGGTTCTGGGGTCAGTCCCTGAGCCAGGTGCACACAGTCCCCATTCCTAAGCATGTATGGCACAGGCACATACAAGAGTTAAACAACTGATGTTTCTCTCTCTTCTTTTCTCCCTCCCCCACTTTCTCTAAAAGTCAATGAAAACATGTCCTTGGGTGAAGATTAAAAAAAATTGTGATTGAGATTTACATACCAAGGAGACAGTACTTTTTATAATTTTGATAAAAACAGAAACAACCTAAATGTCCCAAAATTTATATAATTATGGTGATATATTCAGAGCCAGTTAAAATTATATAGATAAATATTTCCTGATATTGAAAGATGTTACATATTGAATGAAAGATAAGTAGGTTATAAAACAGGATGTATCTTATGAACTCACTATCATTAAAAGATATGTGTATATCTGTTGGGACAAGTCTGGAAAAATATACACAAGGATGTTCATAATTATAGCTGGGTAAAGGGAGTATTTATAGTTTCTTATTTTCTTTTTGCTTATTTGTATTTTCTGAGTTTTCTGTAATGAACTAGTTTAAAGAAGATATTTTTTCATTTGATTTCCAGAATGTAATGGGCTTTTGGAGTAATGGGCTTTTCATTCAAAAATGAAAAGTGGAAAGTGTCCCGTAGAGACTTCATTTCTGTTTCCAGGTCTGCTCACAGTGGTTCTTGCCAACTTTGGGAAATAGTTACAGCCACTTGGACCACCAGGTGATTTGAATCACCTCTTCCCTAGCCCGTCTCACCTTCCTCTCCTCCTCTGGAAGCTTGAGCTGCTAGAACAAAATGCTACAGATTGGTGGCTTAACGAACATTTATTTTCTCACTGTCTAGGGGGCTAGAAGTCTGAGATCAAGATGTTGGCAGGTTTGGTTTCTCCTGAGGCCTTTCTCTTTGACTTGCCAACGACCTTCTTATATCTGTGTCCCCTCACAGTGCACATCCCTGGTGTCTCTATGCATCCAAGTTTCTTTTTTTAAGGATACCCCTCAGATTGCTTTAGGACCCACTCTAACGTTCTCATTTTAACTTCATCACCTCTTTAAAGGCCCAATCTCTAAATACAGTCACATTCTGTAATACTAGGAGTTAGAGCTTTAGCATATGAATTTTAGGGGACATAACTCAGCTTATGAGTGATGAAATGCACCTCCTGATGAAAATCACCCCTCTCCAGACATCCAGGGTCTCTGGTGACCCCAAGGATGGGCTGTAGAAGCTGGTCTTTCCATTCTTTCTCCACATATCTCATCAGTTTAACAAGTGGAAAGTTTTCTTTGTTCACTTATGCCTTCTATGACCTTGTTGTGAGTAAACTGACCGTAAGAGAACAATAATACCATACCCCATAGTATGTTACTGCCCCTCCTTGGTTCAGGTGTGCATTCACAGTTCCTAGTGGGATAGGCTGATGGGGGAAGCCTGATTACGCCACTGCCACATGGGGGATGAACCGAGGGCATGTTGTGGCTTTGAACCCATTGCTCCGTCTCTGAGCCCAGTGCTCTTCACTCCAGAACAGTGTCCCCTTTCTGCTACTTGGGAATTCCAGTTGTCAGGTTCTTATTGGGTTATTTAATGGCTTGGGCTTCAAGCTTGATGGTTTTGATGGGGCCACTAAGGAGCTGGTTACATGATTTTGAGAAGGTTCGTAGGCTCTGAGCCTTCGCATATTCGTTTATTGTAATGTCTCAGTAATAACTCTTATCATGCTAAGAGTTATATATAAAGTAAGGCACAGTATTGGCTTGGGGTTTGGAGTTTGAGGGCATTTGTCATCATATTTTTTTTGGCTTTCCCTTTCCATCAAAAATACTTGGAAACAGAGCTTGGTTCTTCCCTCCTGCGGCAGCCTCTGCTTCGGTCACACTGACCCTATGCCCGACCCGGCTCTTCCCCAGGCGGTGCTTCGGTGCAGAATGCCATGCTGCTGAAGCCAGACGAAGCCAATGGATGGAGGATTCCCTTTAACAATCATGAGGGAGGCTGCGGGGCTGCCATGCGAGCCATGTGCATTGGCCTTAGGTTCCCTCGCCTCAGCCAGTTGGACACACTGATCCAGGTGAGCATCGAGAGTGGCCGAATGACCCACCATCACCCCACTGGCTACCTGGGTGCCCTTGTGTCTGCTCTTTTTACAGCCTATGCTGTGAATGGCAAGCCCCCCCAGCAATGGGGAAAAGGACTGATGGAGGTGCTACCAGAAGCTAAAAAGTACATTGTCCAATCAGGCTACTTTGTGGAACAGAATCTTCAGCACTGGTAAGTTTGTAGGTGCATACTCCTGCCAGAAAATGGTTGTGTCTGGGTGCTTGACTGCGTAAGCCTAGAATTCCTAGATCACAGCAACCGTCATGGTTCTCACCATCCAGTTTTGTCATTCATGGCATCCAGCCCCTTCCTGTCCGCCTGCTCAGCATTTCAAGTTCAACTCTGGCAGTGGTTGCCACCAGGCAGCCGAGTGAAGACCTCAGAGTAGTGCAGCTCTGGTCGTGCTTCCTTCATGTATAGGGATCCTGCTCTGTATTCCAACTTTCTGTAGTTTTGTGGCTGTCCTTTACTGAAATGAACTTCCCCATTTATCTTCTGGAACTTGTTTTTCAATGCTGTCTTGATACACAATATTTTGAAATACTTGCCTTGAATGGCCGAGAAATGGGTTTTTTACTAGCTAATTAGTAAGTGGTAAAACCACATCTTCCCCGTTTTCTGAATGTAGTGCACATTGCCTTTCTTGGAATAAAAAGGTCCAGAGGCTTTCTGCTGAAATCACACATGGTCCTGATATTCCAAAGTTCTCTTAAAAACAAACAAACAAACAAACCTGTATAAAGGGAAGATGTGTTAATTGTTGTGTAATTATTTCACAATGTATATGTATATCAAATCATTATGTTGTACACTTTAAATATATACAGCTTTTATTAAGAAAATAAAGCGTAGCCCTTGCTGGTGTGGTTCACTGGATTGAGTGCCAGCCTGAGAGCCAAAGGGTTGCCAGTTCAATTCCTGGTCAGGGCACATGCCTGGGTTGCAGGCCAGGTCCCTAGTCAGGGGCACGCAAGAGGCAACCATACCTTGACATTTCTCTCTCTCTTTCTCCCTCCCTTCGTCTCTCTAAAATTAAATAAATAAAATCTTTAAAAGAAACAAAAAGAAAATATAGCCCTGGCTGGTGTAGCTCAGTGGATTCAGAGCTGGCCTGAGAACTGAAATGTTGCCTGTTCGATTCCCTGTCAGAGCACATGCCTGGCTTGTGGGCCGGGTCCTGGTTGGGGGTGTATGAGAGGCAACGAACCAATCACTGTTTCTCTCTCACAGCAGTGTTTCTTTCCCTCTCTTTATCCCTCCCTTCCCCTCTCTAAAAACAAATTAAATGACAAAAAGGCATCATTAAAATCAATTGTTATATATATATATATATATATATATATATATATAATGAACAGACTAAATAAATAAAGTTTCTCCCTTGAAAGGTGACATGTAACATTATTCTCAACTCAGGAAAAACAAACTTTTACTTTTCACCTTTAACCTGCAATATATCTTTTTAATTTAGCAACAGGTATCAGTGCCTTGTTTATATCTACCCTTAGCAAAAACTTATTGAATGGCTGCTATTTAGAGCTCACTTTGATTTTTATATCATTTTTGAATTAATACAAGAAGTTGAAGTCATCTTGAAAATTTCCCTGTTCACACATCCATCTGGTACCTTTCCTTATGGTTATCAACTTTATTTTTTCAGTTGTTTGTTGTTTGTGTTTTTGTTGTTTTTTTTTTCTGTCCTACAGGTCCTATTTCCAAGACCAATGGGAAAAGTACCTAAAACTTAGAGGGATTTTGGATGGCAAATCAGCCCCCACCTTCCCCAAGCCCTATGATGTGAAGGAAAGGGACCAGTTCTACACCTCGGTGAGCTATTCTGGCTGGGGTGGCAGCAGTGGACACGACGCCCCCATGATTGCCTACGATGCCATCCTGGCCGCAGGAGACTCTTGGAAGGAACTTGCCCACCGAGCCTTTTTCCATGGGGGAGACAGTGATTCTACGGCTGCCATTGCAGGCTGCTGGTGGGGAGTGATGTATGGTTTTAAAGGAGTCAGTCCCTCCAACTATGAGAAACTAGAATACAGAAAGCGGCTGGTAGAAATAGCCAGGGCTTTACATTCTCTTGGGTCAAAGGAAGATACTGTAATTGCCCTTTAGGGAAATATGATGTTCATTTCTGGTGGTTTTTTCCCTTTATAGTCCCTTTTCTGCTCAGTTTCTTTTTACTTTTTCTAAAATCGAGTCATAACCTTGTACTTAGGAAATTTTGAGATAAGTCCCTTTGGCACCGGAAACTCAGTCTTCTCAGGCTCCTTCTGTTCTTCCTAATTCTATCCATTTTCCTATCATGAAGAGTCTTTGCCTCAGTTGATGGGGTTGGCATCTCCCAAGCTAGAAATCTCATAAAGCCTTTTTTGAACCTTTATTTACATCAGCTAATCTTTCACTAATTTTTTTTTTCTGTTGTGTCAGGTTGGGTTCCCCCACAAGCGGACTCAGACAAAGATTTGAGTACAAGTAGTTTATTTGAGAGGCGATTCCAGGGAGCACTGGTAGGACCATGGGGATGTGAGACAGGGAAGGCAGGGGAGACAGCGTGGGCAGGTTACCGCTGTCAGCAAGTGAGACTCAGTCCATTTGGCTTCGCTTTGTAAGGCATTCCTCACAGTGGTCCCACCTGAGGTACAAGCAGATCTGGGTTTGCTTTTTTATCCACTGACTTCCATCTGACATTGGAGGCCCTCACTGCTAAGTTCCTGGTGCTTCTTAGCCTGCCTCTTGTGCAAGCCAAACATTAATGTCTCAGGTAAAGACTCAGATGTTTGCAACAGCAAGCTGTAAGATACAGGGGAACAGCGAGCATTGTATGTAGGGTCCCAACAGAATCTGCTAGATGGTTCTATCTCCTAAATATCCTTTAAATTTATCACCTCTTTTACCTTCTTGCACCAAGTATTTTTCACTTGGGTTTCTGAAATCCAGGCCATTCAAGTCTGGGGAGATGATGCTCCTAGCAGTTGTTTGAACTTTCCTGGGCATGGCACTTAGCGTGTTATTAGTTTTTTGTTGCCTATTTACTTGTATTTATTCTCTAGACAGAACCTAACACACAGAAATATGTAATCAGTATATATCAAATGAATGTTGTTAATTAGCCTCCTATCTCCAGTCTTGCCTTCTTCATTACCCTGCAGAGTTATCTTTACTAATAACAAATCGATTATGCTGAACTTCTAAACATGTTCAATGACTACATAAGCCCCTCTTTTAATTTCTTGATGCTCTTTCCTCTCTTTTTTTACTTTGTAAGTTCATACTGATCCTTCAAGCCTCAGCTCAGGTACTCCTAGGTAAAAACTGCTCTGATTACTCAGGCACATGGTGGCTTTCTCCTCGCTGCACCCACAGCCTTCTGTCCCTAGCTTCACCACACTGATCCTTTCATGTGGCAATTGTCTTCTGGGTCAACTTCAGGGCTCCCTATGAGAGATCGTGTCTTACTCTCTTTGTGACCTCTCTGCCTGGCCCCTGAGAGACATTTAACAAATGCATAGTCTGAAAGTTCAGGATTTGTTGATGTGAATGCATTCTACATGCATTTCTACCTCTGTTTCCTGTGCCTTCTGCTTCATGATTGCCAGGAGTGACCTGGCCAAGATACGCTGAGAGAGACTGAAAGTTTGATGCTTTAACCATGTCTGTGTGCTGACGCAAATGAGACAAGGCTCTCAGCTCTGTATTTGAAGCAGGACTCCGGCAAAGGCATTGGATTTCTCATTCTTTTATACATAAAGGGAGAGGGAAATCCTGAAGCTCTTTTTCTGGCTCAAAAAACTGTCACACATATTTATGTATTTCAGAAAAAAAGTGTGTTTTAAGTATTACAAGTAGGACAGTGGATGCTTCAGCAGGGCAACCAATCAGAATTGTAGACTTTTAGGAATGGTGGGTTACAATTCACAGGACATAGTAATAATCTTTTAAAATTCAGGTGTCTTAAAGGACTCTTTTGTATAAATATTTTGAGGACAGTGTTAGAATAATAGAAAACAGTATATACATTTTTACACAAGATTCCTGAGGAGACAAGTAAGTTGGAGAATCTCAGGTCTACTTTCAATTTCCCACCTGATAAAAACTGACTTTATAATGCTGAATAGCGTGTTTATCTGTGGTTGTAGAACAGAAACCATTTTCTTGAGCATGTCGCTTGTTGAGATGGTTGGGTGGTGGTGCTTTGATGTGGTCTGAAGCTGTCCCCTGGGTGTGCTGGCTCTATGTCCTTCCAGGAGGCGCAGGCCAAGGTCAGCCGCTGCCTGAGCTCTGCCTGGGGCCTCCCAGCATGAGCTACAAAACAGTCTGCTGATGGCGCTACTTGTGCTGGGCCTGGAGGTGGCCAGGCTAGGTCAGGCTGTGCACCAAGGCCAGCTACCGCTGGTGCCTGGGGCTACTTAGAGTTATGGGGCGTGCTGAGGCCACATGCTGCTTGTTTGAGAGATTATAGGAAAGTCTGATGCTTGAGCCAAGACAGACAATTTGCATGAAAAAGCCACTAGAAACGTCATAGTGGGTGGCGTGGGGCCTCAGGGAATCACCAGTTCAGGGAACAGTGTGAGCCTGGTTGATGGAGACTTAGACATGGCGCCTGCCTACTACCTCTGTGGAGAAGGGGCTCAGCAAAGGAACTGTGGACAAAAAGGGGCCACATGCTAAACCTGAAAAGCTCAGGGGAGGCCTAAGTAGCTGTCTTTCAAACTCAGGGACCTAAGGTAACCACATAGGACGGTCTGAAATTAAAAACTTTCTAACTGAAAGCAAGGCATGGCAGGCAGTCATATCCCAGGCTAGAATTTTCCATGATAAAAAGTGAATCTTTACCTTAATTGAGCCTGTCTCTTGTCTTTTGTGTCTATGATAACAAACCTTTGGAACATCAAGGTAACTTCCCTTTTCCAAAACCCCTCAGGCACAACCACCCACCAGAGCAGAGACCACAAATCCCTTCATTGTTTTGGTGTTAATTGTTGACCAGTTAACTATCTTGTATCCACCTATGTAAAAGAAGCCTGTGTCTCTCATTTTACTTTTTATCCAATTCCAGAGGTCCCCCTTGGCTTTCTCCTGCCTCCCAAATCTATCACCAGTGGATTTCATGTAAACCTCTTACCCATCCTCTTTTGATTGAAATGTATAAGATAAGGTGCAAAACTGCCATTTTTCAGAGCATTTTCTCAACTCATTGAGGTTTTGCTTCCTAGCAATTGTTGTTGTCAGTTTGGCTCAAATAAACTCACAAAAATTCGTACAAGTTTGGACTTTCTTATGTTGACACCACCTTCCCTGCCCTACAGGAGGGAAAGGAAACCTCCCCACAGAACCATGACTCATGAATTTTCCTGCAAATCCCAGGTTTTCAGCTGGCGGAGGTGGGGAAGGGAGGTCTAATCACAGAGCAGTTCTGCTACCTCCTTGTAAGTCCTACAGGGATTCGGCTTTCCAAATCCTTCAGTCTTTTCAGAACATGGTGAGGAATGGGGGCAGGAGGGTGAGGGACTTAGTTTTTGTTGTTTTATGGTGTTAGATTTTAGCTACAATTGGAGACAACAGAGAAAGACTCTTTAGATATCCTATTATGTTTGCTTTGCAGATTCTCACTTTCATCACAGACATACTTCAAAAAGAGTTTAGACTTTCAGACTCCATTTTCTCAAACCTCAAAACTTCTTCCCCAAACTCAACTAGTGCCCTTGCTTCCTATTTCTCTGAGGAAAAAAAAGAAGCAGTCAGAAGAGAGCAATGGCGCACTCCCATCAGTACCTCTGCCCATCCACCTGCACCTGGGCTGGCGGTCTCTGGCTTTTTTCCTGACTGTGAATGCTAGTGTGTGGTGCCTGAGTGTGTGGGGGAAGGGAAAGGATGGAAAGGGGACAGGAGGTAGACAAGGTAGACAAGACAAGAACAAACATGGGAACGAGGTAATAAATTATAAGCACAATGTTACAGAAATCAATAAAAATAACCTGAAACAGTATGAATTTGTCATGCACATCAAGTTAATATAAATACACTGAAAAACAGAATAGGTCATGTGTTTTTGACCTGCTATGTGATGATGCTGCATTTGCTTTCTTTGTTACTTAAGATTTCTAGATGTTGTCCAGAAGTCTCAGCAGTACATACCTTTTTAAGATACGCAAAATTAACTTTGGCCTCATCCACCCTTACCCAATCTTCTTCCACCACCACATTTGCCATTTATTCTTCTATCTCTGTCTCTCCAGCGCAAGTAAATGTGCGTTTTTTTCTTTTAACAGCCAGAGAGCTCCTGGGAGTGTGGGGGAAGGAATGGAGACGCTGCTCATTTCACAGTCAGTCCGGCCTACGGGTTAACTCCTTGAGGAGCGGCTGCTGGGGTCTGGTTGAAGATCCAGGGGTTATCCAGAGAGGGCATGGGAGACAACCTTGCCATCAATTTTTTCATCTTTGGGGTTTGGTGTTTGGGAAAGTGACATTCAGGAAGTAGGTGAGACTCTTTCCATTTGGAGAAGGAAAAAGAAGAGGGGGAAGGAAGAGTTGCTGTGTGTCCAGCACTTCACCATAGCCCATTAACAGAAAAAGAAATTAGGCTTAGAGATGTCGCCAGTTGTCCAAAGTCACTTGGCCAGGATGAGGTGGAGCTGGGATTTAAACCCAGGATGGTGTATCACCTAAGCCTTTTTTTCTTTGCATACCCTCTACTACGCTCTAATTACCTATAGTTAGAAATTTTTTCCTTAGACAAAGCCAAAATAAAACCCAGGAGTGAGATGGTGATAGCAACAGCCTGTGCCCCCTCTTCGCCTTCCCACAGCTATGAGGTAGGGTCAAGAGGAAAGCTAGTTGTGGATCTGAGATCCATGTTTGGGACAAGTGGGGGCAGGGGGCAGAGCTGAGACCAGGTAGAACTGAAATGGACAGAGTATCTTCATTCTCCTTTCGTTTTCTCAAAGAGCTTCCTCTCCCTCTGCCACCAAGAGGACCCCATCCAATGCCTGGGTCATGATGTAGACTTCTCCCCCTACTCTGGCTTGATTACACTTGCCTCACTTAAGGTTCCTACTGAAACCGGAAAAGCTGGTGTTCGTGCTGCCTGTCAATAACCAGAACCAATTAGCAGAGACAGGGATTGAATCTTTATGGGTGCTTTATTCAGATGGCCAGTGATCTGTGAAGATGGTGGGTTATGCACCCTAACAGACCATCTTAAATTCCATTTTAAACCAACCCTTTTTATTAGGAGAAGAAACATGTAGGTAAGAGGTTTAGAATTTAGGGGAAGAGTTAATCAGATAAAAAGGCACAGCATTCTTTCATCTGGGTCCCGGGTGGTGACCTTTATCTGTGTCCTGGGCAGTGGATGTCTCACCCTGGAATAGCATGGCCCAGATACCGTCTTGAATTCCATGCAGTCCCCCTAAGGCACAAAGGTAGAACTGCTTATGGTCTCTTGGAGTCAAGGTGGGTCATACCTTTGGTCCTGAAACAATAGCTTTTTATATACATTGATTACTAAACTTATTTTTTTAAAGATTTTATTTATTCATTTCTAGACAGCGTGGGAGGGAGGGAGAAACAGAGGGAGAGAAACATCAATGTGTGTATGCCTCTGGTGTATCCCCCCACCGGGGACCTGGCCTGCAACCCAGGCATGTGCCCTGACTGGGAATTGAACCAGGATCCTTTGGTTGGCAAGCCGGTGCTCAGTCCCCTGAGCCACACCAGCCAGGGCTACTAAGCTTATAAACTATTACCTAAAATTAAAATATTCCAACATTTGAACCGCCACCCCATCACTGTTACACCTTTTTGGGCCTTGGTATCGTCATCATCGTCTGTACTAGCTAGGTGGTCCCGGGATATTGCCCCCTGTCAGGGTCTCTGGGCTTGGAGCCCATGGACTTTCAATTATAACTTCCAAAGAGCATGAACCTTGAATGAGGTTTTCTGGAGATGGGGGACAGAATCCAAAAGAGAACCCTTTGGTTTCCCCTGATTTACAGAGCTGCAAATAGAGGTTTGTACTTCAAACCAGTGTTTCCTGTCATTTTGGATGCTGTATGGGCAATCATCTCCCATTGTCAATGTCAGTAGGTGGAAGTTATATAAATGAAAACTTGAAATACATATTAGCATAGGTGGTAAGTGGATAGAGCAGGAGTAGGGAAGGTAGAACCTGAATGAATGAAATTGGGAAACATGACCTTGAGCAAACAAGTGACTCTAGCAGGATGATTTTCACTGGAGACTACTATAGTGGAGGCAATATTTGGTGTGAGATGGGATTTTTGGTGTTTGTTATTCCACACCAGCTCTGGATCCAGGAGCCCGACGTACCATGCCTTCTCTGAGCAAATACTTATTGAGCAACAGCTATGTGGCAGACACAGTGCTAGGCACTGGGGATACTATAGTGAGAACATCACCCCGGAATTTTGCCCTTCTGAGGCTGACATTCTCCTTGGGGCACATACACTGAAAATAAATTGGTGTTTCCTCAGTGTCTGCTGGTAGAAAAATTCTCTATCTTTGACTTCTAAAATATACCACTACACTTCCTGTGTTACCCAACTAAAAGGGTTCATTCACCTGCACACACCAAAGTCCAATCAAACACAAACAGGAATTTGCAGCAAAGAAAGTAATGGTTTATTTAAGGAAATGGTGCCCAACCAGGAAGTACAGGTGAGCAATTGTTCCAAGACCTGACTCCCCAATGGCTTCTAAGGAATGGGTTATATAGGGGAGAAATCGTTAGTCATGGTAACTAACAGAGTTGGGGTTGTGGTCTCTACTTATTGGCTGGCCCTTGGTTAGGGGGTAGCTGATTGTTGCATCTGGCTCTGATGTAAGCCACAGAGTAAGAAACTCTGTCCAGTTTCATGAGTATGTGATTGGTGGAGTCATTCTGCTTTTCTAGGTCTGGACCTGAAACAACTGAAGTTTAGGTATTAGCTCGAGTTTGACTGAAACTCTGTCTCTGTGAACAACACACCCAAGGCTTTGTTCCTAAGATTATTCGATTCTGACAAGAACCTCATTGTCCCAAGAGCTCAATGATTAAGGGAGTGTGAGAGAGAGAGGGAGGTGAGTGAGCCTGGGCCTTGGATAAGGCCAGTTTAAATCAAAAGGAAAGAAAGGAGAGAAGATCATAGTGAAGAAATGAATTGTCTGTGTGGTTACACTTGGCCTCTTAAGCAGTGCTCCCCAGGCCACTGGCCTTTCTGAACTTTAGCTTCCACACTGGTAAAATGGAAATGGCTACAGTAAGAATTAACAGAAGACTAGTTGTTCTGGCATGCATGTAAGCCTTTGAGAAATCCTCTGGAACTGCAGAGTCCTGGGCCCAACTCCAAAGATTCTCATTCAGCGTGTCTGGGATGGATCCGGCAAACTATTCCAAGTTGTTGGGGAATTCTGGGGCAGGTGGCCATGAATGGGACCCCTCCATCCCCACTTGGAGAGCACTGTAGTAGGTGATGAATGTAAAAAGGCAAGTACTCTCTAAAGGTCACTGGTACTAATGCCACACATAAGGAATTGCTAGAATAACTGGCTTGACATACCAACTCTGGCCTTGCTGTAGGTGGCCCTGAAAATGCAGCCCTCAGTTTCCTGCTGTGGGGAGCCTAATCCTTTAATGGTCTCAGTTGCTGCCTTTCTGAATCTTCCCTCCATCTTTGTGCTGAGGCTGACCCCAGCTAAGAACTGAATAGGGTGGGGCTGCAAATACAGGCTTATTACTGTAAGATAATAGATAGCTGAAACAGGAAATTTCAGCTTGAAGATTCCCCATTGCTCTGGCCGGAACATTCTAAGCACCTTGGGGAAGTCCAAGACTTTTTCTGTATAATTTTCTTCCCTTCCCCCTCTCCTGCATCAAGGCCCAAAGGCTTTGCCTGTCTTCTTTACTTCCCTTATTCTTCACAAGCGTTATCCAATAATTCTCTTGCCCATCGAGTCCCATCTTGGCATCTTCTGCCCTGAGGACCTGAACTAATACACCTGACTTGATCTCTGACATCAGGACAGCCTTCAGCAGAGCCCCCATTTATTGCCACACTCCGTCCCAGTGGCAGCAGGGCTTGATCAGTGGGGTCACATGTATGAGGGGAAGCAAGGGCCAGCCCCTCTGAAATCATCTCATCCTCATCTTTGGCGGGCCTGGCACAGCCACGCTGGCAGGGTACCAATGCCTCCGGCGGGACTGTCGCTGTCTGGTGCAGTGGTTCAGAGCATGGCCTCCCAGGCTAGCTTGTCCTACTTCAGATCTCAAGTCTGCATGGCCCTGTGCAAGTTACTTAATCTCTGTGCCCTAAAACTGTGTGAAACGTGTATGTAGACAGGACTCACTTCATGGAGCTATTGACCAGAAAGGTTACTAGCCACGTGCGCAGGTTCTCTGCGTCATAGTGAAGTGCTACAATTTAAGGAGCTGGGCAAGTACCCTGCCCTTCCCCTTCCCCACATGCCTAGAACTAGCTGCCTGTGCTGTCAATCCTTTGGGTGGAAGAAGCCACAAGGTACACTGGAAATGCCCTGGTTTCAAACTGGCTCTAACACTTTTAGCAACAGGGTCATTTTCTTTTTCTACTATTCACTTTATTTGTCAATTCAAGAAGGTGGACGTTTCTTCCTAAATGGTTGGATTTCACTTATACCTCCAAAACTCTCTGAAAGACTTTCACTCTTTAGAGGCAAACTTCGTCTTCTTTCATTCTGCCCATTAAATGTAGTACATTAAACATGTATTATTAGCTCAGCTCTGTGGTAGGCGCTGGGGATTCAAAAATGTAGAGAGAAGGTCTTTGCCCTCAAATTGCTTAGAGTTTTCTTAGGGAGACAAACACATCCACAGATAATTCCAATACAATGAGGGTTTTGTAATCACCTAAAGATGAAAGACTTCTGCTTTGGTTTTTACTAACATTTTGTAATGGGAAGTGGGAGAGGTGCAGGAAATAGTTTCCTAATGATGTTTGGTTCAAGGAGGAAGGACAATGTGTTTCAATGTCCCCTGCTTTTTAAAAAAAAAAAGAAAATAAAAGAAAGGAAAATGAAAACTATATTTATTTTCACTGATAAAAAGGAACGGAAAAACTGTGGAGGTTGAACAATTAGGCAGTTTATTTTTTCTTTTACAGGTCGTGAGGCTAGTTAATTATTAGTGAGACCCGTGTCGGTGTTTGGTGTTCAAAACTGTGGCCGGCTGGGCTATTTAATGTCACCCCAGCTCTGAGACTTTCAGCTCAGCCATGCGCCCAGGCCTCTGGGAGAGATGCTTCTTCTGGTTGTGGGGGCTCCTTTTGTGGTTCAGCGTTGGAAGTGCAGGTAAATCGGGGGCTCAGGTCTTGGGTGGAATGATTCCGTTTCTCAAACCATTGCATATGCAGTGCTAACCTTTGGAAGACCCCCGGAAGGCCCTCTCTCCTGAGATGAATTTACAAGGGGGAAAAAAAGCCCTTTAATCATAATAGGAATGGTAGTAATCAGGGCACTTTCTCAAGTCAGGAAAATTGACTTCCCCTAGTTGTTCTACTAGTTGTTCTAAAACTCTCATTGTTCTTTTTCACCTTGCACAAGTCAGGATGACTGTAGGAAAATAAAATTTGATTAATTCCAAAATGTGATTCATTTTTACCTGATAAATATTCTCCATTCCAAGATATATTTAATTTTAAAATTTATATTTTCCAAACTAAAGTTTTTGTCACTGAGCTTGTTAGATATCCTTTTTCATATTGCTGACTCTACTCAAATTCAGGTTTATCATCCTTCCTGACAGAACACTGAAAAATAACTCGTCCCTGCCAATGGCGGATGATGGTTAAAACAACTTCCCTCAGATGCCATTTGCATTCTACCTTTCCCATTAAAAACCCTACCCACTGCATGCTTAATGTAGCAAATCGAAAGTCTCCTGTGGCATAGAGATTCTCCAACTAGTGAAAATCCCTGCCTGCCCCCAGCAGTGGCACCACCCTTGGAAAGCTTCCTTCCCCGTGGTCCCAACAGCAGATGGCTTTTCAGTCATCTCCTCAAGACATTTAATTCTTATTCCCTGGCTTTAGATTGTGGTCTTCCTTCTGCCTGGAGTTTCTTTTATTACCTTTTCATTCATTTAAGCTCTTCACAGCTTCCAAGGGAGCTTCCATGATGCATATCTCCCTTGTAACCCTCCATTCCTCTACTCAGCACTCCTTCCCTGCTCCAAAGTTCAGCTTGCATGAGTGTATTTACTATATGCATCAGTGGGTTGCTTTTAAAAGGTGCTGCCTAGCTCCATGTGTCATTTATTTGTGTGTGTATAAAATGACCACTATGTATACATGTTTGTGTGTGTGAGAGAGTGAGATAGAGACCCTTCCACATCAACACACAGAGCTATCTTGTTGTTGTTTTTTAAATGGCTGTTTATATACTATATTCTAGATCTGAAAGGATTTATATCTTACACATTTTTGATAGATGTGAGAAAAATTGCCCTGTAAAGAAGTTATAACTATTTATTAGTATGTGAACATAGCCATTTCCTTACCTCTCTGCGAATATTTTGTAGTATCAAATGTTTTTCACAGTGTCAATCTGATAGGAAAAATAATATTACATTGTTGTCTTAATTCTTATTTATTATTATGATTTCTGTTTCTGGTGTCTTGCTTAAGCAATCATCCTATAAAGATAATCTCTCATATTATTTTCTAAGTCCTGTGGACTAGTCCAATTAGACTAAAATCACCAGGGACAAATCCTTTGGTTGTGGAATATTTATAAAATTGTTTATTTTATTTTTTATTTTTAAAAAGTATTGAATTATTTATATTTCAGAGAGAGAGAAGGGAGGGAGAAAGAAAGGGAGGGAAACATCAATGCAAGAGAGAAACATTAGTTGACCGCCTCTTGCACACCCCCAACCAGGGAATTGGCCCACAACCCAGGCATATGCTCTGACCAGGAATCAAACCAGCAACCTTTTGCTTCACAGGCCAGTGCTCAGTCCACTGAGCCACACCAACCAGAGCTATTTTATGTATTTATTTATTTTTATTTCAGTCGTTCTTTTTCTTTTTATTTTTTTAATTGAATTTATTGGGGTGACATTGGTTAATAAAATTATACAGGTTTCAAGTAGGTATACAACTCTATAACATATCATTTGTATATTGCATTGTGTGTTCACCATCCAAAATCAAGCCTCCTTCCATTTTATTTTTTTAATACAATGTTGAATTTGATTTGCCACATTTATTTTTATTTTTGTATATATTTATATTATTTTGCATACATTTTAATAAAAGAAATTTGTTCATTATTTTCTTTCTTGTATTTTCCTTGTTGGTGTTGATACTAAGGTTATTATAACCTCATAAAATAAGTTTCTATTCTATGAAACATTTTTTATAAAATAAAGATTATGTGTACTTTAAAGTCTCGGCAGAGTTCTCAAATTAAACCATCTGGCGCTCGTGTATTTTAGAGTCAGAGAAGACTCTTGCTCGCCAATTCCATTTTTTGATGCTAGTAGGTTTATTTGGATTTTCTATTTCTTATAAAGTTTCAGTAAATTATATTTTTTTCCAGAAAATTATCCATTTCTTTTTAGTTTCCCAATACATTTGTCTGGTAGTTTTTAAGAATATCTTTTTATCATAAATGCTCTGCAGTTTATACTGCAGTCTGCCTAGTAGAAATTGATTTATTTTTTATCTTGCTCATTACCTTGAGTACAATTTTTGATTAGTGAATTCATTGCTTCTTCTCCCATTCTCTTCCTTTAGAGAACAACTACTAGGTAAATAATGTTGGAGCCTCTCCACTTATTGTGTGTACTTTTTAACTGTATTTTTATATTTAAAAAGTTTCTTTTATTTCTGTACTAGACATTATAGGATTTATTTCTTTTTTTCAATTACTTTATTTTTTCTCTCCAATGTTCTAATTAACTTTTTCTTAGAAATCTTTTTCTATTATTTATGCCTATTTTTACTTTCATAATTTATTATGCTCTGTATTTTTATTCTTGCATATTCTCAGCATACTTATTTTAAAATATATGTCAAATATATGTCAAAGGTTTTTTTAAACTTTATTTCACCTGGAATGAATTCATGATCCACTTTCTGGTTTTATTGACTGTCTTTGTAAACATTTAAATTCTTTATATATGTAAGCATTTTGTTTGTAGGCCATGTATTTATTTTTAAAAACCATTATTTTTATTTTTGTTAGATCCCTGAACGTTGACATCAAATTATTCCAGACTGATATGTTTACTCAAAAGTGTTTTTATAACAACAAAAGCAGTAAAACATTTCAAGAAAGAATGAAATAGTGGTGGTATAAAACTGTCATTAATATATAATATTTAATAGTATTAGTTTGATTTTTCCCCTATCACTTAACATAAATGAGCATAGTAGTTCAAAGGAGAAATATTGCACAATAAAACCAAACAAATAAAACAAAAGACAACTTATTCAAATTTTTCTTCTATGGTTTTTAAGCACAACCATAATCATAATTGCCATTTCCTCAAAAGTTTTTAATGAGTACAGAATAATGTTCAAACTCTAATTATGTTATGCAGTGTTTTCCCTTTAATCAGATCTCCAACTGCCACTTTAAATCTTTTTCCTCATAACCCCACCTAGTATATTTGGACATGGAGATATTGTCTACATTCTACATCAACTGTTGGACTGTGAGGACCTTGAGAACCAGATCTACTTATTGAACAACTTTGTATCCTCCTCAGAGACTAACACAGCGTTTGGCACATAGGAGGCATGGGAAAAGATTTATTAAATTAAAGTAATTTAAACAATGATGAAAAAAACCCCAGAAATTTTTAGGCACAAATATTACAAAAATCAAGTTTTATGTCTTTTTGTGGTCATCACTTATTTTTTATAAAAATGTAAGTATATTTTCAAAATAATTTGAGTGAGCATTACCATTTATTATCCAAAGTTAATTTTAAGAATAAAAACCTAGGACAGTACAAAAAAATTAATAATGCTTTTCTACTGTTTCAATATTTAGAAGATTGTAAGAATTCTTTTTGGCCAGTACCGTTTGCCTGATTTTACCCATATTTAAGAAAGTTTACCTCTGCCTTCCAGTCATTTCTGACATATAATTATCTCTGTTTTGCTAGCTTTAGAAAATATATCATCTTTACACAACCAACATACACTTTAAAATATCAAATTAATAAACAGTTTGGGAAGGGAAATGTTATGTTTATATTAATACCATTTAGGTTCACAAACACATCACTTAGACATTCTTTATTATCCATTATTGTTATATTATGAATATGCTAAGGAACATAGGTCCTTAAAGAAACATCATTTTAATTAAACTGACATTGGGAATATAAAAAAATGATTTTGTGAAAAGTTAGAGTAAATGTTTAGCAATGAAATAATATCCAAATTAACTTGCTAATATCTAATACTAGACTAACAAGCTGAATAATGGAATCTTAGCTCTGGTAAGAAATATAGAAGCTTTCAGAATAGAGGTATTGTCTTTATATCAGAAAGAGTATAAAAAATGAGTTTTATAAAAATAAGTTATCAGTAAATCTTTAAGAAGTAAAAATTAAAATAGCAGAAAAATTTTTTTAATTAATTAATTTATGTTTCCAAATACATTTAAAATAGCAGAAATTTTTTACTGAAATATCTGGAAACATTGATATCCCTCACTGGTGATAAATCCAATTGATTGCAGTCATGAGAAAAACAATTTTAAAATTATTTTTTACTAAACGTTGAATATCAAACAATTCCTTCCAATGTCTCTCGTGAAATAATGAAGAAGGATGATAAAAACTGATTTATAAAAACAGAAGTAAAACCAAACAGTGACAGGTTGTGAAGATAAAAAAGTAGTATTAATTTCTATGTGTGGTTTGAGTAATCATTCTCATTACTTTAAAATAAAATGATTAAAATCCAAACCATGATGTGTATAGTCTTGGAGCTGTATCAGTATTAGCTGCGTATAAACAAAAATGTCAACTACATTATTTTGTAAATACCCAATATATTTTAGGAAGTCATGAATTTTGTGATCATAATGACAATATCCACCTCTTTGCATTATTTACTATTTGGAACACTTCTTTCTCCTTGAAATATTCTCAGTCTTGATCAATTTAGATACCTAATATACAGCAGAGGTCAACAAACATTTTCTGTAAATTGGCAGATAACATATATTTTAGACTCTGCAGGCCGTACAGTTCTGTGGTAACTACTTAACTTTGCCATTGTAGCAGGAACCAGTCATAAATTATTTGAAAACAAATTAGTGTTACATTAAAAATGTTTTTTATGGATATTGAAATTTGAGTGCCATATAATTTTTGTGTAATGAAATATTATTGTTTTGATTTTTAGTCAATAAAAAAATGTAAAAACCATTTTTAGCTTCTGAGTATACAAAAATAAAGTGGCGGGCCTGATTTGGCCTGTGGCCATCGTTGCCAACTCCTGACAGAGCATGTAAAGGAGCCCCTCAGCAATTTTTAGTTGCTGGATAACATTCTGAAGCTCATTGGTGGTGATCAGACATAGAAAAATAGCATAAATACATTTTTATACTTGAAGAATAAACCATAATAAGTTTTTATAAAATAAATAGATGCCAAATATCTGAACCATACTTCTGTCACAGAAAAAAGGAAATGGAAAAATTGGGGCACAGAAAATAAAAAATAAAATTCACAAAGCCACACAGATTAACCTATCATACTATTTGATTTTCTGTGGGAGAACTATTACAATTGGTTTAACATAGGCACACTGTTTTCTAAATTAAAGCTACCTAAACTACAAAGCAGAGGCACACTGATTCCCTTTGAAAAGATGAAATTTTGATGGACAACTACGAATTTAACAGAAGATGTGTTTTTCCCTTCATTCCGCAAACTTTGGTAACTGATCTCTTTTTGAAGGTAGAAAGAGTACAGTCTGTACAACATAGCTCTCAGATACATCTCATAAGAGAGATTATGGGCAGTATGGTAGGACTCTCTAAAACTGAGACTAGCCCTTTGTTACCAAAAGTGTCAAAGGAGAGTAAAAGGTCTGCTTGAGCCAGTCTTTTTTATTTTTTCATGTAAAAGTACAAAAATACTAGTAAATCAAATCAATCGGATGTTTCTGCTGGCCACAGAGTTCTAATGAAAACTGCAAGGCTCATTACACAAGGATTAGAGCTTGGAAAAGGAGGCTTTGAGTTTCTTAAGTTTTGTAGCCTTTTAAAAATAAACTTTTTATTAAAGCACAAAGCATGAACAGAAAAGTACACAGTTTATTAATACACAGATTAATGAATTTTCAGAGTGAATTCACCTGTGTAACCATCACCTAGATCAACAAATTAAACATTAATGGCATCCTAAAACCCATTATCCCTATCCCTTCTTAGTCGCTACCACCATAGAATATGATATTATCTTGATTTCTAACACAATAAATTAATTTCATTTTACTTTTCAAGGGAAAGCTTGCTCTTGGCCTCTCTCTGTCTCTCTCTCTCTCTCTCCCCACCCTGTCTTCAGACTCTCTCCTCCAGCCAGGTCAACGTCTCGGCTCCAGGGAGTGGGGCCTTGTCTTGCCATCCTGTCTCCTGAAGTAAAGCAGTGATCCCAGGAAAAAAGTCAGTAGCTACTTTTTGTTTGTACTGATTTTGTTTTTAGCTTCCCTTCCTGAGTTAGGGAGACCCTCTGTCCTATGGGCTACCACAGGTGGGCCTGACCGCTGCTGGTCTTCCACACATGACATGGAGCGGTTTTGGACTTGACAGAGTTGAATTGTTACAGCCACTGCCTTCCCCCAGACCTGGAATCCAGTGCCATTTTGCAATTATGTTGTTGTATGGAGATATTATTTTTGTATTTAAGATTGTGTGAGACTTTTTTTTTCTTTTGACATTCATCTGTCATTACTCTTTGTTAGAGTGGTGTTTGAAGGAGGAGGACTGTGAGAATGACTCAATGAACCATTTTGCGTACTCCTAAATGATCAAGAGTTTTACCATCTGCAAATGTTGGCAAATTTTTCTCCTCTTTTTCTTTTTTTTTAAGTACATTTTATTGCTTATGCTATTACAGTTTTCCCATTTTTTTCCCTCCCCTTTATTCCCCTCTGCCCTGCCCTTACCAGCATTGTCCCTACTCTTAGTTCACATCCATGGGTCATACATATAAGTTCTTTGGCTTCTCTATTTCCTATACTATTCTTAACCTTTGCTTGTTTGCTTTGTACCTACCATTTATGCTTCTTATTCCCTGTACCTTTTCCCCCATTTTCCCTCCTCCTCCTCCCCACTGATAACCCTCCATATGATCTCCATTTCTGTGATTCTGTTCCTGTTCTAGTTGTTTGCTTAGTTTGTTTTTGTTCTGTTTTGTTTTTTTAGTTTCAGTTGTTCATAGCTGTGAGTTTGTTGTCATTTTACTGTTCATAGTTTTGATCTTCTTTTTCTTATGTAAGTCCCTTTAGCATTTTATATAATAAAGGCTTGGTGATGATGAACTCCTTTAACTTTACCTTATCTGGGAAGCACTTTATCTGCCCTTCCATTCTAAATGACAGCTTTGCTGGATAGAGTAATCTTGGATGTAGGTCCCTGCCTTTCATGACTTTGAATACTTCCTTCTAGACCCTTCTTGCCTATAAGGTTTCTTTTGAGAAACCAGCTGAAAGTCTTATGGGCGCTCCTTTATACGTAACTCTCTCCTTTCCTCTTGATGCTTTTAAGATTCTCTCCTTATCTTTAACCTTGGGTAACATAATTATGATGTGCCTTGGTGTATATTTCCTTGGGTCCAACTTCTTTGGGACTCTCTGAGCTTTCTGGATCTCCTGGCAGTCTATTTCCTTTGCCTGATTGGGGAACTTCTCCTTCATTAGTTTTTCAAATAAGTTTTCAATTTCTTGCTCTTTGTCTTTTCCTTCTGGCACCCCTATGACTTGGATTTTGGAACATTTAAAATTGTGCTGGAGGTTCCTAAGCCTCTCCTCATTTTTTTTGAATTCTTGTTTCTTCATTCTGTTCTGGTTGAATGTTTCTCCCTTCCTTCTGCTCCAAATTGTTGATTTGAGTCCTGGTGTCCTTCCCTTCGCTGTTGGTTCCCTGTATATTTTTCTTTATTTCACTCTGCATAGCCTTCACTTTTTTTCCATTTTGTGACCATTCTCACCATTTCTGTGAGTATCCTGATTACCAGTGTTTTGAGCTGTGCATCTGATGGGTTGGCTCTCTCCTCGTGGCTTAGTTTTATTTCTGGAGCTTTGATCTGTCCTTTCATTTGGGCGATATCTCTTTGTCTCAGAACACCTGTTATGTTGTAAGGGGTGGAGACTTAGGTATTCAGCCAGGGCAGGGCAACTTACATTTGCTGCATTGTGGCTCTGTATGTGGGGGAGGGATCAAAGAAGGAACAATGCTGTTTGCTCAGCTCTCTGTAGGATTTTAGTCACTTCCCCCGCTACCCACAAGCAAATTGGACCCTTCTAGTGCTGATTCCCAGGTGGGTGGGTTTGTGTACGTTCTAGGACCCTGTGGATCTCTCCAACAAACTCTCCTGTGAGGCTGGGAGTTTCTCCCGCCACTGCAAACCCCTCAGGTTTTTACAGCCAGAGGTTTTGAGGCTTTCTTTTCCTGCATTGTAACCCTGGGTTGCACAGTCTGTCTTGTTCCCTTGTTGTTCCTCCTGGTTTATCTGCATGCAAATGTGGGACCGCCAGCTGCCTCCATGCCGCGTGTCCTCTCCTCCCTGGCTGCCTGTCTCTGCCCCTCCTACCAGCCTGGATGAATGTTTCTTCCTTAACTTCTTGGTTTTCAGACTTCCTTTCAGGTTCAATTTTCTGGCAGTTCTGGTTGTTTTTTGTTTTTAAATTTGTTGTTGTCCTTCTTTTGGTTGTGTGGGGAGGCAAAGTATACCTACCAATGCCTCTATGTTGGCGGGAAGCCCCCTCCTTTTCTTTGTAAATTTAAATGTTTTCTTTTTAAACTTTATGAAATCACTCCATTTTATTGCCTTGTTTCACTTCCTGGGATTAGGACTTCCAGCACAATATTTAACAGAAACAGCGATAGCAAACATTCTCATTTGTTACTAGTTCTGAATGGAATGCTTCTAATGTTTCACCAATAAGTGTAATCATCGCCATGGGCTTTTGCTAGATACCCTTTCTTATGCTATGCACTCTTGGGTGCTAAATTTTATCATGTTGGTAAACCATCTTTTTGTTCCTTGGATTAAGCTTTTCTTGGCCATGATGTGTTTTTGTTCTGTTATCCTTGATGGATTTGGATTTGCTGATATATTATCTATGGTTTTTATATCTATGTTTAATAGTGAAATTGGCCTTTAGTTTCTCTTTCTCCTTCCGTTTTTTGTCTTGCTATTTTGGTTGGTTTTATAGAATGATTTTGGATTCTCTCTCCCCCTTTCTATTTTCTGGAACAGTGTGTGTATAAAACAGGAATTGAAGGCTTGGGAGAATGTCTCTGTAAAACTGACCTGGTAGGGGTTTTTTTGATGAATAGTTTTAAAAGTATTGTTTCAGTTCCTCTGTGTTACACTTTTACATTTGACTTTTATTTTTCTTTCTTGAATATTTTTCAGCAAGCTATATTTTTATAGGTCATTATTCATTTTCTAGGAAAATATCTGTATTTTAAACCTTTGAGTGGGTATATAAACATGCTCTTTTATGGTTTCAAAATCTAATGTAGCCCTGGGTGGTGCAGCTCGGTGGACTGAGCATCGGCCTGCAAACCAAGGGGTCACTGGTTGGATTTTCAGTGAGGGCACATGCCTGGGTTGCCTCTCATGTACCCAGTAGTGGGTACATGAGAGGCGACCACATATTGATGTTTCTCTCCCTCTCTTCCTTTCTCCCTTCCTCTGTCTAAAAATAAAAATAAATAAAATCTTTAATAAAATCTAATGTATTTATATCCCTTTTTTTCTATGTTGTTTACTTGTGAATTTCCTTTTTTTTTTTAACTTGGTCTTATCAAAAGTACATCTAGTTTATTATTCTTTTCAAAGAGCCCGCTCTTGGTGTTTATTGTCTGTGGCAGGTACTATTCTAGGCAGTAGAGTGAAAAAACATGGATAAAACTTTCTGCCTTTTCTGAAAGTATATTCTAATGTTGGGAAATCGATATGCAGAAGTTTAGTAGTAAACTAATACATTTTATAGCATATTAGGAGGTGATTATTACAAAAAAATAAACAGGTCAAGATAAGGAAAATGGAAAGAACTGGGGTGAGGAGTATAGGCAGGTTGCAATCTAAATACGGTGGTTAAAAGAGATAAAATGACATTTGACATCAAAGACTTGAAGGAGGAGAAGAGAAGAATTAGCCAAGTGGGTGTCTGCGGAGAGACACTCCAGGCTGGGAAGAGGAGCTAAGAGGACCCTTTATGGCTTTAGTCCTTAGTTACAATCTTGGATTTTATTTTAAATGAAATGCCTTCCAGTCTTTTGGGCAGAGATATGATACTATTTGACTTACTTTTTTGGCTACTGTGTTGCATATAGACTGAAGGGAGCCAAGAGTGAAGGCAGGAAAAGCAGTTCTGAGAGATGATGGTGGCTTGGACCAAGGAGGCAACAATACACATAGCCCCCATTTATCCATGGTTTTTCTTTCTGTGGTTTCAGTTAGCTGTCATCAACCACGATCAGAAAACATCACATGGAAAATTCCATAAATAACAATTCATACATTTCAAATTGTACGCAGTTCTTGGCACCTCACTTCGTCTCATCACGCAGGCATCGTACCATCTCATACCATTGCAAGAGGAAGGGTGAGTGAAGGATAGTAAGGTATTTTGAGAGCAAGAACATATTCACCTAAATTTTATTACAGTCTATTGTCATGATTGTTCTATGTTATTATTAGTTATTGTTGTTAACCTCTTACTCTGCTTATAAATTAAGCTTTATCATAGGTTAGAAAAAACATATATATAGTGGGTTTGGTGCTGTCTGCAGCTTTAGGCATACACTGGGGATCTTGGAAGATATTCCCCATGGATAAGTGGGGGCTACTGTAGGTAGTGAGAATGACTTAATCCTGAATATCTCGTTCAGAGGGGAGAGCTGATAGGATTTCCTCACCCTTTGTAGGTGAGGTGTGAGACAAAGGGAGGTGTCAGAGATGTCTACACGAAGTTTTGCTTAAGCAACTGCGATGCTAACAGTGCTATTTATATGCCAATGTTTTCTTTAATTTCCACCATTTCCTTTATAGTTCTTTTCCTATATTTTATTTGGAGTTGTTGCATTGTTCTTTATTTAATGGAAGCGGGTTTCCCTGTATGACCAATAGAGCAAAGTTGCTCATTTATGCTGTTCAAGTCTAATGCTCAAGCAGAGTCCTTTCATTTTTTTCATTAAGAAAACAGAGGCTGGGGAAGGCAGAGGAGGTCTTAGAGGTAGGCGTCTTTCTTGTGTGCTGTGGGAATTCAAGTAGGCTGAGGGGATGGGGACTGCAGGCCAGGGTGTCCAAGAAGGAACATGCAAGAGGCCTTGAAGACCAGGTCTGGGGCTCACCCACAGAGGTGGTGAAACCACTGGTGTACTTCAGTACTCTCTAAAGGTAGGGTTCCCACAATCCGCTCATGGTACCGCATCCCAGTGTACCCCAGGTCCATGTGCTTCTTGTATATGTGCTCCCCAGTTTCTGAAGGCAGATAACCATTCCAGAAAACGGAAATTGCTGTCTTCTTCATGAAGGCATGTGCACAAACCGAAGACTGCAGTCTGGACCTTTCTAAGTCTGTAGATGCCTTTGTCCCATGGCAGGAATGCAAGGTGGCCACTGGCAGTGCTGTGACTGGGCCAGTGTGTGCCTGCTGCTACGATAGTTCCCTCCCTTTAAGCCATGCGGGGAGCTGGGTGCCACACCGCTTTGCCACAGAAGCGGACATAGGGTGGGATGTTGGGTATTGAAGACGGGCCAGATTTTCAGCTCCCTGGGAAGCAGGAGATTCATGCTGCCCTTTTTCAGTTCAGTATTTTAAAAGGCCCTTCAATAACCTTGACCATAAAATATCCCATTTAAATGTATCTATTGTGAGGAGCTGTAGAGTAGGTACACTTGTTAAAGTTCTCCTCTGACATCTGGCCAGGAGCCACGGGCTGGGTGCTGGAGGCTCAGAAGGGTGAGAAGTGATGAAGCTGGTCTGGGGCCTTGAGGCCACAGTGAGCCTAGTCCCAGCGCAACTGCTTATTTTGTTGCCTAGGTTTTTTGTTTGTTTGTTTGTTTTTATTTATTTTATAAAGCTGTGTTAGTTTGCTAGAGCTGCCATAACAAAATGCCACAGACTGGGTAGCTTAAACAACAGAAGTTTATCAACGCACTGTTCTGGAGGCTAGAAATCTGAGATCAAGGTGGCAGTAGGGTTTTTCCTTCTGGGGGCTGTGAGGGAAGGATCTCTCCTTGGCTTGTAGATGGCTATCTGCTCCTTGTGCCTTCTTTATTCTGTGTCTGTGTCCAAATTTCCTCTTCTTATAAGAAGGTCAGTCATATTGGATTAAGGCCCACTCCAATGGTCTCCTTTTAATGTAATTACCTCTGTAAAGACTCTATCTCCACATAGAGTCACATTCTGAGGCACTGGAGGTGACGTCTTCAACATATGGATTTATAGGGTGACTCAGTTTAGTCCATAATAGTATCCATTTCACTGTGGCCTTTAATCTTCTATAGTTGAGCAATGTTCATATTCATCTCTTGCATGTTATCTTTAGACAAGAAAAATATTCCCAGATTTTGGTTTCAGAAATGATGCAGCTTTTAATAAATGAGTCTGATTATATATAGAAATTTATGTATATAACATATTTATATTATAGGTAGAAATTCAGCTAATACACAATGCCTGTAAGTCCATTTCTTCCTTCCTTTCAAAAACACCTTTCAGCCTTAGCTGGTGTGGCTCAGCGTACTGAGCACCAGCTTGCAAACCAATCAAAAACACTTTTCTTTCTTTTTCTTTTTTAAAATTATGTTATTGTTATGCTATTACCGTTGTCCCAATGTTTTCCCCTTTGCCCTCTTCCACTCAGCCCCCCACCATTCCCTCAGGCAATCCCCACACTATCGTCCATGCCCACAGGTTGGAACACTTCTTTTTTTAAAGAACAGATGACCTCACCTGGGATTGCTCTTATTTTGTTTGCTTTGTTTTCCTCCAGGAGATACACCTCCTAC
This sequence comes from Pteronotus mesoamericanus, assembly GCF_021234165.1. Lineage (NCBI taxonomy): Eukaryota > Metazoa > Chordata > Mammalia > Chiroptera > Mormoopidae > Pteronotus > Pteronotus mesoamericanus. Next base: position 440,338 of record NW_026555095.1, on the reverse strand, counting down.
CCAACAGCCAAAGTGCACTGACTTCCAAAATGCCAACCTCCTCCGAGGCACCAATCTCAAAGTCCAGTTCCTTCTCTTCACCCCTTCGGATCCCAGCTGTGGGAAGCTAGTTGAAGAAAGTAGTGACCTCCAAAACTCTGGGTTCAATGTCACTCTGGGAACCAAACTAATTATCCATGGATTCAGGTGGGAACAAACCAATCAACAGGATTGCCTGTGCTAAGAACTAGAAAATGACCACAGGAAGTTAGTGGAGAGTAAGAGGAGAAATGAATTTATTGGCAGTCACATGTCCATTCCTCACCTCCTACTGTCTGTAAAGGTGTCTTATCAACATGAACACACATTATGTTATTCGTTCTTGTTGGTCATATATGTTATTCCTCCCCTCAGTCCTTGTCTACACCCTGTTGAACAATAAATATGTGTAATCTTGGAAAAATCACTCCAGCATGTGGAGCATGGTTTCCATATGGAATAAAAGGAAGTCTATAGAGATGACCTCAGGGATCCTGTCCCCCCTGAGGCGTTGTTGTATGATTCATCTAACCCAGCGAAGTCATAGGCTTTGCATAATCACTCAGGGGTAACAGCCTGGGTTTTTTGTTTTTGTTTTATAACCCAGAACTTTATTTTCTCATTTCTCCCCTGGTTTTATAACCTAAGAAACTTCCCACATATGGGTGCTATTTTCATCATACCCAGACGTTAGACATTTCTTCAATTTCTTTGGTGATCTGTAGTCTAAATTTTGTTGTGATATGTAGTCACTGAGACTCAATTTAATCCTCATCCTTCCTTTCAATATCATCTCTCCAAAGCCCTCTGACAAGGCCAGAACAAGTTGCTAGGAGGAAAGAGGAAGACAATGTGGTAAAATAGTAGCATTATAGAGCAACTAGAGTTGGGAGTACCCAGTGACGAGGTGGACACAGAGGCACTGCACAAAGGATCACCATCTCCTCATCTCTGGGTTCTCTCTGTTTCTCAAATACCCACATTCTATGGACTCAGCCACATCCTCCCTTAGGCATCCATCCCTCCTCACTGTTGTGCCTAAGTCTGTCCCCTAGCAAATCTTACATTTAGCCACCATCCAAAACAGTGTGTACTCTCAACCCAGGGACAGCTGGTAGATCTGGAAAGCCCATCAGGCTCCAAGATTACCCAGAGCCACATCGTATGGCAATTACCCAGTCTGTGCTCCTCTGTTCCCATGAGCAAACCTGGATTATTCCTGTACCGTGGGCCACTGAGAAAACTTCTTTCTTCACCCTAATTGCTTGGGAAAAAAGCTTTCTGAATTTTTAAAAACCATTCTCTTTTTTCCCAAAAAAGTGCTATTATACTGTAAGTTCCAGAACAATAGGGACTATATTTTACTTTTTTTAAAATGTCTTGCAAAGAACCTAGTGTACTGCCTGAACTATTTGTTGAATAAATGAAGGAAAAAACAAATGAATGCATAAATAAAAATATCCTCGAGGAAATTGCTGTATTCTAGAATGAGAATTAAGATAGCAAACCTTAATGCTAATGCACAAATCTATCTTTTCTTTCCTGTAACACAAGCGGGGCCAGTGTATATGGTTTGTGTAGTTTATGCCTTACACAAAGGGCTAAGGGCCGGTGGGGTTGAAGTGCAGCCTGAGTTCTGAGCCCCAGCAGGAAGCGGTGTCTACCCGGATAGAAGGCACCGTATCTTAATCTATACAAAGGCTCCGTACATGCAGGCAGAAGCCCTGGTCATTTTGGGATTGTGTCCTCCCTATGCTCAAAGTGCTGTGTGATTTACTACCCATATATCCCCTATCCCTAGTTTTGACTTTTTTTCCCCTGGGTTTATTCTGTTAACCTAAGTTTCCATGACAGTGGATATCGATTTGGTCGGTAATTTTTCTGTCCTATCTTGGCCCCATGTCTAGGGCTTTAGGAACAAAGCCTTCCTGGATTGAGAAGTTCATCAGTGCCCTTCTGAGAGCAGCAGACACTAATATCATTGCTGTGGACTGGGTGTACGGCTCTACAGCTGCCTACTTCTCAGCTGTGGAAAATGTGGTTAAGCTGGGACTTGAGATCTCCCGTTTCCTCAATAAACTCCTGGTAGGTGCAGAAGAGCCTCAGGTGAATAGAGCTGCTCATGAAGGAGAGAGTGGTTAGAAGGAAAGAAATAACAAGCACATGAGGAGGAGCTTTAGGGTGGAAGCAGAACCACCTAGTGACTTATCAGTCACTTCTGAACCTCCTCTCCTTCTCTGTCGACTGGGCCCCTGCATGTCGGGGGCGGGGGGTGGAGCTGTGACTGGCTTTAGTCACCCCTCAGAACAAATGGCCATGGTCATGACTCACACCGGGCACCGAAGGAAAAAGTAAGGGGATTGCTAACATGGAGAGCCCAGGAAGAAGGCAAGGGACTACTGGGATAAGAATTCTGCCCTGCTTCCCCACCCATGCATGTGTGGGCCCTGTGTCATGTCCAGGGCCCTCTGGCGCTAAAGACTCAGGAGGAAATGTGACCCTGTGAGGCCAAGGGTTGCTGGGACCCAAATGCAACCCACTGAAAATGTCCATTGTAGGAGCTGGGTGTTTCGGAATCCTCCATCCACATCATTGGTGTGAGCCTGGGGGCCCATGTTGGGGGCATGGTGGGACATTTCTACAAAGGCCAGCTGGGACGGATCACAGGTAACATTCTTCTCTACCCATTCTCCCAGGTTTAGAGAAAGAGAGAGAATGTCCTGGAAATGACTTTGCTGAGGCAAGCAGAGGGGAGTCTGCAGAAGCCTTTTGGTATTATAATCAAATCATCTACGACCACTAAAATTTATTTATTTTGGCCCTTTTGCATAAAATGGTGTTGTGTTATTATTGCATGATCTCTAATATCAGTGTAAGGAGCCATGAGGTTCTTACTAAACCTGTTTCTACATCTGTAACGTAAAAAATTAATAAATGGAGACACTTTAAAATGGAGTCAGAACTGATATTCCAGAAGACCTGCCTTGTACATCTTATGTCTCAAACCTTTGGAATGTTAAAACAGGGCAAAATAACCTTTGGACTGGGCTGGAAGCAACCATTGTGTCTCAAAAAACTGTTTGCAAGGATAACAGGAAAGCAGATATTATGATTACCAGCCTGATCACTATCCAACCAAAAACTGAAAACACTGTTTAGAATTACTGTCATGATGTTAGCTTATCTGCATCAATAGAAATGCCTTTCTTCTACTGAGGTAATAGTTCCTCTTCCCTTTCTCATCAATGCCCTTTGCCTTGTCTCCTGATGGGAAGATTAATTTGGTTTCTGCCTGAATCAGTGATTCGGTTAGTGTCTCTCCTTGAAAGACCTTTTATTTTTTGGTTAATAGTAAGATGGGTTAGAACAGCTCATATTAGGATATCTTCTTGAACCACTGTGGAAATTACCTTTAAATGGTATGCTGAGTACTTGCAGAAGTGCAGTATGCTTTATGTTTCAGAAGCTATCCCCAATTAATGAAGGGCTAGAGTTGTGTGTGTGGCAATTACCTTGCAATGGGGCAATTCCGAGTCCTGTTCTAAAAGTCCCTCAGAGGAGTCCCAGTGGGATGGGACCTACGTGCCCAAAGTGATACTCCATTCATTAAAAAATGTCCTTCATTCTATGACTCAATTTCCTACTCCCTCACTATGCTTTCTGTGATCTCCCAAATAAGCTACTTGCATTTTGAATCCTTGTCTCAGGGTCTGCTTTTATAAGGGGGAGAAAGGGAAGGGGTCCAAACTAAGCATGAAGATAGCAGTATTTCTTTCATTGTGTTTTGTGAGGATTAGAATATGTAAAACTGCCCAGCACATAATAACTGCTAAAAAAAAATCATAGCTCTTATTACTACTACTTGAGGATTAATATCATCCACATTAACCCTTACCAAATGATTGGTGTTATCAAACTCACTGTAGAGACAGAGAAGTTGGGTCATTGGAAAGTTACAGACAGTAGAGTGGGGGTCCCTGGGTATGGGGGTTCTGAGTTAGTTCTCCACATTTGGTGTCCTCATTGAGGGGCTCTGAACTGGAATGGCTGCCAAGGTAGGTGTACAGTGGATCCTGTGGCCAAGAGGAAAGGGGGCCTTGATGTCAGCCTGTGCTTGCAGGCCTGGACCCTGCTGGACCGGAGTACACCAGAGCCAGCCTGGAGGAGCGCCTGGACGCTGGAGATGCCCTGTTCGTGGAAGCCATCCACACAGACACCGACAGTGAGCCGGGAGGTCCTTCCTGGGGCGGGGGAATGAGCACAGGGCAGGCACTGGGTGGCCCCTGTGGCTGCGTGGCCCCGGGTAGGTTCCCTCTCCCTCCAATCCTCTGTTGCACAGCAGGGTGTTTCCCAGCACCTTGCAGCTCTGTTTTCTTTTTTTAAATTTTTATTTGTTTTACTATTTTATTTTTTATGTTTTGCTCTGCCATTTTCTTAGCAATGAGACAAGTAGTTCTGTTTTTAGCCAGCAGCAGGATGGAGGTTTCTCATTTGCAGAGCAGTCTCACTCTCTGATTCAGCACTAACCCTCATGCTGAGGTAGTGCCAGGGTGGGTACTTCTGCCCGGCTGGCTTACGGGGAAGTCACGCTGCTTTTTCAGGATGACTGTGCCTTAGCCCCGGGGGATTGGGATATTCTACTCCTGGGGCCTATTCTCAGGCCTCCCGGGGAACAAACCCTGTTCTTCAGTCCAGGGAAGAATGAAAATTCTCCTCTCCAGCAGTGACAGACACAGGAAAGACCCTCAACTCTGAACCACTATGACCAAATTAAGCTCTTCTGACCAGCTGGGGAGGGGCTTGGGCATTCCTCCTCATTTCAACTCCCTATCAAATGCCCGTGAGTCTGTGCCGGGCCTTGTGCTCAGCATGGTGGGTACAAGAAGAAACAATATCTGTCCCTACTGAAAGTGGTTGTAGTTCAAGTGAGAGTTGTCCATGTTTCATTCTCTTTGGCCAGGAGTCTTCTTTTAGCATCCAAGATTCACAGACTGATGCTTCTGGAAGAAACCCATGCAATTTCACATGGTTCAAACCTCTCCTCCCTTCATCTCACAGACAGGAAACTTGAGCCCATAGGCTTCTGCCAAGATGCTGGGTTAATTAACCATGTTAATAAACAAGAGTAACACTTTCTGTCCCTAAATTTGCTAAACAGGTGACTTATTAGGCCCCTATTTACATGAGCTACGCTTCTCAGTGCCTTTCAGAGTCAAAACCTCTTAATGTGACCAAAGGAAGAAAAACTCATCCTATTCATCTCAGTCTTTATTGAGCTATGCAGCAGGTGCTGAGAGCACTGCTGGGAACAGACATCTGATAAAGTCCCTGCCCACGTGGAACTCACAGGCTAATTGAGCAAGCATCCATTCATTTCTTCCTTCAATAATTATTATTTATTCAGCTTTCACATGTGCCAGGTACTGTGCTGGAATTGGGAATATAGCAAAAAATAGAAGACCCCGCTATTATGGGGTTTACAAAGAAGTAAACAGACATGATAATTACACATTGTGATCATGATAAGGAAGGATATGAGGTAGAGGATGACTTAGGTAGGGGGTCTACTTTAAGTAGAATTATTGAGGACAGCCTGTCCAAAGACATGATATTTGAGGTGAGACTTTGCAGTCGTGAATGAGTCAACCCTGAGAAGAGCTGGGAGAGGAACATCCTACAGCCAAAATGAAAGCCTGGACATGGATGGGGACAGGGCAGAGTGCATCGTGGGAGGGAGGTGCTGAGTGATGTTGGGGAAGAGGAGCAGGACTAGACTGGCCGTGGCAAGGAGTTTAAATTTTATTATATGATCAGTGAGAATAGGGAGGTGATCAAGATTTTCTTAAAAGGTTACTGTGGCTGCTGTGCAGAGAATGGACTGAAGGAAAGCACTAAGAGAAGCCGAGAGGCACATTAGAAGAACGAGAGGGGATGGTGAGAGATGACGGTGGCTTAGTCAAAGAGAGACAGAAAGAAGTAGAAAGATTCAAAATATATTTTGGAGGTAGAGCTGACCAGACATGTGATATAGGGAGTGAGGAAAAGGGAGGAATCGAGGAAAACTTCTAGGTCATCGTTTAATCCCTGGATAGATGGCATTAAACAAATAATATACAATCAGTTGCTTACAATAATGATAGATGATATGAAGGAGAAAATCAGTGTCTTTGGCAGCTAGATCTGACCCAGTCTGAGGGATCATATACGGTCATGATGATGAAAGGAAGTCTACAGTCTCTCAAACTCGTCTCTTTGTGGCCAGGTCATATTTTTGCTGTCAGGAGAGCACAAACATGTGGGAGAATGGGGAAATGTGGTCCCAAATATATATATCTGAATTATTGCTTGAAACAAAATAAAAACTTACACAAGGAAATTTACCAATCTTATAACATTTACGGATTTATTAAAACTTATGTTAAAGGACATCTTTCTTGATTTTTATTAGGCAACTATGAACATCTTCTTATGAATTTACTCTGTGCTTTCTTTCAGCAAACGCTCTTTAGAAAACTAAGGGCTAGTTCTGCTTTCTCAGAGTACGTAGGAGTGAGACAGGGACTCATTCAGCACAGGGAGTGGGTGGGCTAGGAAAGTCACACCTCAGGCTCTGCTGCCAGTGGACTCTGCTGTGGGACCTAGACAATATGCCCCTGTAGTAAGAAAAGATAACGGGGTTCTGTCTTTTTTCAGATTTGGGTATTCGGATTCCTGTCGGACATGTGGACTACTTCGTCAATGGAGGCCAAGACCAACCTGGGTGTCCCACCTTCATTCATGCAGGTCAGAAAGCCAGAGAGAGTTGGTGTTTGGTTTCCCCAGAGACCAGAATTCACCAACAGCCTTTGTGTTGAGTCAGCTAGTGTGTGCCACAGAAGGTCTTCCTCCAAGCGTCCTTTACTCTGTCCCATAATGCCTTACTTAGCATTTATTGAATGGATGTCTTTGGAGCCCAGGAGTTCTGGGGGAGAAGTGACTGAAATTAAAAGCCTGCTCTATACCTATGCTGTCCTCCACACTTCTTAGGCCCTACTATGATATAACATCACTCAAGGCAATAATCTCTATTCTTCTTGGGTCCCGCTTTGTGGTGTAGTCCGCACTAGCTAATCACTCTACACAGCCTAGTTGTGACAGAAGTAGACCAACCTGCCCAGAGCTAGGTAGCCAAAGGTTGAACTCACTGCGTGGCCATATCCCAAACTTACTAAATTTAACAACCCTCCAGACCTGTTTTCAAGATCATCTTCTGGAGTAAATTTAATAAGTGTACCTTTCTTTTTTCCTAAATATATGTTTCCAAATGTTCTTTATGAATATACACATATTCATTGAATATATTCTTGCATCACTTTAAAAACACCAAGTTTCTCAAATGTTAAGTACTAAGGATTGTTTAGTCTTCTTATATTCTTGTGAATATTGCCAAACTATCAGCATTTCATTTAGGAAGTTTATCCTGATTTCTGTTTACTGTCTTTTTAGTCCCTCCCTGTTTCACCAAATTTTTGACATTTTAAGGATTCTTTTGACAATCGTATTAAACCACTAATCAAATCCCCTAAATTTTCTGAGTTTACAAAAACATGTTCCTTTTAACAATTTATAGGTTTTTCCAGCAATTTTGATCAGACGAGATAGTGTGGTTTTAATGGCTTTTGAAAATTTCTGTGGCATTCAGTTGGCCACTTCTCTCTCTCTCTCTCTCTCTCTCTTTTTCATAACACAATTTGAGAAATGCTTAGCTTGTGTCTCCCAGCTCCCTGTTGCAGCTAGAATGAGAGTGGCTGGCCATAGAGTGTCCCAACCATGAGGGGTCAGGAACATCAACACACAACTCAGACGTGGTTGCTGATTTCAGAGTTGGAGGGCCGGGATTGTTCCAAGGTGAAGGGAGCATCTGAAGAGGCCAGAATACTGGAGTTGTGGCTCACTGCAGACTTCTTATCTCTAGCCAATTTATCCAGTATGAGTTATTGCAAAATTTTAAGTAGTAAACAAAATCAATTAGAAGAAAACCAATTTTTTTTTTACATTGGAACATTTGGGGCAAGGAGAGCATGTCAGTCATTTGACCAGGTGAGCCTCAGCACACTGGCTTTGAGAGACTGGCTATGAACTAACTGCTCGCTGCTGACACCTTCGATTGTCTCATTGCTGGACCGGGTATAATGAGATTGTAAAAAAAAAAATTTTTTTTTTTTTGCAAAAATATTGCCTGTGTGAGTGATGATGAAGAAAGTAAAGTGTGCAGACAGATATTCATGTTGATAACTGGGGTCAGAATCACCAAGTCAGTATTCTCCCATTTTCTGAAAACGAGTTGGCACAACCGTGGAAAAATGGGTCTCAAATTCAGCATTTTCTTCATAAATTAAGCATAGGTATCTGTGGAAAATGAAAATGAAAAAAATGCAATAACCATATCTATTTATATTCTTCAGGGGACATCACATGTATGGAGAGCTGTCTGAAAAGTAAAACTTGGAATTTCACTTTGCCTTGAACTGAAACCTTGGTTGTGTTTCCCACCCTGTTCAGGCTACAGTTACTTAATCTGTGATCACATGAGGGCTGTATACCTCTACATCAGCGCCCTGGAAAATTCCTGTCCTTTGGTGGCCTTTCCCTGTGCCAGCTACAAGGCCTTCCTGGCTGGACACTGTTTGGATTGTTTTAACCCTTTTCTGCTTTCCTGCCCAAGGATTGGTAAATGCTACCTCTTTGCTTCCTTTGACAATTTTGGGGAACTTCAAGTCTTGCTAGTTGTCACCTCTTTAAGTCCTGATCTCCGATGGTCAAGAAATCTACCCAAATGGGATTAAAAACGTTTAACTGATGGGGTGTTTAGCCTGTTCTAACCTGGATGATGGCATTTGGCCCTCTGTGTCCCATCCCTCACTCTGTGTACTGCTGCCTGATGCCATACTCACCCTGTACATATCCTTCACGTACATAGCCCACCCCCTGCAAGCCCAGCCTCAAGACATTCTCTGGAAATATTGGTATAGTCCAGAGTCCTTGACCCCACTTGCAAACTGGAGGCATGACATAGACCTTTTTAGCTAGGCCAGCCATTCCTGAACTCCTGATAGTCCCTAAATCAAGGTGTTATGGAGAAGTCCCCAAGAGTGGCACATATGGCTCCCTTTAAAGGTGTGAGGCTGTGGTGGCCACAAGCCAGCTGGAGGGATGCCTAATTGCTGGTCAGCTCAGGCACAGTCCTGGATCCTCCAGGACTCTCTGAGGAGAACAGCACGGGGAAGGCTGAGGGATCTGGTGACGACTCACCAGTCAGATCACTGCTGGGAACACCCTGAGGTTATACAGAATGAAGGGCTCCAGGAAACACTCTGGAAAGTGTAAATGTTCCTTGCCCTCCTTCTTTCTCTCACTTCTCATCACTGGCTGCCACTCAACTATAGTAGCCTGCCATTGCTTACATGAATGAAATGGATTTCAGCGTGACAAGATGGTAAAGTAGGGCTAGCTGCCCACAATAAAGCAAGCCAATGTGCTTCCTACTCATTGGGCATATGTCATGATTTCCCCCAGGTGTGACAGACTGGCTGGTGTAACAACCACTTCACACAGTACCCAGCCTCATCTCTCACTACACTTTCACTGACACTGAACACCCTGGGGATGCTAACTACTTGTACTCCCAAGAGTATTCCATGTTTGTTTGCTTACTCTTTGTGCATTTACTCAAACTGTACTCTTTGCCCAGAATGCCCTTCCCCACTTGCCAACCAGTATTCAGGTCAAACACTTCCTGTGCATCTACTACACAGGAGATAAATGCCATTAAACAACTGTTATGCAGATTGTTTTGCAAGTTGGAGACATAATTTCAAATTTCTTAGAAATACCTCCTGAGAATGGGCCAGGTGATCTAAAGAATGTATTTCCTGTTTACTTGTGTGTTTATCCCCAACTGGACTGAGTTGCATGCATCCTGGGTCTCACCATAGGGCATGGCATATAATAATCATGCAGGGTAGCTGTTTGCAGATGAATGGGTGCATGAATTAATTACTGTGTGGCTGGGTGCCATGGACCCTGAAATGGTTGCCTCAGGGCTCTGCTGTCTTTGCTTCTTGACTTCCAGGGCTGGTGGAACAAGGTGGTGTCAAGATAGAGCCACTTCCCAAGGAAGTGAGAGTCTACCTCTTAACTACTTCCAGGGCTCCATACTGTGGTGAGTTGGGGCAAAAATGTGTGGCTTAGTTCTGCTAGTGTGCTGCCCAGCAGAGTTCATGGCTCCCCAGCTTGGGTTTTGTCCAGTCCAGCATGGTATCCAAGGTAGAAGGTGAAGGACTGGGGCAAAGATGTAATAGGGGCTGGGGCACAGCCACCAGTGATCTGAGAAGGAACAAGAACTTTCAGAGCTGATTCAACCCATTATTCTACCAAGGACGAGGACTTGGTAGCATCTTACTGTCTATATACTGATCCTAGTTCTTCCCCATGCCCCACAGAAATCTGCCCTCCAATGTGGGCTTTCTCAGAATGGTGTTTGGGTGTACCTCTGGCTTCCTTCTTCCTGCATACATTTTTACCCCTTCCTTGGTGCCCACCCTGTGTGTCTCCCACCGTGGCTGTCCTCCTAGGTCAGGGTCCCTGAGGAATACAGAACCTCATCCTCTGCCTTCCTTCCTCTTCATATATTCCAGCTGTTCACCATTGGTTCTAACTACTACATTTCGTTAAAGCGAAGGTGCCAGTGATTATAAAGATGCTAACTGTCAGAGAAAAGTGCGTCTTAGAATCTATGAACTACATTACAGGCTGAAACATCATCTTTCCCTATGCTATGTGTGCCTAAACTGGGGTAACTCTTCTTCCTGGTTTTTGCTTGTCCTGTGATCCCATCTGGTTTATTGTGTGTACAGAACAGAAGTATGCTGGTTAGGAAGATACATTTTATGGTCATGCTAATTCTAACTGATTTTCTGATCAACCTGTGTCTGTTGCTGGAGGGGTCTTTGTGGCCCTAACTTCCTGGTACTAGGAGACCTAGTGCAGTGTGATAGGGAGCCCGAAGCTCGTACTCTGTGACCACGCAGACCAGGACCTGAATCTCAGCTTCTCCACTTACTGGCTCCTGTGTGATCAGGAGCGAGTTTCTTAACCTTTCTGGATGTCTATATCCTTATGTCGAAAATGTAAAAATAATAGTACCTAGTTCAAAGAACCAGTTGTGCAGATAAAATAGTATACAGGAAATCACTAGCACAGTGCATGGAATGGAATAATTAATAATTCCTTTCCCTTTATCAATCAGAGAATTTGGGAAACTAGATGCACGTGTTTCCAACTTCATGCCAGAGAGAATCCATGGCTACCTCTTAGGAACAAAGTGGGCTTTACACATATATCAGCTTCCTGGATAACCCAGCTCTGAGAGGTAGGCATGAGGAAAGGGAGGCTCTGAGAGACTGAGTAATGTGCCCCTGGCCACACAGCCGCTGGGTGAAAAAAATCAGGATTCAACCCCAGAACTTCTTACTCCAAAATCTGTAGTCTTCCCATGCCACCACCTGCCTCCACCCTCGCTTCTTTGCTTCTCCTCTGAGAACCTGCTCTTTGCAGCCATATTTCTGGTTATTCCTCCGTCCTCGCTGCCCCTTGGAGGTCAGCCTGAGGGAGGATGCTGTGTCCAGAGGTGGAGGCAGTGCTGTGTGGAGCAGACTTCAGATTCTATTCCCAGCTCCTGGACAGCTTTGGGGCAACCTGACTAGCCCCTCCCCATCTGCACAGCTGGGTATATGCTCTATAGGGAGCCTGGGGAGCACTTGGAGATTACAAGTATTTTAGGGTAGATTCATATAGCCATCATTTTCCTGTGTTATATTTGTTGTGAGGCCCCCTCCCTGTGCCCCCAGAAGCATGGTCCTTTCTGTTCAAAAGAAATCAGCCAGCATGAGCACATGTTTTCCCATGTGCTTTGAGCCTTCTGTTCTGAGCACCCAAGCTGGGACCCTCTGTGTCCCAAGGGTACGGCTTTCGACCTGGTAGTTCAGGGAGTGTAGGTGGCTGGCAGCTCCCCATTCTTATCCACTCCCAGGCCACCATGGCACTGGGCTGGGCCTCATCAGTGCTGACCAGGACAGGCGTCACCCTGTGCCCCTGCCAGGCATGCACCAGCAGGGCAGAGAATCTTCTCCAATATTTCACACGAAGTGCCTTTCTCTATCACCTCATTTAATTCTCACCATGTTCTAGGAGGAGATTACAGGGTTATTGTTTATGGATGAAGGAACTGAGGCACAGAGGTTCAGTGACTTAGACAAGGCAACACAGCAGGCAAGCGGCGGGGCTGGACCAACAGTCCAGGGCTCTGTGTGCTGCTTCCCATGTCATATTCCTGGGCAAATTGGATTCTACTACCAGTTCCCACTGACCCAACGTCGTTAGCAGACCTGGTCCTCTTGGGGCTCCCAGATAATGTAGAGGAGGAGGGAGAAGCAGAGTCTTAGGAAACTTTCTTCTTCAATGATACCTTCTGACAAAGAAGAAGTGATATGATATATCAAACTCAGCCCAGGGAATTAAATTCCTAAAGCTTGTGTAAGTCAGCTTTTTTTCCACGTTGCAATTACCCACTTCAGTTCAACCTTGCCCCTCACCGTAACAACCTACATCCATTAGTATACAAATGAGAAAAAGAGGTGGAAAGGATGTGACACTTTCTGGCTGTGTGTATGTGTGTGTGCGTGTGGGGGGCATATAGTGTTCTTTTTTTCTTCTGGTGAGTTCTTGGCATCTGCCCTGCGTCCTGTTACTAACTCCATAAGCCTGGAAAAGGTGAAGGATTGCTTCTCCAGCTATGCCCCAATCACCAAAGGAGTCTGAGAGATGCTCCAGGGCCAAAGTTACTGCGAAAATGCCACCAAGAGGGGCCTATCTCTTAATAAGGAAAGGATGAGGGTGTTAGGGAGGCTGTGCTCCTTAACACTTCTCGCCAGAGGGACAGCAGGTTCCACTGGTCCAGCAGGGGCTCACCCAGTCCATGTCGATGACACCAGCTTTGAGATCCCCAGTGTCCATGCTGCCTGGGAGTGTGGAGATGCTCACAGGCACCTGTTTGCCACAGAGAGGGAAATAGTCATCTCCTGCAGACAAGTGTGTTTCCTGACACTCTGTGTATGATGGGATGGGGGAGGGGCATTACTATATTTTGTGATTTAATTATTTAGTATAAGAGACCCTTTGGTTTGGTGTGGGTTCTTTCAAAGTCACACCAAACAATGTCGCCAAATAGGGAGGTGTGGGGCATTCTAGCATTACAAGTAATAATAAAAACTAACATGTATTGAATGCTTCTTAGGCACAGGTACTATCTAAGGACTTCATGTATAGTAACTCATTTCATTCTCATTCAGATCTGTGGTATCTATTTTTATTTTCCCTAATTTATACTTGAAGAAGCTGAGGATCTGCAATGACAGGTAATCTGCTCCAGGTCCTACAACTACTGAGAAGTAGAGCTGAGCTTCCTAATCACACTGATGTTCTCCTTCTGGGGCTTTTTGGGCACTGCACCCACCAGCCTGTGACTCAGCTGTCTACTCTGCTTTGGTTTCCTAGTGCATCATAGCCTTGTGGAGTTTCACTTGCAGGAGGCAAGAAACAAGGACACCAACATCGTGGTCACTTTCTTTAGCAGCAACGTCACCTCCTCAGCTCAGATCACCATGTAAGTAAGTGTTCCTCACAGCTGGCCTCTCTCCTTGATGTTTTGTTTTTTAAAAAATATATGATTTATTTTTAGAGAGAGGGGAAGGGAAGGAGGAAGAGAGGGAGGGAAATATCGATGTGTGGTTGCCTCTTGTGCCATGTGCCCCCAACTGGGGACCAAACCGGCAACCCAGGCATGTGCCCTGATTGGGATTGAACCAGCGACCCTCTGGTTTTCAGGCCGGTGATTAGTCCACTGAGCCAAACAAGCCAGGGCATTAGGAGACCGTTTTATTTTACACACACATCCCAGGACAGACACTGGTGTGCCATCACTGATGAGTGAGCCAAGCCCACTGGGCTGGTGCTGAGGGTGAGGGCAGACTCTACCATAAACACACACTGGGCAACTGTCCTAGGTTCGGGGTCAGTACTGCGTCCAAGTTTAGTGTATTCAGACAAGAGCAGATGAGGCAGGCAGGCAGCAGTGCTGGGCTATCTCAACAGGTGGTAAAAACATAGAAATTGAGTCCCTGAGAGGAAACAGTGTTCAGAAATCCAGGACTGGGGCATCAGGGATGTCAGCACTTAGGAGAACTGTAGCGACAAGCCCAGGAAGGTCTGGCCAGAGCCTGGGAAGCACCCACTCCTGGGTAGGGGAGCAGTACTGGGTGACTTACCAGGACAGAATTGCAGGCTGAGTGTCAGCTAGCAAATGAGTGCAAGGCGAGGGCCGGCAGGCTTGATGCTGGATGGTGCCTGTTCCCAGACCTAGGGCTGAGTGTTCCCTTCCTTTGTTGCCACACTTGGACCTGGCAGCTGGTTGGAACCAAGCTCAAGATGGAAGAGCAGAGGACCTCAACCCCAGGACATCACACGCCAGGCAGAGAAAGGAACTCAGCAGTGTTATGTTTCTCCAAAAAGCAATTGATTAGTTACTCACAAACCAGCAGGACACAAACTAATCAGATACATCAGCATCTCAGTCAGGGCCCAGTCTGGAAACCAGAGCCCAAGCCACCTAGTTCAAAAGAGGGATTTTAACTCAAGAAACTAATTACAAATGTGCTGGGAGAGCTGAAAACCCAAAAGGATGGGAAGATGGAGAGGCAATGCAGAAATCAGCCACAAGAGGAGCTACTCCCACCCCAGGGCGACAGGGACAAAGCCAGGGGTAGTGTTGGCAGAGCACAGAACAGGGCACGATTCTCCCCAGAAATCTGCTGGCAGAGGAATCTGAGAAATAGGGCCTGCAGGAGTAGTGCACAATTGTCAACAGTGGCGGGTGCTATGAGAGTGTGTAAGACAGCACCTGACCAAGTGTGAGGAAGTGATATTTGAGTAGAGATTTAAGGATTCTCAGGAGTTGCCCAGGTCCAGGGTTAATGAGAATATGACACTGGGAGGGGACAGCAAGTGGGCGAGCCCCATGAGAGGAGGCTGGAGGGGCAGGTCAGGGCCATGCCAGGCAGGGCCTTGAAAGACAAATTAGGGATTTTGATTTTTATCCTGAGAGCAGTTTGAGGAGCCACTGGGAGTTTTAAACAGGAGTATGGCTGGATCAGATTTGGGCTTGGAAACATTTCTCAGGCTGAAGGGCTGCCCATGAGTTGTGCTATCAGGGAAGACAAGTTTCTGCCGGAAGAAGCATTACTTTTTGGCTCCCAAGCACCCCGCTGCCAGCTGGAGTTCCAGCTCACCAAGGCCGCACCTTGGTGAATATGGCAGGCAGGCAGGGCCCCGACAGGCATCTTCAGGTGCCTACGTGAGCCCAGCAGACCGTAGCTATACATAATTTTCTTCAGAAACCTTCGTGGGTGAGTCACTTCTAGAAGGGTATTTTCATCACCTCTCCAGCCCAATGGCAGATGAGCCCATGCTGGCCGGAGTCATGACCATGACACACCGCTCCGGCTGCACAGCAGAATCACCTGGAGAGCTTCGAAAACTACTGCCGCTAAGCCCCAGCCCAGACCGATCGCAGCAGAGCCTCTGGGCATCGCCTCGACAGCTACACTTTTTTAAAAAAACTTTATTGTCAATTACAGTTGTCATACAATATTATATGTGTCAAGTGTGCAACCCAGTGATTTGACATTTAGATAACTTTCTAAGCAATCACCTCAATAAGTCTAGCACCCACCTGATACTACACATAGGTGTCAATTACGATACTATCGACTGCACTCCAACAGCTCTCCTTTTAGAGACTCCCTGAGTGACCCCAGTGGACACCCACAGAGTCCTTCCCCCCTCTCCCGAGAGACTGCTATTACTCTTTTGAAGGCTCTCAGAACATCATTACCGTCAATTCCTTGTTTTTGTTTTTGTTTTTCTCTTGCAGTACAGAAATTAAAAAGTGGGGGGGAGAGGGAGGTTTGTGGGTGGTCTTTCCCCTACTTTCCATAACTCTGTGAAGCCCCCAAATTTCTTCTGAGAAAATTTACCCTACCCAGGCCAGGCCGCTCACGGCACCCTTCTGCTCCTGGCCTGCGAGCCTCTCCACCCAAGCAGCTTCTTACAGTGAGCCATTTTCTTATTTCTTTCTGAAATATCTCAAAAACATTTCCAGCATGTAAAATAAAAGGAATGGTTTAAGTAACAACTGTTACTTAAGTGATTATACTTATGCTCAAATTAAAACAGAATTATATTCTCAGGATGGTATTTTATAAATAAAGATGATTTCGATATGAATAAATTATTTCCATTTTATTTTGTTCTGCATAATAGAATTATTTTAATTTGATTAACAAGTCCACTATCACTAAACAATAATGAGAGTTTCCTATATATAATCTTGCAGTTGGGGATGTTTTAAACTCCAAAGACTATGTCTTTATGATAAGAACTGTATTCACTATGATTGAAGACAAATGTGAAAGTAACTTTATGCTTAATTCAATAAATTTTAATTGATTTAACAACTCATTTGGCATTGATAATAATTATAGAATCAGCTAGTTTTTTCCATTAAAAAAATAAAATAAGATAAAATACACCTTTTAAAAGCACTCATTGGGCCTTTCCCTAATGACCCACTGAGCTGTCAAGAAAAGGCAAAGTAAAAACACCGCTTTTGGGTGAAGTGGCAGCATGTTGTGCTGTGTTGTTTCGCTTCAACTGGTGGTGTGACAAGGTGTGAAAGAAAAAAATAGAAAAGATAAAATAGGGTAGAGTAGTCTTCACACAAAATCCTTTGACCCGAATGCCCTAAAGAGGGCTCTGCTTCAAGGTTGGTGGATCTGAAAGTGAGTATTTTTTCCAACTAGGCATCTAAGAATGAGGGACATTTTTCCAGATGTAAAAATCCAAGAGCTACTATTTTGCTGCAGTGTCTACTTGTTTACTTAAAAAAAAAATCAAATATTTTCCAAGTCATGTTCAAAGCTGTGGGTATGTGGGCAGAGGGGTTAGCTGGGGTCATAGTCACTTTCAAGGAGCTAACTTTTGTGTTTGACAGCTAACTAGTGCTACCAGCAGAGCCCCATAGGGACCGAGGGGAAGCAAAGGCCAGAAGCTCAACATAACTTACTCTCCCTTTCCCTTGCAGACCTAGACAGCAACTGCGGGGGAGAGGAGTCCTAGCGCATCCCAACCCTCAGTGCCAGATACACCAAGTGAATCTCAAGTTTCAAGCTTCTCACTGGGGTTGGAGAACTGATCGATCTCCCATTGTTGGGAAGTTCTGCACCGCTCCTTTGCCCGTCAATGACAAGTAAGCCCAGTATCCACCCCATCCCAGACACACTCATAAAGACCAATCCTAACCTTAGAGGTGATGCTTGTTGAGATTCAATCTCATCATGAGTGATTAGCTTCTTCAGTGCTGAGATGACAGCAACCCGGGCTTTTCCTGATACTCCTGCAAGGCCATCTTGGGTTGGGAATGTTAGGAATCCAAAGAGGGTGAACTCTTAAATCCTCATTTTTACTTTAGTATAAGAAACTCCATTTTATCTGTTCTTTCTAATCAATCTTTGTCTATCATCTATCATCATCTATCTATCTACTTATCATCTAGATAAGTGTTATTGGTTTCTATATAAGATTTTATTGGAATAAAGAGCTCTAATTACATTTTCCTCCTACTTAGCATCCACTAGTCACATTCATGGGTGTGAATCGAGACTCCCCATCCCCTTTACACCCTGCCTCTAGCAGGTCTTTATATTTTAAGTCTTACCACCCCAGACCCTTCGGGGACACCAGGCTCCTGTAGTATATGGCTATAGACTTCTTTTACCTGACATCATGAAAATACAAGAGCTCCTAGCCCTCTCTCCTGACCAAAATGAACCTTCCCTGAGCACATACCCTCTTGTCGCTCTTCTCTTGCAGTAAAAGGACAGTCTGCTTACCTGAGCCAGTGAACATACAACCAGGTGTGACTGTTTGTCGTGACCTGAAAACTACATGTGTATAGTACAAGCCTGGGCAGGACACAGAGGCCCTGGATTTTGGAGGAGAGAGGTTCAACTTATTCTAGGCCATTACTACTAAAAAGGAAGGCAAAACTCTTCGTTATTTTCCCCATAATTCACCAGCTTAGAAGGGAAACTCATTTTACAGAGCTTTGTCTCTATTGCCAATTTGAAGAGTCTTGCGTAGATATCATTTCAGCTTTCTTACTCATACTTAAAAGCAAGTGCACCACATCCTCGGGCATCTGTACCTAGGATTCAATAGAAACATATACAAGAAAAATGCTTTTTATCAAAAATAAATCTCCAAAAAATATCTGAATCATTTATTGTTTTATTGGAATGGAATTCTGTTACATACAAAAAAATGTGATACACAGTCGGTGGGATTGGAAAAAAACAGTAGATGCTGAAGTCTCTGTATTAAAAGAGCAATTGGAAAGAAGTGCTTGGAAGCAGAGAGGGGATGAAGGGTGGGGCAGAAGCAGGTGTCATTCACCTCCCTGACGATTGCCCTCTCTGGATATCTGGAAGGTTTGGGGGATCAGACGGCTCTTCGCGGAATATAGGTAGATTTTCTTTGTGTCAGTATTTCCCAGATTTTGGTCTTTGTAAATATCCTTGTATCAGCCACAGTCCAGCAAGAAGCAGATGCTATACTCAACTTAGGTAATTTGAGGGGAATTTAATAAAAGGACTATTTACAAAGGTTTTAGTAAGGAGTGGGAAAATCACACGAGATAGTGCAGTTTTTGTGCTAGTGGCAGTGGGAGCTGCTACTACCCTACATCTGAAGGGGTAAATGGAAGGACCCCCAGAATCTGGGGCCAGTGTGGGCTGGGGGACCTTCAGTCAAAGGATACAGTTGCCAGGCAGCAATAATGCAGGGAGGGAAGCAGGGAAACAGAGCCTCCAACCTCCTTACTAATTCTCCTACTAATGCCTCCCCACTAAGTGACTGCAGCTAGAAGCTGGAAGGCAAGAGGCACAGTGATGGGGCTCAGGAGGGAAAGCAGAGCAGAGAAGGGTGGAGAATGGATGGCTGCAGGGGAAGGGGAGCAAAGAGAGAGATGTGGCCCACTTTCCTTTACCACCTTTACCACTTTCTACACAGCCAGGTACCCCCTGGATCCTTCTAAGCTTGATGGTTTCCTTTAAATTCTTTTAAAAATAATTTTAATTACATCTAAGTGAACAATTCAATGGTTTTTAACTATATTCACATTGTTGTGAAATCATCACCAAGATCCACCTCCAGAACTTTTCATCAGCATAGACTGAAGCTCTGGACCCATTAAATAATAACTCCGCACTCACCCTCCACCCAGGCCCTGTTAACCACCATTCTACTTTCTGTCTCTGTGCATTCTACCACTCTAGGTACCTTATACAATCACACAATGTTTGTTCCTTTGTGACTGATGTATATCACTGAGCATAATGTTTTCAATGTTTATCCATGTTGTAGCATGTGTCAGAATTTACATCCTTTTTAAGGGTGACTAATATTCTACTGTTCACATATGACGGGGCACCCCCCAAAAATGAAATTTATTTGTAAAAAATTGTGTATATTTTTTTACATGTTTGAACTTCAGCCACCTTCAAAGTACTCTCCATTTGATACACTATATCTATCCAGACATTTTTTTCCAATGCTCAAAACAGTTTTTGAACTTGTTGATTTTGATGCCTTTTAATGCTTCTGCCATTTTTTTGTTTCACTTCTTCCACATCAGCAAAACATTTCCCTTTGATGCCTTTTTTCATCTGGGGAAACAAACAATGAAACAGTCTCCTGGGGCTAGATCAGGTGACTACAAAGGGTGGAGCATGGGGATCGTGCTGTTTTTGATCAAAAACTGGTGAACACTCAGTGAGGTGCGGGCAGGTGCGCTTGTAAATCCCCCATCATGAAAGGGAGAAAGGTGTTGAAAGAGTCTTTAGAAAAAATTCAATGAAGCCAACACAGTCTCTCACAGCACCAGCTGGTACATGATACAGATGTGTTCCTAGGACACCTACCTAGCGAGGGAAACCTGTACAACAAGGAGCTCGCCCTCCAGAAGATAACTCCAGTTTTTTTTTAGGTCCCCCTTGATACCACATTTAGTTTTTCTTTTTCTAATTTAATCTTTATTGTATTTTTCCATTATCATTTAGTCCCCTTATACCCCTGACCCCAGCAATCACCACCCTGTCATCCATGACCATGAGTCCTTTTCCTTTTTCACTAAATTCCTCCACCCTCTAACCTCTGTGCCCCAGCTGTCAGCCTGCTCTCCATCTAGGAGTCTGGCCCCCTCTTTTCCTTGTTGGTTCAGTTCATTAGATGCCACATATGAGTGAAATCATGTTATTTGTCTTTCTCTGCTGGGTATTTCAATTAGCATAATGTTTTCCAGGTCCATCTGTACTGTTGCAAAGGGTAAACTTTTCTTCTTTTTTACAGCTGAGTAGAATTCCACTGTGTAAATGTCCCATGGTTGGCTATCCACTCATCTTTTGTTGGACGCTTGGGCTGCTTCCATATCTTGGTGATTGTAAATAATGCTGCAATGAACACAGAGGTGCTTATGTTCTTCCAAATTAGTGTTTTAGGTTCCTTTAGATATATTTCCAGATGTGGGATCGCTGGGTAAAAAGACAGATTTATTTTTAATTTTCTGCTTTCTATAGCAGCTGCACCAATATGCATTACCACCAACAGTGCAAAAGGGTTCCCTTTCATCACTTCTTCACCAGCACTTGTTTGTTGATTTATTGATGATGACCATTCTGACAAGTATGGAATGATATATCATTGTGGTTTTACTTTGCCTTTCTCTGATGATTAATGACATTAAGCATCTTTTCATATGTCTATTGGCCATCTGTATGTCCTCTTTGGAGAAGTGTCTATTCATGTCCTTTGCCCATTTTTTAATTGGGTTGTTTGTACATTAACCCCATATCAGATGTATCGGTGAATATGTTCTCCATTTCTGTGGGTTCTTCTTTTTATTTTGTTGATATTTCCCTTGGCTGTGCAAAACTTTTTAGTTTGAGGTAGTCTCATTTATTTATTTTTTTCTTTTGCTTCCCTTGCCAGGGAGATATATCTGATAAAATATTGCTACAAGCAATGTCTGAGATTTGCTGCCTCTGTTTTCGTCTATGATTTTTATGGTTTCAGGTCTAACATTTAAGTCTTTGATCCATTTTGAATTTATTCTTGTATGTGGTGTAAGAAGGTGGTCTAGTTTCATTAGCACATATTGGTCTAATTTTCCCAATGCCATTTATTGGATAAACTATCTTTAGCCCATTGTATGTGCTTGCTGCCTCTGTCAAACATTAATTGACTATAAAAGTATGGATCTATTCCTGGGCTCTCTAGCCTGTTCCATTGATCTATGTGTCTGTTTTTATGCCAGTACCATGCTGTTTTGATTACTATAGACTTACAGTAATATATAGTTTGATATTAGGTGGTATGATTCTTCCAACTTTGTTCTTCTTTCTCAGAATAGCTCTTGCTATGCAGGGCCTTTTGTGGTTCCATATAAATTTCTGAAATATTTGTTCTAGTTCTGTGAAATATGTCATTGTAACCTTGATTGGAATTGCATTGAACCTATAGATTGCTTTGGGGAGTATGGACATTTTGATGATATTAATTTGTTCTATCCATGAACACTGTATGCACTTCCACTTACTTGTATCTCCTTCAGTTTCTTTCTTCAGTACCTTATAATTTTCTGAGTACAGGTCTTTTATATCTTTGGTTAGGTTTATTCCTAGGTATTGTATTCTTTTTGAAACAACTATGAATGGGATTGTTTTCTTAATTTCCATTTTTGTTAGTTTGTTATTGGTCTATAAAAATGCAACTGATTTCTGGATATTAATATTGTATCCAGATGGATACAAAATTTTGTATCCAATAGAAGATCTATCCATTCAAGTCAATGGGGTGTTCAAATCCCTACTATGACTATATTATTATCACTCTCTCCCTTTATGTCCATCAAGATTTGCTTTACATATTTAGGTGCTCCTATGTTGGGTGCGTAAATGTTTGCTAGGGTTATATCGTCTTGCTGGATTGTTCCCTTTATCATCGTGTAGTGTGTTCTTTGTCTCTCACTATAGCCTTTGTTTTAAAGTCCATTTTGTCAGATACAGTACTACTACCCCAGCTTTTTTTTCTTTTCCATTTACATGAAATATCTTTTTCCACCCCTTCACTTTCAGTCTGTGTGTATCTTTTGATCTGAGATGGGTCTCTTGGTGGCAGCATATATATGGGTCTTGTTTTCTTATCCATTCAGCTACCCTATGTTATGTTTTGTTGGAGCATTTAAGCCATTTACATTTAATGTGATTATTGATAGATATGTATATAGTACCATTTTATTGTTAGACTGTTTTCCTCTGTTATTTTTTCTTTCTCTTTTTCTTCTTCTTAAAGCAAGCCCTTTAACATTTGTTGCAGTACTTGTTTGTTGTTAACAAATTCCCTTAACTTTTTCTTGTCTGGAAAACTCCTTATTTCTCCTTCGATTTGAACTTATAGCCTTGCTGGGTAAAGTAACCTTGATTGTAGGTCTTTGCTTTTCATCACCTTGAATATTTCGCACCATTCTCTTCTGGCCTGAAATGTTTTTGTTGAGTAATCAGATGACAATTTAATTGGTTCTCCCTTGTATTTAACTACCTACTTTTCTCTTTTGGCTTTTAGGATTCTCTCCTTGCCTTTAAGCCTTGTCATTTTAATTATGATGTGTCTTTGTGTAAGCTTCTTTGGGTCCAACTCTTTTGGGACTCTCTGAGTTTTCTGGACTTGTGTGTCTTTTTCCTTCACCAGATTAGGGAAGTTTTTGGTCATTCTTTCTTCAGAAAGGTTCTCGATCCTTTGCTTGCTCTCTTGTCTTTCTGGTATTCCCATAATGCAGATGTTACACTTCATGTTATCCAAAATGTTCCTTAAAATCTTCTCATTTTTAAAAATTCTTTTTCCTTTTTGCTCTCTGCCTGCGTTTTTTTTTTACTACCTTGTTTTCCAAATTACTGATTTGTTCCTCTGCTTCATCCAACCTACTGTTTAATCTTTCCAGTGTATTATTTATTTCAGTTACTGCATTCTGTATTTCTGACTGGTCCTTTTTTATGGTTTCTATATCTTTTTTCATGCTGTTGAGTATCCTTATAATCATTACTCTAAACTCTCTATCTGATAAATAGCTTGCCTCCTATCTAGCTCTTCTTCTGAAGAATTCTCTTATTCTTTTAATGGGGTCTGTTTCTTGGTTTCCTATTTTGGCTGCTTCTTTGTATTTGTTTCTATGTATTAGGTAGATCTGCAAAGACTCTGATGTAGGCCTTTGTCATATACTGCTTGTGATTGGCCTTGGGCAACCTATTTGGAGCTACCAGTGATCCACAGTGTGTGGCTCCCACTGCTGGGCCTATTTGTGTGCAGAAAGAACCAGGCTGCACCTCAAGGCTGGCTTTTATAAGCAGCGGGAGGGTCAGCTGAAGTCACACAGAGCTCCCAGAAATCTGCCTTAGTTGTTAAACTAATCAGTGATGTAGCCTCAAGCTGTAATCAGCATCCTGGCTTAAGCTCCAGAGGGTGGGGCAGAGTAATTCCTGTGGTCAATGCTTTTTCTTCCCCTCAAACTGATGCCATTCGGAGAGGAGTGTTCTGCCTGAGAAAGGTGGCTTCTTCAGTATGGGGAATGACTCATCATAGGGATCCTGGAGGCTCTTCCTTCAGCTCTCACCCCAGAGCCGCCAACCGAAGACTCTTTTCAAGTATCTCTAATTCACTCTGTCCTGTCTCTTCCAGGGCCCAGGTAAAGTGGTTGCAAGTGAAATTTTGTGCATTGGCCCTTTAAGAGGCTCCCTGAATCTTCAGCAGTCTCTCTCCCTGGCTGACAGAAGCCCTGCTGCTTTTCACAGCTGGATGTTATCTGGGTTCCTTTCCAGCTTTGGTGCTGTAGGCTGGGGGGCCCAGCTTGCGGTTTACACCCCACACTTCTCCAGGGGAACACCCTGTCCACTGAACTTCAGCCGCCACCCTTGGGAGCCCAGCCAGCCCTCTCTCACCTCCTCTGCACTCCCTACCAGCTTCATTGTCTATTTTGGTTTCTTCTGTTTGTCCATGGCTATAAGGCTTCTCTCCAGCTAGTGTTCAGTTGGTTATTCAGGATGATTTCTCTACAATTTAGTTGTAATTCCAGATTGGTCCTGGGAGGTGGTTAGTGTAGCTTCCACTTACTCATCTGCCATCTTGCAAGGTCCTCATCCACTTTCCACTTTTATTTTATTGATTCACCCATCAGTGAACATTGGGTTGCTTCTACCTTTTAGCCGTTGTGAATAATGCTGATATGTAAATGGTATGCAAATATTTTAAGACTTTTTAAAAAATAAAAACCTGCATAAGTGTGCTTTGAAAGCAAACTGCTGATTTGCTGACTCACTCTCCACAGTACAGGCAGGGCAACTGATAAAAGCAATAGGCTACAATTGCTCCTTTGGGCCAAGTCAACCAGAACACCAGGAAAGAAAGCTTTGGCCTTTATCCAGGCTGTGGAAATGCAACCAACAAAACAGGTAATGTAATGTGAATACTGTTGATCTAAAAACAAAAACCAGAGTGAGAGGCAACAAGCATTTATTTGAGACCCAAAAGAATCACTATTCAGGAAGCACTGATTCAGGCAGAAATCCAGATAGTGTTCTGATTAGGAGACGAAGGCAAGGGGTATTTATAAGAAATGGAATGAGAAAAATTACATGAACAGGAGGAAGAAATTTCTATAAATGCAGGTAAGCTAAAACAATGATACTAATTCTAAAGAATGTCCTGTAGTCATAATGTCTGCTTTCTTGTTATGTTTCCAAAAAATTTGTTGGGGTACAATGTTGCTTTAGGCCCAGTCCAAAGGTTATTTTGTCCAGTTTTAACATTCCAAAGGTTTGAGGATTAAGAGGTACAAGGTAGTTACTTGGGAGGGCAACTCCAACTCCATTTTATAGTGGTTCCATTTTTACTACTTTTCAAAATCCTGACATACATGGTTTATTTTCTGTACTCTCAACCATGGTCAGCAGGAAAATAACCTGATGAACATAAAGTGTTTTTAATACGCAGGCTTGGAATTCTTTAGTTTTAAAACCAAAAACCCCCTTTGTTTTTTCCTTTCTCCCTCTACTTACCCAGGTCCTCAGGAAGAACCTCCCTAGAGAACTGAGAACTTTCACCCTGAACTATATTAGGCTGCATTTCCTGTTCCCTCAGCTTCATGTTATTGTAACAGTTGCCATTCTGTGTGACGTAGTTTAGCACATAGTTCTTTGTTAGTTTTCACTGCCGCTTGTTGCTTCCAAGTCTATGCGAATGATGTTATACTTCTGTGATGAAGATTATGGCCCTGGCTGGTGTGGCTCAGTGGACTGAGCACCAGCCTGTGAACAACAGGGTTGCCGGTTCAGTTCCCAGTCAGGACACTTGCCTGGGTTGCGGCTCAGGGCCCCAGTGGGGGGCACACGAGAGGCAACCACACATTGATGTTTCTCTCCCTCTCTTTCTCCCTCCCTTCCCCTCTCTCTAAAAATAAATAAATAAAATCTTTAAAAAAAAAAAAAAAGATTATGTTCTGTGGTGCCGATGTTAATTACCGAAACACTGAGCTGACCTGTTTTTTTTTTTGTTCCCATACCTTCAGTTTTGCTTTTGGTCACACTTCTGCGTATCTTTAGTACTTTTTTCAAGTACTAAAAGTACTTGAAAGCACTTTTAGACTCATATTTTCCCCCCATCAGAAACTTTAGATTATTACTGTAAATGGTAAGCCAGTTTTCCTTATCATAAATTAATCTTAAAAATAACTACAATGAGGATATTGCAATGTTTAACTTTCCATCTAGATATTGTGGCTTGCTGAAGGCTCTACTCCCTATGCCTGTTTTGTCTTGATTAGGGTTAACCACATCTCTTCAACTTTAAAAAGTTTGTATTCTTTTTAACCCAACTTGCCTTCTTTCTTGTGGGCTTGATTTTTGTTTGACCCTGATTGGACTGTTCATGTAACCCAATTTCATTACATATTATTGTTGTAATCTCTCCCACCTGTCAGGGATTTTCCATATCTTGATTTAATCCTCAAGAATAGTTAGTTCTCCCTTCAAGCTTTACATCACTTTATATTATACATAGTTTATTATATATAAAATATATATATTTATATGTGACATTTTAAAATTTTTATTGATTTTAGTGAGAGAGAGGATGGAGGTTGGGGGGGTGGGGAGAAAGAGAGAATGATTAATTTAGCTTTAGCATGACTTCATTTCCAGGAACCCAAGTAGGCTCATAATAATTTCTACTTTATTTTCTAAATATGTGCAAGTCATATTTTTAATTATTTATACCTGAACTTTGCTGGAAATCAACATCAAATTTCTTGATCTCTGATTTCAGGAACCTTTGCTTTCCTTGGAGCAAATGTGTCTACCCACCCTCTTTTCTCTTTGGGATTATTTAATAATAACTGAAAAAAGACCCCAGTTAGACTGTGAGGTCTTTCTTTTCCTATTTTAAAACCTTGATGGTATTTATGTTATTTTATTTTTTATGAGGGCTTTCTAAAACAAGATTGTATTTCAGCATCTGGGTACCAGGGTTCATTTAAAATAGCTTGGTGATTTCTCCTCAGTCTTGGTCTTATAAATTTCCCCCACCAAATTCACCCCACCTTACTATATGTATTTTTTAAATTACAAAAGCAATGCATGTTGACTCTAACATGTCAAACTGTAGACTTATGTTTGCCATGGCTCTACACATTTCTGCATTTTAATAGAAATATATACATACAAAGTTGGTTTTTGTTTTGGGGGTTTTTTTAAACAAAAATGAAATCATAGCACATATATCACTATAATTTTCCTTTGTCACTTGGCAATATATCATGAAAAACACTTCTGGTACTATTATTTATAGACCTGATTTTTTCATTGGGTGTCAAATATTCCACAGTATGGATATACTATAAGTTAGCCAACCATTTTCCTTGTAGTTTATATTAAGGTCGTTTCCAGTATTTTCAACTACAAATGATACTGCAATAAATATGTGCATGCATCTGTTCTCATACCGGTGTCTTCATTTCTGTATGGTAGATATCTTTGGTGAGACTTGCTAGGTCAATGGATATATCAAAAGGTTAGTCATGCTGGATTACTTCCCAGAAATGTCATACCAGTTTACATACACTCTGACAGTGATTGAAAGAAATTGTTTCCTGGCACTGATTTATTCAAGTATTTTTCTTTCTAAGATAAGTAACCCAAATTGCCAAATTTCTCCTCTGGAATTACTGTGTGGTGTTCAGGTGATTACAAGTTGGCTAACCAGTTACCCATTTGTGAAACTGGAATAACCTTCTTTCCTTCAGAATTATAAGGGCCTGAGATTGTATTGCTTTTCTAATTGGGTATTCATTCAGACACAGGAGTTTTCAGAGCATTTAAACCCTCTAAATGTGAGTTATGAAAACTTTTAAAAAATAAAGCGGTATTGTTTTTTGTGATTATAAATTTCCACTCATGTAAATATTTTAAGCCAATATAGAAAGTTACCAAAGAAAGTGAAGAGCTAACACTTCCTGAACATTTGGTATGTGGCAGGTAGCAATCTAATCCCTTCATATAAATTATCTTATGTTATGCTCCCAACAATCGCATGTGTTACTTCAGTTTGCATATGAGAAAACTGAGGGACAGGGAAATTGAGCAATTGCTCATGGTCTTTCAGCTAGCAATGGGTGAAATCAGTGTTTTCACTAAGCCACCTGTCTCTAGAATCTGGGCTGTAATGACTATGTTATATAGGTTAGCCTGCTCAAGTTGGTTTCTGGTGTTAGATGTCCTAACCAAAATGTCTTATCTAAATAGAGATATCCTCAGTCTGGCCCTGAACTAACTAACTGAAATTACCTGCCACTTCCCCAATGTGCTAAAGCCACTATGTTACCCTAAATTATATTGTGTGTGGACAATGCCATCCCTATGCCTTTGCACCTGCTGCCTGGACCACCCACTTTAAAATTCTATCAGTCATTCAAGGTCCACTTTCAATTCTATCTCTTCCAGGAAGCTTGGCCACCATTACGTCATTTTAGTCAGTTTCTGTGCCTTGCAATGGTCATTAATAGCTCATTACATGTCTATAAGGTTTCAGTGGTGAGATTGTAAAGTTCTTAAATTTAGGCAGGGACTATGTTTTCTCATTCTCTGTGTCTCCCACATTGTAAGCATGTAATAAAAGCTCCTTGAACTGAATTAAAGACAGTGTTCTAAACATAGAGACAAACACAAGGAGAGATTAGGCATAGAGAAGCTTAACTCTAAAGAAAGAGTTGGTGTCTTTTCATAAACATCAGGAATGATATTCATTCATTCACTTTGTTTTAATATGCCACCTGCCAGTGTTGCATTTTAACCTTAAAAATCTCCATATGAGGAAGCTCTGGTTGTATATAAAGGAAATTATATTGAAACATAAATCTTCCCAGATTGCTGAATTCGCATCTATCCCTTGATCTTTTTGTTGAGTGGTTCTAGGTGACATTCCGAAAGTGCCATACACTGCTTCCCCAGCCTCAAAATACACCTCTTGGTCACACCCAGGTCTAGGATGATTATCACAGCCCTGCCTCTATCCCAGAGGAGACTGGCCTCTTCCACTTAAAGGAGAGCATGGAGGTGATTCAGCTAGTGCTTCCGGAAATCCTCCCAGACCCTCAGCATTTATTTTCTCATTTATAAAACCACAACTGATTGTTTTATGTAGCTATTCAGTGTTGTGACAACAGCCCAAACTCAATCCATCTAAAATTAAATCAACATCTCCCCCAAAATTGTTCCTCCTCTCCTTACAGTAATAGCTACCATCATCAACCAGTATCCAGGCTTGAAGCCTAAGTCATTTTTGACACAGAAGCATCCTGTGCTCAAAGGAAAGAAGAAAAGCAAGCAAGCAGGAAAAGGCATGCAAGGAAGAAAGGAAGGAAGGAAAGAAAAGAAAGAAAGAAAGAAAGAAAGAAAGAAAGAAAGAAAGAAAGAAAGAAAGAAAGAAAGAAAGAAAGAAAGAAAGAAAGAAAGGAGGAAAGAAAGGAGGAAGGAAGGAAAGAATGAGAAAGAGAGAGAGAGAGAAAGAAAGAAAGAAAGAAAGAAAGAAAGAAAGAAAGAAAGAAAGAAAGAAAGAAAGACTTCCAGTCAAGATGACAGCATAGGTAAACATGGCTTGCCTCCTTGCACAACCACATTGAAATGACAACTAAACTACAGAACAACTATCATTCAGTACCATCAGAAATTCAGCTTAATGGGAGGAGAATCAAGATGGCGGAGGAGTGAGTGGAAGTCTTACTGACCTCCTCCCAGGACCAACCTGCAATTACAACTAAATTGTGGAGAAATCACCTGGAACAAACAATTGAACAATAGTGAGAGAGGAGCCTTATAACATCAGACAGACAGAAGAATCAGCTTTAGCACAACCTAACTGGTAAGAAGTGCGGTAGAGACTTGAGAAGGCGAGCAGAGTGCCCACGGGTGGCAGCACCAGAAAGATATTGAAATGGCCAATTGGACCTCCTTGAGAAGAGCGGGTTCTAAACCATAAGCGGGATCTCCAGCCTACAGCACCGGAGCCAAAAAAGTACACAGATAACAGCCAACTGTGAAAAGTGGCAGGGTTGCTCTCTGCCAGAGACAGGTGGCTAAAGATGCAAAGAGCTGTTTAAAGGGCCAATGCATAAATTTTTATTTGCAGCCACTTACCCTAGGCTTCAGCAAAGGCAGGAGCAGAATGGGCTAGAGATGCCAGAGAAGAGACTGGGGAAGGAGGCTTTGGGGAGAGAACTGTGAGAGTAGCTGGCGGGATCCCAGTGCTGACTCCTCCCCTATACGGCAGCAGCCATCTTGCTTGGGCAGATACCTCTCCCCTGAGTGGCAACAGCGTGAGAGGACCCAATAACCTCACCTCCAGGAGGGACTCAGCCCTTCCCTGTGGTGTCCTAAGCCAGCCTGCTGAGTGCAGAAACACTAGATTAACAGCTGAAGGAGACAGCCACAGACAGTAGATCCCTGGAAGTCTCAAACAGACTGCCTAAGTTCAGATAGGGTCAACAACTGACAATATCAGAGGAAGATCCAAAAAGAAAGACAAAATGGTCTCCTATCATAGAATTTTACACCACAAGGTCAGGAAATCAAGACAGATCAATTTAAGAAGCAGAAGCAAAAAAGAAGGGTCTCTCAAATAATGGGAAGTCAAAGCACCCCTCAGTCGAAGGGAAAGGAGGAATCCCCACAAAGAGAACTAAATGAAATAGAGGAAAGTAAACTATCAGACACTGAGTTGAAAACAATGGTTCTAAGGAAGCTCAATGAGATCAGTGTGCTCAGAGAGAATTACAAAAAACTACAGGGAAACTCTGAGGAACTTACTGCAATATATATGAGCATGAAAAAGGACATAGAAACTACCAATAAGAGACAAGAGGAAATGAAAAATACAATTTCTGAATTGAAGAACACTGTGGAAGGAATCAAAATCAGGCTAGATGAAGCAGAGCATTGAATTAGTGAGCTGGAAGATGAGGTAGAAAAAAGCTCCCAGCAAGAGCAAGAAAATGAAAAAAGACTGAAAAAGAATGAAGAGGCATTTAGGGAAATGCAGGACAACCTGAAACGTAATAATATCCATATAATAGGGATACCAGAAAGAGAAGAGGAGCGAGGGACAGAGAGCCTCTTTGAAAAAGTAATGATGGAACACTTCCCTAATTGAAGGAGAGAAAAGGTCACACAAGTCCAGGAAGCACAGAGGGTCCCATTCAAAAGGAACATAATGAGGCCTACTCCAGGACACATCATAATTAAAATGGCAAATATCAAAGACAAACAGAGAATCCTAAAGACAGCAAGGGAGAAAGAGGTAGTAACATATAAGGGAGCCCCAATACAGGTAGCAGCTGACTTCTCAACAGAAACACTACAAGCCAGAAGAGGATGGCAAGAAATATTCCAAGTCATGAAAAGCAAAGGCTGCAACCAAGGCTGCTCTACCCAGCAAGGCTCTCAATTAAAATGGAAGGCGAAATAAGGAGCTTCCCAGACAAAAGAAGGCTAGAAGAATACACCTCCACGAAACCAGCATTGCAAAATAAGCTAAAGGGACTGCTTTAAGAGGATGAAGAAAAAGAATCTATAAATACCCAGTTTCTTTCACAGTTACCAATACATGACAGGACCAATATTTTTAATACTAAATCTGATTGTAACAATGATGTGTTATTTTAATTGTTACTTTTTATTGGTTGAAACTAAACCTGCTTTTGTAGATTTATTGCCTATTTCTGTTATTTTTAAAAAAAGCTTTAAATGACTTTTTGGTATTCTTTATCCATTTTTTAATTAAATGTTTGTGGAATTTTTGCCTTAAAAAAACCCCTATAACCCTTTTTTAGATGCGTTGCAAATACTTTCCTATTCTATTACTTGTCCTTTAATTTTTTATACATATATTACTATATAGCCTTAAATGTTTAATATGGTCATATTGTCAATACCTTACTTTATAGCTTCTGGGTTTGAATATGTTACTTCAGGGTAAGGAAAATATTATTTTGTATTTTCTCCTAAAACTCCTTAGATTTTACAAATTGATTTTTAATTCACTTGAGTATTTTTTGTGTAATGTGTGAAATATGACTCTATATTTGTTTTATTTCAAATAATAGTGGTCCATGCACCTTATTTGTTGAATAAGCCTTATTTTACCCATTGATTTGAAATATCAATTGAATCACAAATTCCTTTTTAGAAAGATATATACATTTGTTTCTAGAATGCTCATTTTATTTCATTGATCTACCTGATTATGTCTGTGCTGGTGTCATGTTGTTTTAATTGTTGAGACCTTATAATGGATTTAAATTTTTTAATATTTTATAATGGATCTTGACATTTAAGAAAAATAAGTAAATAAAATCAATCTGCATTAAAAAAAGGAAGGAAAGAAAGAACTCCTACCTTTTGTGACAAGAGGAACTGGAGAATATTACGCTAGTGAAACAAGCCAATTGGTGAAAGACTAATACCATATGATCTCACTTATAAGTGGACTCTATTCAACAAAATAAACTAATGAACACAATAAACCTCAGGCATGGAAACATGGAGCAGACTGAAAGGGACTAGAGGGGATGGGGAAGGAGGACAATGGTGGAAAGAAGGAGAAGGGACTAAACAAAGAACATGTATGAATGACCCATGGACATGGACAACAGAGTGGGAATTGACTGTGGGAGAGGGGGGCAGGGTGGGATGGGTGGGGAGGGCAAAGGGTGAAAAATTGAGACAACTGTAATAGAATAAACATGATTCAAAAAATAAAAAATAAAAAAAAGAAATTGAGCTGAATGGAAGTCCTACAACTATGGAATTAAAGAAGAAATCACATCAAGACTGGTAAGAGGGGCAGAGATGGTGAACTGGCTGGTCCAACACCTACCTGTAATGAATAAAAATCAGGAATGCTACCTCAGGAGTGAGGGATCCCAGCCTCACACCAGGCCCCTAAGCTCAGAGTTTGAGTGCCAGAAAGATAAGTCTCCATAACTCTGGCTACTAAAACCAATGTGAATTGAAGCTATGGAAGACAGGAACTGCTGGAATCCCACATGCTTCCTCTTAAAGTGCCCACACACAGACTTACTTGGACTCACTCCCTCTGAGCTCCAGTGTAGGGTCAACAGATTGAAAGGCATCAGAGATATATGGGGAGGAACTGAATTGCTTGGCATCAGGCAATTTATTGTTAGGGGGGTAGATTTCTCCAAGACAGAAGAACTGACAGAGGCCATTTTTCTTTTTCTGAGCCCTTCCCCCACAGAGCCACAAAGCTGGCAGGTGGTTGCTCATATCTAGACTCCATCAACCTGGCTAACACTATTGGCCTCACCCTGGTGATTCCCTGAGGCCCTGCCGCACTCAACTTTTGGGCCCACCCGAGCTGCTTCCAGTGGCTTTTCCATACAAATGGCTTATCTTGGCCTATGCTTTAGATTTTCCTAAATTCTCTCAAACAAGCAGCATCTGGCTTCAGCAAGTCCTGTACCTCTAATTCAGTTACCCCAGATCTGGCACTAGCAGCAGCTGGCCTTGGTTCAATTTGGCCTCATGTGGGCACCTCCAAGCCCAACACAAGTAGCAGCCATCTACAGATTGCTATGTAGTTAATGTTCTGTGACCCTGGACAGAACACAGTGGGTGGCTGACCTTGGATGTGCCAATAGCAATCAAGGATCAACTACAACAGGAAGGTGTACACAGCCCACACAGTGGGCATACATTGAGTAACCAGCTTGGGTGATAGGGGAGGCTGTGCCACTGGACCCTACAGGATATCTACTACTTTAGGCTACACTATAAAGACATGGAGTCAAAGCAGCTCTACCTAATACATAGAAACAAACACAGGGAGGCTGCCAAAATGAGGAGACAAACATGGCCCAAGTAAAAGAACAGGTCAAAACTCTTGAAAAAGAACTAAACTAAATGGAGACAAGCAATCTAATAGGTACAGAGTTCAAAACATTCATTATAAGGATGCCCAATGAAGTTAGTGAGGACCTCAACAGCATAAAAAAGATGCAGTCAGAAATGGAGGATACAAGTTTACTTCCTGCCAAGATGGAGGCATGGGTAGATACAGTCTGCCTCCTCGCACAACCAAAAGAAGGAGGACAATAGGCTCAGTGGATTGAGTGCTGGCCTGTGACCCAAATTGTAGCCGAGTTGATTCCCAGTCAGGGGACATGCCTGTGTTACAGGCCAGGTTCCCAGTAGGGGGTTTACAAGAGGCAACCACACACTTGATGTTTCTCTCCCTCTCGTTCTCCCTCCCTTCCTCTTCTCTAAAAAAAATAAATAAATAAAATATTTTTTTTTAAAAGGAGAACAATAAATTTAGAAAACAGGAAATAACCGGAACTGCCAGAAAACCAAACTGTAAGAAAGTCCGAGAGGAGTTAAAAGAGAAACATTTATCTAGACTGGTAGAAGGGATGGAGATGGGCGGAGATGGGCGGCTGGGGCAGAGAGGACATGTGGCAAGGTGGCAGCTGGAGGACCAGGTAGGAAAGGCAGCAGCTGACAGACTGGGATGTTCCACATTTGTGGGTGGATAAACTAGAAGGAACAGCTAGGGAGTGAGACAGACTGCGTAATCCAGGGTTCCAGTGTGGGAAAAGAAAATCTCAAAACCCCTGGCTATAAAAAACCGTGGGGAATGCGGCAGCAGGAGAAACTCCCAGCCTCACAGGAGAGTTCATTGGAGAGATCCACAGGGTTCTAGAGCATACACAAACCCATCCACCTGGGAATCAGCACTAGAAGGGCCCAATTTGCTTGTGCGTAGTGGGGAAAGTGACTGAAAGCCAGCCGAGAGCCAAGCAAGCAGCATTGTTCCCTCTTGGATCTCTTTGCCACCTACAGCGTCACAATGCAGTGACCTGGTGAATACTTAATGCTTGGCCCCTTCCAATGTATCAGGCATGCTGAGACAAAGAAATATGGCCCAAATAAAAGAACAGATCAAAGCTCCAAAAATATAACAGTGATGAAGAGATAGACAGTCTATCAGATGCATAGTTCAAAACACTGGTAATCAAGATGCTCACAGAAATGGTTGAGTATGTAAGCAAAATAGAGGAACAAGTGAAGGCTATGCAAAGTGAAATTAAAAAAAAAAATAAGCAGGGAGCCAACAGTAAAGGGAAGGAAACCAGGACTCAAATCAATGATTTGAAGCACAAGGAAGAGATAAACATTCAACCAGAACAGAATGAAGACTCAAGAATTCAAAAAATGAGGAGAGGCTTAGGAATCTCCAGGACAATTTTAAGTGTTCCAACAGCCAAATCACAGGAGAGCCAGAAGGAGAACTTCCCCGTTTGGTGAAGGAA
This sequence comes from Pteronotus mesoamericanus, assembly GCF_021234165.1. NCBI lineage: Eukaryota > Metazoa > Chordata > Mammalia > Chiroptera > Mormoopidae > Pteronotus > Pteronotus mesoamericanus. The sequence continues at coordinate 405,183 of NW_026555095.1, read as the reverse complement.
ACAGACTTCCAGGAGATCCAGGAAGCTCAGAGAGTCTCAAAGAAGTTGGACCCAAGGAAGCACACACCAAGGCACATCATAATTACATTGCCCAAGGTTAAAGATAAGGAGAGAATCTTAAAAACAGTAAGAGAAAAGAAGGCAGTTACCTATAAGTAGTGTTCCCATAAGACTAGCAGCTGATTTCTCAAAAGAAACCTTTCAGGCAAGAAGGGGCTGGCAAGAAGTATTCAAAGTCATGAAAGGCAGGGACTTACATCCAGGATTACTCTATCCAGCAAAGCTATCATTTAGAATGGAAGGGCAGATAAAGTGCTTCCCAGATAAGATCAAGTTAAAGGAGTTTATCATCACCAAGTCTCTATTATATGAAATATTAAAAGGACTTACCTAGGAAAAAGAAGATCAAAAACTGTGAACAGCAAAATGACAACAAACTCACAACTATCAACAACTGAACCTAAAAAACAAAAATAAAAACAAAGTAAGTAAACAACTAGAACAGGAACAGAATCACAGAAATGGAGATCAGAGTCAGGGGGAAAATGGGGGAAAAGGTACAGGGAATAAGAAGCACAAATATTAAGAATAAAACAGACAAAGGGATGTTAAGAATAGTATAGGAAATGGAGAAGCCAAAGAACTTATATGTACGACCCATGGACATGAACTAAGTGTGTGTGGGGGGGGGAATGGTGGTGGGGGGTGGTGCACAGCAGAAGGGAATAAAGTGGAGGAAAAAATGGGACAACTGTAATAACATAATCAAGAATATGTTTTAAAAAAAGAAATGAAGGATACACTAATTGAAATTAAGAGCAGTTTACAGGGAATCAACAGTACAGTGGGTGAAGCTGAGAATCAAATCAGGAATTTGGATATAAGGAAGCAAAAAGCAATGAATTGGAATGGCAAAAAGAAAAAAGAATCTAAAAAAGGAGGCTAGTGTAAAGAGCCTCTGGGACAACTTCAACTATACTAACATTTGTATCATGGGGTACTGGAAGGAGAAGAAAGAAAGCAAGAAATTGAAACCCATTTGAAAAAAAAAATGACAGAAAAATTCCCTATCTTGGTGAAAGAAAAAGACATACAAGTCCAGGAAGCACAGAGAGTCCCAAAAAAGATGAACTGAGAAAGGTCCACACCAAGACACATCATAATTAAAATGCCAAAATTTCAAGACAAAGAGAGAATTTTAAAAACAGCAAGAGAAAAACAGTTAGTTAACTACAAAGGTGCTCCCATAAGATTGTCAGCTGACTTCTCAAAAGAAACTTTGCAGGCTAGAAGGAGTTGGCAAGCAATATCAATGTGATGAAAAGCAAGGTCCTACAACCAAGGCTGCTTTACCTAGCAAAGTTATCATTTAAGATGGAAGTACAGATAAAAGCTTCCCAGACAAGAAAAAGCTAAAGAAGTTCATCACCACCAAACCACTATTATATGAAATGTTAAAGGGTCTTCTTTAAGAAGGAGATAAAAAATGTGAACAACAAAATGGCAATAAATATATATATATCGACAATTGAATCTAAAAAAAAATAAATGAATAAGCAGGAACAAGCAGAACAGAAAGAGAATCACAGATACAGCGAGAACGTTTTGATGGTTGCCAAATGGGAAGGGGTAAGGGGATGGGCAAAAAAGGTGAAGGGGTTAAGAAGTACAAATTGGTAGTTACAGAATAGTCATGGGGATATAAAGGGATTAGAGTAGCCAGAGAACATATATGCATGATCCATGGACATAAACAATGGTGAGGGGATTGCCTGAAGGGTGGGGTGGGGCTGATTGGGGGGCAAAGGAGAAAAATATGGACAATTATAGTAGCATAAACAATAAAATTAAGGAAGGAAGGAAGGAAGGGAAAGAAGGAATCTTTCTTCTTCCTGAAACCTGATTTACACTTAGATGCTATGTCTCAATTTCTTCAAAATGTGTCTGATATCTTTCTTTTACTGTCTTTGCCTTGGACAAATAGTAAGGCTTTGGATTTGGCAAAAATCTCTGAACTGGTGTCTTTTTTTCCAGCTTCTTTCCACACTAGTCCACTCTGTTTATCTGTGCCAGATAATTCTTTCTACACACTCTTTAATATATCGTTTTCTCATTCTAAAATTTTTATTGGATTCTCCTGATGTCCTTGGAATAAGGGCTTTTCTTAACTTCTTGACCTAGAATTCAGGAACTTTTGTGGCTGGATTCTTCTCTTACTTTCTTGATTTCTCTCTTACTGTTTTCAAAAATAAATTCTTAGACCCCACTATGTTGATCTACTCTAATTATTATTATTATGTTCTTTAAATGATGCTTGTGTATTAGTCTTCAAGCCACGGAGTGTCAGGAGAGGAAATCAAGGCCCAGAAAGAAGGCAGGAATTGCCCAAAGTCCTAAAATCAATGGAGAAAAGCATGGCCACTCTCTCATTTATATTATACTGCCAAACCTGGATTGCACTTCTACTGCATTTTAATAATCCTAAGTGACTCTTCCTTACTTATGAGTGTGAGCTTTAATAACTTTTTGAAGACAAGCAGGAGACAGTGTTATCTGGAAGTAAATTCTTGCTGCTGCCTTGTAGCTCTTGGTCTCTAACATCTACCCAGGCCTAAACCAGGATTTGGACAGAACTGAAGAGTGGAGATGTGGAAAGAGATCTGGGTGAATATCCTGGGAAAGGCACCTCGGTATGTGGACACCCTTCTTTGTGGCACTGAGGTCAGACTGACTCAACTGAAAATGCCCCTTATCTCTTGCAGTCACCAGCCCTCTCAACTTTAAAACTCCCAGAGTATTCACTCAGCCCTCCAAGTTTGCCCTTGAAATGCAATCCAACCCCACCTCAAGATCAATCCCTGTGACTCTCAATCCAAGTTTCACTTTAAAAGCCATCCTCAGCTATATTTCTTTTTTTTTAAATCTTTATTTTTTAAAAAGATTTTATTTATTTATTTTTAGAGAGAGGGGGAAGGAGAAAGAAAGAGAAGGACAGAAACATCAATGTATGGTTGCTGCTCACGCACCCTCCACTGGGGACCTGGCCCACAACCCAGGCATGTGCACTGACTGGGAGTCTAATCAGCAACACTTTGGTTTGCAGGCTGGCACTCAATCCACTGAGCCACACCAGCCAGGGCTATATTTCTTATCTGGAGAGTACAGGGTAAACCTTGAGACAAGCAATCACAAAGCCAGAATATTCATTAATTAATTCACTCATTGATTCAATTCATTAATTCTTTCAGCAAATCTTCATTGTAAGCCTACTATGTATCAGGCACTAATCTGAAGGCAGTCCTCTTAGTAATAACTGCGATGTATTAAATGCTTACTATGTGTCAAGCATGATTTTATGTGCTTTAGTATACATGTATATTAATTGAATTCTTACCAAAAAAATCATGTGTGATAAGTTCTTCTCTTATTACCATTTTACATATGAACAAGCTGAGGTGCTGAGAAGTTAAATTACTAGGCAATTAATTACACAAAACTAAGTGGCAGAGCTGAAATTTGAACCCAGGTGGTAGCTCCAGAGTTTTGTGTTCTATAGGATATCCTATCCCAATGTCTACTTGTCACCCCCATCTCCTTTTTTAAAAACTTAATATAACATACATTATATGGTAATGGAAACATGTCTGCCCACGTGCTAGGTGCTGAGAATGCAAATACAAATAAGACATGAAGGACTATTTCTCTCTCTCTTTTTTTAATCCTTACCCAAGGATATGTTTTTACTAATTTTAGAGGGAGAGAGGAAGACAGAGAGAGAGGAGGGGGGAGAGAGAGAGAAATCAACTGGTTGCCTCCCGTACATGCCCTGACTGGGGATTGAACCTACAGACTTTTTGGCATATGAGACAATGCTCCAACCAACTGAGCCACCCAGCTAGGGAGGAAGGTCTATCTCTTTAGAAGCTCACACATTAGTAAGAAAATAATAAAAAGAGTTATGGTGTGTCGATATTGGTCTATAATTTACTTACGACACTATAGCACACACAGTGGGATAAATGAGTCCTCTTTAGTTGTAATTCTAGGAATGTTTGATCAATTATCCCAAATAGAAATAAATGCCCTTGGGGAAGTCATCTAACATTTCATCAAACGCTCCCAGTCCAGAGGTTGCTCCTATAATCACTTTGATCTTCTTTGAGTCCCCATTATTAATTAATATGCATATATACTAAAACATCTCAACCCTATCTCAACCCTCAGAATCCCTGGGAAGCTTTTACAATGACAGATTCCAAGGCCAGGGCCCCAGAAATTTAGTTCTAACTGCTTTGCTATGGGCCCAGTTTTATTACTATATATAAAATAAGATATATGTAATATATAAAAATATATAAAGATATTAGGTGTATATTTTATTTATTTACTTTTTAATTTTTTTATTATGGAACTCTTTAAACACATATAAAATCAGAAAGATGACATAATAAATCTCCATGTACCCATCGTCCAGCTTCAATAAATTATCAATTCTCATGGCTGTCTTGTTTTGTCTATGGAATTGGTATTTTTTTTTAAACTTCCAAGTTTATTTTAGGATCCAGCCAGGGCTCAGAATCACTGCTCTAAAAAAATAATTACAGTGGGGTCACTGCAAACACAGAAGTATGCATCCAACACAGTAGAAGCAGGAAGGGGGGACGATAAACTGACCACTGAGGGAAAAGGGGAGGATTTCCATGACCCCTCCCGGGAACCCAGGCCAGAAGCTGGAATCACGCGCCCATATACATGAAAAATAAAAAGCTTTCTCAAATATATATGCGTGTGTATATATGCACATATTTTGTTGCATTGAAGTAGAGTTTACTAGGTTAGATCAAGTAACACTGTAAATGTGAGGACTTTTTTAAAAAGTGTTTATATTTGTGATGAAGATAATACTGATGTTAAAATAATTTAGGAACTACTGGAGGGGAAAGGAAAAGAGAAATAGAAGATATGTAGTGAATAACAAGGAAATCCAATTACAAGAAACAAAATTCCGAGTAAAGAGAGGAATTTGGAGAAACATGGAGTCACCAGTGTTTTCCTCTCAGATACTTCAGGGAGGAACAAGGTGAGAAGGAAGAGCTGGCCATGGGAAAGGGCTGGGGTCGGGGGAGCATCAGCTCTGAGCTCTGCAGCTGGGCTGGGGAAACCTGACAGGAAGAGCCTCCTTCCTCAATCATGCAAGAGCCAAAGACAAAGTATTTTGGTTTGAATAGGGGGCAGAAGCAAAAGAAAACTGGAAAGTGAAACTAGAAGTCTCTTCAGCTTCCAAGTGTTAATCTCACCCATGTTGAGCAGCTGAGTTTAACAAAGATCTAACAATTATCAACTAAATGGCAGGCCTGTGGCACTGTGTGAGGTGCTGAGACCACAGCAACAAGTTAGAATCTGCCCAGCCCTCAAGTGCCTAGAGAGGATGTCTAGAGAGGGTGATGACAACTAGAGGAGGTGGTACCAGAGGACTCTGAGAGTACTGAAGGGGACAGGTTAATTCAGACAGGCGTGGAGTGAACGGCAGGGAGAGTGTGGGAAGACAGGGGGTATTTGCACTGGCCTTGTGGGAGGAGTAGGATTCAGGGTGGAGGGCCAAGAAGTAGAGGGCGGGCCCTGGCCAGGTAGCTCAGCTGGTTAGAGCATCAGCCTGATGCACCAAGACTGCAGTTCGATCTGGTCAGGGCACATACAAGAGTCAACTAATGAATGCATAAATAACAAATCTGTCTCTCCCTCCATCCTCCCTTTAAAAAAGCAAAAAAGCAAAAAAAAAAAAAAAAAAAAAAGAAAAAAAAGAAAAAAAAGAAGTACAGGGCAATTCCAGGCTGTTAAGCATCCATCTGTTGTCAGCTGACAACTGGAAATCATGTGCTGTGCAAAAGATGACTCTTGGGAAGGATCATGTCAGAGAAGTGAAGTAAAAGAAAATAAAATCTCATGATCTCCAGGGAAATTTCTGAGGAGGGGACACGTCAGTGTGTGAATTCAATGTCAAGTAAAAGTGAAACTGTTGTGAGCACTGCTCGTATTTCTTTAGTTATCAAGATTGTGGGGGCTCTGGCCAGGAAGCTCAGTTGGTTAGAGCATTGTCTCCATATGTCAAGGTTGTGGCAAAAGGTTGTGTGACCAGGTCTCTGGTCAGGGCAAATACAAGAATTAACTGATGAATGCATAAATAAATGAAAAAACAGATTGATGTTTCCCTCTCCCTTCTTATCCCTCTCTAAAATCAATTTTTAAAAAATGATTGTGGGGGAGTCTACAGGAAACCAAGGTGTCAAGGATATAAAGGGAAGAAGGTACAGACCTCTAAGACTCCCAGTGCAGGTAATTCTCCCAAGGATCTCCCCCAGATATCAGCCTCTGTGTTCCCATTGCTGTCGTGTGTGTGTGCGTGTGTGCGTGCGTGTGTGCGTGTGTGTTTATGTTCTGGCCTTTGGTATCTCACAATCCCATTGACAATTCAATGGTCTCAATTGTTTTCTTGGCTTGGTTCTCTCTACTCAAGCCCTTCAGAACATGAATGTTTATGAAAAAGCTACACTCTGCCAGACTTTATGATATGCAATAAATGCAACCTCCCTTGGCACTGCTTTGAGTGCCCCATTTCCCTGATCCCTTCCCATTGCCTTTGGATCAGAGCTCAGATTCCACAGCTAGTCATTGAGAGCCATCAGTTCTCTTCTTCTCCAGGTATGCCTTCCTTGTACCGTCTAGGACTTGGACTTACAGTTTTACTTTCATCTAAATTGCTTCTGCTTTGCCTAACTCTGTGTTTTAAGGCACAGCTCAAAGTCATGTTCTCCACAAACCCCTTTGGATCCCAGAAATAGGAAGTGACATCTTCCACTAAATGCCTGTAGGCCAGATATTGGTTTCAACCACTCGTGTAATGCTTTCCACAATGGACTAACCTAGTGCTTATTTGTATATGTGTCAGGGATCCAGCTTTATCTTAAACTATTTATCGGCGACAATAAACCAATTTACACAGAAGGCTGAGGAGTCTTCTGGGAAAAGATCAATTTATAGAGGGGTTAAATATATTTGAATATATAAGCAACAAAGAACTTTTAACTTGAATATTTAAATAATTCCTTTAAGTCAATAAGCAAAAGCATACACATAAATAGAGAAATGGATAAGAACTAGAATAGACACTTCATAATAGAGAATATGTATATGAATTAAAAAAACACAAAAAGGTATTCAACTTCATTATTCATCAGGGAAATGAAAAGTAAAAACACATGCTATGCTGTTATATAGTCTCAAATGGCTAAATTTTTTTAAAAAAATGAAAATGCCAACTATTGGGGGGGATAAAAAACAACTAGAATTCTTATACACTGCTGGTGAGAATATTAATTGGTATCATCAGTTAGGAATACTGTTTGACAGTATTTACTATAGTGGAACATATGCTTTAGTAATTCTAGTCCTAGGTATATACCTAAGAACTATATACATATGTGTACTAAAAGATATAGATATAGTCAAGAATGTTTGTAACAGTGCTATTGCTTTTATAAAGTAATTGCTCCAAGCTAGAAACTACCCAAAGCTCACCAGTAGTAGCAAGGAAAAATAAACTGAGGTATATTCATACAGCATAGTACTACACAACAACAAAAGTGAACAAATTATTGAGAGAGCGAGAGTTATCCAAGGATCCCCAGCTGTTCCAGCTGTTTGAGTCTTCCCAGATTAAGACCCAAACACATAAGAAGCCTTTGAGATGATTCTAACCCTAGCCATTACCTGAATGCAACAGCATGAGAAACCTTGAGCGGAAACAGCCCAGCTGAGTCCAGTCAAGCCCCACATTCATCAACAAAATAAATTACTGTGGCTGTTTTAAGTCACTGTTTTAGGGATGAATGTGCACAGCAATAGGTAACTGGAATATAGGCTGAAGTATTTAAGGGAGAAATAAAATAGAGTATGTTAAATTTATAAATTCACTTTAAAATGTTTAAGGAAACTTAATTAACTAAATTTGTAAAAGCCCTTTTTAAAATACTATTGTTTAATAATAGGGTCATAAGTAGAGCAAGAGATTTGTAACCTGAACTTAAAAGCTTAAGGGAAAACTGGGTTTTAACATTTCTACTGAAACAAACTGAATGACTGATCTTTCCAGAAAGTGAAAAGAAACAACGCAGGGAAAGGAACTCAGTGATTTATTGAGTGCTTACTAGGTGCCATGCCATGTCCTAGGTGTTTTACTTAACTCATGTAATCCTCACAACAACCCTGTGAGGTGGGTTTCATAATCCCCACTTTGCAGAGAAGGCCCACGAGGTTATGTAACTTGGCCAAGCAGTAAAGGATGGAACCTGTGCTTTTTGCCCTCTTAGATGCCTTCACCTGGAAGGGAAGCTGGTGGTGGTGAGTTTCTGTCACTCCGGGTCCTGGGTGGAGCTGCAGTGCTGGCACCTTCTGTATCTGCTCTGACCTGCCCGTGAGGCTCCCAGAGGGGGAAAAGAGGTGTGTGCATACAAGGACCTTCCTGTGGAGCTGAGGGTGGCCCGAGGAAAAGATGGTTCATGGATCCTTAAAGTTCAGGAGTGTGGATTGGAGCCAAGGGGGCCAGTCCTGTGGATATAACTTGAGAATAGCTCTGGAGAGGAATTCTAGAAGCTGTGGAAAGAAAAAGAGAGAGGATTTCAGCACTATGGCTCCTGATAGCTTGCATAACTTCACAGGATTCTTTTACATTGTTTTGTTTTGTTTTTACCCCTACAAATTCCCAATGTTTTACCTTTATCTAACACCTACAATGATAGGGGGAGTTGTATCTGTGAATCATTTCATTCTACAAGATTAGGATGAGTCAGCTCTGAAGTTATATAGTTCAATTCTCTCAATTTATAAGAGACCAAGAGATCAGCTTCTGTTGCCTCCTATGAAGAAGCTATAGAACTCTGCTTCCTAACACTACTGAGTAAGAAAAATGATGAGTTTTATAATACCTTTGTCTTTTGTTTTTGTGGGGAGAGGGGTAGGTCAATGAGGCCTGTGAGACATAAGTGCAAGAAGAACCTGGGAATAAGCATGCTGGGGGGATGGCCGCTGCTTCTGACTTACCTGACTGAATGCGGAGCCTTGGCAGACAGACCAGTGCTACCACCTAGAGACCCAGAACATGAGACCCCTGGGTATCACCTGTTATGCCACCTTCAAGGGTAAGTTTTCTGCCTAGGAGTTTTCACATGTTCCATGAGAAAAGTGCTTTTTAACAACAATGACAGCTACCAATGTACTTGCAGCCACTTCAGAGGGAAAGAGCCTGAATATAGTGTGGTGGGGATCTGTCTCCTGAGCAAATAAGGAAAACAGAGGATGTTCCGGCCACCACTTAGTTATTCAGGGACTGAGGAGCTGGTGTGGGTTTTCTTTGGGCCTCCACCTTTTTGCCATTCCTTTTGTTGATAGCAGATCCTGCCAATTGCTTCCTTCCCTGAAAAGCCAGACTTGAAGAAATAAAAAGGGGGGACCATGCAATTCTGACAGAGAGGGAGGGAGAGAAGTGGGGGGGGGGGGGGGAGAGAGAGAGAGAGAGATTGCCAAACAGTTCTACATACATATAAATATCTTATACATTAAACTAATGCTTTACAACTTACGAACTGCCTTCATATAATTTATTTCAATTACTCATCACATAGAAGCCTGGTAAGGTAGACAGAGGCTATCTGTTTACCTATTAGTAGGCATTAATTATCTGTTAGACAATTGGTCCTCTTCTGCAGATGAGGAACTGCTTTTGATGGCGGTTGAGTGACAGGACTTGAGTCAGCTCTCAGAATCACAGACTCACATCATCAGAGTTAGAAGGCACCTTAAGAGCAATAGCCTAAGGTACCCTTCTCTCAGGGCTTGAATCACCTTTAAAGACCTCTGAGATGATTTCTTCCTGTGTCCGCTTGAACTTTTTCGGTGATGACTAACTCTTTTCTCCCTGAGGCAATCCATTATTAATAGTGAGCTGAAATACTTCTCCTTATAGCTCTCAGCCTCTAATTCATTTTTATCGTCAAGAAAGACACCAAATCAAGGTAAATGTTCGGTGAATTAGTTCTCTGGCCCTTGGAACTCTGTCTTGGTCCTGGCTTCTTTCCCTGGCCAAAATCAGTCTCCATATTATAATCTTGTTCTCATTTGTTTATTTAAATAATAGAGAGAAAGGAGACAATATATAGTTTTTACTTTCCAACCACAGAGTGTTCAGAAGAACTTGAACACATAATCGAAATTGGCCAAATTTCAGGAAGCTCTCAATTAATGTGGGATAATGAGCTCATTATTTGACTTAACTTACCACTTCACAGATGTACTCATTGAGCATCTCCTATAGGTAAGGCATCAAACAGAACATTGTGGAGAGTATCCATAAAATTAAATGGGAAACTTGTAGCAATGGCAGGGTTAATGTGGGATCTAGCTATAAGACTCTGTGTAAATACACTAGCGAGAGCACTCCTTTGCCTGTTAAAGAAGTAGCACCCATTTGTGGTTCAATTCTGGGAATGTCAAGACTGAAAAGCTACTCTCTTCAAAGAAGAGCTCCCGTGGGAGCACTGACTATTTTTAGTTGGTGTTAAATTGGACCAGTGTGAGGGGCAAGCACTGGTGTCAGCGTAACAAAGCTCTGTCTTTCTCAACCATTTAGAATGCAGCCAGCTTCCTGTTTCTTATGTAAGTGCTGTGCTGGGGTAAATATCAATGTGCTTACAGTTTTCGTAATGAAGAGCCAGGAAATAACTGGTAAATTGTGTCTGACTTTATAAAGGAAAAGACAGTAAATTGCTACCAACCACAAGGGACCGCACTTATTCATTACAGTAATAATCCTAGACAGAGTTTAATGGCAAATAAGTCAAACCAAATATCCAATAGCACAATTACAGAAAAGGATCTCTGGTTTAAGCTATCTCATTGTCACAGGCTAAACTGAAAAGCATCTGAAATTTGGCCAATTTGATCATATTTGAAAGTTGTTCTGGAAACTCCGTAGTTTGGAAGGGAACAATATTTTTCCTTTCTGTTGCTTAAGCAAACATTAAAAAAATCTACTCTCTTTATATTGCAAATACCGGTACTTTAGAAAATAAGTTATATTAGTAATTTTCTTATCTTGAGCTTCAGGAATGACTGAATTTGGAAAGAGGTATTTCATATGAGAGTATTAAAGGTGAAGGACCTTGGAGACTGAGCTGTGACCTCCTTTCACACAGAACATCTGTGCTGGCATCACATGGTAGGTGATACACTCTTCACAGGTAAAGAATGGAGGGAACTTTGAGTTGAGCAGGACCCACCATTCAGCAGGGAGGAAGACAGGTTTAACTCATAAGAGAAATTGTAGTATAACAGAGTTCTTGCTAAAAGACACCCCTGTGTCCGGGCTTGAGCCCACTGTACTGCTGACTGGTTGTTTCCCATTTCCTCCTCTGAACAATTTATCCTTTGCTTTCTCTCATAAAACCAAGAGGGCTTTTGGGGGCCAACCAGTCAAATGAAGAAAGTAAGGTTCAGTGAGGCGGTGTGGTTTGCAAAAAATAGCAGAGCCAGACACAGAAGCCTGGTCTTTGGTCTCCCAGTCCACGTCTCTTTCTGTTTACCATGCTGCCTGCCTCCAAACATCTGGGGAAACTCATGCATGAAATGTGCAGCCACCTAAAGCTGGACATTTTCACATGTTCACTTGAGTCATTTTCTTTATAGGCAGAGGGAGAAATACTGATCATGGAAGAGTCAGGATAAAAAGCTAAATTGGGGGTATAGGGTAGTTTAGGAGGAAGAATAGATAGAACAAGTCAGGAAAGTGAGGGGTGAAAGGAAAAGAAGGTAATGGAAAGATAAATACAGGAGCAATAAGGTGGAGAAGGTGGAGAAGACAAATATGAAGAAGGAAAATTGACTGAGAAGGAGGAAAGGGTGTTTCTCTTCTTAAGAGCAGCAAATTGAGGGAACCAAGGACTGAGCAGGAGTCAGAAAGAGTGAAGAAACAAAAGGGACAGAACCAGGAAAAGAGAAGGAAACCAAGAAGAGCATGAGAACACAGAGAGCTACTGAGTTAAGAGCATGTACAGGGGGGTAGGTGAGTTGGAGAAAGAGAGGGATCCACAGGCTATAACCCTATGCTTGGATGGGGGTAGGTAAGGAGGGAGGTGAATATCAGCACAGTGGGAAAGGAGTGATGAGAGTGGACAATGCAAGTGGAGAATATCAACAAAGTGATCTTGGATGCTAGATAGACCTTTGGAACTACCCCTGAATTAGCTCAATTATAGCTCTAGGGACACTGGTGCCACCGGAGATGACACACTCCAAATCTATAAAACCAAATGTATAACCTCTTAGCATTTACCTCTCTTGCCTCTTTCATCAGTTATATAACTTCTTTTTGAACAGACACATTCACTCATTCACCTCGTGTACCCGCAAACATTCCTCACTAGGCTAGTTCCTCAGGAAATTTCTCAGTGCTTCCAAAAATGAAGGGTTTCTTAGGACCTGACTCTTTATTTGGAAATGCCTTCCAAATAAAAAACTGTGGTGTTTTCCTCAGGAAAAGCCAAGCCTACACTGCGGGTGTGCGGAGTACCCAAGGAAGATGCTGTGACATTGTGAGAGCAGCAGAGGGGACATGAAAGCAGTTTCCCAGAATTACTTAATACAGGCTTTCTTGTATACTTCTTAGAACTATGAGGGAAATCCTGCACATACCACCAGTTTTCCCAGATTCGTGCCTACCCTGCCTCGCACAGGGGTGGTTTGTGGGGAAAACCAGGTCACTGTATACACATCGCATCATAGTCACATTCAGTCAGAGCAGCATCCAGTCCTCTACCTGAGCTATCAGCAAGTACACTTTCCACGGGGAGATAGGAGGGCAAGGTGGGGTCATTTTCCTCCCAGGATTATTAGCCTGTATCAAAAGTGTCTTTGGAATATGTGATTTTAACAGATAGCTGCCCAATCCATGCCCAATCTGGGATGACTGCATCCTAGAGCTGCTAACTCTATGCCAGGAAGAACCAACAAGAAATAGAACCATGCCCCCTTTAAATGCATGCCACACACACACACACACACACACACACACACACACACACACAAAGTGCATGCCACAAATAAAATCCCCTTTAGCTACGAGCAGTTTTGCAAAAAATATAGCAACCAGCCCACTTTCCAAAATGCTATCACATTTAATAAGGAACAAGTTAAAGAATCCCCTCATGCCTTGCATGCACCTGCCGTGAGTGGCTATCAGCAAGGCTGGGTTAATGCCACTTTCTCGGAGTCCTCTGAGAGGACAGCCTTCATTGAATGCTTTTTTTTTTCCCATTAGAAGCTGAGTTAAGGCCGTCTGCAGGCAGGAAGGTGCAGCCCCTGCCTCCTGAGTACTTACACAGGATCCTGAGCCGGTGGCTGTGCCCATGCTAGTTCTCCCCTCACCTCATGTACTCCCCATCACTCCTATAATCCATGACTGATTCTGATCCTGACATCTCCTCAAAATCCTCCAGCACCAGACTTGTGGAGTCCTCACCCAGGACGCTGCTGTCAGGCCGGGACATCCTGGCCCGGGAATGCTGTGCAGGAGGGTTGGTGGCAGCTGGCAGGGGAGACCAAGGGGGCGTTTGCGGGACAGAGGGGGGCGTGGCCTGCGTTGGGGATGCGGCTGGCTCATGGATTTCCTCATTCTCTTTCTGTGACTCCGGCCCTGCATCTGAAGCAGCAGAACCAAGGACGTGGTAGAGGCTGGGGAGACGGATGTCGAAGCACAGCCCAAACTTAGCAAAGAGCTTCTCATTGAGAGCGTAGAGCTTTTCTGAGATGTCATAGCCAAGCAGTGTTGAGAAGAGGCGAGAGATATATCGTTCTTTGGCTAGAAGAAGGTGGAGACTTTTCCGGGGCCAGGAAATGTAGCTGCATGCAGTCTCAGCAGTCAGAGTTACCTGAGGGGGGTCAGGAGCAAAGAGTGAAGATTTCAACTAGAACATGTGTCCATGTTTAGCAGAAACACAGAGTTACTTGGGAAACGATTGCACTTTTACGGAAGAAGCTGTGGAAACATCCCTCCCACCATGGCTTTGCCTGGAGGAGGTTCAGTGAATGACTTTTACTTGTGTGCACTGACTGGGGGTGAGGAACACATATCCTTGTCAGGAGCCCTGGGATCAGCCATTCACTGACTGGGCCCTCGCCTCCTGAAGCCTCTGTTTCTACATATGGTCTCCTCAGCTCTCATAGTCTATGGTCCCAATGGCTGATATCACTCATGGCTGCAGAAGGGTCTGAGTCTGTTGAGATTTCAAGAGAAAGAAGGGGCCTCCTAATGCTTTGAAGAAAGGTCAGAATGGTGATGATGGCTTGTTTTAAGAATAAAGAAGAATAATATATTGGAGTTGGGATGCAAAAGGAGTTGGAAAATATTTTTGTTAGAGAAGAACTTCCTGGGTATCAGGTGTGCCAAGCTGCAGCAAGTGGACCGGACTTAGCCTGGGATTCAGGTCCATGAAATTGCTCTTGACTTGGCCACCACAAGAAACCAGACAGATCTGATGCCTCAAGTCAGAAAAAGGGCACATAGGATGAGGAAATCTTCAGGGTGCAAAGTTGAAGGGCACCCCACTCTCCACTGATTTAGTCATCTGGGAATTTCTGAACACTCACTATGTGCCCACGATGCAAAGCTAAATTATACTTTCAGGGTAAATGATGTGTGCCCAGCATGCAGAAGGTGCTTGATAAATCCTTGTTAAAACACTAAGGAGTGGTAAAGCTAGCGTTAAAATGAAAACATGCTTAGGATGGTGAACACCAAGAGTGTAGAATCACACAATTTTTAATAATCTGAATGGCCAAATACTTTTAACAGTGAGAAGGATGGCACAGTTCATGATGGAAATCTGGGAATGGAGACAGTGGAAATGATGGTGATGATAGCAGCTAATATTTAAGGACAAGTGCTCAATTGCCAGGCATTTGTTAGGTTCTGTATGTGGATTATTTATTTAAAGGTAGGGTTGACTTTACATTCTTTCTTAGAGACTTTATACAATCCTCATAATTTCTGCCTTACCTACCATATCTTGCATTATCCTCCACTCCTCCCCCTTGCCCCCTGCAGAGGCCCTCTTCCATCTCCTGTACTCATTTCCTCCTAATCACCACCATTGAAGATACGGCCCTTAAGTCACCTCATCAAGGTCAGAAGCTGGCATCAAGTTCCAGATTTACCTCTTTCCCAGCTCTGTGACTTCAGAGAAATTACTCTCTCTGAGCATGTTGCTTCATGAGAAAGAATTCTGAACATAGTAAGTACTCACAATCCATTCGTCACTGTTTAGCAAGTAGTGGTCACTCTCTGCCATAGCCTATACTTCAGATGTGCTTACTAACAATTCCCAGACAAGAAGTCAGAGTACTGAAGATGAAGTTGGGCATGTGTAAGAGCTAATCGGGATGTAACCAAAATCCTCAGAGTCAAACACAAAGACCATGGGCATGCTTATGTACAGGCCGTTACTGCTTCCATTTTAAAATAAAGCAAAATTTTAAAAATGAAAATCCTTTTCCTAACCTCATTCCTTTGGTGAGCTATCATTCCATTAATTTGTTCTCCTTTTGAGCAAAAGTGCATAGAAAACGTTATCTATACTTGCTGTCTCCAGCCCATCTCCTCTCACCCCCTGTTAAACCGGTAAGGGGTCACCGATAGCATCCACAACACTGTTCCTGGTAAGGTCACCAATGACCTCTAAGTTGCGGCAGTCAGTTTTCATGGTGTTCAACAGTCTTGATTGCTGCCTCCTCTTTGATATGCTTTCTTTACTTGGTTCCCAGTATGCCACACTCTCCTGGTACAATCTTGTGATTGCTCCTTTCAGCTTCCTTTGCTGCTTCTCGTTTTTCTCTCCAACTTCTAAACACTAGAATATCCCAAGGCTTGGTGCTTGAACCCCTTCTCTTTCTGAACTCACTTGGTGATTTCATCCAACCTGACAGTTTTAAATATCATTTGTATGCCAACTCTCAAACTGATGTCTCACTTTGGGTCTCATTCCTTAATTCCAGACTCAAATATCCAACTACCTGGGCAGCATCTCCATTTTAATGTCCATAGATGACACAAATCTAATATACCCCAAACTGAACTTCTTCTCTTCCCCCGAACCAACTCTATCTACAGCTCCCCTTATCTCGGTTGATTGTGGCTTCCTCCTTCAAGTTGCTCAGGCCAAAAACCTCACATTCTTCCTTGCTCCTCTTTCTCCACACACTACAATGTATTAGGAGATCCTTTTGGCTCTATCTAGAAAATATATGTTCTGGCTCTATTATGATGTGGCTCCTCGTCCCCTCTCTGGCTTCCTCACCTGCTATATTCTCCATTCTCCCCTCCCTCTCTCTGTCCCAGTAGCACTGGCGTCCTTTCTGTACCTCAAACCTGCTGGCCTGTCCCACCAATGGGCCTTTGCTCTGGCTCTTCCCTCTCCCTGCTATGCTCTTCCCCAGATATTAGCAGAGTTCGCACTGTCACCTTCTTCAAGTCTTTGCTCAGATGTCACCTGCTCAACAAAGATTTTCATGACCCTATTTAAAATTGCAACTATGTCTCCTTTATACTACTCTATTTTTTAAAAATAGAAGTTATTATTTTTAACATTTTACATAATTTACTTAGTCATTATGTCTATGGCTTATTTTTTTCTCTCTCTTACTAAAATATAAATGGCATGAAGTCAGGCGACTGTCATCTCTTCTGTTCCCTCATATATTCTAAGCACCTTTAACAGTGCCTGATATATGATAAGTACATATATTACTGAAGTGAATGAATGACTCAGGTGAAGACTACCCATCTTGCATGTTGTTAAACAACCTAATATCACTTTCTCATGTACTATATAAAATCCTTCCCCAAAGGTCTTCAGAAAACCTGTTTATCTACTTATGTCTATAAATTTGACAAGATTTTTCTTTAATTCTCACCTCCGAGTTTGGTGGTATAAATTAAATGAGATAATATATGTAAAGAGGCCTTAGGTCCAATAAAATTGAGAAGTATGAAGAAATGTTGATTCATTTGTGGCAAGCACAATAAGAATTATGATTCAGGCAGTCACTGTGGATCGCCTGCTTAGTCAACAAAGACTATGATTGCAAAAGGCAAGGACAAGATGAACTACAACTCAGGACAACACGACATTTGCAAAGAGGAAATGGGACTTGACATAGCAAATCTGTGGATCTCATCGCTCCCAAATGAGATGCATGCTAAAAATATTAATGGGAGGAATATGATGATAACTATATTCCAGGCTGAGGGGTCATCTGGGGTTATAGCCCTTCCTTTCAAGCATAACTTAGAGGAGGACACTCAGCTCACCCACCACCTGCTCCTCAGTGTCACTGTCACAGAGCCTCGTCCTGCTGGTTCAGGACCTGACTCAGCCCTCCTGGAGGTTCTTATGGCCCTGGGGGGTTTTCAAACGAGACTGCTGGGGGGGTTGGAGTGGGGTTGTGTGTGTGGTGCAGGAGGAACCTGATAAGGGGGGGCGGATCTAAGGCTGGTGGTCCCGGCAGTGGGGAAAGTACTGCCTCTCAGGCTCTCTCCTCACAGAGCCAAGAGTCAGGGTGGGATGGAAGCAGGCCTAGCCAGATGGTCCTGCCTGGCATGTGTCTATTCTGGGGTTGGCTCATAGGCTAGCCTGAGAGACTCCCTAACAGAAGTGGTAGGAGACACAGGGAACCTAGTACTAGCAGACTATCTGGTCAGGGGAGTCCCTGTAACTGCGCGCATGCGTGTGTGTGTGTTTGTGTGTGTGTGTGTGTGTGTGTGTGTGTGTGTGTGTGTAAACTCTACTTTCCTGGTGACCCTCTGATTTTGAAAAAGATCGGAAATAGTAGAGCCAGGCAGCTTGGTTTTGCCACTTTTCTAGATGACCTTGGGCAAATTACTTGATGTTTTGAGCCTCAGTTTTCTGATCTGTAAAATGCGGGGAATAATAATATCCAACCCAAAGGATTGCTCTGAGAATCAATAAGGCAATACAATATGTAGCGTCTGCCAGATGCTAGCCATTCAGTAAGTGAGAGCTACAAAGAAGGTAACTGAAGTCTGAAGATGGGCAGGGAAGAGAGAAGGGGACAAGCAGGCAGGTCCCCACCTTGGAGTGTTTATGTGAACGCCCCATGAAGTCCTTTGAGACACTAACTGCCCACTGCCAAGTCAACCTTTACTGAACACCTATGTGTTCAAGATAGTGTCCTTTAGAGCCTGGAGACTGAAGGAGAAGCAGATTTCTACCTCAAGGAATTCACTGTGCAGAAGGCAAGGAAACCAGACCATTAGAACAGAGAGCAATATTTGCACCAGTCAGCACAAATAAAAGGAACAGAAAGGCATATGAGTAAGAAAAAGAGGCTGTGGGGATGGAACATAACGAAGTCAATCTGGTCAGGCTTCAGAGAAAGTGAAGTGCCATAGCCCCATCTATTGTGGGAAAATGCATTTCAGGTGGAAGAGACAGTAGCGGCCAACGTATGGCCATGACAAAACCATGTGCTGTGTTTAGAGCAGTACTACTAGTTCAATAAGGCTGAAATGAGCAAAAACTGTGAGGGGAGGTGTTGGAATATATGGCTAGATACCAGTAAAGGTCTTAAATTACTCTCTGAGAAGTGTGTGTGTGTTGTATAATTTTTATTTATTTTTAGAGAGAGAGACGAGGGAGGGAGAAAGAGAAACATCGATGTGAAAAGAAACATCAGTCAGTTGTTTCTCTTATGCCCCCCAACCAGAACTGAACCCTCAACCCAGGCATGTGCCCTGACTGGGAATCAAAATGCAACCTTTCACTTGGCAGGATGACACCCAACCAGCTGAGCCACACTTGTCCAGGCAGAAGGGTAGGTTTTTATATTGTGGTCACTGGAGTCTTCTAGAAGAGTTTCGGGCACAGGCTATCAGGTCCTACCCCACCTCACCTCTTCCTAGACCACAGGCACTCTTTCCACAGAAGGAGAGTGCTTGCACTCCTAGCATCATATTGACAGTGGTTCTGAGACCAGGCGTCAGAGGGGAAAGATGGGGGCTATTGCTGGGTTGCAGCAGAATGAGCAGGACGGTACTGTTATGGGGCTCCCTATTACCTGGAACACCCCCTCCTCAGAGGGCTGCAGTGATTCCCACTCAGGAGAGTCCATGAACTGGTAAGGAAAGATGTAGTGCAGAAACTGCCCATCCTGGCTCACACGAACCCTGGCAAAGGGAGAAAAGAGACCATATGGGACAAAGTGAGTGGCTATCCAAATCCTCTTCAAAATCCAAATGACATATTAAAAAATGGAAAAGTATCAGAATGCAGTATGGATTTTTTTCCTCTTTTCCCCAGAAAATTCAGAGTTTTAGCTTCAACCTCTCTTCTAAAGTTATATACTGTGAAAGGAGGTGTCTCTGTCCGACAAAGGAAGCAGATAAAAAGATCTCTAAGGAGTAGCTGAGGTCATTATTGGATCTGAAATATTTAAAAAAGGAT
Organism: Pteronotus mesoamericanus; assembly: GCF_021234165.1. Lineage (NCBI taxonomy): Eukaryota > Metazoa > Chordata > Mammalia > Chiroptera > Mormoopidae > Pteronotus > Pteronotus mesoamericanus. The sequence continues at coordinate 385,618 of NW_026555095.1, read as the reverse complement.
AGAAAACTGTCCCAGCAATGCAGACAATTAAGTGCATTGTTCTGGGAGATGGTGACATTGGTAAAACATGTCTCCTAATACCCTACACAACAAATTTCCATCTGAATATGTACCAACTATTTTGACAGCTCTGTAGTCACAGTTATGATTAGTGGAAAGCCATATACTCTTGGATTTTTTTGATGCTGCAGGGCAAGAGAATTCTGAAAGATTATGACCACTGAGTTATCCACAAACTGATATGTTTCTAGTCTGTTTTTCAGTTGTGTCTCCATCCTCCTTTGAAAATGTCAAGCCAGTGGCATAGGTAAATGGAGCGTACCTCCTGGCACAACCACATAAAAATTACAACTAAATTATAGAACAACAATTGTTCAGAACTACCAGAAGTCAAGTTGAATGGAAGTCTGACAACTACAGAATTAAGAAACCATATCTATCCAGACTGGTAAGGGGGCGGAGACGCAGAAAGGGCTGGTTCCACACCCAGGCGGATAAAAATTCAGGAGAGATATCTCAGGAGCGAGGAGTCTTAGCACCACACCATGCACCCCCAGCGCAGGGTTCCAGTGCCTGGAAGATAAGACCCTATAACCTCTGGCTGCAAAAACCAGTGGGGACTCAGTTGGTGGGAGAAAATTCTGGAGTCCCAGGAAGTTCCTCTTAAAGAACCCACACATGGACTCACCTACTCAGACTCACTCCCTCTGAGATCAAGCACTGAGGTAGCAGCTTGGAAGGTGCCAGTGGCACACAGGGAGGAAGTGAAGTGTCTGACAGCAAGGCAAGAGCTGGGGGACAGCTTTCTCCCAGAGATAAAGGTCATCGTCCCTTTTCTGAACCCTCCCCCAACAGAGCCACAGAGCTGGCAGGCAGATGCCATATCTGAGGCTATATCAATCTGGCCAATACTGTTCACCCAACTCTGGCCATCCTCTGAGATTCTGTCCCACCCAATTTACAGATCCACCAAACTGTGAACCGTGACTTTTCCATATGCATGGCTGGTCTTGTTCATGCTTCACAACGTCTTAAATACTTTCAAGCAAGTAATAACTGACCTCAGTGAGCCCCATCCCCGTACCTGTTGCTGAGTGGCCTCAGGCATAGCACTAGCAGTATCCAGCCTAGATTCACAGCTTGGCTTCACTTGGGAATCTCCAAGCCCAGCATAAGTAGCTCAGATGGCTTTATAGACTAGGCAGTGTTGCCCCAAGCAAAACACAGGAAGGGGCTGACTTTGGCCTGCACCACCCAGGAAACACAGAGCCTGCACATGCAATGGGTGACTATAGACTTCATTGAAGCACCACCACCCTGCCCCTGCGCAACTGAACTTCCATGGAGGGTGGAGGTTGGTGGTCAGTGGTCACAGCCAGTCCTTGCAGATGACTGACCTGGGTAATTCCCTCCCATTGACCTGCCAACAGCAATCATGGCTCAACTACAAGAGGAGAGTGTACTCAGCCCACATGAAGGGCACACCTCAAGTACCCACATTGGATGATAGGGAGAGGCTGTCCCACTGGACCCCACAGGACATCTAGTACACTAGGCCATGCAACCAAGACAGGGAGTCATAGCACCTCTACCTAATACACAGAAACAAACACAAGGAGGCTGCCAAAATGAGGAGACAAAGAAACATGGCCCAAATGAAAGAACAGATCAAAACTCCAGTAAAAGAATTGAACAAAACGGATGTAAGCAATCTATCAGATGCAGAGTTCAAAACACTAGTTATAAGGATGCTCAAGAAACTTAGTGAGGACCTCAAGAGTATAAAAAAGATCCAGTCAGAAATGATGGATACACTACTTGAAATAAACAAAACTTTATAGGGAAACAACAGTAGAGTGAATGAAGACAAGAATCAAATCAATGATTTGGAACATAAGGAAGCAAAAGCACAACCAATTAGAAAACAAGAAAGAAGAATCCAAAAAAAGAAGATAGTGTAAGCAGCCTCTGACACAACTTCAAGTGTTCCAACATTCACATCACAGGGTTGCCAGAAGGAGAAGAGGAAGAGCAAGACATTGGAAATCTATTTGAAAAAATAACGAAAGAAACTTCCCTAATTTGGTGAAGGAAGTAGACAGTCAAGTTCAGGAAGCACAGAGAGTCCCAAACAAGATGGATGCAAAGAGGACCATGCCAAGACACATCATAATTAAAATGCCAAAGGTTAAAGATAAAGAGAGAATCTTAAATGCAGCAAAAGAAGTTAGTTACCTACAGGGGAGTTCCCTTAAGCCTGTCAGCTGATTTCTGAAAAGAAACTTTGTAGGCTAGGAGGAATTGGCAAGAAATATTCAAAGTCATGGAAAGCAGGAATATATAGCCAAGATTGCTCTACCCACAAAGATATCATTATTGAAGGGCAGACAAAGAGCTTCCCAGACAAGAAAAAAACTAAAGGAGTTCAGCACCACCAAATCATTATTATATGAAATGTTAAAGGGACTTAGTTAAGAAAAAGAAGATCAAAGTTTTGAACAATAAAATGGAAAAAAAACATGTATCTATCAACAGTTGAATCGAAAACCAAACTAAGCAAACAAGAACAGAGATAGAATCATGGATATTGAGATGGTTTTGATGGCTGCCAGATGGGAGAGGGTTGTAGGGGAATGGGTAAAGTGGTCTGGGGATTAAGTACAAATAGGCAGTTACAGCATAGCCATGGGGATGTAAAGTACAGTGTAGGAAATGGAGTAGCCAAAGGACTTATAGGCATGACCCATGGACATGAACAATAGTGTGGGGATTGCCTGAGGGAATGGGGGGTGCTGGGTGGAGGAGGGCAAGGAGGAAAAATCATGACAATTGTTATAGCAAATCAGTAAAATACAACCACTGTTCAAAGAATCCTTTCTTGCTCTTGGGACCCAAATTGATCTCAGAGATGACCCTTCTACTATTGAGAAACTTACCATTTGCCAGGAACAAACAGAAGTCTATCACTCCAGAGACTACCAAAAAAGCTGGTTCATGACCCAAATGTCATCACATATGTGGAGTGTTCTTCACGCACAAAGAAAGGCCTAAAGAATGTACAATATTTGATGAAGCAATATTGGCTGCTCTGGAGTCTTTGGAACCAAGGAAGGTGTGTACTGATATGAGCATGTCTCCAGTACTCTTTCTGCACAGCTGGTGTCGGCATCACACTAAAAGCATGTTTAAATCAAACTAAAGATTATAAATGAAAGCTCATTTTTGCAATAATGACAAATGCCCTACACCTATGCACATGCGCTTGTGGGAGACAAACCCCATAGGCATGGCCCCTTTCTCCCTCTCAGTACTAATTAATTTTGGGTAATGGTGTATTGTCAGAAAAAGTGATCAGCACTAGTTTTTGTTCTGTTGTTTCAAAAAGATTTCCTTTGTATAAAAGCAAGGCATGCCTGTGATGACTCTCTAATAGACTATTTTGGGTTGTCAAAGCTGCTCCCGGGTTCCACCTTTAAGAGTAATCTGGAACACCTAGTTTTTTCCCCCTTTTTGGATCGATGGGTGGGACTATGGGGTGTTGCTTTTATTTAGTCATTTTTAAAACCTCACTAACCATTGGACAGCCCTTAAGAGGAGGAGGATCGAGTCATTTGATATTCCACCTTCTGTATCCAGCTTAGAAAACATGTGCCCCACCTGTTGCTCTTAGGAAGGAGTATAGTAAATGCCTCATTTTATAACATACTCCTTTTTGAAAGTTACATGTTCTCTCCACACTTGAGTAGGTCTGGTATTTAATGAAACTCGTGAAATGGGTGGAAGTTGTCTTGTCCCTCCTCTTTTCCAGGATGCAGTATATATGTGGCTGTGAATTTCAAAGAAATTTGATGATTTTTTTGAAGTTAATTTCTAACTTCTTTCACTGATAAAGAGTATTGCACCGTTAGAAATACACCAAAAGGATTGACTATGTAATTAAAAAATATTTTCCTGTTGGCCATTGTCTTATATGCTTCGCATAGATGTGCAGCTTAATAGCATGTGATATGGTATTTCTACTACCTTTTTTTTATCCTCACTTGAGGACATGCTGATTGATTTTAGAGAGAGGGGAAGGGTGGAAGAGAGAGAAGGAGAGAAACCAATGTGAGAGAGAAACATCAATCAGTTGCCTCTTCTACTTGTTGCAACCTAGGCATGTGCCAGTAACACCTAATGAATCTGCCTGGTTCCCTGAAGCTATTTAAATTGATATACAAAGTCACTTATCATTTGATCTTCTGGATGGACAGGTACCTTCCTCCTAGGTCAGTTGCCTGCTCAAGAGGCTGAGCATTTGGGAACTTGTGCTTTGAATAATAGGTATGTGAAAGAAACTCTTCCATAGCTTAACAGGTGCTTAACTTTGAGGAACTCATTTTCTGAATTTTGAAAGGGAAAGATGTGCCTTTATTGAAATAAGACCAAAAGGATGTCTGAGGTTTCAGCAACAGTTTCCAGGAGAGAGTCTGTGAGGTGGGAAGAGTAGCACAAGAAGCCCCCACTCGCTAGCACGGAGTTTTTATCTGCTATGTTGAGGCATTTGGTACCCGTCTATACCCAGCCAAAGGTACAGGACACTCTAAAACTGGAGCCTGCTCATTGACTGGAGAAGCCTCTTCCCCTAGCTCCAACTTAGCAAAATTGAGATAGGATGACATTGAAAGATAACAAAACAAAACTCTTCCCCCAAACCTTGAAGAGCAAGAAATGAAAATCAAAGTGGTCTAATTCCTGACTTGGGATTTTGATGTTAAGTATACTGGGAAAAGCCACGCTGAGAGAGCAAGCTCCCACTCCTCTTCACAGGGAAGTGGTTGTGTTCAAGTTAATGGTCAGTCCACAAACTACACAATAATCATAACATATTTCCATAAATAAGCACCATACAAGTGGAGCGGGCATTTCTCCCACCAGACTCAGTGCCCGCCTTTGAACAGAGGGGAGCTTTGAGGAGCAAGCAAATAGCATGGAACTCATGAATGAGCACATTTCCTAAACTGCCTTTATTTAAGCATGAACTGCACGTGACAAACATTTTGGCATTAGTCATAGTGTATCTGTATTTATGCATGTATTTGTTTACAAATAATTGCATTTGTTTACACTTCAATTTACTCATAATAAAATAAAATGCCTCCCTATAAAACCCGATAGCTCTTTCAACCCAGGACCTCTGAGTCCAAACAAAATAAAAATATATATACCTAACACTTTCAATACTAAACATTAATAGACAAATGCATATTATTACTCGTAGTAGTAGTTGCAGTACTATATTGTCAGACTCTATTTTTCCAGTGTGGTTGGCAGTCTTATCTGGTTTCATTTCCTGCCCCTTCTTGGAATAGAGTCTCCTGATTACTATCTTTTAAAAAAAAAATTTATGTATTTATTTTTAGAGACAGGGGAATGGAGGGAGAAGGAGAGGCGGAGAAGTATCGATGTGTGAGAGAAACACTGATTACATTGATCAGTTGCCTCTCACTCCCCCAACTAGGGACCTGGCCTGCAATCCTGACATGTGCCTTAACTGTGAATTGAACCCACAACCTTTTGGTTTGTGGGATGACACCCGACCCCACTGAGGCACACCAGTCAGGGATGATTACTATCTTATCTTTCCTACCACATTCTCCTCCAGGGGAGCAGGAGAGGGAATTGAAATCAAAGCCTTTTGATATGTTTTGCTTGCTTTCCACAGAGCCAGCCCCAGTGCGTCATTTGCTTAGCCCCATATCAAGTCCCACTAAGACAATATTTCAAAGAATCCACAATTGCCTAACAAATGTGTGGCACAGAGCCCCATGGTATTTGTTCAGAAGACACCGGCCAATGGCCAGCACTCCATGTAGGTTGATTGGGCCCTGACTAAGGCCATTTCTCTCATGTCTGACATGAGCGTTCTTAAAAAAGGAGTCAGCCAGGTGTCTCTACCAAATCTTTAATGAGACATGTGGGGACATCAATACTCTCTCCGTAGTGTCTGGCCCTCAAATGAATGGTATCTGACTTCTTGGCCTGTAAGAAACTCAATAGGACTACTGGGAATGGAAAAGTGGACAGGGGTATTCCCTCTGCACACCTGGGTGGGTACAGAATGGCTCTACCACAGAGTCTGTAGAGGATTTCCCTAATATCTTTGATGCCCTGGCAGGGAAGAGGGGTTACAGGAAATCCCCTCTGTTTGGGCACTGGTCCCTGCCCATAGCTGGCACTTGGCAAATGTTGAATGGACATGAGAGGAACTAATTAATCTTATTGAAATGTTTAGTTTTCCAAAGCTTACAGAGCTATTGCTGTAGCTTAGGCATAACACACAGCTGTGTATGTGTGGTCATCTTAGACGCAGGCTCAAGCAGCACTCACCTGACACCTTTCAGCAGCAAGTGCACCTGCAATCCTTCCTGCCAACCAAGAAGATGCCTCATGATCTAGTTTCCCCTGGGAAAATGCTAAGAAAAAGGAAGGAAACCCATGCTTAAAAGAAATCTAATTTGGTTTGTTTGGCCACATCATTCCTTCAGTGCAAGGGGACACCAAGTGGAAAGGGACTTAACTGGGAAATGAGAAGTGTGGGCAGTGACGGAGTAGCTTACCGGCCAGAAAGCAGCAGAGACAGGCGGTTGATGGGTGTTTCGCCCTCCACAGCATAGGTCTGCTCAGTGGCCAGAGTCAAGACCTTCTCCTCACAGCAGTGAACAATCTCCTTGTACACCTGCAGGGGCACCTGCAGGGGCAGGCAGAGCGTCTTGTAGAGGAGGTCAAACTCCTCAGGGAGGGTGTCCTTGCGCAGGCGGTAGACCAGGTATGCCAGCTGGAGCAGGCAGGCCATTGCCAGCAGGAAGTTCCAGATGACAATGTCCAGGCCACAGGCATCGAACCAGCCCCACAGCACACAGCACATGTAGCCGGTGCTCAGGAAGCCAAAGAAATAGAAGCATCCATATACCCCACTGCCCCCCATGAAGCCCAGAAACAAGAAGCAGTTAGCCAGGTGGTAGACAGCCCCTTCCAGATCCTGCTTCCAGCCAATGCACACTGGCCCCTGCCAGGGATGCTGGCCCAGCGGGCTGCTGTTGGCGCTCATCTTCGGGGTGTCTCAAAGCCTTGCCGGGCTCTAAGACTATCCCCACGCAAGAAATTCAGAAGATGGAGCAGTCTGTCCTCCTAGATGTCTTCTCACCTCCGCCTTCTCACCACTAACTCCACCTTTTCTGGAGGAATGTTTCCAGTAGCTTTGGGAATGAATGGCAGAACATAGTACACTTCGTGGAGAATTTTAAAACTTCGTATCCTCTCTCCTTTAGCAAGGCACTGGCTCTCCCGGCAGAGCTCTGGCAAGCTTCCTTGGCTCCAGATTTCTTAGGCCAGACTTCACATTTGGCTCTTAGCAGAAAACCTAAGTTGTTCTATGAAAGAACAGGACTATGGGCCTGAAAACTTCAGCAGTGAAGGATAATAAAGGGGCCACATCCTGCTCTCTGTTTTCCCCAGACAGAATGAGGAGAGCCCAGCCCAGAAGGCACACTTGTGTTCCATTTGGAATGCGTCTCTCCTGGCACCGGAAGAAAGGGTGACCCCAGATGGATACCATGTTTGGAATTGGAATCCAAGAGGTACTGGCAGTGAGAAAAAACAGGCCAGGCACACAGGCAGGCTGGCAGAGCACTTAACATACCTCCCCAGAGGACAAGATAAGACCTCGGGGCAAGAGGGGTAGGCAGGGGGAACAAAGGAAAAGTGAGCACAGAATTTATCACAACAACTCAAACAGGACATCGTCCAGGGTGCCCTGTGGGGAGGGCCAGGGGCTCTCCTGACGTAGGAGGACATATCAAAGTAGGAAAGTATGGGACCATAACCAGCAAAAATCCTAAAGTGAGAACTGGAACACCCCTGAAGACCTTTATGAAGACACATCGTAAATTATACCAGGCATTTATTTGACATATTGAGTTCTAAGCTGACTTTCCACTGACTGTATCTGGGTTTAGCAATAGTTAATGCAATGCTAATACATTGCTTAGACCATCACCCTACCTATCGCAAAATTTGCCAAGTATTATAACTACTACTTATTAAATACCTCTGAAGTGCCAGATCTAGATTACATATTTTACACAAATAGTATTTCATCATCACAAAAACCCAAATAAATATTATCCCCCTTCTAGCTCAGAAAAATACTGAGGCTTAGAGAGGTAACAAGTTCCCATAGGTAGTATGTAAATGGCAGAATCAGGATGCGAACCCAAGCCTACATGACTTACTGTTTTGTCCCAAGTAGTCTGCATAGTAAGTGGAAATGCAGGACTAGATTCATGGCTCTCAACCCCACACTCCCCTACAAGAATTTTGACGACATCCAAGGAACTTCTGGATGAATCTGGATTCTACTTTGACTCACCAATAAATAAATCTGGAATATGCAAACATTAAACTAAGAAATGTCCATCTAGCTTCCAAATAACTCCTTTATTTATCTCCTTGCTTCTGCTTAGTCCTTACTACCATTACTCCTATTGCTCCTGAGGTACAGGAAGAGGGACACCCAGTATCTTCCAGAACTATTCAAGTGCTTGATCAACAGGGACTTTTATTATACTACTAATAACCTAACCACAATTAGTGAGAAATTAGAGATTGTCAAATATACTGAGGAGTAGAACATACAATTATTTGTTGAGTGCCCATTATGAGCCAAGTGCTTAGAGAATAAGATATTCCCAAGAGCTTTCACTCTCTCAGAGAAGGATACCTCAAAAGCAAGGGTGATTCCATCAATAGATGAGTGAATAAAGATGCTGCGGCACATGTATACAATGGAATGTTACTTGAACATAAAAAAAGAATGAAATCTTACCATTTACAACAACATGGATGGACCTAGAAGGTATTATGCTAAGGGAAATAAGTTAGACAGAAAAAGATAAATACCATATGATTTCACTTATATGTGGAATATAAAGAACAAAATAAATGAACAAACAATGTAGAAACAGACTCATAGATACAGAGAACAGGCTGATGGTTACGAGAGGACAACGGGGTTGGGAGACCAGGTGAAAAGGTGAAGGGATTAAACAGTACAAATTGTAAGTTACATAACAATCACAGGGATGTAAAGTATAGCACAGGAAATATAGTCAATAATATTGTAATAACTTTGTGTGGTGCCAAATGGGTACTGGAAATATCGGGGGGAGCACTTTGTAAAGTAAATGACTGTCTAACCGCTATGCTGTACACCTGGAACTAATACAGACTACTACTGAATGTCAACCGTAGTTGAAAAATAAAATTAAAAAAAAAACCAAGGGCAATTAAATGCGTGATGCACAACAACTGGCTTAGGTTTAAAGACAGGTGGCAGCCTGGAAGAGAGGGTGATGTGGAGGAATTAAGACATAAGATCTAACATTTGATTCAAGGTGTAGGGGGTTAAATTACCCAGGTAGGTAGAGGGGGAAGAGCATTTCTAGCAGAGAGAACAGCAGAAGTGAGGCACAGAGGTGTGAAAATGTACAGCACATTGAAGGAAGTCAGTTTTGTTCTTATTTAATTAAAATCAACAAATGTCCATAGCAGTTCCTGTTTTCTAAAGTTAAGTGGGGAGGGGGAAATCAGCGGTAAAGGAAAAGAGCTAGAGTGCCTGAGGAAGGACAGGCCTCTCCCCTGGAGCCTCCCTCACAGCCATGGTTTGGTCCGGTGATGTCATTTGAGCAGTGGAGTTTGGGGATTTCCGTACGCTGCTTTTATGGCTGCCTCCCCGCCAAACCACCCACCTTTTAACAGGCAGCAGCTGCGCATCCCTCCACCTTAGTCATGCACCCCTTGAGCTGCCAATGTAGTGATCCCTGCCAGCTGTGGGAGAGGAAATCAGAAGCACTGGAACAGAGAAGCAACCAAGGCTCTGCCCGAGATAGAATTTCAAAGCAGGTCATCTTTCTCAGCAAGCCCGAAAGCACAGGCTGGCCCTGACACTTGAAAGAGACAGGAAAACCCATTGACTACTGTTCTCAGCCTGCTTTCCTCGTCAGTCCACACATGCGCTCATCTGAGTAGAAGGCACTAACATTTATCAAGCAATTATTGTTTCCTTACAGTATTCCTTGATACCTTTTATTTTTTTAATAGAAGAAATAGGTTTAGGGAAGTTAAGGAATTTGCTCAAGACCACAGAGCTAGTATAGGAATAAGGACTAGAGCCTGGATCACTGTTACTCTAAGCTGTTCATTCTTTGTGCTGTACTGCTTTGGTGGGTACTTTTGGGAGTTTATCTGTACCCATATACAGGCCCACTTGTTGCTACAGGGGACTTGAGCATGCTGCCGGAGTGGCGTCATGGGTTCAGAAACACCACATGCTGCCTGCGGTGATTGTGGCATTGATGCATGTAGGACAGGACCAGTGATGGGAATAGACAATGGACAATTGTGTCTTGTTTTTAAACCCAGACTTGAAAGAAGAGGAAAGAAAAAGGTGCAGTCAAAATGGTGTGTTCTCATAAGGAAATCCGTAAATATACAGGCAGAAGCGCAGTAGAAAATATTTGGGGGAGAATAAAAAGAAAGAAACCTAAGTCTTATTTGTAGAGTTGATTCATTCAATAAGCATTTATTTAGGGCAAAATATTTGTTCCAGGAACAGGGGATATAAATATGGGCAAGATGTTTATTACCTTCAGGGAACTTTTAATGTAGCCAGAGAGGCTAATGTAGAAATAACAACAATCCAATAAAATATGTATACTTGGGATTCAAAGGAAGCACCGATGGGGGAGCAAAGAATTCAGAAAATAATATCACAAGGAAAGTGACATTTTAGCTGATCTAAAAAGATGAGTAGGTGTTCCCAGCTGGGAGGAGGCATTCCAGGAAGGGAGAATAGAACGTGAAGTCAAGTCCAGAGGTAAGACAAAAAAAAAACCACGTGGCATATTCTGGCAACAGAGAACAGCTTGTTGTAGGTGAGTCAAAGGCAGGACACAAGGCGGGAGGGCCAGGCAGGGGCCACACTGTGAAGGCAGCACGCTAAACAGTGCCTTGCCAAGTGTGGCCATGAACCATAGTGGTCTGTGAACTTTTACTGGTCCACAATGAGAACAGAAATTAAGAGTATTCAGACATTTTTATAGTGATTTTACAGAGAAACTTGTGGCTTTTGAGTTGAATAAAAACTTTGGGCTTGCATAGTGTGTTTTTTTTAAGGTATCCATCTATTTTTTTAATTTCATTTTCCTAGTTATCGGTCTGTGAATTGGAAAACGTTAAAGCTAATTCTTCACTACACAGAATTTGAGAAACACTGGGCTTGAGATTAATGCTTTCCTAATATAGATGTTAAAATAGAACAGAGGCTTTGGGCACATACTGCCAAGTTGGTTGTAGGCAGACACTAGTTGCTGCCCATCCTATAGCAACCTTAGTTTCCTTACCTTATGAACTCTGATTTTGCTTTGGCAATCAGAGGAATTAAGGAAGATGGGCCTTTCCCCCAGTTGCCAGGGCCTGAAATAGACTGGTCAAAGCCAAGCATGAGATCCCATTCCCCTAGATGGCAATAGGTTTAAGGGTGGGCATGTGACCAATGAGATACAAGGAAGTACATGTGAGAGCTTCTGGGAAAAAGCATATCCCTGACAGAGACAGTAAGGAGATCTGCTTTCATCCTGGCTTGAATACAGTCATGTGATGATGTAATGCTTGAAGTTACCATAGCCATGAGATATGATATGCCTAAAGATGAGAGAGATAAAGAATGGAAAAATAGACAAACCTCAGTTCTCACAAGTCTCACTGAACCATTGTCTCCGACCTGGAACTTTAAACTTCCAGACATAAAGATATAGCTGGTATTCTAGTACCTGCAGTTGAATATCTCCAGATTCAGACCTCCCTAAGGATTTCCATAAAGACTACTCTTCAAAGAACATGATTGTTTTATTCTATGAAGACTGAACATCACACTAATCATATTCTATCAATAATTTCCTTTCAAAATTTTGAGTAAACTCTGAGAGGAATTGAATTGGTCCTCTAAACTCAATTTGACCATTCAGGATGACTTGGTTATTAGGGGAATAAGAGGGATTAGTGGAAAATGGGTCACCTACTCAATATCCATTTACCTCTTCTTCCTTGTACCAGAATTCCAGTTTTGTTCTGACATCTAACCTAGACATGGATCCAAGGGGTCTGAGGGTTCTGTTTAAGCCAATCAACATAAGGTATTCTGCTGACAACTATTACTGGTTCATAAAAATACACATAAACTTTATTTGGCTTAGACTGAAAAAAAGAACTAATGCCCTGGGAATGGCTTCTCTTATGCAAGACTTGAACAGTAAAGTATATGATTGGCTTCATCTGTCGTAAAAGGGAGAGCTCTGAGATGAAAATAACTTCGGTCTTAGAAGGCGTCATTGAGCCTGTATTATTGCACACAGAATTCGCCCAAATGCTGGACTTGTAGTTATGTGAGTTTTTCTTGATGAGGACTTTCTAGTACTAGCTGTCAAAAGCTCCATAACACAGATGGAACGATCACCTAACAGTTTTTAATAGCTAAAAAAACGCTGGGTATAGTCTTACATACAGAAATTCTTTTAAGGAAAACATCTGGGAATATTTATCATAGCACTGAGTATTCAACTTTATATTTTTATAGCTTATATACATATACCCACTAGACTATAATCTTTGAGAGCAGGGTCCATGACTCACTAAGCTTTGTTGACTACCTAGCACATAGTGGGCATAATGTATGTACTCAATAATTGTTGAGTCAAATAGCCTCTCCTCTCGTTGAAGACAAGATATATTCGTATGTCTGAATCACACATGAATATTCAACACCTAGAATGGCTCCTTGCACATTACAGGCCCTCACAAAATATGTACTGAGTGAATAAATGAATTTATAACTATAAATACATATATGTTTATATTATATACCTAGTATGGAAAGAACACTGGACCTGAACTCTAAAGACCAAGACTCACATCCTAGGTCACCAGCTATTTGACCAGAGCAATTTCATAAACCTCTCTAAAACGTCTGTAAAATGGGGTTATAGTTTCTCCATTACCCTCACATCAGACCTGTGGAAGGTATAGTTCATCCTAAGGTAGACCTTGCCTAGGGACATGGTCCTGTTCTCACCAACCTTCAAGTCAAACAGTTCAAAGTTAGACAAAGGGAACCACTTAGAGAATAGCATGAATGTATCTTTACTAAGAGTTTGGGAATAATTGTGAATAGTAGGGGCTTAGCAAAAAGGTACACCAGAATGGGGTTTTTGCCTTCTAGGAATTTAAGTTCTTCATTTTTTCAAATAAGTGTGGTGATATTCTTATTATTAGTACTACCACAATGCTGCACATAATCTTTGGGAAGACCTAAGCACTAGGCAAGACGGGCAGATCTTGTGAGATGTATTTTCAACTATGGATGTCAAGAACGGTGCTTTAGTTCCTTCACAAATCAGGTAAGCCTATCAAACTGGCAAAGGTTGAAAAATTTAATCTTGCTAAGAGTTTAGGGAAATAGGCACCCTCAGATACTAAGTTACAAATGGGTATCTGCTTTCTATAAATCACTCAGGCAGTACTCATCCAAAGCCTTGAAAATGTGCATAGCCTCTGGCCTCTCCTTGGCTAGGTAATTAGTAAAAGACATTTGTAAAGACTTTTGTATGAAAATCAATGGTAGTGTTAAGGAGTAGAAGAAAAAACAAATAAAGAGTGTACAGACGCAGAAAGAGACCAATGCTAAGGTCACCAAAAAGTGGTCCTATTGTATACTGGTGGATTTCAGGTGATTTCATCCTGTTTCCATAAACCAACAAAACAAAATACCCCTGCCTCCAAAAAATCAGAAATCATTTAGGTATCTGGTATGTATCCCAGTCAAGACTAAGATCCAGTTCCTAGAATGGTGTCTGACATACAGCAGGCATTCCATAGAACATTTGTTTAATAAATATGTACAGACGATTGGGAATTGGTTAAATGATGAGCCACAGAATGGATTTATACATAGCCAAAACAAATTACATTGGAAACTACTCACTGATGGTAAAAATAGATGATGGTAAAAAAGCAATTCCTATTGTGGTCTCATTAAAAAATACGTGGACATATTCAAGCAGAATCTGATTCATATACCAGGGATCTGTACTGAGTGAAAAGTTGGTTCATATCTCTCTTAGCACTCTAAGATTCTATTCCTCACCTAGAAGAATGCTCTAAAAGCTAAAAAGTGCTTGCTAAAATAAAAGGAGTATATCCAAATATTCAAGTGAAAGTATGAATATGGAATCAGAGAAGTAAAGAATGTTAATAACATTAAATGCTAGATACTGTGCCAAATGCTTTATATACACTATTTTACTTAGTACTCACAATCTTGTAAATTAGATATTACTCTATCCCTGCTTTCTTTTCTTTCAGATGAGAAAAACAGACTCAAAGAGGTTATAACTGCTTGCAGTCACATAAGCCGCTGTTGAACCTAAGGTTGTCACACTTCAAAGCCATGCTCTTTATTAATAGGAAGGTCCTAAAGAATAATTTAATTCAGCTCCTTTATTTCCTGAAAGAGGCAATTTTCCCTTTACACAATGACATATGAACAGTACATAGTCTCTTATTTATGTTCCTCAGTATCTTTTGTTGATATTTGAAACTCAATTTATTTAAAAGGCTGAATGTGGCCAATTGCTTCATATTATAGCCCTTATGCAATTGACAGAACCAGGTTGCTAGTTAGTGAGCCACACTCCATGTTTTATTTCAGGTATCATAACAGCACACCATACAACTATTTCATTAGTGAATTATTTGTGCCAATTCAGCGTCTGGCCTGGGCTCTAATTAATGAGACAAGTCTCTCTGGCCCCTGGGCATTAAGCTTATGATCCTAGTTCACCCCAAATTATGACTAGCCATCCATAGATTAATGAGGCTAAACAGTTGAGAACTTCCAAGCCAAAGCATCCCAATGTGGTCCAAAATTTAAACAAACTACTTTCCCAAAAGAGGGAACTAGTAATGAACAACAATAAGAATTTAAAATATTAAGACTGAGGGCTTGTCTAGTTCTTGCCTTCAAGAAAGTTAAAAATAAAAAATCCAGAACCTTAAATGAGATGATAGGGCTACCACATTCATTGCAAATTGGTAAAGGTTTATTTCATATTTCCATGCACTTGATTTTGGAGATTTCATTGGATGACATCAGTATCTGTTTTGTCCTTACAATGTAACTGTGCAAACAGGGCTTCAGCAGCTTGGTGCTTTTATATATAACCCAACAATTTGTGTTGAAGGATACATGGTTTTTTCTAACAGGATTCCAACCTTGTTGGGGCTGAGCCCTTCTCTCCAGTGAGATCCAGCACTTCCCTTGCTCCCCAAAAGACTACAAGCCAAAACCATGCCCAGAAGTTCCCTATCTCTTTATCTGTCCTTAAGCCAGTCAAACAGACCTCCAACCTCTGGCATGTGCACTTGTGGGATTCAGAGTTGCCATCTTCTCACAGCAGCTCTCTCCTTCAGGATTTGGGGTATGTGGTTCCCAATCTCCATGTGGTAGTCCAGGAATTGTGTGCTGTGCAGTGTCGCAGAGGCTGGAGCCCAGGGAGGCACACATCCCAGCATGGGACTCTGCTTCCAGGGGTGGGCTCCCATCCATGAAAGATCTAAGCCCCTGGTGGGCCCCTGTACCACAAGAGCGACTTCTCTGTACCAAGTGCGCTAGCGACAGCCTTTCTGAGCCTTTGCTGTCAAAAGGCCCTCTCAAAATCCTACGTGCCCAGGAAGCCAGTGGGACTGTCCAGTTTTTCCTACAGTGCGTCAGTGTCTGTCATTTTTGTCAGCTCCCCAGTGTTTTTGACCCTCTTTCGGCTGCCATTTTTAGTCAGGGCAAAAGTTTCCCAACCACGCACAAGTGCACATACATCTATTCCTCCAGGGGTGGGCATCCGGCCCCCATAGCCCACGCAGGCATTGTATGACCTTCCCCCTCCCCCAGCTATGTTATGAGTGACTGTGCTGGTGCATGTTATCACAGTCACATTGTCTTTGTTTACAGGTTGCCCCTGGCAGCAGCTTCCTTCAGCAGCCATTCTTTTTAGGAAGGCAAGGGCTGTTTTATTCTGCCTTTGTTATGCAACGTGCCTTAAATGCTTACCTTCTGATCTGTGAGCACTTTCCCATCCCCCTGCCTTTTTGCTTTGATTTGGGGGGGGTGGGCTCTGTTTTCCCAGGGTCTCTGCTATTTTCCAGGGGCCTCTGCTCTGACCTACTTTGTTACAACAAATACACAAAACAGAAAAAAAAAACAGAGTTCTCAAGATGACACAACAACATAGGAAATTTATATTACAAGATGTGTTTATTCTATAGCCTTTAAGAAAAAAAATAAGCGTCGTGTACAGATATGAGGAACACAAGAAACACACCTAAAGATTTTTGACCATGCAATTTCCTCTTTTTTTAATTATAGATTCTTTTTCCATTTATCAAAGTTCATTAAAGAACTCCCCAAATTATTAAATCATCTTCATTCTTCAGGAATTATTCATTCACAGAGCAGACCACCTACAGAAAAAGATTTAGTTTAGAAAGTCAGATTTCAAACATCATGCCAGACCTATGAAGGTGGGGAATTAAGGCCACTAAGAAATGAGTACCTCAGCCGAGTACTACTAAATGCCACAATTTTTCTAAACCAGTCATGAAATATAAGATTCACATTTTAAAATTCTAGTTTTGTCTAACTAAAAACATCACTGAAACTGTTCAATCCATCACTGAAACTGTTCAATCCAACAACAGGTCTTTGTTGAAGTAAAATTATGTATTTATTTTCTCAAAAATATCTTCCCAAAAAGGCTAAGGAAGTTTATTTTTACAGATACTCAAAAGAGATTTGCAAACCCCTCCTAGCTGATTCAAGTAAAAGGCAGGAAGTAAAAGGGAGGTCAACTCTGTATACAAAGCACTTCCTGTGGAAAGTTACTCATTTATCCCAAGGGCAAAAGAAAGGTAACCTTTTTGAAATCCTTGTGTAAAGATCAAAAAGGCGAGAGTAGCAGGGGATAGGGTTGCTGGTCTACTCAGACCTGTACTCAGGCTTCTCTTCAGACAGCTCCTACCCACCTCCACTCCCATCCCCAACCCCACCTCCCATCTCCTGCCCCAGAAGACAGAGAACAATGCTAAAAAGGTAACTAACTAATATGGGCTAGCCAACTCTTCAGTGCTTCTCTCATCTAGCTATTCCCTATATTTTGTTTAGAAAAGATAAACCTCATCAACAATAAAACACCTAAACTCCCTGTTTTCTAAAAAGTTCAAAGAAAAAATACATTTAAGAAAAAGGTTTCAGCAGGAAATATAACCAAAAATGATGTTCACTCAACATTTCAAGAGATAGAAGTCCATAGAAAAGACACTGTTACCTCTTTTGCTACTGACTGTATATATTATATATACATATGAAAGCTTCTGGCTGTAAACTTCTTGATTATACCTCTGGCTGTAAAGTCTTTGACAGAAGAGATCCTGTCCTCATCTTGGCATTTTTTAGGGTCTTAAACAACAAATATCTATTGAGTGAATAAATGTTTGAGTAGCAGAAATAACCTTTTCTCTGCATTTTCTTGGGACCATATTTTCATACATAATCAGCTGCTTGTGTGAATGTGTGTAATCAGTATATTTTAACCTACTGTTAGGCTCTGTCAAATTTAATACTGAGTATCACCATTGCTAAGTGCTAGTCCTCTAATTTCTTTCAATGATTCTAGCCCCCAAACTGAGTTCTCCAGGCTCCTTCTGAATCATAACGGCAGAAAGATACTAGCTGCCATTTTCTCTTTACATTTTTGAGCAGATTCTAGATTTCTCTTTCAGTAAAAGAAGCAGTCGTAAGACAAAAGAAAATATTTAGAATCACTACCATCATATACCTAATTTTCCTTAGGAGTAGTTTTCAAGTCTCTGCCTTTGCTACTATTAAATCTTTTGATAGCTTATATTTAGAATTATCCCTTCAGCTTAAGCCATTGGTTCTTAAAGAGGGGCACACTTGAAAATCATCTAGGAGTTTTTGAGTCAACAGGTACAGATTGGGGCCCAGGCTTGTGAATTTTGGAAAATATTCCTCAGGTGATTATAAGGTACACCCCTGGCTGAATGTAGCCTACTTTTATATTAAGTCCCAAACTACTGAGTTCAAGGTACAATTATTTAGAAAATAACACTAATATCTACAAAGGTTTTTGAATTATGAAACTTTTATAATCATTACTGGGAGGGCCTAAGTTTGTGAAATATTTTCCTTTTGAAGTTATCTTCAGAAAAATGTGGTCTAACAGTCTGAGAGACATCAATTTAGTTAAGTTTATCTTATAACAGGGTAGGCAAGTACTGTTGGATTTTAGCCTACAGCCAATAACCTGGTTACTAAGTTATATCCTATGCATTTCAACAATAGGTCTAATTAGCATTCACAATAAAATTTTAGGATTACAGATCAAGA
The DNA here is from genome assembly GCF_021234165.1 of Pteronotus mesoamericanus. Taxonomy (NCBI): domain Eukaryota; kingdom Metazoa; phylum Chordata; class Mammalia; order Chiroptera; family Mormoopidae; genus Pteronotus; species Pteronotus mesoamericanus. The sequence continues at coordinate 367,065 of NW_026555095.1, read as the reverse complement.
CGATGTGCAATCCTAAAAATGAATATGTTGGCAATAAGACCTCATTAAATGCAAGCAGTAAAGAGTAAAGTGCCTGTTATATGGGGGACATAAAAGACATAGACTCTAGTTTTAATTCCCCCATCTCTCCACTTCGGCAAGTCTTCTGACTCACTGTTCCTCTGCTTTCCCATGGGGGTTAGGGAAAGAGGACACCTGTTCTTCCACCTGTTTCTATGTGGATTCAGATTGTTCTTCTAACCAGAATTCAAAAATACATTATTAGCTTATAAATTTAACAGATCTCAATTGAATGTCTCCTAGCCACAACTCCCAAAATATGGGATATTCCTTTCTGGTTTCTATTCGACAGATTAAAAAGCCCATTCATACACATATTGTTTAATCATCTCAATGACTCTGTGAAGCAGTTTGGTCATGTATTATTATCTTTGCTTTACAGATGAGGAAATGAAGGTTCGGAAAGGGCTTGCCCAAGACCACACCATTGTTTCAGCAGCAGGTCTTCTAAGTCCAAAGCTCTTGGGTTTTCTTTTATACACAAATGAAGAACATAGGAATCACTCTTAACTCTGTGCTAGTAACATAGGAAAACTATGATATCTTCTGGTCCTTGTAAATATATGCTACTTACAACAATTGTACTACTTTGTTATCCAAGTGAGGTCTAAGAGAAGCTTTTGGTGCTCCTAAAACGAGCAATTTTAAAAAATCACTTTTTGTATCAAAGCAGGCTTGGCTCTAGCCAACACCTTACATAACTGCCTAGGAAGACAGACTGTTCCATGACATGACCGCTATCTGTTCCTTAAGCTGGACCTAGGCCAGAACGGAGTTTGCTTTCTGCAAACCCCGCTTACAGACTGATCATAACGCACGTTCATTCTGACATAAACCAAGCACCCCTTCCTTGCCCCTGGCTATGTGCTGGTTTCTGTAACAGGTTGTTGTTCTGACTGGACAAGCATGTAATTTCCTGTAAGTGGTAGCATTCACATACTAGTACCCATGACTATGCCCCCCTTTACCCTATATAATTTTCTGGCCTATGACAAGGGGTAGAGGGATCTATTTCATCTTGCAGCCTCCCAAGACAGGCCCCTCATATGTAAGTTTCCCTTAATAAATTCCATTAATTACCAGACTACAGTGGCCAGCCTCTTTCTTTGGTCTTTCCCTGCGCTCCACTTAGGGAGGTCTACTTTCAGTTTCAGGGGTCTCCCTGTGAGTATGCATATACTAACAATAAGAAAACCATGTACAAGTATTGAGATTCCATGTCTTTAAAAATAATCACTAGGAATATTTATACTTTTTAAGAACACAGCCCCCGACCCGAATTTACTTATTTTACAAAGTGATTCACCATGGAATTTCTTTACATGACCATCTCATCTAAAAGCCACTTAAGTAGCTCATGTATACAGAGTTGATATACCATATTTAAATCGCAAAACTATTATGACTCTATATAAATAAAGTGAAGTCCAGAAAGGATTAATGTCTTGATGAATATTGAATGGAGCTGAAGTAAAATACAAGCTAAGTTAGACATAAGGAGAATCAAAATTAAACCCAAGAACTTTCAACCTAGACTGTTTTCCACTATACAGTAATACTTTATATCAGCTTGGGACAAGTTCCTTACCCCTCCTTTTTTAAAACTCAATAAGGAACGCTGGCCATATGTGAAATTCCAAAGAGGCAGGAAGGTGAAAGGGAAAGAAGCCAGGCTCTCTATTACTGTTATATTGGTGTGTGGTTTTGGCATTATCTCTCAGCTATTATTAAGTTAAAAGTGGTGATGTGACGTGGATGAGGGGGCCTGAGGTGGGGTGGCACACAGAGCAGCGGGAGTCTGCCTGGAGACGGGTTCCAGCTCTGATCCTGCTAACCCACCTCAGGAATCACTTCCTACTTATAGGGCTTAGTTTCCTCACTTATTCATTTATTTAACAATCTTCTAATACACTCCTACTATGTGCCAGGAACTGTTATAGGTCCTAAGAATATGACAGTGAATAAAACAGAAAATTCCAGCTCTCTGAGAGATTACATTCCAGTTGGAGTAAAACCAAGCAGATGAGAAATAAATATGTAATATGCACTTCCGGCCAAGATGGAGGCATAGACAGACATGCTTCATCTCCTCTTAAAACCAGAAGAAGGATCACAATTAACTTCAAAACTAAAAACAACCAGAACTGCCAGAACGTTGAATTTCTAGAAGTCCAAAAACTAAGGATTTAAAGAAATATTCATCCAGATGGGTATGAGGGGCGGAGATGGAGACCTGGGGCAGAGGGGACATGGTCTGGCTGCGGTGAGGTGAGGCACTGGCCGTGGCAGCAGCCGGTAGAACGAATGGTCCCACGTTCATGTGTGGTGGATAAAAACTGGGAGGGATACCTGGGGAGCAAGCGGTCCCAGCCCCAGGGGAGACCACACAGCCTAGGGTGCCAGCACTGGGAAATAAGGCCTCATAACTTCTGGCTATAAACATCCGTGTGGGTTGCGGTGGCGGAAGAAATTGCTGGTTCTCAGGAGAGTCCATTTAAAGGACCCATGTAGTCCTCGAATGAATGTAATCGTACCCACTTTGGGATTCAGCACCAGAGCAGCAGCTAGAAGGGCACCAGTCACATACAGGAAGTGGGGGAAGTGACTGGAAATGGGGTGAGAGCCAAGCAAGCAGCATTGTTCCCTCTCCAACCCCTCCCCCAGAGAGATCCATAAAAACAGTTGTCCCACCCTTATGAATACCCAAGGCTCTGGCCCTTACAATGTAACAGGTGCACCAAGACAAGGAGTCGAAGCAGCTCTACATAATACACAGAAACTAACACAAGGAGGCTGCCAAATTCAAGAGACAAAGAAATATGGCCCAAATGAAAGAATAGATCAAAACTCCAAAAAAGAAGGAAGTGGAATGGAGATAGCCAACTTATCAGATGCAGAGCTCAAAACACTGGTGATAGGATGCTCAGAGAACCCACTGAGTATGGCAAACACATGAGGGAAGAAATGAAGGCTACACTAAGTGAAATAAAGAAAAATCGACAGGGAACCAACAGCGAAGGGAAGGAAGCTGGGGTTCAAATCAATGATTTGGAACATAAAGAAAAAAATAAACAGTCAACCTGTACAGAATGAAGAAACAAGAATTTTAAAAAATGAGGAGAGAATAAGAAGACTCTGGGACATCTACAAATGTGCAACATATGATCCAAATCACAGGGATGCCAGAAGGAGAAGAGGATGAGCAAGAAATTAAAAACTTATTTGAGTCCTGGCTGGTGTGGCTCAGCGGATTGGGCGCCGGCCTGCAAACCAAAGGGTTGCTGGTTTGATTCCCAGCACAGGGCACATGCCTGGGTTGCAGGCCTGGTCCCTGGTAGGGGACACGTGAGATGCAACCATACATTGATGTTTCTCTCCCTCTCTTTCTCCCTTCTGTCCCCTCTCTAAAAATGAATAAATAAAATCTTTAAAGAAAAAGAAAAAGAAAACTTACTTGAAGAAATAATTAATGTAAATTTCCCCAATTTGGTGAAGGAAGCAGACATACAAGTCCAGGATGCACAGAGTCCCAAACAATCTTGACCCAAAGAGAGCCACACCAAGACACATCATAGTTAAAATGCCAAAAGTTAAGGTAAAGAGAGACTCTTAAAAGTAGCAAGAGAAAAGAAGAGAGTTACCTGGAAAGGAGTTCCCAAAAAATTATTAGCTGATTTCTCAAAAGAAACTTTGCAGGCTAGAAGGGACTAGCGAGAAGTTTTCAAAGTCATGAAAAGGCAAGGACCTACATCCAAGATTACTCTATCCACAAAGCTATCATTTAGAATGGAAAGGCAGATAAAGTGCTTCCCAGACAAGGTAAAGCTAAAGGAGTCCATCATTACCAAGTACTTATGATATGAAATGTTAAAGGGACTTATTTAAGAAAAAGAGGATCAAACTATGGACAGTAAAATGACAACAAACTCACAACCATCACTAACTGAATCTCAAAAAACAAAAGCAAACTAAACAAAGAACTAGAACAGGAACAGAATCACAGAAATGGAGATCACATGGAGGGTTATCAGCAGGGAGGGGGAAGGAGGAGAATGGGGGAAAAGGTACAGGGATTAAGAAGTATGATTGGTAGGTACAAAGTACACAGGGGAATTTTAAGTATAGTATAGGAAATGGAGAAGCCAAAGAACTTATATGCACGACCCATGGACATGAACTAAGAGGGGAGATTGATGGACGGGAGTACCAGGCAGAGGGGGCAAAGGGGGAAAAAAATTGGGACAACTGTAATAGCATAATCAATAAAATACACTTTAAGAATATGCAGGCAGTCGTGTTAAGAATAAAGTAGCCACTAGCCTGATGTGGCGGCTACTAAAATTAAGTAAACTAAAAATATAGTTTCCCAGTTTAACTATTCACATTTTAAGAGCTCAACAGTCACATAAGGCTGGTGGCTACCATACTGGAAAGTGCAAGTACAGAACATTTCATTATCGCAGAAAGTTCTATTGGACGGTGTTGGGACAGAGTGATGGGGAAGGGATGTTATTTTAGATGGAATGTTGAGGGAAACCCTCTCCAATAAGGAGGGATTTAAAAAGAGACCTGAATGAACTGAGGGCGTAAATCAACTTGCTATCTGAAGGAAGAGCTTCTAAACAAAAGAGAATCATTTATTAAGGTCCCTCTCAGCATTAAAATTAAAATTCAAAGTTCTTCAAAAAATGGTCTGAGGTTTTAATGATTAGGACTTTATTAGAATAAAGTACAATACAAAAAAGCAATAGCAAAAATTCCATTTTTGTTTTACATAAAGCAATGCTTCCATGTGTTGCCTACTCCCTGCTTAACAGCACTTACTAAAGATCCACAATGTTAGAGGCAAGGAATAGAGAATGTTTTCCTTTTAGTTTCTTTAAGTGGCACAGCTGAACGTTATGAACTTCTGAAGCCATGGTTACTTCTGACTTTAACTCTAAAGGTTTTTTGTCAAGCCCTTTCCTAAAGCTAAATTGTCCCCTTCCCAAATCCACCGAATGCCTCTCAGTTTATTAGCATCACTTACTCCCTACCTTGGCAACAGTAATGGTTTTTTTTTTAGTGATAATGCAGCATGTTGGAGTAACCAGGTGAACTACCTTTCAGCTAGAATGTTGCTCAATGACTGCTAAATCTATAAAGCAATAGAGACTTGAAGCAATGAGCCTATGTATTACCTTCCCAATCAGAGAGTACCACACTCACCATTTCATATCTTAAATCCCAGGGCTCTCATGCACTCCTTGTGGGCCTCAATTAGGTGTCCACAGTGTTCTTCTCCTTTCTCAATGATGCTACAAAACAAAATGTACTTGTTATCTAACAAAGTAGGCATTAAACATCTGAGCAGTAAATAAGCATGGAAAATAGCGGTGGGGAGTGAGGCAGAACATAGGTCTAATCAAATGTAGCTGGTGTTAAAAAAATGCTATTATGCCAAGTGGCTTGTGTGTGTGTGCGCGTGTGTGTGCATGCACACACGCGCTCTTGTGATATTTCCACACTCATAAAGATGTTTCACAGATAACTAGTATTTTTTTGAGGAGGAGGTATGTTTGGAAGTAATAAGCATGCATATCAAATATTGCCTCCAGTCCATGTCCAAGGAATGATACTGCTCTGCAATGAAATAAACTGACTGAATAAAATATTTACATTAAATAAAGGAGAAAGAAAACTTAAATTTTTTGCCTGCTATCACAGAGGAATTTTTGATTTTGCCCTATATGAAAATACACCTAGCCCTGGCTGGTGTGGCTCAGTGGACTGAGTGCTGGCCTGCAAACCCAAAGGTCACCGTTCGAATCCCAGTTAGGGCACATGCCTGAGTTGCAGGCCAGGTCCCTAGCAGGGAGTGTGCAAGAGGCAACCACACACATCGAGGTTTCACTCCCCCTCTTTCTCCCTCCCTTCCTCTCTCTCTAAAAATAAATACAGAAATCTTTTTAAAAAAACTTATTAAAAATAAAAAAAAGAAAATACACCTCAATAAACCTACTTTTAATCAAGAGACACCCAACAATATAAACAGCAAAGAAGAACTAGCAGCCAAGGGCAACCTGACAAGACTCCCTCAGGATGATCATAAAACTTTTCACTTGTAAGATTCACAAAGTAAAGACTAGGACCACACAGCTTATTTCTAGGACCTGAAAATATAATTGTAGCAGAGAATCATGTTAAGCCAAATTCAACTGTAAGTAAAAAGTAACTCCTGACTATAGGTATTTGAGGAGAAGCCACAGTGGTCTGAGGCAACTGATACAAAAGTAATTTAAAGAAGGGTAGGTTCTCTTTCCATTTAAATCCTACACAAGCTTCAGAAGCTCAAGGGCTGCCCTGGTAGGGTGGCTCACTTGGTTGCAGTGTCATCCCATACACCAGAAGTTTGCAGGTTCAATCCCCAGTCATGGCACATGCCTAGGTTGTGGGTCCAATAGATCTCTCTCTCTCTCTCTCTCTCTCTTTCTCCCCCTTCCTCTCTAAAATCAATAAATATATCCTTGGTGAGGACTTTGAAAAAAAGCTTAAGGGCTGCCTGAAAGTGAGAGTATCTGCCTGGGATGGCAAACTCCTCATGAAGGCCAGATAGTATTCCTTGATGGTTTATTGAATGCTATAAATATTGTGCTATGCTCTTGATGTGGTTTATATCATTACCCTTTGCAGTAATCCTGGCGGCAGAGGACCATTTTACAAAGAGATAAGGCAGATAGGTTAAATAATTTGTTCAAGTCAGTGGACCAGGATTCAAACACTGACTCTGGATCCCAGTCTTTTAATCATGACATCACACTATCTGAAAGTTCAATAAGCCCTTACTGTTACTGTGGAAGCAATTTCAGTATCTTTTCTGGAAAAGGAACAAAGTTTCCCCTATCTCAAGGTTCTTGCTGGCAGATCTAATAATCAAATAGGCTTGAGATATTAGCAAGAGAAAAATAACCAAAATTAATACATATTTATGTATGGGAATCCTGCATACACAAGAGAGTCAGAGATCCCAAATGCAGGACAGGTTCAGAGCTAGAAAGGGAACATGGATACGTAAGATGTCCTGAGCTAGGAATGAGGTAAGGTACCTTGGGGGCTTCAAAAGGTCATTGCAGGATTTTGAAAAGCAGATGCTTAGTAAATGGAAGTTTGTCCTGCCCCATAAATAGATTCAAAGAGGTTATTTCTTATAATCTCTCATGGGCAAGGCCCCTAATTCAAGTTCTTCTAGGTACTTAAGGGGAGGAGCAGAAAATTTTCTTGAGCCCACAGGCGAAAGTTGCCTTTAGCTGAAAACAATCTGCAAATTATAGAAGCATTTCTTGGGGTGACTTATTTTGAATTCTCACTTTCAATTCTCCATCCACAATATTATTTGCAAAGTACTAAGTATTAATAAAAAGCACTAAGCTCCTACAATTCTTATTAATTTCCTTATGCCACTTCTGATTTTACTTTTTATGTAAAGGAAAAAAAGGGGCTGGAGGGAGGTGTATGTTGATTCACGTTATCTGAAAATTCCTTCTAATAAGATTTGTTCCACTATAGAGGCTGTATAGAATGAAAAACAAAAGCTTTTGTAGATTCATGGTAATCTGGATGTACTATTTGAGCTCTACAATGTCACCTGTCATTGATTGTCGATTTTTAAATTACCTACCTAAGGAGGGGAGGGAGGAGAAGGGTAAAAATCTTTAGTACTTTAAGAAAGGTATCCTGTGTCCTACTACGTCTAAATTTTCATAGGCATTACCAGAATTTTTACTCTTGGGTCTTCCTAAGTCTTCTGTAATAGTCCACACCATGTGATATAGCAATTACTGGTACACGTCTCCATTAACTTAAAGCCTCTTTACATCAAGTAGCAAATTTATCCATTTCTACATCTTCCGACCTAAGGTATCCTCTCTCCTATCCCTTCACCCGTCTCCCGCCAGCGCTGCGAGCTCAATCAACACCACAGGCAAGTCTACTGGGCCCAAACAACCCCAAACAGCGCCGCTCCGGCGAGTGAGAGCCAAGACCCGCCCAAGGCAGGTCAAGTGGTAAAAGGCACCGGAAACAGGCGCGGGCTCGTCTGCCGCCCCCTCCCAGGCTGCGCACTGACCACGCATCGCGCGCCTTCTTGGTCTCCGGGCAGGCGCAGCAGGGTTTCAGCGGCTTCTTCTCCTGCGCCTCAGAAGGGGCAGGGCTCGCGGCCGCCAGATCGGGCATCTTGCGGGCTGAGAGCGGCAACTAGTACAGGCACCCTTAACTTTTCTAGCCTCCGCAAAAACCGATTAGCCGGCAGTCACGCTGTCTGTCACCTCCAGCTGCGGGTCTAGAAAGAACAGGAAGTCCTGCCTCTCAGACGGATGGGCGTGGGAGAGAAAGGAGGAAAATAGGGCGCCTGCGCAGAAGAGGATAAGTGAAGGCACTAGAGCACCTCTACGGCGTGGGTGCTGGGAGGCTGGATGAAACGGTACGAAGAGTAACTCTTAAAGGCTGAGAATAGATAACCGGATATCTCTCAAGCCCTCCAGTCACCCTGAGTGTTGAAAACTAAAGCTCTAGAAAGTGAAAAGACTTGTCCACGCTAAACAAGAGAACCCACTATTGAAAGTGTGCTCCCTTTTCAGAGTAACAGATCAGTTCTCCGTGTGGAAGAAAAGGGGCCACATATTAACCTGATAAGCTCAGGGGAGACCTGCCGGGCAGCGTCCCAAACTCAGAGACCTGAAGTAACCCCAAAGGATGGTCGAAATTAAAACTTACTAACAGCAGCTCTCGGTGGGTAGTCTTGTTCTACGCCAGTATTTTACCCTAACAAAGGCCGGTCTTTACCTTAACTAAGCCTGTTTATAGTCTTTTTGAATCCATAATAATATACCCTTTGAATGTCAAGGTAACTTCCCTTTTTCCAAACCCCTTGGGCACAAGCTGAGACCACAAATGCCCTCATTGTTATTATGTTAATTGTTGTCTGTTAACTATCCTTTACCTATGATATGTAAAAAAAGTATGTCTGTCATTTGCCTTTTATCCGACCCCAGAGGTTTCTCCACTTTGCTTTCTCCTGCTTCCCTTATCTGTCACCAGTGGACTTCATGTAACCCCCATATGGCTCCTCTTTTGATTCTAATGTATAGAATAAGGTGCTAAACTGCTATTCTCTGGAGCATGTCTCAGTCCTTTGAGATATTGCTTCCTGGACATTGTCATCAGTTTGGCTCAAATAAACTCACCAAAAATTCTCTACAAGTTTGAATGTTTCTTGCGTTGACATCCGTGTTTCTGGATGGGGCACTGCCTTCTCCTTCCTGCCCCTCTCCCGCACTGTCTTTCATTGATTAGTTAAAAATTAGTAGCAAAGACATTGAGCAATCCAATTCCACAAATATTGAAAAAGATTGTCCTACCACCCATACCTTACCTCACTTTAAATCCACGGCTAATTGATGTTTATAGCTCCCTCTTCTGATTTGATTTCAGCATGAATTATTCAATCAGGGTAAGTATATCAGTTAATAAATTGCAAAATGCCTTTCCTTGACATTTCTTGAATGCAGTTAGGTAGATAAGTAAACTGGTTCCTAAATTATTTGCAATAGATTGTGCTTACCAATTTTGTTTTTTTCCCTATAGATAATTGTTGGAGAAAGAAAATGAACTTATTTTTTTAAAGTAGGACTTTGCAGCATTGCTCAGATAGCTACCTGATGATGGATATTTTGGGCAATCAAACTTTCAATATGACCTAACCAAAATTTGTTTCTGTATTTCAGAGACAGCTCAGGGAATCCAGAGGCGGTCTGAACTAATGCTGAATGGGAGTAGTTTATATATGTTTATTTTCCAAGTTACTAAAACCATCCCCATTTTGTCATCTAAAAACTTATAATAAGCATTGATTTTTACTTCATTATGGATTGGTATGTTTAATAATAACAACACTTTGCCCATATGTTCTCAATTCACCCTTATCTATGATCATCAGCTTTTTCAACTAGGTGTTCAATCCCCTTGTTTAGTATCTTGCCACTGGATATTTCTTGGACTAGCAACATCAACATCACTTGGAAACATAATACACAGTAACACAGTTCAACAAATCAATGGGAAAAAGAAAATAAACTTGAGAAAATTAAACATATCAAAAGGAGGGTCTCTGGATGCATTAAATGTATACATGTGAAAGGTCAAACTAAGAAATTAATAGAAGATAGTGGGGGAGATTATCTTTACACTCAGGGGTGGGGAACAACTTATTTGACAACATTTCAAAAACAAATTGTAAGTAAAAAAAAAAAATTGATGAAGTTAATTACAACAGAATAAAGAAGGAGGCCATTAGACTGCTGTGGCTGTAACCAAATCAAAGCTTATAAATGCCTCTAGTTACAAAATCAAAATGCTAAGGACAGCCAATCACAAACAGCTGACCAGGCTTGAAGCTATAGCCAATCAATAATTTTCTTACTCTTCTCCTGTCTTTTCTATATAAAAGCCTTTTCCCAAGCTCCTGTCTGTGAAGTGTTCCTGGTTTAGTGCTGCTCTACTTGAATCCAATTTTGCTCAGGTAAACTCAAATCCTTTAACAAGCCTTAGTTTATCTTTAAAAAAAAAAAACAAACACTATAGACAAAGTTATCAAATAGATGACAAACTAGTAAAAGATATTTGAAGTATCTAAAGCCAACAAGGGATTAATGTCTAGAATAGTTAAGGAACTTGAACAGTGTAACACAATAGAGAAAACATTTTAAATTAATTTAACATGTCCTATGTAAAAACCTCAAGTCTGATTTTAACCAGTAATACTCTACTATTTTAAGCCTCTGGGGCTCTTTGCTTTTGCTGTAATTGCTAATTCTGTAGGCAGCAAGAATCGAAATGGTGACAATAATGGGCTTTTTCTTAGTGAATATGTTATTGTATGGTACTGAATGGAGACATTAGCTATGAATGACACTAAGCAGTCATTCTGTGGATGTGATGACAGCCCTGATAATGTAACAAGCAATAGATAAGGAAATATTTTATAAAAACCATCCTTGATAAAGGTATTCTGAGCTACTTTCATGCCTAACTAAATAACCACTGGTGTGGAGACTTAGTCAAGTGAGGGTGGGTAGTTCAGGTTGGTAGGGAAGCAGTGGCACCTTATGCTGAGAGAGAAGAATTGGAAGGCTTGAACTCTCTCTTGCCTGGTTAACAGGTTCAGTGGTAATTTTGTACAGTATTAACGTTTCTGCCTCTACCAAAAAAAAAAAAAAAAAAAAGTTTTCCAGTATTCACAGTTAAGTATCTGCTGAACATCATTCTCTATAGGTTTTCAAGAACTTTGAAAGGTCTGAAGTTTGACCCTATTTGCCTGCCACAGTTCCATGAATACTGGTAGAAGCTAGCAAACTGCTGGGTCAGAGATAAAGGATAATTTATTACTTACAGCAGTAGGAGCAAAATATCAGCATTTTTGTGCCGGTTCCCTGAACGCCAATTCCTACAACATGCTGTGGAGAAGGCTAGATGACATTTGCTCACACACTGGGTTATGTTACAAGAAAGGAACAATGAGCTTAGGAAATCCCCCAGTCTTTAGTGATGTGCAGTAAGAACCTGCCCTTTGCTTAAGGAAGACACTATCTCTGACTTCGAAGGCTGTAAGCAAACCTGCTTTTTTTTTTCTAGAGGGAGACACTATTGTGGTTGTCTCCTATACAAAAGAACAGGGGCAGACAGTGATGCTGCCCACCATTTTTTTCTTTTTGTTCCTATGCTTATTTAAGAACAAGACAAACAGAAACATGAGAGACCCATGGAGAACCATCTCCCAACATGGCAAAATATAACTTTCATTTCAATGAACTTTATTATTAACTAGCATCCCTCTCTAACATTAAAGTTTCTTCTATACTAGTAAAGTAAAAGACAGAGCTTGATTTCATAGAGATTGCATATTAGTCTTTTTTTTCCTGTGCAACAGTATTACCACAAACCTAGTGATAATACACCTTTATGCATCTTAATACACCTTAATGTATCTCACAGTGTCTATGGCTTAAGTGGCTCCTCTGATGAGGATCTCACGAGGTTGCATGAGACTGTGGTCTCACCTGAGGTCCCACTGGGGAAGGATATCTCGCTCAGGTTTTGGCAGAATTCAGTTTCTTACAATTGTAGGACTGAGGGATTTGGTTTCTTGCTGGTTGTTGGGGGCAGGCCATGTTTAGCTCTGACAGGCTAACTGTGCTTATTTGCACACAAGTTCTCCAACATGGCCACTTGCTTCTGCAAAGCCAGCAAGGGAGAGAGTGAACACCTCCAGCAAGATAGCCATTATGGTCTATGTAAAATAATCACATAGTCACACTATATCCCATCACAGTTGACATACTTTATTGGTTAGTGTCTTCCAATGTGTTTATGGAGGGGGCTGGCCGTTAATTACTTCAGAATATTTATCTGATACAGTGTAGAAAAAGCTTTCAGAGAAGGGGACATTTTAGCTGAGACTTCAAATGACGAGTCAGCAGTGAGAACATGGGGGGCAGGGTGAGGAGCATTCTGGGAAGAAGAAACAGAAAAATGGGAAATGTAGCTATACCCACAGACAGAAAAATATTATCAGACTATTTATAACATTGTATTTTATTTGTCTGATTTTATTTGTGTTTTCTCCATCATCCATTGAGCTACACAAATTCCTAAAATCTTCAATACTTATTTATTAGTAGGTAGTACATTTTTTAAATAAATGGGTGGATTTATTCATTAGGAGTCATTTTATTAAGCTTTCATGCAGCAGTTACTTATACCGTGTTCTCAAAGAATTCACAATTGTGGGGAGCAGGGTTGCAAATAGTTACTAATACAAGGGGGTCAGTGCTATTGGTGCTACAATAGCACTGAAGAAACAATGAAGCCTCTCTCTGGGGGATTTGGGGAAATTATAGGTGTCCAAGTTAGCACTGGGTTTTGCAGGGCACCTATTAGTTGGGTGGCATAAATAGGAAAAGGCACTTTAGGCAAAGGTACCAACTTGAGCAAAGGCTTGGAGGCGACAAGGTATACCGCTGGTTTGCAAAAACCCCAAGAAGTTTAGGAATACAGAAAATAAAACCATGACTATGTGTGGAAAGAACAGCAGGCTAGGAACCTTATTCAAGAGTGTCTGTGGATCTCATCAAAAGAATAAAGAAGCCAACTCTAAGGTGTGCCACCTTAGCTAAGGCTAATGGAATAATTTGAGCAACACAAAGAATAATGATCATAATGGGTTAAAACATCAGACATGTAAAAATGCATGCATTCATAATAATATTAAACAAAACAAACCTTGTTGGTTAACACTGGAGGCTGCTAGGGCACCAACTCATTTCTCTGAAATTTGATAATTAAAGTGAAAGAATCTAGCATTTTTCCAGCCTTTCCTCTAAGGACCCTGTATTTTAGGATAACTAATACATTAATGAAAGAAAGTTGTTTTTATAAAAGAATCCCAGGTAATAAAGAAAATTATTCAAAGCATTAGAGTCACACTGTTCTAAGGGTAAAAGACCTAAGAGGCATATCAAAATGCAATGTGAAGATTCTTTAAAAAAATCTTTTGATCAGAACAAACCAACTATTACATGACATCTAGATCTCAACGAGGGAAATTTGAATATGAATAGAATATTACATGATATGAAAGAATTATTTTATCAGATGTGATATTGGTGGTTAAGTTTTAAAAAAATAAAGATGCAGATTAAGGGTAAAATAATGTCTGGGATTTGTTTTAAAACATTCAAGTAAAAAGAAGGGAGGTGATAAAATGAAATTGGCAAAATGTTGATAATTGTTCATATTTGGTGACAGTATGTGAAGGATCATTACTAAAAGTGGATTTACTTTTGCCAGTCTTTAAAATTTTCCCATAATAAATAGTTTCAGAAAGCACTGCTAGTGCCTACACCACATGACCTTTCGTTGACTTCGTGCCCAGGGGTCAGTAAGTGGTAGCGTGTGCTGTTGATGACAGAGCCTTTAAGCGCGGTCGGCCGGCGCCAGAGCTCAGTGTGCCAAGGCCCAACGCTCAGGAGCTTGGATCCCTCAGCTCGCACAAGCGCCGCGGAAAGGGGATGTCCGAAATGAAATCCCAACTATTCCAGAAGGTTATAAGATTTCCCAGGGACTTCAGAAAGGGGCTACAGACTTCAAACGGTTGCTGGATGGGAGCCGCATCCTCTTCCCCAGCCTCCGGCCCTGCAGCGTTGAACCGGGTGAGCGGCTAAAAGCTCGAGGCTCTGTCTCGGCAATGCACTGGCAAGTGAGATTGACCTTTCCCCCTTCGCTCCCGCCCCTCTGCCCACCTCCCCGCCCTTTCTTCGTCCTTTTCTTCCGCTCAGCCTTCTCCACTCCAGCTCCTCCGCGAATTCCTTTTCCTCACCCCTCCTCTCCCGCCCCCGCCCCGCCCCCCCCCCGCTCCGCCCCGCCCTTCCCCGCCCTTCCCCGCCCTTCCCCGCCCTTCCCCGCCCTTCCCCTCCCTTTTGCGCCCCGCCCCCTCCCTTCTAGAGCCCCGCCCCTTACTCGAGCCCCGCCCCTCCTGCGCCTCGCCCTACCCCTTAGCCTGGAATTCTACCCGAGGTTACCATAGCTACGGTGCACACAGCCGCTAGGCCTCCCTAGTTAGTCCCCTGCTGAAGGTGGGGAATGGTCGGCACAATGAGCCACATAGTGACCATCCGAGAGCCTCAGGCCAAGCCGCAGGTGTCCAAAACCCGGTGCGAGGTGAATTCGGGGGCCCGTGGCAAAGTCTCCTCCAGTCGAACTTACGATTTCCTGTACGGTAAGGGTGGCCCCAGACCTCCCTCCTGAGTTGTCGACTCCTGGGCTAGGTGGGCCTCGAGATGGTGGGACCTGGCCAAGGGAGCGGCGAACGAAGGACGAGCCTCAGGACAAATTCCTTGGCCGCAGCTCTCCTTGGTGGGGCGGGGGCCGCTCCGAGCCCTTCAGGTGACAGCCGAAGCGCTCTGCGTCTCCAGGCACCGCGCGAGGCCGCCAAACTCTTTACCACCCTCTTTTCCTGATAATTTGCACAGTCCTAAGTGATCTTCCTGAGAGTTTTAGTATCCACAAAAGTTTGCAATAATTTGCAGACTTTGAGAGTCACTGAACATTCCCGTAGTTCAAACTGCATAAAATGCCCAACAACAATGACCTTCCTGCTCCCATTCTTTGGACACCTCCAAATTTGGCATTCTTGGTAGTGACAGTTTATCTCACCTTTGTTTTTAATTTTCTGTTTCTTTAAACTTATTCTTACCCATTAAAGCGTTGCTTATAAACCAGGTCCACTTTATTGGCCCGAAAACCCCAATTTATTTTAATGCCCTGATTGTCCATTTACGTCTGTCTCTTATACTGGACCTTAAGTCCCTTGCGTTCTTTATGTTCTTGTGCTGTGCATTTTTTTTTTTATAGCCTTCTCAGTACGTCTTCCAGTGCTGGTGCATATGCTAGTTGCCTTATAGATGTTTATTAAATTATTGAATTTACTATTACAAAATTTAAAACCGTTAAGCATGATTTTTTTCCAATTTTGCCTCAGTAGTTCCAGGCTGTTTATCAGAACCTTACTTTACTTTTAACCATATCTTAACTCTTCTGGGATTCCCAGGGTCTCCTTTGGGTGGGAATCCTACAAAGTAGCCATTTCCTCTTATAGGGGCTATGTAATGATGACTTACATATTTTGGGCATTGGTTTTCCTTATATGCTTTTGGTTTCATCTTATAAAAAAAAACCTAGTAAATTCCTCTAAACATACCACCATGTTGTTTCAAATGTAATTTAGAAATGGAGATATCTTCCTTGATTAAAGACAAAGAATTTATTAAGTTCTTTGTTTCTTTTATCCCTAGAAGTAACTTTTTATTTTTGCAGAGATTGCTAAAAGTTTCCATGTCCACTCAGAATAGGTCAAATGAAAGTTTGGATTGTTGTAATTAAACAGACAGTCTCATAGATACTTATAGACAGGAGGCATAATATAGCAAGGACAAGGAAGGTCAGAACTAAGGTGTCCTGTCTTCCTGCTCTATTTCCTGGACTTTATGGTCTTTCACCCTGTTAGGGTTGCCAGATTTAGCAAACAAAGATACAGGACACATAGTGAAATTTGAATTTGAGATAAATAATGAGTAATGTTTTGGTAGCCATTTTTAGGCCCATGTAATACTTGGGACATATTGGGTTGGCCAAAAAGTTTGGGGTTTTTTTTTCCCATAAGATGGCTCTAATAGAGCTTAGTTGTCTTTAACTTCTTTCAAAACAATTTTGTTAGATTGTATGGTGGCAGCTGTCATATAGGCATGCATTGAAAAATCAAAATAGGTGAATTTTTATGTAGCCATTTTAATATTGAAGATTGAAGAAAATACGCATTTTTATATATTATGCTTTATTATTTCAAGAAAGGTAAAAATGGAACTGAAACACAAAAAAAGATTTGTGCAGTGTACGGAGAAGGTGCCGTGACTGATCCAACACATAAAAAGTTGTTTGTAAGTTTTGTGCAGGAGATTTCTTCCTGGATGACGCTCTATGGTCAGCCCAGTTGAAGTTGATAGCGATCAAATCGAGACATTAATTGAGAATAGTTGACGTTATACCACCCAGGAGATAGCCAACATACTTAAAATATCCAAATCAATAGTTATTGGTGAAAATGAAAAATGTCTTTTATTTTATGGGAAAAACTAAACAGACATTTTGGCCAACCCAATATTTATATAAAACGTTTGCTTATCTGAAATTAAAATTTCATTGGGCTTTCTGTATTTTATCTGGCAACTTGAACCTTACTTCTTTCTGTGTATATGCTTCCATCCTCCTTCTGACAGAAAGCCACTTGTGTATGGATTTCTTTTACTGTGACAGGGACTTGGGGTGGCACTCTATGTGACTTCTTAGCCTTAAGCTCACCATCAATTGTGTAGTGTCATCGTATATCTTAGCTGAAAATTGAAAAGAGAAATATGATCGGTTGTTGGGTGGGGTGGGTGTGGGGGTCAATGATACAAATATGAATACCCTTCCAAGCTCTTTCGCCTTTCCTCCTCACTAAATGCTATTTTACTCTTCTGATCACTGTAGTAATTAGGATAAATTTGGGTACCTTATATTTATATAATATACAATTAACATCATTCCTTTATAAATCCTAACCGCTAATCATTTATGTAGCATTATGCATTTCACTCTGTTTTGTTTTGTTTTGTTTTTGTAAATGCTATGTATCATGTACCTCCTTTGAAGTGCCTACTATGTTTTGTCACTTACTTGAATCTGTAATTTGTTGATGGATTATTAGCTACACTATTGTGCTGATAATTGAAGTCTTTTAAATATATGATATATTTTTCCTAGCTTCCAAAAATATTTAAAAATATGTCTGGGTTTATCATGAGCTCTTTCTCTTTTCTTCCCTACCAAAATCTGCAATTTATAACATTTCCCCCTAAAAGTAGTCATTATGTCTTGGGGTTTGAAACACTTCCTTTCACCATTACTTTGCTGTGACAACATTCTTGGCTTGTTAGAACTATTCCTACAATATGGGTAAATTGGCTGAGGGGCTCGTCATGATTTCCATGGGAAGAATTCCCTCATAAAATTCATGGGCTTTTGATAATATTAGACCTGGGAGCCAGAAGGATTGGAGTTCAAATCCTAACTGCCGATCAGTAAGTCGCCAACTTCTTGAAGCCTCAGTTTCCTCACTTTTAAAATGGAGGTCTAGTACTCCATTTTAGGTCACTGGGTTTTTGTGAAGATTAAGTAGAATATTGCATATAAACAACTTAATACCTGTTTAGGAGTAAACAAGTGGTACCTGTTGACTGCTATTACTTGTATTACTTGGCATCTCAGAGGCCTTTCTACTGCATTTTTTTTGGGGGGGGAGAATTTTTATGAGTATATTTGAGCCAAACTGACAATCATACAGTTGGGGTCAAGATCTCAAGTGCTCCCTCCACTGCTTTTTGAGCAGTGATTATAATCACAGTTACAGGATATGTTGCAGAATGTGTAGTCATAAATCATACAACATTGTGTCATTATCTTTTGTAGATAGCAAGAATGTTTCTATAGATATCATGTCTTAACACTCTTTATGGGAATAAGAGGAGAATGGTTTATTATTTATTATTCAGACTCAGAGGATATGCAGCCTAAACTAATTTCAGATGAACAACACAATTGTAATCATAGACCTGGTAATAGTCTTAAATGACTTAAAACAAGAGTATGAATAGATATTTCCCTTTATTCCATACTATTCCCAATATACCAATCTTTTGTTGAACTTTGAAAAAATAACTTAGTCCCACCATTAACATACTTGTAAACTTAAAGAGTGAATTCTGAAGATAGCTAATCCTTTATTATTATTATTATTATTATTGCTTTTAGAGAGAGAGGAAGGGAGAGAGAAAGAAATGCCAACTGGTTGCCTCCCATATGTGCCCTGAGTGGGGATGAGATGCACAACCTTTTGGCTGCAGAACATCACTCTATCCAACTGATCCATACTGGCCAGGGCACAATAGCTGATCTTATTTTTATCTTATTAGAGAATGACATTTTCTTACTATGTTGACTCATTCAGAGAAAACCTGCTGTTAAGAGTTTCTCTCTTCCCTGTGTATTGAATATGGGAGGCAGTGCCCAAAGGTATTGTTTCTTTCACTGGCAAATGGGTGTAGTGTGTGTATATGTATTCTTTCCTCTTGGACTATTTCCTGGGCTTCCTTGATCCAGAAACTGGTTAGTTTATAGACTAGAAGAAAGCATGTTAGTTATGGTGCTTGAGAATATGGTAGGCCTTTTTTCTCATTTCAATTTTATAAACTGATATTTGAATGAGCATCTAACAGGCTCTCAATAGTGGTATAATAACAGGGCTATGAGCTGTTGCAGAGTTAGGCAACATACAAATTTTCTAATTTGTTTTCAAATTAAGAAATTACATTGCTTGGGCATTATTCTCAGCCTAGGACTAGATTTGTTCTATTCCTTATACTACCTTATTGTTTATTTCACAGATCCATTGTTTATTGTGTCAAGTGAGAAAGACCACACACAGGCAAATATCCAAGCATTCCTGAGTCGAAGCAGGCTGGTAGGTCTAATTCATTCACCAAGGCAGCCTAATGAACCTGAACCATCTAGTGTGGCTAACTGCACTGATAAGATTATCTTAACAGATCTCCACTGGATTTTATGCTCTACAGAAATTACTTTGCCATGATTACTAGGGGCCAAAGGCATCTTGATACTTTGTGGCCCAAGGTGAGGATTAGTTAATTAGTAAGAAAAAAAAAAAAAAGACTCATTACAACCTAATTTATTTCAATGGGAAAAGTAATATATGCTTGTATTAAAAGATTTCATGAAATACAGAAGAATATACAGTGTGAAGTAAATTCTGACCCTCTGCCCCATTCACATAATTATCCTTTGTCATTAGTTTCTAGGTTATTCTTCTAGAGATATTTAATACATATACCAATAACCCTTCTTTCTATGCCATATAAATTCTTTCATACCTTAAAAAAAAAGTTTACAATATAAGTAAAATGCTTTAGAAAATCTGATGGGTATAATTTTGTATTTTTTCTCCTTGTCTCTATGTGTTAACATTAGAGAAAAGTTCCCAGGTTTAGGACCATGTTCAGTAACCTGATCCATTATCCAAGATATTCTGTATATTGGAGCAAGGCAGATCCTGTCCCACCATTTGTCAGTCGGGAATGGAAGGGACATGAGGAAAAACAAAGAGAAGTCCTCCAGCAACGTGCCATGTAAGTGTCCAGTAGCTTCAGCTACGACTCATGTTTTTAATGAATGTATTTTTCTTATTAAAAATATTTACTTATTTTGCAGTATTTTAAAATGTACAATTGTGATGCTCTACTTAGGCTAATTGACCCCAAATTCTTTCTCTCTTAACCCCTGTGACCAAAATGAACCTGATTCAGGAGCAATGGTTATAGGTTTATTGGTTAACAGATGTTCTCAGAAGGTTGGAGTGAATATATATATTAAATGACAACTCGCCACCAAAGGTGGAGGTGACTGAATTTGTTGTTTCTTTGCTCCATCTTAGAAATTGAAAGTGTAATTATCTGGTAGTATCTAAATGTGCTTTGGAGACTTGTAGCCAAAGCATCTTCAGAGACATGTCTCTTGAATTCCTTATTCTTTTAATTATAAGTTCATACCTAGTAAATGTTTTAAAATGTTACATTTAAAAGACACCAACAGTTATCTTTTAAAACTGTGTTATTCTCACATGCTAGTAGTTAGAAGTAGGCATTTTTTAAATTGTGAGATTTTTATAAATTGACTCTTTTCTTGTTTTTCTTTTCATAAATCAAGTTATTAATTTTTTTAAAAAGAACCTTAAGTTTTATTTTTCAATTAGTTTATGTTTAGTATTATTTTGTATCCATTTCAGGTGCACAGCATAGTGGTTAGACAAACATATGCTTTACCGTGTTCCCCCTGGTATTTCCAGTACCCGGCGAGCTCCATTTAGAGTTAGTACGGTTTTATTGACTGTGTTTCCCATGCTGCACTTTACAGCCCCCTGACTGCTCTGTAACTAATTGCCAATTTGTATTTCTTACTCCCTTCGCCTTTGTCACCCAGTCCCCCAATAGCCCTCCACTCTGACAGTCATCAGCCTGTTCTCTGTGTCCATGAGAATGGACTCTCTTCTTACCTTTTACTTCTTGGTAGCTCCAGGATTCCGACCTAGCTCAGGGAAAAAAAGGATTATATCTATTTTGAGATGTTGGTTAGTCAGATGTGTGTTACAGAAGACTTTGCTTTCAGTTGGAAATACCCTTGTATCTCCTACTTTAGAGACACAGAAATATTAAATACAAATAATGTCTGGAAATATTTTAGACTTGAATTAATGTTTTCCTACTTCATTTTAGAACGGACGTTTCTTTTCGGATGTCTAAAGTTTATGAAGATCCTGATGTTACTGGAAAGAATCGCTATAAATATTTTGAAAGGTAAAAAGTAATTAGTAATGAAAATGAGGCCTGATATCATTAGAGGACCTCTCTATGATAATGATGGCAGCCATCATTTTTAAGTGCATGCAGTGTGCCAGGCACCACTCTAAGTGCTTTAAATATATATATTTTTAATTTTTACAACAGAAATGTAGAATAGGATATATTATCCCCTTTTACCATTAAGGAAGCTGAAACCAAGAGAGGAGCAATAAATTGCCCAAGGTCACCTAAGTTAGCAAGTGGCAGGGCTGGGATTCCAAATAAGTCTCCCTGACTTTACAGGTACTTAATTGCAAATAAGAATGTATATTTGAGAACAAAATGAAGTCATCATATCAAGTGAGCTATAGTAGAGACACCGTGACAGTCATAGTGCAGGGAAAATTGTTAAAAGTGAGCAAACAGATGACATTTGCTCTCTCTGTGTAAATGTTGCCAAAACTAACATGGTCAAAGGTTCACTTTATTTCATTTGTGATTAATACTCATCAGATAATCATATACTCTGATCAAATTAAAATAAGATGAGGATTTCCCTGTAGGTCTGATCTGAGTTAGAGAAATAGTATTAGTATTATATTTACATAAGCTTCCTTTAGAAAGTAAATTTATAATTCACATTATTATTTATGAGCAAATTCCTTATGGAAATTTTATGATGCTGACTTTTTCAAAGAAATGTGAAATTCTTAACATAGTATGCTCAGTCCCTAGACTTTTGGGGGGAACTTTTTAAGACTCAATCATTGGGAATATCAGAATGCCTCAGGGAGTTTGAAAGTTCCTGGGAGTCAAGAACCAGCTGAAGCTCACTGGCGCTGGCGCTGCTTCTGAAAGTGTACCTTGTTTACCACCTCCAGAGAAAACAGTTGAATGATTGTTAAAAGAGCAGATTCTTTGGCTCTGTCATGTATTTACTGATTCTCTTGGGCAAGACTTGGGAATTTTCATTTTAAACAAGAATCTCCCTATTCCCTAGTGATTTTGTGTATGTCAAAAGTTTAAGGATTACTGATATACAGGATATTCAAGCTCATTGGAAGAAAGATCCAAGTGCACACAATGCAAAAGTTCCACACGTTTGTGTTTTCTTTTATTCCCAGGCCTTTCCTCCCATTCTATCAACAGATACCACTCAATGTTGTTTTGGCATCAACCAAGTAAGTAACCATTATTCTAAAACTCATTTTTCTAGTTTATTTTATTTATTCTTTGCTTTCATATTTATTTCCAGAAGATAGTTTTCTAAAGAAATATTTTTCAAACTGTGGATCACAAATCATTAGATGTCATGAAATTTGCTAGTGGGTCATGACCAGCATTTTAAAAAATAAAATAGAATAGAAAATAACCAAAAGCATCAGCCAAATAGAGGGTAAGTTGTGTTCTAATTAAAACTTTTGTTTTGGCCATATATATATGTGTGTATATATATATATATATATATATATATATACACACACACATATATATATGTAATGGTTATGATGTAAAATGTATTTCTTATTATCAGTTATGATAAAGTTATGATAAAAAATAAAGTTGGAAAATGCCATAGATGTTCTTTTTTTGCTTTCCTGAAACATACTTATTTAATAACAGTTCTTCAGCATTTTATCAAGAAAGCTAATCCATCATGAAATATTTTTTGAATACTAGAATTCTAAGTTACACAAAGCAATGGGATAGACAAAAATAAATAAAACATGGTTTCTGTGCCACAGGGAGAGAACTGGGGTGAGAGGGAAGTAGCAGACAAAGGGCTGAATCTGGGATTAATGTGCAGTTCCCCAGGTTTTTATTTTAAGGTGAAGCAACAGGTTAGATAAAATGTCCCATAAAAAATGTAATTTTTGCTATGCTCTTTCCTATGTTTGTGTAATTTAATATTTCTATAAAAGAAAAAAAATCCAAAGTATATTCATGAAATGATCAGGAAAAGAAAACTTTTTAGAGGTCTCAAATTTCTGAAAAGAAATTTAGGTAGAGCTTGGCTTTCAAAAAAGGATTTTGTTACCCCTAGTGATGTAGAATCTTATGAATAGAATGTATGTTATAAAACGTCTTTAGTCTGCAAGGTGTCAATTATGATTCCAATTCTCCTCTGATTTTTAAGACTGTTTATGGATACCTTAGGCTCTTTCCTAGATGGAGAATAAAGTCTCCCCCCTCTACTGGCAGAGCAACTTTATGTGGTGTCTTTACCTGGGGACAATTTCAAATTTGCTTTCCATGAAATACTTTGTATGAGCAAAGGGGGAGCTACAAGACAGATACCTTTAGATACCTTTGGTAATTCTTTAAAAACAGGCTCACTGAATCACCTACTTTGGAAGTTATAATTACATCAGGTCTACAAGCTGTTCAATGAATTGTGAGGGGTTCTGAGGTCTATACTGATGGCCACTGGGCATCTCACTTCTTTGTAAATAATTAGGACATAAAGGATGAAGATTCCCTCGGAGAGTTAAACCTGATAGTGGACACTCTAGGTAGTCTCCATCTTTTTTATAATTATTTAAAGAATGAATCAGAATAAACCAAAATAAGCCAAAATAACTCACTTAATTTGTAAGCTGCTAGAGGCCAGGGCCTCTATGCCTGTCTATGCATATGCCTGTCACCTGCCAGGATTTCCATTTAAATAAATGCTATAAGGCAACTAAAGTTCTTGCCAACTCTTATATGTAATTTTTACATTGAATTTATTGGGGTGGCATTGGTTAATAAAATTACATAGGTTTCAGGTGTACAATTCTATAATACATCATCTGTATATTGTAGTGCGTGTTCACCACCTCAAGGCAAGTCTCCTTTCATCACCATTTATCCCCTCTTTTCCCTCTTCTTCCTTCCCCCAGACCTTCTTCCTTCTGATAATCACCATACTGTTGTCTGTGTATATAAGGTGTTTTGTTTTGTTTCTTTCCCCTTAATCCCCTCACCTTTCACCCAGCCCTGTAAACCCCTATCCCTTCCGGCAGCTGTGAGTCTGCTCTCTATGAGTCTGTCTCTACTTTGTTAGTTTATTTTGTACGTCAGATTTCACATGTGAGTGAGATCATATGGTACTTGTCTTTCTCTGACTGGCTTATTTTACTTAGCATAGTGGTCTCCAGGTCAACCCATGCTGTCGTAAAGGGTAAGATTTCCTTCTTTCTACAGCCAAGTAGTATTCCATTACGAAAACTGTGAAATCTAAGGCTTGCAGTTTTACTTAAAAGTGATAATGCTTAATATTAACTATAACCCCATATGGCTTTTATAATTAATCCAGTTACAGTGGGACAATCAGTAATTCATGGCCAAATGTC
Source organism: Pteronotus mesoamericanus (assembly GCF_021234165.1). Lineage (NCBI taxonomy): Eukaryota > Metazoa > Chordata > Mammalia > Chiroptera > Mormoopidae > Pteronotus > Pteronotus mesoamericanus. The sequence goes on along the minus strand of NW_026555095.1, from coordinate 342,632 downwards.
TCCTTACTACGGGCAAAAATCTGACTTTTCATCTAGGTTTTAAGAGCTGTGAAGAAATGTATACAATATGAATCAATTTATATAGAATTCTAGAAAATGCAAACTAATCTATAGTGACAAAAAGCAGATCAGGGGTTGCTTGGAGATGGGACAAAGAGAAGAATGGGGAAGGGAGTGATTACAAAAGGCCATAAGGAAACTTTGGTGAGGGGGACAGTGGATATGTTCACTATCTTGATTGTGGTGGTGGTTTCATTGATATACAAATATTTTGAAACATCAATTTGTATACTTTGAGCCATTTTTATAAGTAATTTATACCTCAATAAAATTGTTTTTGAAAAGAAAAAAAAAAAGAATGTATCAGTATCCCTGAGTGAAGTCAACTCTGGAATTTTGGCAGGGTTGAGTTTCTGAGTAGTGAAGATATTTCACCTTATGTTAGGAGGGATGCACTTGTCCAGGGACCAGCTGGCCTCCGCTAGCCACCCCTTTTCTTGGCTAGCTGTTGGAGTTGTACTTTGGATTCCATGTAAGCATCTTGGCAAGGAGGATAGCAAACTACTATTGTAAAAATGTTCAGTGGTGGTTTCCAGTTCCATGGGTAAGGAGCTCAGAAGTTGCCACTCTGTTCTAACAATAAGTAAAAAGTTTTTCTTGGCTCCTTAGGGAGGGGAGAATGCAGGGCAAACTGCTGCCCAAGATTAGAGAGACAGGTGAATATTGGGAGAAATGTCTTCCCCCAAAATAAATTATGAGTGGAAACTGCCCTGAGACCTAGTTGCAAGTAGGAAAACCTAAACTATGTTTACCAATTGCTGGAGGCTCAGTGTGGAAAACTGTGAATTAAAAACTTTAGGAGGACCTAGTCATGGGGAGCTTTCACAATTTTGTGAGATTTTCTTCTAGCAGGTCAACAAGATTTTTATAATAAATATTAGAGAAAAATCTTCTCATGCTTCTGGCAAGAGGAGGGGAAAGAACATTTTGAAATATACCAGAGCTCTCTGTCCTTAGTAGAAACTATTTAACCACAGCCTAACCTGCTGTGTTATTATCAGAGACTAACTGACCTGGGTAAAGGGAAATATCCAACTCCAGCTCCCTCTAGCCCCTGCCCCACCTAAGGGGAGGTGGAAAAAAAAAAAACAGAAACACATATGAAGTTCATAGTCCAAAGACTCACTTAAAGACTAAAACCTAATCGTAGGACAGTAGAATGCTTCCCCTCCACATGCCTTACTACCATATTACTGAAGACCTACTATTTACATTAGGGCTTCTTGCTCAGTACATCATGTCTATCTCTCAAGCAATTAAAAGGCATACCAAAAGGCAACAAACACAATGTGTCGAGAGCATAAGCATAAGAATCAAACATGGCAGGGATGTTGGAATTATCAGACAGTGATTTGAAGTGACTATGGTTAACATGCTAAGGACTCTAAAGGATAAAGTAGACAGCATGCAAGATCAGATAGGCAGTGTAAACAGAAAGGTAGAAATCTTAAGAAAGAACTAAAAAAATACCAGAGATCAAAAACACTGTAACAGAAATGAAGAGTGCCTTTGATGGGCTCATTAGCAGGCCAGACATGGCTGAGGAGAGAATCTCTGAGCTAGAGTGTATATTCATAGAAACCTCTAAAACTGAAAAGCAAAGAGAACAAAGACTCAAAAAAAGAAACAATACCCAAGAACTGTGAACAAATGTGAACAACATATATGTAATGGGAATACCAGGAGAATAAAGAGGGACAAGAACAGAAGACATATTTGAAACAACAATGACTGAGGATTTCCCCAAATTAATTGGGGAAATAATTAACTCAGAGAACACAAAGCAGGATAAATGCCAAAAGAAAAAAAAAAAAAAAGCTACATGGAGACATACATCTTCAAACTAAAGAAAATCAAAGATAAAGAAAAAAATCTGACAGAAGCCAGAGGACAAAAATACATGATCTATAGAGGAACAAAGTGAGAATTACATCTGACTTCTCAGAAACCATGCAAGCAAGAAGAGACAGAAGTGAAAATTTAAAATGTTGAGGAAAAAAACCCTATCAACCTCAAATTCTGCTTTCTGCAAAATTATCCTTCAAAAGTGAAGGAGAAATAAAGACTTTCTTAAGCAATTAACAATCGAGAGAATTTGTAGTCATTAGACCTATCTTGCAAGAAATGTTGAAAGAAGTTCTTTAGAGAAAGAAAATAATGTAGGTCAGACACCTATAGCTACATAAAGAGAAAAATAGCATTGAAGATAAAATAAGTGAAGGTAAAATAAACACTTTTATTTTTCTTAGTTGATCTAATAGATGACAGTTTGTTTAAAATAATAACAATGTAGTTGATTATATGTGCTTATGTATATATTTTATGTCAGAGTGGATGAAGAAACAAGAACAAACTATATCTCCTCAACAAGAAACCCACTTTAAGTATAAAGACACAAATATATTAACACTAAGTGGATGGAAAAAATATATCATTAACGCTAATTTTTTAAAAAGCAGCAATAGCAATAATAATTTTGAGATAGAACAGACTTCAAATCAAGACAAATTATCAGGGATTAAGAGAAATAGATGAACCCACCATCATAGCTCGTGATTTCAACATCTTCTATCAGAGATGGATACATCTAGCAGGCAGAAAATCAGTAAGACCTTACTTGATTGAATTCAACAACACTGTCAATCAACTGGATATAATTGACATTTATAAGCTACTTTCATCCCCAAATAGCAGGATATACATTCTTATTAAGCTCACATAGAATATCCACCAAGATAGACCACATTCTAGGCCATAAAACACATTTTAACAAATGTTAATGAACAGAAATCATACCATGATCACAATGGACTTAAACTAGAAATAACAGAAAAATAACTGAAAATTCCCAAATACATGGAGATTAAACAGTACACTTTAAAATAACACATGAATCAAAGGAGAAATCTCAAGAGAAATGAAAAAAATATTTTGAACTAAATGAAAATGGCAACATAACTTATCAAAACTTGTGGAATGCAGTGAAAGCAATGTTCACAGGAAATTTTACACTGAGAATGCATATGTTAGAAAGAAGAATATATCTAAAATCAATCATCTAAGCTTCCACCTTGGAAAACTGGAAAAAGAAGAGCAAATTAAATCCATAGGTAGCAGAAGAAAAGAAATAATAAGAATTAGAGTATAAATCAATGGAATTGACCAAGAAAATCAATAGAGAAAATCACCAAAATCAAAAGCTGCTTCTTTAAAAAGATAATTCAAATTGATCAGTCTCTAGCCAGGCTAATTAAGGAAAAAAGAGGCCAGCATTATCCTAAAACCAGAAGCAGACAAAGACGTTTTAAAAAAGAAGAAAACCACAGACCAATATATCTCATGAACTTAGGCATAAACACCCTCAACAAAATATTAGCAAATTGAATCCAACAATTTATAAAAACATTATACCTCACAGCCAAGTCGTATTTATCATGGGTATGCAAGGCTGGTTCAGCATTTAAAAATCAATTAATATAATAATCCATCACATCAACAGGCTAAAAAAGAAAAATCACATGATCATCATTTATAGAGGCACAAAAAGTGTGTGACAATACACAATACTCATTCACGATAAAAACTCTCAGTGAATTAGTAATAGAGGGGGACTTCCTCCAGTTAATGAAGAACATGTATTGTGCAAAAACCTACATCATACTTAATGGTGAGAAACTCAAAGCTTTCCTGCTAAGATCAGGAATAAGGCAAGGTTATCCCCTCTCACTACTCCTTTTCAGCATTGTACTGGAAGTCCTAGCTAATACTATGAGACAAGAAAAGGAAATAAAAGGTATAAGATTGGGAAGAAGAAATAAAACTGCCTTTGTTAGCAGATGAATGTTCATTTATATAGAAAATCAGAAAGAATTGACTAAAAAATAAACAAACCCTCCCTGAACTAATAAATGAGTATAGCAAGGTCGTAGGATACAAGGTCAGCATACAAAGGTCAATTGTTTCACATATATCAGCAACAAACCAAGTAGAATGTTAAATTAAAAACACAATACCATTTACATTATCATCAAAAAATGAAAAACTTGACATATAAACTTAACAAAATACATACAAGACCTATGTGAGGGAAAACTATAAAACTTTGATGAAAGGAATCAAAGGACTAAATAAATGGAGAGATAGTCCATGTTCATTGATAGGAAGACTCAATATTGTCAAAATGTCAGTTCTTCCCAACTTGATCTATAGATTCAATCTCAATCTAAATCCCTGCCAGGTTATTTTGTGGATATCAAAAAACAAACAAATAAACAAAAAATCAAAACCTGATTATAAAGCTTATATGAAGAGGTAAAATACCCAGAATAGTCAGCACAATATTGAAGGAGAAGAATAAAATTGGAGAACTGACACTACCTGACTTCAAGATCTACAATGTAATTGTGGTAATCATGACAGCGTGGTGTTGAGAAAAGAAAAAATAAATAAATCAATGATATGGAATAGAAAGTTTAGAAATAGACCTATATACATATAACAAACTAGTCTTTGTCAGAAAGAACAATGGATCAAGGTTAATCTTTTTCAACAAATGGTACTGGAACAAGTAGACATTCACATGCAAAAAAAAAAAAAAATTCTAGACACAGACCTTAAACCTTTCATAAAAATTAACTCAAAATAGATCACAGACTTCAATTTAGAATGTAAAGCTATAAAACTCTTAGAAGGTAACTTAAGAAAAAAACTAGATTACGCTGGGTACGACAATGACTTTTTAGATGTAACACCAAAGGCAGGATTTGTTAAATAAATGATGGATAATCTGGACTTCATTAAAATTAAAAACTTCTGTAATAGACGATGCTATTAGAATAAGACAAGTTACAGAATAGGAGAAAATATTTGCAAAAGCATATCTAATAAAGGACTGCTATCCAAAATATGCACACAAAAAAACCCCTCTTAAAACTCCAAAAGAAACAACCTGATTCTATAATAGGCCAAAGACCTTAACAGATACCTCACCAAAGAAGATTAACAGATGACAGACAAATAAGCATTTGAAAAGATGCTCTACATCATCTGTCATCAGAGCGATGAAAATTAACAATGAGATACCACTACTATTAAAATATACAGACAGGGTATCTCATTCATTGCTAGTGGGAATACAAAATGTTACAGTCACTTTAGAGACAGTTTGGTGGTTTCTTAAAAAACTAAACATACTTTTACCATACGATTCAGCAACTGTGCTCTTTGGTATTTACCCAAAGGAGTTGAAAACTTATGTCCGCAAAAAACCTGCATCCAGATGTTTACAGCAGCTTTATTCATAATTGCCAAAACTTGGAAGCAACCAAGATGTTCTTCAGCAGGTGAATGGATAAATTGAGATACATCCAGACAATGGAATATTACTGAAAAACATGAGCTGTCAAGCCATGAAAAGACATGGAGAAAATTAAATAACATATTACTAAGAAAAAGAAAACAATCTGAAAGGGCCATATTCTATATGATTCCATTCTGGATGGAATTCTGGAAAAGGCAAAACTGTGAAAATTACTTAAAAAAATCATTGGTTGCCTAAAATGGTTCTAAAAAATTAAGTCTTTAAAAATGCAAATGTTCAGTGGAATGCATACTAACAGAACAGGATTTGGTAGCTTTGTGAAGTTCCTGTGTGTGTGTAGTTTTGTTGGGCTGGAAGGGAAAATCTAGAAGACTATGGGTGTGGCCAACAGTGCATGCTCCTGTTACCTGGGTGGTAGTGAAGGAGGAAGGGCCTGGATTGAGGGAACAGAGCCGCAGCACCACACTAAGGACACCAGAGCCAGAGTGGGTGTGCCTGACGAGGGGATCCAGGGCAAAGCAGGGCTCAAGCCAAAGGGGAGCAGGTCAGGGTCTCTCTGGTTTTGGGTTCTGATGGAGGTTGGGGATAGGTGGGAAAGAGATCATTCACTGCTCTTTCTTGTTCACATTGTACTATCCCTAAACTAACTGAAATGGGAAAAAGAGAACCGATTGGGAAAAAATAACAAGTTAGTTAAGAAAGAAACTGTATTGTTATCATAGGATTTCTGTGAGATTAGCACTCTTCCTTTGCATCCTCTCCTCTGACCCACCTTAAGGATTTTTAAGTCAGAAGTCTTCATTAAGCTTGATCATAATCTTAGCATATTTGATCTGATGGTTCAAATGTCTAATTATTTAATTTGGAGGACAAGAATTATTCTTTTGATTCAAGCTAATGGTGTTACAATAATATATGATTTAGAATGAGATAGAGCTAATTTGAAGTTACTTCCTCAAGTAGAAATCATGGTAGAATAATTTCTGTTGAAAACATAAATTATAAATATTATGTTGTCTACATATGTTAGAAATTTATAGCAACTGCTGAAAAAAATGACTTCAATATCCATTAGAATTCAGCATTAAAAACAATTTAAAGTACTGATCTATTACAGATTGAACTTCCAAATAGGTGCTCCTTTCTAACTGGCTTGAGGCGCATTTTTCTTAGACTTAAAATGTCAAACTTCCTTTGATTGTTTTTTAAAATGGAAGTCTCTCTTATTTTGCCATATTTAGTTACTTGTTTATGTATTTTAACCAGTTATTCTACCAACTGGAAAAAATATTTTCTTTTAAATGAGAGTAGCTATATGTATTTTTTAAATTTTAAAAATAGTACATGCCTAGGTTTTAAAAAATTTGAAAATTCAGAAAACTGTAAACATGAAAAAATTGTCTCTATAATCCTACTATCCAGAAGTAACTGCAGTTATTATTTAATTGCATAGCATCTAGGGATTTTCTATGCAAGAAACAGTTTTTAAAAACATAAAAATGTACTTCTGTTATAATATTGCTTTATAGTGTTCCCTTTTGCTACTTTACATTAAATCTTGGATGTTTTTGTATGTTCATAAATATAGGTTACATTGTTACTTTTAATAGCAGCATAAATTCTATTATGGGTATGCCATATTTTAAACAATTCTATTGATGGTGATGATTTAAATTTGTAATTTTTTTACTCTTATAAGTGAGACTTTATGAATGTGTTTGCATATATCTTTGTACACTTGTCCAGTTATTTCCCAGCATAAATTACTAGGAGTACAGTTGCTGGGGATAAAAAGGTACTTTAAGGTATATAATCAATCAGTTTCCTGCTAGTTGGGTTGTAGCTATTTGTATTTCCAGCAGCAGTTTATGAAAATGCCTGTTTTTTTCACAACTTTATCGATGGTAGGTACTTTCAATTTTAAAACATTTTTGCTTATGTGACATAATAAAATAGCATCTTGCTGTTTTAATATATGTTTCCTTGAATATTATTTTCACTATCTTTTCATATGCTTTCCAGAAGGTTTACTTTTTTTGTTTTGTGATGTTACCCATTTTTTCCTGTGGGTATTTAATTGTCTTATTGGTTTACAAGAGATTTTTATATAGAAAAGGCTGCTTAGTTTTTTTTTATCATATCTTGCAAAACCTATTTCCAAGAGTGCAGTTCACATTTTAAATTTGTTTATGATATTTTGAGGTATGAAAGTTTCAGCTTAAATTTAATTCTATTGATCATTTGATTTTATAATTTCTGGCTTTTGAGATGATATATGTAGTTATGCTTTCCATTAGTACTTTATTAGTCTCACTGTTAAATCAAATATTTTAAATTATCTGGAATTCATTTTTTTGTGTGTGTGCAAGGGATGAGGTTCTCTTCTCTTTTTTCTGCTCCTATATTTGTATTTCTGAAAGAAAGAGCTAAAATTGAGTGTGTAACTAAAAGCAGAGAAGAAGGAAACCAGGGAACTAACAATTCTGACTAGGTTCAGAAGTAACTGTAGGACTTCCTAGAATTTTTGTATTGCTTTAAATACAGCAGCTCTGCCCAATGATACACAGATAAATAGGTACTTTTGTGAGTAGATCTAGGTTTTTCTACCCTTCAGTTTCTTGGCAGAGGTGAGAAAAAAAGGCCATTCTCTCAAGATTATTGGGCATAATCCTATTTAAACTGGATTTGTAACTTTGGGCCTGTCAATGTTAAAGGGGGAAAGGACTTAGTAACGCTCATTTATTTCTACTTGATTATATAGTATTCTAAGTGATTGTATCAGGTTTTAATTTTTAAAATAATTTTCCCTTTTAGGATAGAGCCATATACTTTTCCTCCCACTTCAACTAAGCACCCACCCATCCCTTCAAAGTATACTGTGGGCACTCAGACGGATTATCGAGATTCCGAAGCTCAAACAGATCCATATTCTCCAGAATATGTAGTATGTCAGGATTCAGTCCCTGAGCTCTTGACCCTGGCTACTCTAACATGGGGTGAGTTGATAATTCTCTTGGATATTTGAAGATGACAGTCCTGGGGACCATGCCAGCTATTGAGTTCCTGGAAATTAAGAGCACATAGAAGCACCTAAGTTTCTTGCTTAGTGGACCTACTTCATAAACTCATATTTTTTATGATACATTTGTTCAAAGAGAGTTATATCCTTTTCACTGTAAGGAGGCTTATTGTACTTTATCCCTGAAGCTGAAATTATATTTTGACTTATTGTTTTTTCCCAATCAATGCTCTTTATTTTTTAAAAAATAAATTTATTGGGGTAACATTGATTAATAACGTTATTTAATTTTCAGGTGTACAAGATTATAATTCGATATCTGTGTCTAACATTGGAAGTCTAGTTTCCTTCTATTAACATGTATTTGACCCCCTTTGTCCACACGTTGCCCTTTCTTCACCCCCTTTCTCCTCTGGTAACCACTATCTATAAGTTTGTTTTGTTAATTACTTTTTATTTTATATTCCACATATGAAAAGAGAACCCTTGTACACTGTTGATGGGAATTTAAGTTAGTATAGGCACTATGGGGAGGAGTATGGAGGTTCCTTTAAAATTAAGAATGGAAATGTGATCCCCCAAGTTCCTCTTCTGAGTTTTACATAAAATCCATGAAAACACTTATTTGTAAAGATACATGTACACCTATGTTCATTGCTACATTATTTACTATAGCCAGAACATTAAACATTAAACAACCTAAGTATCTGTCGATTGATGGATGATTGGATTAAGAAGATGTGGTACAGGTACAAAATGGAATACTACTCAGCCATAAAAAGATAAAATATTGCTATTTGTGAATACATGGATGGATCTTAAAAGTATTAATTTTGTGGTAGCTTTGCTGACTACTGACCTCCTTGCTTTCAGTGTTTCTTCTAGGGAATCAACTTCTTTTTTTCCACACATAAATGTTTTTTGAATGTATAATAAATTTCAATATATTATATATAATATTATCTTACTTTTCCAAACTATGTTGGAATTTATCAAAGTGCTCTTACATACCTTATTGGATGATATTTTAATATCTCTGAAATGCTAATGTCTTTCAGACTCTTCTGAAAGAGTTTATTCACTCTAAGAGTGAATTCTTAGAGTTTATTCTTAGAGTTTATACACTCTAGAATAATAGTGTATAAACTCTAAGAATAATAAAATCTAGCCTAAGCTTATACTATGTAAAACTATAAGAATATAATAGGAGAAAGGACCTTTAGAAATTGTTAGACATTAGCTTATCAAACTCACTTGATTGTAGCTAGGAAACTGAAAACCAGAGAGGCTGACTCCTCCAAGGTCATGGAGATAGTTGGTATGCTGTAATCATTTTTATTAAAATGAGATCCTTTTGTTTTCCCATCGTAATAGGTTGCTGTGGTCAAGTCTGCATGACAAGCAATGAAGATACTTATTTATGAGCTCCAGTTTTCCAGTTTTTTCTTGGTTTACTTTATGAATCCAGACTAAGCACCCCTGACACCCATGCTTTGACATAGAGGCTCTGTTTTCAGGCCTAGACAGCAGATTAAAAACATGCTGAAACCTTTCCCTTCTGCACTGAACACATTAAAAACATATTATAAAAATTATTAAACACATAATCACACTTATAAACAGGAAAGAAAATTTCTATAGTCTAGAAGTGGAGTTGTTTCCCCCCAAAAATGACTGGGAACTTATGGTGATGAGCAGAGAGCTGGATCCAACTTACCTGCCTGAACAAGGAAGGCAGAAAATTTTCTCCTGTCTATAGGTGGGACTGAAGTCCAGTGCCTGTCCATCTCAGATGACAGACAGAATTGAGTCAGGCACTTCTGCCTGGGGTCTTGTAATTTGCCTCTTGGTGTACTGTGGGCCTAGCACTGAGCTCAGTAGGACAAGTGCCAGGTTCTCTGAAGCACGAGATCTAGGCAGGGGCTTGGACATGCTTCCCTAGGCAAAGAAACCTAACCTGGAGCCCTGCTGGAAGCACTGAGGTTGGCGTGTCGATAAAAATCTCTGAGTCAGGCCTACCCCTTCATCTGTGAGGCCATGGGTAAGGATTCATACAGAACCCATATACTATATAAATAGATGTGTAAAAATTATAAATCAAGCTAATATCTGTTAAGTAAAAACATTCTGTATTTTTCACAAATAAAGCTTTATTAACAAGTTGAAAGGACAAGTTTAAATTTGTAATTCATAGACTCCATGTTGGAATGTGGCAGCTGTGGGTGAGACTGCCTATGGCCTGTCCCTTTCTCTGCCTCTGTTCCATATCATGAGGGGCCTGTCATGCATGCAGGTGATTATCCCACCTTACTTTTCCAATCTCTTTACACATCCCCACAAACAGCTGCCACTTGGCCACCTCTTGGGTTTATAGGTTTACAAACAGCAGCATACAGTCTGCCCTCAGGAGTCTGAGTCCTGGGAAGAAGCCCATGTAGATCTGGGTGGTAAACTTGGGGCCATCTGCAGAAGGGTCTCCAGGGGTAGGACTAGATCCAGGTGGGCATATTCACTTGGACTTCTCACATTATGATGAGGGGAAGGGCTCTGAAGAACTAGGCTGGGGAACTGTTCCTCTTGCTAGGTCAAAAAGTACACCTGTCAAGGTGCTCATGAGACAAACCTGCAGATGATTTCAACCTAAGAATTACAAAGCATCTAAGAAACACACTGAGAGTGGTCCACAAAAAATAAAGAAAATGAAAGAATAAATTATTGAGCAAATAAATCAAATGGAGCAATTTGGAAAGGACTTAGAAAGTACTTTTTAAATTCCCAAAGAGATGAAGAGGGAAATAACAACAATGAAAACAAGAATGGGAGAGCTATGAAAAAGAACCAGTTGGAATCATTGGGAGGAATAGTGATTAGCTTTAGACTTTATTAGAAAACTATGATTGGAAATTTCTGAGTTAGGCTGGCCAGGTCAGCCTGACCTTGGCCTGAACCACCTGGGAAACCCCAGGGCCAACACACCCAGTGGACAGCTACAGACCATGTCAGAGAACCACTACCCTGCCCCTGCACAGCTGATCTTCCATGGAGGGTGGATGTTGATTGTCAGTGGTCACAGCCGGTCCTTGCAGATGACTGGCCTGGGTAAATCCCTCCCATTGATCTGCCAACAGCAATAAGGCTCAACTACAAGAGGAGGGAATACTCAGCCCACAAAAAAGGGGTACCTTGAGTAGCCAGCTTGGGTAATAGAGGAGGCTGTGCCACTGGACCCTACAGGACACCTACTACTTTAGGCCACACTACCAAAACATGGAGTCATACCACCTCTACCTAATACATAGAAACAAACACAGGGAGGCTGCCAAAATGAGGAGACAAAGAAACATGGCCCAAATGAAAGAACCGATCAAAACTCCTGAAAAAGAGCTAAATGAAATGGATATAAGCAATCTATTAGATGTAGAGTTCAAAATACCAGTTATAAGGATGCTCAAAGAACTTAGTGAGGACTTTAGCAGCATAAAAAAGATCCAGTCAGAAATGAAGGCTTCATTAATTGAAATAAAGAACACTTTATAGGGAAAGAACAGTACACTGGATGAAGACAAGAATCAAATAAATGATTTGGAACATAAACAAAAAACAACCTTTCAGAACAAGAAGAAGAAAAAAGGATCCAAAAAATTGAGGATAGTGTAAACAGCCTCTGGGACAACTTCAAGAGGGCCAACATTTGCATCACATGGGGTGCCAGAAGGAGAAGAGAAAGAGCAAGAAGTTGAAATCTATTTGAAGAAATAATGAAAGAAAACTCCCCTAATTTGGTGAAGAAAATAGACATGCAAGTCCAGGAAGCACAGGGAGTCCCAAATAAGATGGATGCAAAGAGGCCCACTCCAACACACATCATAATTAAAATGCCGAAGTTTAAAGATAAAGAGAGACTCTTAAAAGCAGCACGGGAAAAGAAGTTAGTTACCAGATGGTTGCCAGATGGGAGTGGGTAGAGGGAGAATGGGTGAAGAGGTGAGGGATTAAGAAGTACAAATAAGTAGTTACAGAATAGCCATGGGGATGTAAAGTACAGTATAGGAAATAGAGTAGGCAAAGAACTTATACGCGTGACCCATGGACATGAACAATCTTGGGGGGATCGCCTGACCAAGTAGGGACTGCTGGGTGAAGAGGGGCAAAGTAGGAACATTCAGGACAATTATAATAGCATAATCAATAACATAATTTTAAAAAATCTTACCGTGTTTAAAAAGATGACTTATCATAAGCAAGTGGGTTAATGACATAAATTCAAGTTTAGTGCAATATCAGAGAGCTGATATAATTTACTATTTTAATAGAAAATGTAAGAAAAATGCTTTAATAGATGCAGAAAAAGTGTTTAATAATATTCAACACTCCTTTATGATATAAACTCTAAACTGGAATCAGAAGGAAATTTTAGTAATTTAATAAAAGGTGTCTAACACAGTTTTCCATAAATACAATACTAACTGTGAAACTTTAGAAGCTTTACCTTACTGTGAAGGAAAAAAACAATGATCCCTTCATACCACTATTATTGAGCAGTGCAGAGAGCATCCTAGCCCACAGCTTATTGAGCTAGGCTACAACCCTTTGTCCCCAGGGACACTTGGAAATATGGGTGGCGTTTTTGTATGTGGTAATGATTAGGAAGTGCTCCTGGCACTTAGCACATGGGATGTGGTTTGAGGAGTAGGCTGGCATGGATACTAAAAATTTTGTCCTGCATGGGACAGTCCCATACAACAAGTAATTGTTCACTATGGCAGTAATAATGCCCTTGTTGAAAAATATTGAATCAATGCAGTAAGATAAGATAAAATAAATAAGGTATGAGGATTAGAAAGAAGCAAAACTATATCTGCAGACAGTGTGGTCATCTGAAAAATCAAATGAAATAACAAATTATTAGACCTAAGAACTTGCATTCAACCGGGTAGTTGATTATGAAATCAACATACAAAGATCAGTAGCTTTCCTATATATGAACAATGTCTAATTAGAAATGTTGAAAAATAATATTTTTAATAGCAACAAATAAAGTACCTAGGAAATCACTTAATAAAAACATGTGCAAGGCAGTTATGGAGAAAAAATAGAAATTGTGACCTTCTGCAAATTACTTTGATATGTCTTTGTATTTCAAAATATAAATTTGTCTATATAGGGCATATCAAGGTGTGATTATTCAGTAGTCACATAATATTTTTCAAATACTTGCTAGCATTTTATATGTAACTAAATAAAATGTCTTCTGGATGAATTATCACAAGGAGCAGTGCAGGGCACAGCTGTGAGGCACATCTGCAGGGTGTTTCCTAATATTTCCTCCTGTCATAACATTAGATTTAAAGAGGACAGGAACTGAAAAGGAATAAATTAAATGCTTGTAGGTACATGAGTTTGTCCATGTGTTTCTAAAATGTTTTTGCTTCATCCTTCAGGTCGAGGTCTCCCGGCAGGACAAGCTGAGGTAGAGATGATAGAACGTGCCCGGGAGAAGCGTGCCTGGGAAGCCACTCTTCCCTCTCTGAGTGACGCCTCCCAGTCTGAGAAGAGAAGGAGGATGATGAATACGATGGAGAGGAAGGAGTGGGCTTTCAGAGAGCAGGAGATTGAAAAGTAGGTTCTCAATCACTCAGGCAACTGCTCCTGTGCTGATGGGAGTAATGTTAATACTTTTTATCTGTAAAGTAGTTTCCCAAATGTATTAGGTTTAAAAGGTTTAAAAGTAATCTTCAACCTGTAGAGATAGGAAATTGGGTTTCTGATTCTTTTGGGAACAATAATTCTATAGTTTTCTCTCCATTGATATAAAGATGTATGATGCTCTTTTTGCATGTGCAGTATAGCATTGAACCCAGATCTGAGTAATTCCTCAAGGCGCCTCTGATTCTTCTCTTCCCTTTTGTCTTTGGTCTCTAACCCAGACTATCATAGAATCCCGCTGACTTCTGTGTGCCTTTCAAACTGCCCCTTTCTGTTTATTCCCAGTGCCGCTAGGTCATGCCCCTCTTCCTGTCCATAAATTAACCTCCTAGCTGATCCTGTCTCTTATTCCCCCTGGTACTGGTTCACAGCCAGAACACCTTGGGTTCCAAAATGGGGCGTTTTCCAATTCAAAGCCAAATTGTGAAATTTCTTCAATTAAGAGGTGAGCTCACAGCACATAAATAACAATATGCTGAAGTACATCTGGTTGAGTTTTCAATCAGTTTAACTGATGTATTTTTATTAATGAGGTTGTTTGTCCCTGGAATATATAGAAATGACAACTCCCAAGGAAGGAAAGAGGGAGAGAAGGAATAAAGGAAGGGAGGGAGGGAGGGAGGAAGGGCACTTACACCAAGGTTGTCCTTTTTCCAGGCTGTGATGAGGCACTTTATTGTTCATAGCAATGCTGCCAAAGCCCCTGACAGCCTGCTTCCATATAAGAAAGTTATGAACCAAGAGGCTCTGGAACTCAGTGTGGTTCTGAATTCAAAATATGTTTACCCTTTTGCAGAACCTTCTGGTTAACCCTGTATCAGGACTGGGTGATGTTTTGGTAAAAGCTTGATATTTAATAGAAAATAGTGTTTGGAGCAAAGTAGGTAGCAAATACCCAGTCATGTCTGCAGAAATTTTAAATTTATTGCTGCAATTTGTAGAGTTCTACTGTTGTCAGAAGGACATTAAAAATACTAAAAGTCCATTTGGCCAGAATGAAGACATCACCTAAGAAAGTTAGTACTTTATTAAACTGAGGATAATTTTAATAAACATGTTTTGTGTCCCTCCTATGTGCCAGGCTCTGTGCTGTGAGTTGGGGAAACAGGAATGAATAGGACACTGCTGTGCCTTAACAGAGCTCCTTATGGCCCACTGGGGTGGGGAGGGGAGGTGGTCAGGGCTGGGGCAAAAGACCTTCAGGCCAACTCTCACGTAGAGTCTGTCAAGTGATGGGCTGCTCTATATGCAAAGTGCTAGGAGAACCCAGGCAAGAGAACCATCATTCTGTTAGAGATGAGTGGAGATTTGGGAAAACTACTGAGAGAAGGTAGCCTCTGAGCTGGGTGTTGAAGAGTGGTAAGGAGCCATCAGGTAGATGACAATATCAGTGATGATGATGATGATGATGATCATGATGATGATATTCATAGCACATGTATCACTTATAGAGTGCTCGTTATAAGCTGAATTCATGTTCAGAGTCAATAATTCCAAAAGTATAGTCCAAAGACAAGCAGCATCAGCATGATCTGGAAACTTGTTACAAATACAAATTCTTAGGCCCAATCTTGCACATACTGAATCAGGGGTTGGGTGCAGCAATCTGTGTCATAACAAACCATCCAGGTTATCTGATGTTTGCTCAAGTTTGAGAACTATTCCAGCACATCATACACATTGACCCATTTAATGATCACAACTTAATGGGATGGATACTATTATTATGTCTATACTTTATGACTGAAGAAATTGAGCTAATTGATGAAGTTGAGAATTGAACCTAGGATTTCTAACTCAGAACAAAAGGTGACTGTTGGTGTGTGGCTTATTTTTTTAAAAGAAACCCCTGTCCATACCACTTGTCACTACTTCTTCACACTTTCATCTGTATTCACTTTGAGAAGCTCCATCAATATGACAAGTTAGCTCTGTCTTTAATCCTTTTGAGTCAAACATTCAGCTCCCTCTGCTGAGGACTCACTTTTCTTCCTTGTCAATGTGACAAATCTCAATCCTTGTTTATCCTCAAGGCTGCCAAATTAATGACTCCTCTAAGGAAGCCTTCCCCCACCATTCTCCTACTTCTCCCTGATGAACTGGAAATAGCGTTAGACATTGGTGCTCTGCTGTTTCCTCTCCCACGGAAGTCTTTTCATTCTTGTGGTCCAGTATTTATCTCCTTGTGTGGTAAATGTTGGTTTGTATGACCACTCCACCAGAATAATGCTTCTTCAGAGAAGGTACTTTGTCTTGTTCATAGATGATTGTATGTCTGGCATATGGTGAGCACTTAATAAATATTTGGCAAATGAATGACTGAATAAATTACTGTATGAGTTTTGAAGTAGGAGTAAAATGTGTAAATCTTTATTTTAAGAAGGAAAGTCTTAATAGCTATGTGGCATAAAGATGGAAAGAGAGAAAGACTGGTCTAGCAACTGGAGCCCAGGTTAGGAGAGAGATGGCAAACATGAATTAAGGAATGGACTCAAGAACTGTTTGAGCAGGAAGAAGATTGAAAAGAATGGGTAGATTTGTGGGGGAACAAAATAAGTGGTTATTTTGAGATTGTCAGGGGGTAGTCAGAGATTTAAGTAGACAGAAATTCTGGTTCAGAAATATATGGGCTGGTCCTGACAGGTGTGGCTCAGTTGGTTGGAGCATTGTCCTGCAAACCATAAGGTTGTGGTTCAATTCCAGGTCAGGGCACGTCCCTGGGTTGAGATTTTGGTCTCCAGTCGGGGTGCATGCAGGAGGCAACCAACCGATGTTTCTTTCTCACATCAATGTTTCTCTCTCACATTGATATTTCTCTCCCTTTTGCCTTCCCTTCCCCTTTCTATTTATTTAAAAAAATAAATTAAAAAAATCTTTTTTAAAAAAGGAAATATCTGGCCTGGAGGTACTTTATTTATTTATTTATTTTTATATGATGCAAGTTCAAAATTATATATTTTATTTTTAAATTTTTTCCTAAGATTTTATTTATTTACTGTTAGAGAGAGGGGAAGGGAGGGAGAAAGAGAGGGAGAGAAACATCAATGTGTTGTTCTTGCTCACCCCCTACTGGGGACCTGGCCTGCAACCCAGGCATGTGCCCCAGCTGGGAATTGAACGAGTGACCCTTTGGTTCTCAGGCCAGTGCTCAATCCACTGAGCCACACCAGCCAGGGCAAGACTTTAAAGTCATTTGTACAAGATTATATACATACAAACAAGGTAACCCTAGGAAAATAAGGCAAAGGAAAGGGGAATGGAAACAAAGTTTGACTGAGAGTACCCGTATGTGCCAGACACTGGCATTTGCCCATTTACTACCTAAGATAGGATGCCACAACCTCGTTTTCTCTTCACTCTTGTTACTTAGCCCTCCAGCAACCAGGCAACCTGGTATTGTGCATGAACACCCTGTCCATTTAGGCCCATCTGCCTAGAGAGCCCTTATTTTGCCCCATCTACCTGGCATATTCATCTTTGTCCTTCAGAGCTGCACCTATATATAGTCCTGTTATATACTCACTATTGAGTTGTTACCCCCAGACCTCCATGTGTTCACACATTTGCCAGAGTGGTCTTTTTAAAATATATGAATACGATACCAGCCTAAATAGAAGATTTATGACAGGTATTCCCTTTATTCCTAGTGGAATACCCTGTTTGAGATACCATATACTTATTTATGTGTTGTAATTTACTTGAAGACTACAGGAGATTCGCTTGGAAGTTCTGAAAGAGCTACTGAAGAAACGTGACAAGAATCAGAATGAAGTGAATATGAAGCGCTTGAATGCCCAATGGTCTAAACTGCAGGAAGCAAAGGAGGCAAAATTGGCAAAAATTCAACGCACACATGTATCAGGTAATGGTGTAGTATGACAATGAAGAGAATGGAAAAGTTGTCTTTGCTTTGGATCTTCTATCAAACCTGGTTTAACTGTGACATAATTCTATTAAATATGTAAGGGATAGAAGATGAGTTATTTCTCAAAAGTAGAAGAGTGGAGAAAAAGTCCTTACTAAGAAAATCAAGTAATGATGTTCCAGCAGGTAGTCAAGCTGTTGACACAGTGGCTGTGTGTGTGTGTGTGTATGTGTATGTGTGTGTGCATGCGTGCATGTGTGTGTGTGTGTGTGTGTGTGTGTGTGTAGATGTTTGGCCCTGGATACAGAGTCCTGTTTCTCAACCTTTTTTTCACTATTGCCCCCTAAAACAGACATTCAGATATCTTTTTTCCTACTTCCCCTTTTCCATGAAATTTTAATACCACAGTTATACTGTATATTTTTATGTACTACAAGTATATCTGTACTTTATACATAAAAAGAGTCAGTGAAAGATTAAGAATGACTAAATAATATTTTTTAAATAAAATTTAAGCTGTTTTAACTTATTACTATACCACTTAACTTTATAGCTATATTTGTTAAGCAACTTTTAATGTAATTGATTTACTTACAAAAATTGTAATGGATCAATTATATCAATGTATGCAAAGTAGCAATTTATACACATAATAACAATATTATCATATTTTTAAAAATTCAAAATTGTCCTTTTTCTAGCAAAAATAAAACAATTACAAAATTAAATTAATTCTTTAAAAATTATTTTTAGTGACTTTAACTTTTAACTTTTTCTTGATATGAGAAAATAGCTTTCAACTCTAGCTGTATTTAGATAGTGTCAACATATGTTTTTTTCAGAACTTGACATATTCTAATTTATTCTGGTGTTAACCAAGATGCACAGAGATTATTGAAGAAGCTGTAGTATTCTCTCCCTTTTATTATTCTCCTAAGAGAGGATAATTAATTCCCTTGTTCTCCATTGAACATGTACTTTTTTGCAGTTGCTTTGAGCTTCTTTCATTTCTTTAACAAACTTTTATTGAATACCTCTCCTTGGCCCAGAGCTTCGAACACTTTATAAAAGATTTTTGATGAGTACCATTTGAGGATACTTAACTGATTCAGCTTCCATCACTCCTGCCTGGGCCACAGATGACAGACTTCTGTTTTTACTGTTACATTCTTGCTGCAGTGAGTGGCTATCATAAAATTCATTCAGTTCAGTAGCTTCCCTGAGAATAAAACTAGAGCTGGTTTACTAATCTGCATTTGGATCATTCAGAACAATATTTTGGAGATGGCCATGGACACATATTTTATTTTAGCAATCAGAAAACTTATAGGAAAGAGAAAGAATGTAGAAGGGAAGTTGGAGAGAAGAAATATCGTCAAGGACTATTCTGATTATGCATCACAAGTCTACGGACCTCTATCTCGTCTTGGACGTTTCCCAGACAACAACTCAGAGGATTTTGTAGTAGAAAACCACTATCTCAACACTTATGAAGGTAAGCAATTTACATAATTACAAGTTCAGTATAAGAAGATTATCTGAGAAATAGAAATTAAATGTATTTATATATACCCTGGGGAAGAGAGTCTTCCTTTGCCTTGAAATGAGTAGTACTTTACATCTTTTATACTAATGATTAGGGCTATCTATTATGATTCTTAATTGGTGACAAAACATACCACTGTCAGATTAGCAAAACAAATATAAGATTGCATAGCTCAGTAGTGGCAGAAATAAAAAGAAATAAACATTAAATATATAAAACATAGCAATTTAGATGAAATGCTAAACAAACATCAAATAAAAATACTTGCTAGAAATATTAATTAATATATTTAATATTATTAATTATATGAGTTGATACAAACTAATACAAAGTACAGATCCTAATAAATAAATGGATACACTATATAGCAGTTTATCAAAGAGTACTATAAATTAGCTACTAAACATTTAAACATGTCTAATGTCACTAATAATCAAAGTTAGGCAAAAATTAAATGGAAAAAGCTTTTATATCAGGTTTATGAAGCAAACAAGAAATATATAATAAAATCAGTCCTGTCAGAAGAAATGGCAGAAAACTAGTCGGCAAGGGGATGGAAAACCAGGGATTAAATTCATGAAGAGGACTATTTCTGTTTTAAAGTTCAAGAGAGGCCTTCATTTAAATTATTTAAATTTCAGGTGACAAGTTGAAGCATCACATGGTCAAGATCATGAGTTGATAATCACAATGTTGAACTCATAGCTCTGGCTTATCATCTCCATAGCAGAATATGATAAATTGGTATATGCTCACTTTAGAATGGTGGTGCCATGTATCATGTGATCATTAACTTTCTGTTGATTTTTATAGTGGAATTTATTTTTTTGTAGGGTAATATTTTCATTTTAGAATTCACTTCTCTTTTTTTAGCATAAGGCACTGAGAACATGAGTTTATGCATAAATCTGCTTTATACTTAGGGGATAACTCAATTATCTGTGATATAATTTATCAATAATTCTAAATGAGACTACTTGGCAAATAACTATTAAAATTAACAGTATGCTTTCAAAATGCTAAATTTAAGCACAGACACTAAAAACATGTACTTCCTTTCTCTAGGATTAGTCGAACTTGAGTCATGTCTCCCAGAGTTTGTGACACAACCCCGAATCAGACCTCCAACACCTAAAGTCCTTACCACCAAAGCTGGTTTTCTAAAGAGGGCCGCAAGGATGGACCAAGAGTTGGCAGAGGTTCATAAGGTATAATCCTTATCTGGAAGACAAGATATTTCTAGTGGAACTTTTTCAGAGAAATACTACACTCCAAAAATTGCACTTTGTCTTGGGCAGCAATGCCCAGAAGTTCTCAGCACACAACCCTTCATTCCCCCTGTCTCTAGACTTCCTCCTCTGGAGGCTGCCTGTGCTGTACTGTGCCGAACCAGTGTGTGTTTTCCCCTCATTTTAAACCATAGGAAAACCTCTTGGAGGTTGTTCTTTTCATTTGTAGAAGTCACTGTTATACTCTAAAAGTGGTTTTGACTTGGAAGCTTCATACATTATACACTACATTGGAGTATAGCAAGTTTCTAGTGTTAGGAATTACTGTTGGTTTTAAGAGTATAATAGGCCTCATTTTCTCCCTTTTAGATTTGTTACCAGGGCATCATGAAGAAAGGGAGTCATGTTCAACTCCTCTCTCATCTAGTTTAAAACTTAACTAAGTGAGAAAGCTTGATAGTTATCCCCATAAACCAACTACACAGCACATACCAGCTGGGCTTTTTATTTTGTTAATTTGACGATAGGTATACAGACTTGGATACTTCAGAATTTGTGTTTATGATAGTGGTGCTCAACCTTATCATGCATCAGGATCACCTGGAGGGCTTATAAAAACACATTGCTAGTTCCCACCCCCCAAGTTTCTGATTCAGTAGGTCTGTGGTGGGGCTGGAGTATTGGCATTTGTTACAAGTTTCTGGGTGATGCTGATGCGGCAAGAACCACACTTTGAGACTCTGGTTTATGACATTCTCATCACTGATCTACGCATGTTTGTTCAGTTGGTTTTGGTAACAGAATAAGAATTCATGGGAGCCCATACTCAAGATAGAAATTAGGACCTTGACAATCATTTGCATATATATGGTTCTTTCCTAACTCATCCTCCATTTACCCATTCTGAACTCTTATGTTCATTATTCTCTCACTTTCTGTAAGACTTTTTTTTGTAACTACTCCTTAATAGCGTATGGAAATTCCCTTCCATTTTTAATTTACTGAAGCTTTATATCATGTGTTTATGTTGCATTTTATCAAACATTTTGTCTGCATTTATTGGGGGAATTATATATTTTTTTCTTTTTAAAGCTATTGCATTAAGGAACAGGTATAGGTTTTTTGTTTGTTTGTTTTATAAATAATTTATCCTTGCATACCTGGGATGAACCTAACTTGGTCAAGGTGTATTATCCTATTTTTAATATATTGTTGAATTTGATTTATTAATATGTTGTTCAGAATTTTAATTCTATATTCATGAGTGAAATGGCCTTATTTTTCTTCCTGATTTTGATTGTATATGGTACTGGTGCCAGAATTATCCAAAATGTACTGGGGAGTTTTCTTTCTTTTCTACTTTTGTAAAGAGTTGAAGTAAATTAGAGATGATCTATTTCTTCAGTTTGGTTGAGTATTCATGTAAAATTATCTGAGACTGATGTTTTCTTTACAGGAAATTTTTACTCACTCTTCAATTTCCTTTCAACTTAGAACTTTCTACATTGTTTTAGTAAATTATATTTTCTTTACAAATTCCACTTCAGCTAATTTTTCAAATGTTTTGGAATATGGTTGTTGATAGCATTATTTTATAATTCTTTTAATGTTAGTTTCATCTATAATCATGTCCATTCTTCATCTTCATTCATACTATTATTTATTTGTGTTTTAATTGTTTTTCCTTAATCATTTTTACTAGAGGCTTATTTATTTTCTTGGTATTGTTTTTTCAAACAATGCAACTTTTACTTTGTTGATTTTCTTTATTATGCATGTTTATTTCAATTGCATGAATTTCCATTCATATTTATTATATCTTTCTACTTTCTTTGGGATTGTTTTACAGTTCTCTTCCTAACTTAAAATAGACATGTAGCTCATTAATTTTCAGTCACATAGCAGTTTTATATGATTATATAAGTATTTATGTAAGTATTTAAGGCTAAATATTTCCTTCAAAAACACTGTTGTTGGTTCTGTCCACTAGTTTTGATATAGCGTTTGTCATTTTTGTTAATGTTTAATTTTTTAAACATCTATTATAGTTTTTGAACCTATGAGTATTTAACAATGTGTTTTTAAGTTTCCAGATATTCAGGGATTTTAACTCATTTTCTAATTAACTTCTAAATTGTTTTCTGGCCAGGGATCCTAGTAACATTGCTGTCATTCATTTCACTGATCCATATACTATAGTCATCTAATACATTCTTACTATTAATCATTTACCAGTTATCTTTTTAAATAAAATAATGTGAGAAAAAAGATTTTATTTTCTTTTTATTCATTCCTTTACTACTCTTTCCTTATATAATAGAGCCATGTTTCTGACCTATGTCATTTTTCTCCTGCCCGAAGAACTTGTTTTACTGTTTATTGCAGGGCATTTTTGCTGGCAATGTTTTTGTCTGTCCCAGGAAGTCTTTACTTCTCCTTTACATTTTTTTGGAGACATAATTCACATACTATAAAAGTCACCCTTCTGAAGTATACAATTCAGTTGATTTTAGTATACTCACAAGATTGTTCAACATCACCACGGAACTTCTAGTCAAGATGGTGGAATAAATAAACACAGCGTACCTCCTTGCACAACCACATAAAATTACAACTAAAGTATAGAACAACCATCACTCAGAATCATTAGAAATTGAGTTGAAGGGAAGTCTGACAACTACAGAATTAAAGAAACCACACCTATCCAGACTGATAGGAGGGGGGCATATGTGGAAAGGACTGGTCCCACATCCACATGTGATGGATAAAACTTCAGAAGGGATAGCTCAGGAGTGAAAATTCCCAGCCTCACACCAGGACCCACAGCCAGGGTCCCAGTACCAGGAAGATAAGTTCCCATAACTTCAGGCTGCAAAAACCAGAGGGCTTTGAGTCAGTGGAAGAAATTTCTGGAGTCCCAAGCATTTCCTCTTAAAGAACCCACACACAGACTCACCTACTCAGACACAGTCTCTCTGAGCTCCAGTGCTGGAATAGAAGCTTGAAAGGCATCAGTGGCATACAGAGAGGAACTGAAGTGTCTGGCATCAAGGCAAGAGCTGGGGGACAGCTTTCTCCCAGACAGAAAGGTGGGCAGAGGCCATTGTCCCTTTTCTGAGCCCTCCACCAACAGAGTCACTGAGCCAGCAGGGGGCTGCCATTACCTGAGACTCTATCAATCTGGCTAACACTGTTTGCCTCCCCGTGGAGATCCCTTGAGACTCCATCCCACCCAACTTATGGGCCCACCAAACTGTTAACGGTGGCTTTTCTACATGAAAGGCTGATCTTGGCTCATGCTTCACAACTTCCTAAATCCTATCAAACAAGCAACAGCTGGACTCAGTAAGTCCTCAATCCCCATACCTCTGGCGAAGTGGCCTCAGGCCTGATACTAGCAACAGCCAGCCTAGAATCACAATTTGGCTTCACCTGGGAATCTCCAGGCCCAACACAACTAGCATCCACCTCAGACTCCTTTATAGCTCATACAGGGTGGCACTGGGCAGGACATGGGTGGAGGCTGACGTTGGCCTGCGCCACCTGGGAAAATCCAGGGTCTCTGCACCCAATGGATGGCTACAGACCACATTGGAGCACCACCACCCTACCCCTGCACAGCCAATCTTCCATAGAGAGTGGAGGTTGATTGTCTGTGGTCATAGCCAGTCCTTGCAGATGACTG
The DNA here is from genome assembly GCF_021234165.1 of Pteronotus mesoamericanus. Classification (NCBI taxonomy): domain Eukaryota; kingdom Metazoa; phylum Chordata; class Mammalia; order Chiroptera; family Mormoopidae; genus Pteronotus; species Pteronotus mesoamericanus. Next base: position 318,202 of record NW_026555095.1, on the reverse strand, counting down.
GCCTGGGTAAATCACTCCCATTGATCTGCCAACAGCAGTCAAGTTTCAACTACCAGAGGAATGTGTACTTAGCCCACACGAAGAGTGCACCTTGAATACTCTGCTTAGGTGATATGGAAGGTTGTGCCACTGGCCCCTACAGGACACCTACTACATTAGGCCAAGATACCAAGAAACGGAGTCATAGCAGCTCTACTTAAGACATAGAAACAACCAGAGAGGCTGCCAAAATGAGGAGACGAAGAAACATGGCCCAAATGAAAGAGCAGATCAAAACTCCAGTAAAAGAACTAAACAAAATGGAGATAAGTAATTTATCAGATGCAGAGTTCAAAACACTTATTATAAGGATGCCCAAGGAACTTAGTGAGGACCTCAACAACATAAAAATTTTTCAATCAGAAGCAATGGATACACCAATTGAAATAAAGAACACTTTACAGGGAAACAACAGTAGAGTGGATGAAGCTGAGAATCAAATCAATGATTTGGACTATAAGGAAGAAAAAGAACAATCAGATCTACCAGAAGAAAGAAGAATCCAAAAAAACGAGGATCATGTAAGCAGACTCTCAGACAACTTCAAGTATTCCAATATTTGCATTGTATGGGGTGCCAGAAGGTGAAGAGAAAGAGCAAGAGATTGGAAATCCATTATTGAAAAAATAAAGAAAAGTTCCCTAATTTGGTGAAGAAAACAGACATGCAGGTCCAGGAAGCACAGAGAGTCCCAAACAAGATGGATGCAAAGAGACCCACTCCAACACAAATCATAATTAAATTGCCAAACATTAAAGATAAAGAGAGAATCTTAAAAGCAGCAAGAGAAAAGCAGTTAGTTACCTACAGGGGAGTTCCCATAAGACTGTCAGCTGATTTCACAAAAGAACTTTGCAGGCTAGGAGGGATTGGCAAGAAATATTCAAAGTCATGAAAAGCAGGGGCCTATAGCCAAGATTGCTCTAACCAGCAAAGCTATCATTTAGATTCAAAGGGCAGATAAAGAGCTTTCCAGACCAAAATAAATAAATAAATAAAGAAGTTCATCATCATCAAACCATTATTATATGAAATGTTAAAGGGACTTACTTAAGAAAAAGATTATCAAAACTATGAACAATAAAATAGCAACAAATAAATATCTATCAACAATTGAATCTAAAAAACAAACTAAGCAAACGAGAAGAGACAGAATCATGGATATGGAGAGTGTTTTCATGGTTCCTGGATGGGAGGGGTTGTGGAGGAATGGGTGAAGAGGTGAGGGGATTAAGGAGTATAAATAGGTAGTTACCAAATAGACATGGGGATGTGAAGTATGGTATAAGAAATGGAGTAGCCAAAGATCTTATATGTATGACCCATGGACATGAACAATGGTGTGGGGATTGTCTGAGGGAGTGTGGGGTGCTCAATGGAGGGTCGCATAGGGAGAAAAATTAGGACCGCTGTAATAGCATTATCAATACAATATAATTTTAAAAATCACCACTATCCAATTCCAGAATATTCTCATCATCCACACAAGAAACCCCATACCCATTAGTAGTCACTCCCAATTATCCTCTTCCCCCTTGTCCTGGTAACCACTAATATACTTCCCTTTTTATGGATTTGTCTTTTCTAGGCATTACATATCAATGGAATCATAAAATGAATGGCCTTTTTTGGTCTTGTTTCTTTCCCTTAACATATTTTCAAAAGTTCATCCATGTTTGAGCATGTCTCAATATTTCATTATTTTTTATGGCCACATAATCTTCCATTACATGGATATACCACATATTGTTTATCTCCTTATCAGTTGATGGAAATTTGGGTTGTTCTGCATTTTTTGTCTATTATAAATAATGCTGCTGTGCACCTTCATGGACAGATTTTTATGTGGACATATTTTTTTTTCAGTTCTCTTGGGTCTATATCTAGGAGTGAAATTGCTAGGTCACATGGTAACTCTATGTTTTATTTATTGAGAAACTCCCAGACTGTTTCAAAAGTGTCTACACTATTTTGCATTCCCTACAGCAATGTATGATGGTTCCAACTTGTTGACATCTTTGCCATCACTTATTATCATCCATCTTTTTTATTATCTCCATCCTAGTATGTGTGAGGTAGCATATGTCATTATGGTTTTGACTTGCATTTGTCTAATTATGAATGAGTTTTAGTATCTTTTTATGTCCCATTAGTCATTTGTATATCTTGTGGAGAAGTGCCTATTCAGATCCTTAGCTCATTTCTAAATTGGGTTGTCTTTATATTATTTATTATAGACATTATTTTTAATGTATATTTATTGAGTTAATAAGAGATCTATATATATTCTGGAGAGTAGACCCTTATCACATAAGTGATTTGCACATTTTTCCCCCATTCGGTGAGATGTCTTTTTACTTTCTTAATAGTATCTTTTGAAACACAAAAGTTTTAAATTTTGATATTTTTAATATTGAATAATGATTTTACTAGGTGTAAGTTTGTAGGGTGGTAGGTTTTTTTCTGTCAACACTTCAAAAATTTCAGTCCATTCTCTTCTTGCATGCATGGTTTCTCAGTGTAGGTTTACTCTAATTATTATCATTGTTCCTTAGTGTGTGGTTTTCCTCTGGCTCTTTAAAAAAATTTTTGTTTTATCTTTGGTTTTATTAAATTTAAATATTATATGTCTGAGGTAGGTGGTTTTTTGTTTGTTTTTTAGATGTGTATCTTGCTTAGTTTTCTCTAAGCTTTCTGGGTCTATAGTTTGACGTTTGTCATTAATTTTCAACCATTATTACTTCAGAAAATTCTTTTTCTGCATCCTCTCTTTCTTCTCCTTTGGTATTACCGTTACACACATTATACTTTTTAATATTTTCTCACAGTTCTTGGATGTTTTGTTCTTTTTTTTTTTTTTTTTTTTTTTTTTTTTTTGGTTCTTTTTCTCTTTGCATTTCAGTTTGGGAAACTTTTATTGACCTCTCTTCAAGTTCTTTGATTTTTTTCTTAGCTGTATTGAATCTACTTATAAATCCATTGAAGGAATTCTTTCTTTTACTATATTTTGAGTTCTAGGATTTCTTTTGGATTCTTTCTTAGAGTTTCTTTCACTGTTTACATTATTCCTGTTCTTGTATGTTCTCTACCTTTTCCATTAATGCTCTTAACATATTAACATAGTTATTTTAAATATCTTTCTGATTCTGTGTCAGATCTGAATCTGGTTCTGATTATTGCTTGTCTCTTCAGGCTATGTTTATTTTCTTGCCTTTTAATTCTTTTGTTGATAGCTTGACCTCTGTTACAGGTAATAGGAACTGAGTTAAATAGCTGTAGAATGGGGTTTATAGTAATGTGGCTAGGAGTTGGATTGTGTTTAATGATTGTTGTAGCTAATCGTATCAGGGGATACACATTCTTTTATTGTCCTTTTTATCTCTCCTTTTGGCTTTGGGACAAGATTATATGAAGTCTATCAGTTTGAAATACTGGTTTGAATTGAAGAGTTTCTAAATATAAGTCAGGCAGTGTATCTTCTTAGGAACTGGTGTTTCTAGTTTCATATCTATCCTTCCAGAGATATTTTATATAAGCAAATATATGGGTATGTGTAAATATGCATATGTGTAGGTATATTTATAAATATATGTAAACAAATAGGTATTTTTAAACTTTTTTTACACAAATATTTGTATAGAATACACACTGTTCTGACTGTGCTTTTTAACTTAATGTACCTTGAGATCATTCCATATCAGTGTTACCAGGGAAGATTTCTTCTTCGTTTTTTTTGCACGATATATCGTTATATAAAGGTACTATACTATATTTAACCAGCCCCCTTCTGGTAGATGTTTCTACTGTTCCCAATTTTTAGTAATAAAAACAATGCTGCAAAGAGTGGTTTTCAGATTATAATTTGACACATGTGTGAACATATCTAGAATAAAATTCTTAGACATGGAATTGCTGGCCTACAATATATGTGTATTTATAATTTTGATATTACCAAATTTTCTTACAGAAATGATATACTAATTTCATCAGTGTATGAGAAGGATTGTTTTCCCACATCCTTACCAACCTAAACTATTATGAATGATTTGTTATAAATTGTTTCATGTGATATTGCTTACAGCATTTTATTCATGAGATGCGTCTGTTTAGAATTATTAATTACTTTTAGACTGCTGCTTTCTATTGACTCATTAGTTGTGGTTATCACAGAGCTTTTATATATTTTCTGTCAGTTTTATTTTGAAGAAACTCAAAGGCTCTGCTATAACCACAGCAATTTCATGTGGTTCCAAATTTTACTTATAAGTGGCATGTTTTATTAATTTTAACTTTTGGCTTAGTGCTTATTGTTTTATCACTTATCTATTTTTGTGGAAAAAATAAATGTAAAAATTGTTATATGATGAAAAAGTAACTAAGGTATGATTTTAAAATTATAGAGATCAGAATTTTTGATATGTAAAGTATTTCCCAATAGCTGAAAATGGAGCCAATGAATAAAACCTTACGTTACATATAATTTTGGCAGGACTTCTGGTGAACAAAAAAATAAAAAATAAAAAAAGGTGTGTTGAAATAGAAACATACATATACTCTTTTGCAAGGAAACAAATTTATTTTCAAAAATCTTGATGGCAGGCCTTCAAGGCTAAATGTAAAGCTCTTTCTTCACTTCAAGACAGTTGCCATATTATGTTCTTCAGCTCCCCCATAACAAGAAAACAAAAAACATTTCAGTAATTTACTGCACAGGAAAATTTCCTAGCATCTAGGCGGTCATTTAAAATAGCAAAATAGCTCATGTGGAAGAATAGGAGTTGGGTGTTTTGCTTGCATACACACGTGATAGAACCTTTAAAAACTCAAAAAATTTAAATTCCCCAAATTTTTTATTAAAGTGGATACACTTAGAATATGTGCCCCGGTTTTTTAGTAGCAAGCTTATCCTTAGAAATATCACAGCATCCCTTGGGAGACACAAGCCCTTGGTTTGGACTTTCTCAAACTGTCTTAACATAGCCATAGAGAAGCTTATTTCTGAATGACATTCAGATCTTTGGCCTAGATTTGGTAGTGAAAGAAAATATAAAGGTAAGAAATGACAGAGTTGGTGTTATTTCAGGCACTGTTGGATAAGAAGAATAAAGTTCCTGAACCAAAGAAACCTCTGCTCTTTCTTCAAAGAAAGCCAGTGCCTCAGCCTCGGCTTCCCACTCCAACTTTGGAAAGGAGTTCCAATGTAAGTTTGAAACTTTTATACTTAAAATGCTAACTTCAGCATTGTGGTCCATTTATTTTTAGGATATTTAGGGTTAAAAACAACCTAATTTACCAGTGTTAATTTATGTTGCCTTTATTCTTATTTTCAAACATCAAACATACAATCACAAAAAAAGCAAAGTGAAATGAAACAAAACCCAAACCTTTTCAAGAATAAAAACACAAAGAATAAAAAGTTTTCTCAAGAAAAACAGGCACCTGAATGTAATCCTCATGTATGTCAATTTTTTAAAAAAAGATTGAATGGTAACCGATTACTGTAACTGTCTCCCCACATGGAGAAGTGGCTGATGACAGCTGGAGTCAGAGAGGAACAAAGTATCAGAAAGTCATGGAGACAGGCTGGCCTCTGAGGTGGGGCTCAGAGAGCTCACCCTGACCAGGGCAGCACCTCGCCTTCACAGATCACACTCAGCTTGAGCAAGGTCCAGAGATAGCTAAGATTCAAAGGACTGACCCAAACTAAACAAACCCATTGTAAACTGCTAGAGATGTCAAAATGCAAATTTAATAATTTATAGAAAGAAATATAACTCCTGGTAGAACAGGATGTTCCTCTTGGTAGGTCAGCCTATTATCTTCCAGTAGAGGGCAATTCTCACAAGAGGCCAAATTATATTCAGGAGGCTCTGCTTTGTCAGAGGGCAGGGAGTTGACAGGAGATCTCACTAATGCTTTTGATGGGTCAGCTCTGTGGAGGGACTGGACTGCTCCCACTGACTGACTGACTGACTGGCTAGGAGGTGCTTCTGGACAGCTCCCCCTTTTCAGACTGCGTGCTGACCATTGCCTATGGTTAACATGCTGTCTATCACATGTGTTAATGCCATTGATTTTACTGTTGCTTTCTTTTGCATTCAAAGGTGACTTGATTAGATTTGCACACAGCACATTCTGCTTTTGACAGTTATTTAAGGTGATTTTTGTAAATGGTTAATCTTGTCCACTATATTCTGATTTTACCAGTTTTGCTAAATTCTTGTGAGAAACACTTCACTCTGGACTCTGACACAGACTAGCTGTATTCTTTGCTCAGGATTGAACATGAAGAAACTATTGCAAAAGGGATTTTGTCAATAATACTTTCTGCTTCAAGAATGATTTTTCTGGAAAGGAGTGTAGAGAAATGAAAATGGCTTAAATTATAGGGATAGTATGACAGTGGGCGATTTTTTTGCTTTTGATGTCATTTGTTACTGATATTTATGATGAAAAGATAATAATTAATTTTAATTCAATAAGTAACATTTGAAATATTGTATATTCAATGAAGGTTGGTACCATCTTTTATTTCTCTTTAAATCCTCCTGGAATCTAGTGTAGTCTCTTGTGTTTGATATAATTCTTCAAAAATATATTTGATGCTGACTGCTCTTCTCAAGCTGCTTGATTCTCCCTTTGTTCTTTAGGAAGAAGAAGATATAGAAATCGCTGTTCTCTACCTTCAAAAGTTACTCCGGGGCAGAGTCGTTCAGAACATGGTGTGTACAGTCCAACCACTAGGCCTGTGCTTCTCCTTTGAAAATAGATTTATAGAATGTGTATGTGCTTGGTTCCTTGGGGTGAATTCATCCTACTGTCTTATGGAACTATACTCTTGAATTACCTACCCATTCCCTTCTACTCCCATACATTGTCCAGATGGGAGACAGTATTAAGAAGGAAAATGACCTGCTTGCTGTTGGGTATACTTGTAACCAAGGCAGTGTGAAACTAATGTCTTCTTGGAACTGCTAAATCCAGCAATTTTCTTACTTGAATTTTGACCATTAAAACATTACCCACCAAGAGGATCCCTTAATTTTCTATGAAATTATACTACAATTATTTGAGCTTACACATAGCTGGCAATACCTGAATAATGAATGAAATAGCTAAATAATAACTACAGTTTTGAATCTCTACCAAATGTCCACATTATACATTCTTTGCTGTACATATGTCATCTTATTTTTTTTCTACCAATTACCCTATTTTATAGGCAAGTAATGTGAGTGTTAGGAAGAGTAGTTTAACTGTCAGCAAATTCAACTCTGGTCTTCCTGACTGTGAAGCCTTAGTCAGATTATTTGGGCTGCAAGAGCAAGCACTCAATTTAAAAAGTGGACTGATATAAAGCCCCAGCTAAAAAATTTTTTTTCCTCCCCAGCCTGTTATAACTCTTAAGAGACTCAGGAAGAGTAAGTCCAGGAAAGCTGGGTGAGCATTTTGTGTTCAGCATTATTCTTTATTTTCCTTTTGGCATTTCCCCCAGGAGAAATGCCACAGTTTGGACAGCACATTGTGTATTACAAACCAAGGGCAGATCTATTGAAAAAGAAAATACAGCCATGAGATATACTATCTCGAGTTTTCTTGGAGAAGGAGGAGCCCAGGAAATAAAAGGAAGTTCAAGTTTCTTAAAATGACCCTCTAGCTATCACCTTGTCTTTGAAAGGCATTTTAAGAAATTGAGTAAACAGCTAATTGATAACTAAGCTCCTCTGCCTGAGAAGCTGAAAGTGTAGAAAAGTAGGCTGACTGTGCCTGGTGGACCACACCTGCCCCGCGGTCCCAAAAGGCAGAGCAGACCTGGCTCTTTGTAAGTTACTGCGTGCAAGTCCTCCTGCCTGACAGAAGGGATGCTAATTTGCAAGTCTCTCTTTGATTTGATTTGATTTGATTTGATTTGATACAGATGTTTGAAGGGAAAGAAAAAAGACTGGAGTTGATTCAGGAGCTGCGTACCACCCACGCACTACAAGAAGATGACAGGCTTGTGAAGAAAGCAGAGAAGCAAGTGACTCTGGCCTTACAGCGGCAGAGGAACTTGCATGAACACAAGGTTTTTTCCTTTTCTTTCTTGTTACATTCTTGTTACATTTTCCCCCTTGATTCTTGTTATTGCATGAGCAACATTATAATAATAAATAAATTGATGACAAACAAACATTCCCCACAATCCCGTTGCTCTATCACAGTCAGCATTTTTAAACAATGCTGCTCCAGTCCATAATCGGAATGGGTGTGCCTCACTGAATTGAATATGATTTTATATCCTTTATTTGGGGGGAGAAAAAAAAGGAAGGAAGGAAGGAAGGAGAAAAAAAACAAACCTACACTTGAAAAGGTTTTTCCTGTTCAGTTTTTCTTAAACATTTGGCGACTATACTATATTTCAATTAGTGGGATATTACTATTCATTCTGAATAGTAATAATAGCAATAAGAAAAAAGTGAGAAATGAAATTTATCTTTACATATCAGCACTTATTTATGAGCTTTGGAGCTCTACATAGCTCATGCTTGTCAAACTGCATATTAAAGATGTTAATATCTCATGATACTCTGTGATTTTTTTCATGATCTCTACACTCTGTCCACCTGACAAACAGCTGCTAATAGCAGCTCTCACCCAATAACTATAAATGTTTTCCTATTCTCTTCTGGTGTTCATCTTTATATACGCAGTTTTTAATGTTGTTAACTACAGTGTAGATACACTTTTCTACCTCTCCCCCTCATCTGTTAATCAATGTGAAAAAGAATCAATTTGCAGTGTTTGGTATTATAAGAACGTAAACTTACAGCAAAGTTAATGTGATTCACCTTTAGTAACACACGTAACTTGTGCTGTATGGAATTGAGCACAGGCAGTAAACAGCTTGTAAATGCTCACAAGTTTATTCCTTTTACATGACAGCAGGACCAGGTGGCCACTGAGTTTGGGGGAGCTTTTGTGGGGGAGAAAGGGAAAAAGCCACAGGCTTTGAGACCCAACAGAGGGACCAGAGAAAGAGGAGAATGTGGACACTGGAGTCTCTGAATCTGGGGTCCAAGAGGCCTGGATGTGATGGAGACAAGGCTGCACTGTGTGTTCAGACAGAGAGCAAATGCCCTGGGAGCATCAGGTCCCAGGACCAGGGTGGCAAAATGCCCTCTTTGGCCCTTGGTGGTTTCTGATTATAGGCTTTGGTAGGTACACCTAAGGCAGTTCAGGCTTTTCAACTCATTTATCCCATTGGGTGGACATACACATGACTGATATGTGAGCTAAGAGCTAAGGGAGGAGTTAATGGGAAGAGCAGTCACTAAACCAAGGACTCACCCTGCTTACCACCTTCAGCTGCACCCAGCAGGCCAGCGGTGTGCAGTGGCCGAGGGAGCGGGCACCTCAGGGACACCAAAAGCAGTGCTGATCGTCTCCTTTTCTCCCCTGCTTACATTTTCTGTTGAAAACAATCCAGAAAATGCACAGCTCCCAACTGTGCAATGCATTACACCAGCGATTTTCAACTGGTGTGCCGTGGCACACTGGCGTGCCACAGAATTTTTAAAACATGCCATATCTCACTGTTCAGTTGGGGGCACCAACCTCTTTTCCCTTAGATTGTCAAATTAAAAAATGACAACAGCCAACAAAACAATAGCTGTCCAGTGTGAATGAATAAAAATTATAAATATTTTTTATAGATTGGCAAAAAATACATTTTTTGGTGTGCCGCAGACTTTCAGTAATTAGTTAATGTGTGCCATAAGATGAAAAAGGTTGAAAATCTCTGCATTACATGATGTGACCACAAAGAATCACACTGCTGAATACATTTTTACTTCATCTTCAAAGTAAATTTTACTACCTGAGCGTATTCACCTTTCTTGCTGAGGGAGGAGGCTAGACATGAATGTGTAGCCATCTCAGGATTTTAAAGGTTGCATCTTGCCCCTATGTGAGGGAGCTGTGATCCCTGGAAATGAGAAAATCTGTTTGTGATCTCAGGGCTGAATGATCTGTTTATAAATGTTAGAAGTAGTAAGACTTTCACCCTTCCTTTACACCTCTCCCTATTATGTACGTCAAGCTGGACTTGGTGGTTAGAAGGTTGGTGCGGGCTGGATGGTGGGTAAGGATGAGGATGAGGGACTAACAACTACACTCGAATGACAGTCTCACCCAGTAGCCATACCACCTTTGAGAGCTGTACAGACTTCTCCCCTTCTGGTACAAACCAGCGGGGAACTGAGCACAGAGGCAGAACTGTTAATACTAAGGTAGCGTGACTGGGAGGAGAGCTCTCTTCCGGTATACTTGAGGATGGGAGAGGGAACAGGTGGAAGTGGCAAAGGCTACAGTCTTTTAAATGCCTTTATCCTCCGTGTGTCAAAACCAGGACAGAAAAACTCAGGCCTTTATTTTATCTGATAATATGGATACGTATTTTTCTGCTCTATTTCAAAGATAGTTGTTAATGATTTTGAAGTTGTTTAAAAGAATAACAAATGTGATGGTTTTCTACTTTCATGTTGTTCAAGATCTTAAAATTCCCCAAATTTGTGTTGAAGGACCAAGCATTAAAAAATTAAAAGGTATCATGAGTAAATTTCTAGGAGATTCTATTTTATTAAACTGCAATGTTATATTTTAGTAAAACTCTTGACATTTCTCTTCATATCTGGGAAGACATAGCACTTTACATTCTGGATAAAATTGAAATAAAAAATATATTATGTGTGGACACTAACAGAATTCTTTGTTAAATCCTCTTAATAATTTGCGGACCATAATCCTTCAGTAACTGACTGAGCAATTTACTTTCTCATGTCAAAGTTTGTGTCATAAGTTCTCCCGTAAGAGCCCTTGGGATGGGGCCAGTGTAGAGATAATATTCCTAATGAAAACTAAGTGAATGCTGAAAATAAAGTGACTGTCGAGAGTTCCATGTAATCCAGTATCCCTTCTTAAAAATCACCATTCTTAGTGGAATTTGTATCCTTAAGATCCTGTTGTTTTTAAGGTGTCACTAGTTGAAAACCATTTGGCTGGACTGGAAGGAGGTGTGCTGGCAGACATGTTTGACTTCCTGTCCAAAGAGCTGGTGAGACTGCAAGAAGAGAGGAGGATCCACGCCTTCGCCATGCTGGCCGAACGACAGCGGAGAATGCGAGAGGCTGAAGAGAGTGGTCGGCGCCAGGTGGAACAGAGGCGCTTGCGGGAGGAGGACGAGATATTTAAGGAGGCAAGTGAGCGCGGGATATCTGGAAGCTGTTTGTATGGAGCCAAGTCAAACCAAAGGAAACTCATGATATGACATGACATGTTTTTGTTGTTTTTGATTGTATTCAACAAATATGTATTGAGTTCCTACTGTATGCCAAGTACTGTGCAAAGGCATTTTGAAGATTTTGGAGGGAAAAAAAAATATGGTCCCCTCTCGCCTGGAAATGAAATACTATATAACGTACAAATAGAATTTTAAAAATATAGTAAGTTTCATGAAGGAAACAAAGAGGGCTCAGTGACACATTTTAAACAGGTTCTTCTGCTTGCTGTCTGGAGAATAGGTTGGAGGGAGGACAGAGTAGAAACCAGGAGGCCAGGAAGAAAGCTTTTGAAGTAGTTTAGGCCAGCGTGAGAAACAGAAGTCAAGTATGATGTCCAGTTTCTGGCTTACGCAGCTGAGATGATGGCACCATTTTCTTAGGTGGGGAAGCTGAGAGTGGAATACTTTTAAGGGTGGGGTGCAGTCAGGGATTTGATTTATATTACATTTAAGACATCTTAGTGGAGGTGTCATTTCAGCAGATGGGTATCTAAGATAGTACTTGGGAGAGTTTTTGGCCAAAGATACAAACTTGGGAGTTTGAGTACCAGGTTGGTAAATTAGAATTCTGACAAGACACGATGGATGTGAAATTCCAAAGTGACCAAGATGCAAATTCAGAGGAAATTTGAGAACCAGTAATATCTTGAAGCACTCTTACCCTCATTAAGAATAATAGAAGGTCAAGTGTTGAAATTAGGGATTTGTGAGATTTCTTTAAAGGGAGCTGTACTGTCACTAATAACCTTCTCAAAACACACCCAGAGGTTTGGGGCTTAATCCTTTTCCCTGTATTCTTTCAGTGACGCTGTCCGACCCTCTAAGAATGGAGAGGAGGGGGGCTATGCTAGCTGGCTGCTTTGGAGGTGGGCATGGAAGAGGCTGCGTGAGTGGCTAGTGAAGACTGTGTGAGGGTTTCCCTTGGACCAGATGTGGGCCACATGGGAAAGAGAAGGCCAACCTGGAACTTAAAAAAATTCCTGTCCAAGAGGGTTGTCTGAATTGTGTATGCAGATACTTTTGAGCTTCTTGGTTAAAAAAAAAAAATACTACCCAACTTGGGGTTTTCTTATTTGATCTTAGATGGCAAGGATTTACCTGATTCCCATAGAATTACGATTGATACATGAATAATACTTGGTGTATGTTTGTTTAAATTTTAAAAATTGACTAAAACTCAAATAGATTGCCCTTCCTCTATACAGCTTAAGAAGTCTTGGGTTACATATTGTCAAGTTAAGCTTTTTAACCATATCATTTAAAATGTGTAACAGCCTACAATAATAATTCATATTCTAGCTTTCTACCATCCTAACACATTTAGCTTCAAAAAGAGTTACTGAGATTTAGAAATTATCAGCAAATCAAATGTACTATTCCCTACGTAACATTGCTAAGGAAAAACCAGCTGGGGTGGGAAGAACCAACTAGGAGTGAGGATAAAAAGAAAAGAACAGAGTAACCACTATGCTCAAAATACAAGAAGGAAGAAGCTGATAAAAGACTTCTAGGAAGGTATCTTCCAAATGGGAATGACCCTGGAAGTGTCAGCCATGTCTAGGAAGGGCAAGAAAGGGTTAGGATGAACCTTACACCTGATGTAAGGATCACTTATATAAAGAATACAACCATCCATTGACCATTCCAATACCATTTATCATGTAAATTCCCAATCTCCCTTCATACAACCCTCTTAAAGGTAAGTATACTTGCACATAAATATGCCAAAACACAGAATGTATACATTAAGTACATTTTCAGAAAAATATAAATATTGAGCCACATAGATATGGAAAGTTATAAACTCATATTTAAATATACATACTCTTTTGCATGCACATACACAAAAACATTCACAAGTATAATCCACTGTGGCCAATATTGGCAAAGACATGGAGGAACACACATAGACCACACATATAGCTACCTACATGTTTCCTTGTAACTCATGCACATACAAGCACAATGTGCCCAGAAATGTACATATTTATAAAGATATAGAGAAACACACAAGTGCATATATTGGTGCAGGTGAACCACATTAAACTTCCCAACTCTGAATTATTGTAAGACTCAGCTGTCTGATTGTTTCACATAGGTGCAACTTCATTCCCAAAAAGACTGTGGGCTCCCTAGAGCAGGCATATTTTACTTCCTGTTGCACCTTCCCTAGCACCAGCATAGATCCCTATGCATAACAGTCATTCAGCAAATATATTTTCATTGGTTGGTTGCTTGGTTGACACTGAATTAAACCGGTCATTTTATTTCTCCCATGGGGAAAGCATAGGGAATCAAGGTTATGGATTTGGTATTTTACAGGTAGATATAGAGTAAACATTACCTACCCAGAGCCCTGCTGTAGTGCCAGTCAAGAAACAGGCGCTGACTTGTTACCGAGTCCCATCCGTCATCTCAGATCACAGAAATACTCAGACATGAAATAGAAAAGTGCCCTTCCCCCAAGAAGCTCGAAATTTGTTGAGACAGAATGCATATAAAACTAAATATGTTAACGCTTGATACTTTCTGTGTATCTACCTGTAAAAAGGGCAAAACCAAACTATTACCGTGATTGCCTACTTAGGGAGCAAAGCTATAAAGTGTTTGCAGTAAAATCATGAGAGTGGAGATGGGCTGTGGTCAGGAAGAACCCGCAGGGGTCTTCTGAGATGCTAGCAGTGGCTACGTGGATGCTGGCGTTACTCTAATTATTACACTATGCATTTATGCACTCTGCGTTTTTCTAAATGTGTATTCTATTTCACCATTTCCAGAAAGCTTTAAAAAGAAGCAGTGCAGGACTGATCAGGCAGTTCAGAAAATTCATCAAAGATCCAGGATCACTTTAACTTTCTGCTTTTCTGTCCCTGTGGCACAGTCCTCATGGCAGTGTACGATGACTTCTGATGCTCTAGCAGTCTGTCCCCATGAAATGAGAAGTGGAAAAGAAAAAATAAATAAGCTAGGTCTTTTCCTTTTAAGAATTCTTTCTGGAAGTTTCCCAGATCATTTACGCAGGTATTCCCTTGGCGAGAACTATGGGTGCTAGGAAATGTAGTCTGTTCTAGGGGCCTGTTGGCTCAGCTGAAATCCAGAGGTTCAATTATTTACGAGGAATGAGAGAAAGGACATTGGAGAATACCTTAGTCTCCGCTACTGTTGGGTAGTTTGACCAAGACATGCTATTGGTAAGAACAAAGGCAAGATCCAAAACAGGATTATTAACTCTGAAGCCCATAATCTTTCTGCAGAGTTGTAGTGTCCACCCTGGGGGAAAACCCATAATTCTAAAATGGGTTTGATGGGTAGCAGCTGCCCAGAATAGGTAGGCAGATGGATTAGAACAGAATATCTAGATAGAAGAGAAAAGGAATGATTAGTGAGTGAACTACTGACTTAATGGACTAATAAGTGTGCTAAAAGAAATGATAACCAATGTTTCTGCATTTTTTTGTCTTGTTTAAATTAGTATTCCTGTTCTCAGTAATGGGGGGCATTTTGGATTTTTGCAGGTAGTTAAAGTTCACCAAAGTACAATAACCTCCTATCTGGAAGACATAATACTGAATACCGAAGAGAATACTGCAGAAGAACAAGCCAGGGCAGAAATTGAGAAGATGGCTAAGGAAATCAATGACATTGCTTATGAGATAGAAAGCCGGTATGTACCAAGAGAGTGGGTGGTAAGATAGTAGCCTGCTTGCTGTTGCTTATGTGTATTTTTCAGGAGCTTAGGAGTTCACCACCGAGGAAACACAAATACAGAACTCATGTTCCAGTGTCCGTTATTTTATTAGCATAAGGCTTTAGAAGCTAACATTCTTATACCTTTGAATGACTCCTGTCATTAGGAATAGAATTTTCAGTTATCCCTTGCAATATGGGTCACTTTTATATTACTTACTTTTAGAATAACTCTAAGCCTGAAACAATGTGAATAATTATATGCAACATTGCTTGGACTTCACCCCGCGGTGTTTGGCCTCCATGTATGAGCTATTCTCTAACATTCCCTGCCTGGCAGGCAGGGTAAATGAAGGATAGGGCAAATCTGAGTTTTCCTTGGAGTTAACCAGGCTCACCAAGAATGTGGTATTTCAGATCACTTAATCAAGGAAAAGGTGGTGGTGGGATTTGAGCAGTGGAGTTCCTTATACAAGTCAGAAGCATCTAAGTACAAGCTGACAGCTCAAGTAAAGCCACAAAGGAAACAGTTTAATTTGTTTATTTTTTAGTCGAACTCAGCTTCAGTCAGAGGAGATTGTTGCCGAGTTGGTTTATAGTTTCTTGATCCCAGAGGTGCAAAAGGACTTTGTCAAAGAAAAAGGTAAGCTCATACAAATGCATCATTTTATGATTTTTTAAAGATAAACTATTTTCAATATCCCAGGGATTTAAAACTGTGCAGAAGATGGGGAAGTTTCTGAAAGAGAATCACTGAGCTTTCTTATTTCAGAGCATGCCAAGCCCTCTTCATGCTAATTCCAGAATATAATCACCACTAGTAACCACGGGGTGCTAATACATTTGACAGAGTATCAAAATCCAAACCTTCTTTAAGAGGAAGTTCCCACATTCCTAGAAGAGGTGTACTTTGTGATTTGATTTCTTTTAAACATAAAGTAAATGATGAGAATATGCAGGGTTTTCAAACTTACGCAGTCTTTTGGAGGCAGGGAGCATGATCAAGGTTGGTGTTGAAAGACTGGGGCGCTTGAGGGCCTAGGTCTACTCTGCTGCTCTGCCGTATCGCGCGTATCTTGTGTTTCTCCCAGGACGGTATCTAACTGTGAGTATCCTCATATTTCATTTGTCAAAAGTGGCATGTTTTGGAAGATTAATGCATTTAGTCAACAGAAAAGGAGAAAAAAAGGTGTCTTTAACAGAAAGAAAATTCTTCTGGAGCTTTCAGACTATTGGTGATATATATACCTGATCCCAGATGGATGGGAGCAACCAGAAGATAGATATTTAAATGAAACAACATCTCCGTAGGTCTCCGAGTCATGCAGGGGAATTCTGGACAGGTTTAAGAGCAGTGTAGTATTTTAGATCATATAACCAGGGATAAAAGAATGATGGAATTTCAGGCATTTGAAGAGAACAAAGAAATAGTATTATATGATTGCACTGTAATGGTTAAACCAGTACACTCTAGTGATAAACACTCAGTTCATCTCCAGTGTGTTTTCCTATAACCAGCCATACTGCAATCATTGTATTTTACACATATCCTAGTCCTGCTGCTGAGAATAAATTCCTAGCAGTGCAACACTGGAAGTAAGGTATGTGAGTTTTACATTTTGATAAACACTACCAAATTGCCCAAGAAAAAGATTGTTCTAATTCCTATTCCCTCTAGCAGTGTATAATAGCACCTTTACCAACAAAATTTAATTTTCAGATCAAATAATAAATATTTCTGTGCCACCTTACATTACAAAAGGGATCTTGTGTTATCTAGATTTGTGTTATCTATTTAAGGACTAGATCCTTAAAATACGCACCTCCTTTCTATTTCTCCTAGGTCCCAAGTGAGGTGGGCCTGCATCAGATCAATTCTACCCAAGAGAATAGAAAAGGGGAGGGACTAGTGTATTTAATACTTACTAGTTTGTGACCCTCTCCCCCAGCCTCTCCTACCTCTGAGGGAAAGGACATGAAAGCAGGGGTGGGGGAGGCGGTGAGCACGGGGGAGCTTGAGCTGAAGGAATCCAGTGGGTCTTGTTTGTGGGCAAGCCTGACAAGTCTTTAGCCTCTCCCCTCTGTATGTGTACCGAGTCAAGAAAGCCATTTGGCAGTGAGCACACACTCGGACCTTTGTCTCTCTTTTCAACTAAGTGAACCATATGTATTATATGTACTCTTTACCCCAATTTAAGGTGTTATATACAGACCATTTTGAGATTTCATTTTTTTTTAAGCTGAGGAATGGAAAAGACCTTGAAGAGACCCATATGGAAATATAAAGTAACTGTAACTACTAACTTTTAAATGCATGCTAAGTTCTAGGCAATGTACTAAGCATTTTATTTATTTTTACTGTATTTTTTTATTGTATTCTTTTTCTATTACCATTTAGTCCCCTTATACCTCCTATCTCCTCTCAATCACACACTGTTGTTTATGTCCATGAGTCCTTTTTCCTTTTTGCTCAGTCCCTCCATTCCCACCCTCCTGTGCCT
The DNA here is from genome assembly GCF_021234165.1 of Pteronotus mesoamericanus. NCBI lineage: Eukaryota > Metazoa > Chordata > Mammalia > Chiroptera > Mormoopidae > Pteronotus > Pteronotus mesoamericanus. Next base: position 300,658 of record NW_026555095.1, on the reverse strand, counting down.
TAGCTGTCACCCTGTTCTCTATGAGTCTGTCTCTATTCTGCTTGTTAGTTCAGTTTGTTCATTAGATTCCACGTATGAATGAAATCATATGGTAGTTTTCTTTCTCTCATTGGCTTGTTTCACTTAGCATAATGTTCTCCAGGCCCATCCATACTGTTACAAAGGGTAAAATTTTCTTCTCTTTTGCGGCCTAGTAGTATTCCATTGTGTAAATGTCCCATAGTTGTTGTATCCACTCATTTACTGATGGGCACTTGGACTGCTTCCATACCTTGGCAATTGTAAATGATGCTGCAATGAACATAGGGGTGCTTATGTCCTCTTGAATTAGTGTTTTGGGTTCCTTTGGGTGTATTCCCAGAAGTGGGATTGTCAATAGGAAGATCCATTTTTAATTTTTCGAGGTATCTCCAAACTGATTTCCCCAGTGGCTGCACCCGTCTGCATTTCCATCAATAGTGCAAAACGGTTCCCCTTACTCCACATCCTCAACAGCACTTGTTGTTTGTTGATTTATTGATGATAATCATTCTGACAGGTATGAGATGATATCTCATTGTGGTTTTAATTTACATTTCTCTGCTAATTAGTGATATTGAACATCTTTTTATATCTATTGGCCATCTGTATGTCCTCTTTAGAGAAGTGCCTATTCTGGTCCTTTGTCCATTTTTTAATTGGGTGGTTCTGGGTGTGTTGTTTTGTTTTGTTTTGGTGTTGAGTTTTGTAAGTTCTTTAAATTTTGGATATTAACCCTGTATCAGATGTATCGGCAAATATGTTCTTCTATTCTGTGGGTTGTCTTTTTATTTAGTTGATGATTTCCTGTACTGTGTAAAACTTTTTAGTTTTATGTAGTCTCATTTATTTATTTTTTCTTTTGTTTTCCTAGCCTGAGGCAATACATCCGATAAAATATTGCTATGAGCCATGTCTGAGATTTTGCTGCCTATGATTTCTTCTAGGATTTTTATGGTTTTGGGTCTAACATTTAAGTCTCTGATCCTTTTTTAATTTATTATTGTGTATGGTGTAAGAAAATGGTCTGGTTTCATTTTTCTGCACATATCTGTCCAATTTTCCCAATACCATTTATTGAATAAACTATCTTTAACCCATTGTATGTGCTTGTTTCCTCTGTCGAATATTAATTGAAGGTGTGGGATTATTTCTGGCCTCTCTATTCTGTTCCATTGATCTATTTGTCTGTTTTTATGCCATTACTATGCTGTTTTTACTATTACGGCCTTATAGTGCAGTTTGATATTAGGTAGTGTGATTCCTCCAACTTTGTTCTTTCTCAGTATTGTTGTTGCTATGTGGGACCTTCTGTGTTTCCATATACATTTTTGAAATATTTGTTCTAGTTCTGTAAAATACATCATTAGACTCTTGAGAGGAATTACATTGACTCTATAGGTTGCTTTGGGTAGCATGGACATTTTAATGATGTTAATTAGTCCTATCCATGAACACGTTATGTGCTTCCACTTACTTGTATCTTCTTCAGTTTCTTTCTTCATTGTTCTATAATTTTCCGAGTACAGGTCCTTTACATTCTTGGTTAGGTTTATTCCTAGGTATTTTACTCTTTCTGAAGCAATTGTAAGTTGGATTGTTTTCTTAATTTCACTTTCTGTTAGTTTGTTATTGGTATGTAAAAATGCAACTAATTTCTGGATATTAATTTTGTATCCTGCTACTTTGCTGAATTTGTTTATCAGTTCTAGGAGCTTGTTGATGGAATCTTTGGAGGTTTCTATGACAATATCATTTCATCTGCAAATAAAGACAGTTTTACTTCTTCCTTTCCAAATTGGATGCCTTTTATTTCTTCTTCTTGTCTCATTGCTGTGGCTAGGACTACATTGAATAAGAGAGGTGAAAGAGGATGTCCCTATCTTGTTCCCAGTCTTAAGGGGAAGGCTTGTAGTTTTTGCCCATTGAGTGTGATGCTGGAAATGGGTTTCTCACACATGGCCTTTATTATGTTTAGGTATATTCCCCCTATTCCCACTTTGCTGAGAGTTTTTACCATAAATTACTGCTGGATTTTATCAAATGCTTTTTCTGCATCTAGTGATAGGATCATATGGTTTTATCCTTCATTTTGTTTATGTGATGAATCACATTTATTGATTTGCAAATGTGGTACCAACCTTGCATTCCTGGAATAAACCCCACTTGATCATGGTGTATTATCTTTTTGATGCATTGCTGTATTCGGTTTGCTTATATTTTCTTGAGGATTTTAGCATCTATGCTCATCAGGGATATTAGCCTGTGATTTTCTTTCTTTCTTTTTTTTGTAGTTGTTTTTCTGGTTTTGGAATTAGGATAATGCTAACTTCATAAAATGAACTTGGGAGCTTTCGTTCCTCTTGAACTTTTAAAAATAGTTTGAGTAGGAGAGGTGTTAGTTCTCAGAATATTTGGTAAAATTCACCTGTGAAGCCATCTGGTCCAGGGCTTTTGTTTGTTTGGAGTTTTTTGATTATTGCTTCAATTCCACTAGGTGTAAACTGTCTATTCAGATTCTTTGATTCTTCTTGATTTATTTTTTGAACATTGTATGTTTCTAGGAACTTATCCTTCTCATCCAGGTTGTCCAGTTTGTTGGCATATAGTTAGTTGTTCAAGTACTAAGCATTTAAAATAGTACCTTATCTCAGTTTCTTACAACAGCTGTAGGTGCATTCTCATTTTTTTTTAATTTTTAATTTATTCATTTATTTATTTTTTAAATACATTTGTCTCTGCCTTCCCCCCACCACTTTCCCTTGTCCCCTCCCTCCTTCCCTCCCTCAGCTCTTCCCCTGTGTTCTCATTTTTCAGTTAAGAAAATTAGTGCTTAGAGACATTATATAACTTGCAGATTTGAACCACGATCTGTGTGGCTCCAAAGTCCCCATGCTTTTGACCACACTAATGTGAAGTGCTACACTTTGCTGTGTGATTTATCCTATGTGAACTAGCTGATACCTAAATGGCATAGAATCCACAGTACTTCTTATTGTTTTTTGCTAACTTTATGACTGGACAAATTACCTAATCTCTGTGCCTCAGTTTCAGATTATATCTTCATCTAAAAATGGGGATATCAATAAAAACCCTCTTTTGGGGTTGTGAGGTGATTTAAATGAATAATTATATGCCAACTCCTTAAAACAGTGACTGGCACAAAGTAAGGACAAATGTTAAATGCTAACATCATCATCATCATCATCATGATCACTAATTTAAGGGAAATGGGATACTTAATGTACTAAGTCTTGATAATAAACATTCTTAGAGCATGGAGCTAGAACTGTCTTCTAAAGTCGTGAACTCAGAAACCCATCGTCAATCGACAGGTACCCTCCATATTAGGCACTAAGTCTCAAAGAGAGGTATGAGGTATTTTACCTTTAAGTCATTGATAGTCTTTGCTTTTACAAAATTTGTGATACGATGCAGAATTATCTTCTCTATTACTACTATCTTAAAAACCTTCGGGTATGATTTAGTTCAGACTTTCAGAGTAAAAATTCTTCTGTTTCTTTGGCACAGTGAGGAATGCACAGCGGAAGCATATTCTTGCAGCCCATCAGATTATCCACAGGCACACGGAAGTCATGGTTGGAAGGAACTTTGCTGAGCAACGGCAAGATGAGGTCTCAGACACTGACAAGTTACTTAAGGAAGAACCTCAAAGTAAGAAAGACAGCTAAGGTGAGTTTGATTTTTCATCTGCAAGGAAGAAGAGAGAGGAGGAAAAGTATCATTCAGCTTTGAGCTATACTCTAGCAATCATAATGTGAAAAGATTGTCCATTGTTTAAGAAAATAAAGCATTTACATTGGCACATTCCATCTAGGATATAGAATTTACTATTGAACTTATTAGAGAATATAGTTGATATTATAGCAATTGGATTCTTCTAGCCAGAAAACAGGACTCTAGATTACCTTTATCTTTATTACTTTAGGTTTTTTACTGTGTGACTGTGCCCCATGGCAAATAAAGCTATAAAATGTGTCAGTTATTTTTTTTTTTAAAGCTTGTTCTTATTGAGGTCCCCCTATTGCATTGTGCTAGTTGTAAGCATAGCATGAGGCACGGCCTGCCCAACGATAGCCCAGATGCCTTCTGCTATGTCCACCAGGGATTGGTCGTAAGCTCAACTGAATATTCATCCTCACAAAACCAACAAAGAACACATTTGGTAGGATTTGAGTATCAGTCTACTCAGAAAGATAAAAGACAGGAACCACAGCTTCCAGCAGGGCAACATCAAGCAGCTCTTTTCCTGTGGGAGCTCTTGCTATAGCCACACAGATGAACACATGGCTATTTTCTTTGGCCCCCAGGTTACAAAGCTCAGGTGCAAAGAAAAGAGATTCACATTGGGTGGGTGTGGGAGTTGCCCTGATTTACATGCCCTGGGCCTGCTATCTCTTGTAGTAATTTCATAGGCAGAGTTTCCAGGGTCCCTCCCCCAAGCAATGGGTGTGCCCAGTTATAAAAGTCAGCACACCCAGGAAAGCTAAAAGTTATGGTTTTCCTCTTTGGTATTAATAGTTCGTTTATAATTCCTCCCAGTTAGACCCTAGTTACCAATCAGGGGGTTGTTTTTACTTTAAGTAGTGTTAGTAATATGGTTGACTCATACCACCTATCAGATTACTAGGAGAACAGAGCTAGAGAGTCAACTGAAAATTCTCAGGAGAAAGGGAAAGGGAGTGAACCCTTTGCCTGTACCTTCTCCCTCAGCTCTTCCCACAGCAGAGGCACATCATCTGGTATCGGGGCCTGAGGGTAGGCTATCCAGTTAGGGGAGGCACCAAGGCTCGAGGGAAATTTGAGCCTGGCATTCAGAAGGTTTTGGTGTTGGCCAGCTCTGCTACCAACTATATAATCTTATACAATTAATTCCTTTTAATGTAAGGTTTGCCCATGTGCATGAGGCCAAGACCCCCTCTCAGGGGAATCTGTTGGGACCTTAAGTCAATAAAATGTGATCATGGAAGGAGGGTTGAGAAGAGAGAAAAAGAGAAAAGAGAAAACTGATAAAGGACTTTTAAATATAAAGCTATGGCTATACGTTACAGCAGAAAAGCTTCTGTTTTTAATTAATAATAAAATAACCTCTGAAATCATTGAAGATATAATCCATGTATTTACCTGTATGTTATATACTATTTATATAATATAAATCCAAAGCATTTTGGCTATCTTATTATTGTGATAAAAATCAGCCTTGTTGTTGGGGAAGTCATTTTTGTTGCATGCAAATTTAATGAGATTAATAATTTACAGAGTTTCAATTGAACCCATCTGCATTTACTTCTGCGTGTAACACACCTGTCTGTGACATCCATGGCGGTCGGTGAAATCAGACCAGAGGAGTGCTAAAATAATTTTCTCCTTTATACTTACTGAAAGTAAAATACATTTCATTAAAACCTATGTCAAGGGTATTATAGTTATAGAATATAGTTTTAAAAAGTCTAGTTTTCAAGCTAACTTCAGACATTCAGCAAGGGAGAGCAACCAATAAATTAATAAAGTATCATCTTAACACTATATTGTATGATTAGAACATGACGCTTAATGACCCCCATAGAATATATTTCTCCCTCTTCCTTCGTTCAGAGGGAAGATGGGAAGGACAGAGGTGAGGTTTTGAATAATGCTTAGAAAAAGGGGCAGTAGGCATGGACCATTGATTTAAAGTTTTTAAAAATCAGCTTGAAGAAATGAAGAGCTTATAAAACAGTGAAGAATTTCTGGGCAAACATTTGGAAGACAAATTCAGAACTCTGGATCTGGCATTAGAGCCACTTATTTTTTTTTTCTTGCTGGAATATGCAAATTCTAAAAAATGTGGCTGAAAGGTTGAGCAATGCTTTTACCAGCTTCGTAAAACTAAGGGGACGAAAGCTGGAGTCAAAGTTGACGCTGTGACAAACCCCCTCCATTTCGGCTGGTATTCTCAAAGTCTGTGCCCTGGTTGTAAGTGTTGCTTGGAAGTAAACTATCCTTCACATCGACTGCAGTTTACCTTCTAATCATCTAAATGATTAAAAAAAAACAAAACAACACCAAAAATCTCTACCCCAGCAATTGAATTAAAGAGATTCTTGATTCTTGTTGCCTGAAGGAATTGGTCAGAAACAAAACTTAAATTTTCTTTGGAGAAAGTTGACATCATTCTAACCTCAGTTTATTTTCACAAACAATTTTTCTTGTGTAATTTCCAGAACACAATCAAAGACATCCAGGTTTATGAGGAGGCACAAACACTGAAACAAGCAGCAGCAGAAATTGCAGATAATAGAAACAGACCTACAGGGATCTAAAATAGTATTGGAATTACTAGACATAGATTTTAAAATAACTATGCTACTGCTTTGGATTTATAGTCTCCAGAATTGTGAGAAAATAAATGTCTGTTGTTTAAGCCACCCAATCTATAGCATTTTATTACAGCAGCGCACTCTAAGACAGATTTTGGCCCCGGGGTGGATTGCTGCCATAGCAAAGACTTAAGCATGTAGAAGCAGCTTTGGAACTAGGTAATGGGTAGAGGCGGAAAGAGTTTTGAGGTGCATGTTAGAAATATGGATGCTAAGGGCTATTCTGGTAAACTTTTGGACCTGTTAGGATGGAATGATTGCATTTTGTATGTGAGAAGGACATGAATGTTGGGGGTGGGTGTGGAATGCCATGGACTGAATTGTCACCCCAAAATGCTTACATTGTAGCCCTAACCTCTAAGATAATGGCATTTGGAAATTAGGACTGTGAAAGATAATTGGGATTAATTGAGATCGTGAGGGTAGGTCCCTCATGTTGGGAATAGTCCTTACAAGAAAGACAGAGGAGTTGGCTCTGTCTTTCCCTGCCATGTGAGGACATGGTTAGGAGGCAGCCATCTCTAAAATGTTTCATAAAGCAAGTGTTAGCCATTTCAGAGTTGAAATCATGCAGGGTGTTCTTTGATACAAATGCAATGAAACTAGGAATCAATGGCAAGATAATTATAATTATGTTTGGAACAAAGAAATGTAGGTGTAAATAATCTGTTCATCAAAAATGCCAGAAACTAGAAAGTATTTTGAACTGAAGAATAACAAAAATGCTACATATGTATCAAACTTGTGGAATGCTGCTAATGTGGCACTTAGCAATTTGTAGTCTTAAAAACATTTATTTATAAGAAAAGAAAATGTGGAAATAAGACTAAGCATCCTTTTCAAGAAATTAGAAAAAGAATGGCAAATTAGAGGCAAAAAGGTAAAAGGAAGGAAATAACAAAATAAAAATAACAGAAATTAATAAAGCAGAAAATAGACATGCGTTCTGATTCTAGGAAGGATATAATAGGTAGCTGCAATAATTAGATAAAATAATGGGTATATTGTAAATGTCCTATTTTTAAAGACCCTGGAGGGCTATGGAAACAAGGGAGCTGGATGAACTGAAATGGTGGAGAGGAAAGAGTTCTTCCTCAGTGACCTGAGATCTCCGGACATTTCCTCCCCTTGGGTCAGCAGCCAGGTCTGGGCACAAGCTAAGCCTCAGGCTTGCCAAAGGCAGAGGGACTTAACAAGGGCAATGGTGATCTGCTTTATAGACTTCCTGTGCTGTTGAAAGTTAAAAGGAAACAGAGATAAATTGAAAAGAATTGTTAAGCAAAAGATACAAGAAGTTGAAGCAGGATTTCAATTCCCACACATATGTGCAGTCAATGTATTTTCTGAGTTTAAACTACACTTCCAGGAGTGGTTTTTGAACCTTGAAACAAGGGCAAAGGAGATTCCCATATTTCAAAATCTATTTAACTATGCAATGGAGGTATGTCCATCTAACCTTCAATCGAAAGTGATTAATTAGTATTGTAATGATATGCTAAAAGGCAAATATCAAGATAAGAATCTTATGGAATTCTAGAAATACCTTCTAAGTAATAAATATACACAATTAAAAGCACGTGCTCATGGACTGATATTAGCATTGTCCTCATGACCTGTGTGAAAGACATTTTCAAAAGTGAGATGGAAGAATATCTCATTGCATATCACCATTAACAGCTCAACATCTGCAATCAATTTTGATGATTTGAACCTTGAACAAAATGTATTCCTTAAATAATAGTTTCATTTTCATTAGTAGACCTGTATGACAAAAAACTGTAGTCAGTTATTATTACTGTCTTTTGGTTTTTATGAATAAAAGATGTGTGACAGTTTGTTTTCTCTCTTGTTATTTGAGTACCTACATAATATCCTTGATTTTGTCTTTTGGCCCACAAAGCCTAAAATATTTACGCTCAGGCCTTTTGCAGCTAAATGTCAATCCCTACTTTACCATAGTTAAAATGAATGAAGTATAACTAAATACAACAACATGGATAACACTCATAACTATAAAGACTAAAAGAAACCAAATTTTTTTAAGTCTACAATATGAGTTTATTTCTATAAAATTCAAAATATTGTGTTTAGGAACACGTAAGTAGGAGGTGAAGATATAAAGAAAAGCAAGAAAGTGATTACTGTAAAATAACAGTAGTAATTACTTTTAGAGGATAGGGAGAGTGTTACTGATGAGTTTGGGTTCTTGTATCTTGATATAAAAGGATTTAGACAAAGGACGCTGATAAAACCAAAGGCAGATTTTTTGAGGCTCTGCAGAAGGTGAGAACATGAAGATCCTAGATTCTGTGTGACAGGTATGGGACTTGAGGGTTTTTATTGGCTTAAGGACATGGAAGTTGCAGAGGTTAACCAATCAGGAAGTAACTTGGCAGACTTCTCCTTTTTTGGAGCATTGACGTTCGGGTATACGTCAGTGAAGCAAATTCTGGGATTGTGCAGGAATTATTATGGTCTGTGAAGCAAAGCTTTCTGGGATTATGTAGGATTTATTATGGTCTGTGCAAAGGGAATTTCCAACTGCTCATAGAGAGGAGTTGTGCTTTAGCTGTGATTTCCTGCTTGTTACTTATCTGAAAAACAGGCTTAGCAGTTGTGCAAACAAAGATGTTTATAACAGTCACCTTACCTGGGGACTGGTCTGTTTCCCTATTCCTGTCTGAAGAGGACTGTGATTGGGAAGGAGTAGCAGGAGCTTATAGGACTTCTTGACCTGGGTGGTATGATACTTACACAAATTAATACTTTACATGAATTCATTAAGCTTCACGTTTGTTTTTGTACTGTGTTTTGTGTTTAATATTCCATAATTAAAAGTTATAAATATGTATGAATATATGCAAGTTTGTATATACATACATTATGCCTGCAAAGTACACAGACTATTTCTGGAAAGATCAGCAAGAGATGGGTAAGTAGTTGTTGCTAGGCATGGAAACTGGGGACTGAAGGACAGACTGAGGGGAAAGAGACTTACCTTCTTCACGAATACACACACACTCACATATATGTGTGTGTATATATACACACAAAAGGATATAGATGTATATATTTTGTAGTTTGAATTTTTTATGGTGTACACATCTTAAGTTTTCAGTTATTACGCAGTTAATGTAAAGGTTTTTTTAAGTGCAAGAACTTGGAAACTGAGACCCTGTGAGCTAGGAAACGTTTCGGTCAGAGGGCTCGTAAGTGGCAGAGCTGGGATGTGCCTGGGGCTGTCCGAATTCAAAACCAGGGCTCTGTGTAATTTTATCACAATGACTTTTTGGATGTATTGTTCTGATAATGATTATTTCTAAAAAGATGACATGCTAATAAATATTTGTGTTGTTTTTTACAGGCTATGATCTTTTCTTAAAGAAGCTGTACAAATTATCATAAAGAATTTCAGTAGCCTGCACTTCTCCCAAGATGTGTGGCTCTTATGGATTTGACAATATGTGATTCATGGAGAAAGAGATTTATTTTTCTTAAACTCCCAATAATTTAAAATGGTTTGCAGTAATAATAATCAAATGAAGGAGCTTTATTCTCTTTGGTGTTTCCTAGATGCTCTACTTCAAGTGAAAATTTTCTCATGTCTCATTTTAATATTTTGTTAATCATGAGGATATGCTAACTTCTTGAACCAAGAAGAAAACAATGTTACTGAGTATTTCTTGAGTAGTTTAGGTTTGGTATTCATAGCGCATTAGCGTTATCTACTAAGGTTGGTAATGTGCCTTTCCTATGATCCAGCATTTCCTCTCCTAGAAATATACCTACTAGAAATGCATGAGTATCTGTACCAGAAGGCATGATGGGAAACTTCATAGCAATACTGTCTATGATAACCCCAAACTAGAAACCCAAATGTCCATCTACATTGGAATAAAAAATAAATAAATTGTGCTATATCACTATAGTGGCACATTAGCTCTCCATTGAACTTTAAGTCTAAGAAGTAATTCATGCAACACCCATAGAGAGAGTGATGTTGGAGGGTAATCTGCCCATCCAGTGTGTTTACAGCATCAAGGTTGACTGGATCCTTCCTCATTTAAAAATCGGTAAATAGGAAAAACAATAAATAAAAGCATTAACAACAAATTAACATGGGACGCATATAAAGAATTTACAAAAGAAACATATGTTACTCTTAGAAAACATCTTATAGAAAACAAGAAAAACTTTCTGCTTGGTGTTTTGAATAGGAGGCAAAAAGAAATCACCTTTTAGCAAACTGAAACAGAGAATAATAAGAACAGATAACAACTAAAAAAAATACAAAAACAAACAAAAAACCCCAAAACAGACAGATGCAGGCTGAAAAGAAAGATGGCTGGTACTGGAAATATCAGGGGGAACACTATTAAAGTGTTCCAACCATTATGCTGAACACCTGAAATTAATATGAAATAATACTGAATGTAAACTGTAATTGACAAAATTTTAAATTAAAAAAAAAGAAAGCTAGCTAGATTAAAAAAAATACAAAAGCTTAAAATCCAATGACATCCATTTGGATGCAGTTAAAAGAACAGAAGTCTCAAAGCAGAGAATAAAATTGGTATGTTGCTGACAGATTTGTTAAATCATCCAGTTTGGGTGGGAAGGAAAGGGCAAAGAAACGAAAATGACAGAGAGGTTAGCTTAGGGTGACCGATCCTACAAGCAATAAGAATTCTTAAAGAAACCAAAACATGTAAAATAGAAACAATAACTCAAAGACTTTCTGAGCTAAAAATAATACCTGATCATACAAACTTGAAAGGATTTACCTTGTCCTTGGAAACTAGGATTGGGGCAACATTTTTCCTCCTGAGAATCACTGACAAACAGAGAAGTAATACACAAGTAAGGAGACAATTGGATTTTGTTTTGTTCCTTTAAAAATGCTAACCTCAGACTTTTTCTGTAAACAGCCAGGCAGTAACTATTTTAGGCTTTGTGGGCCAGATGGTCTCTGATACAGCTACTCAGCTCTGCTGTTGTAGAGTGAAAGCACCCATGGATGGCACAGGAATGAAGGAATGTGGTTGTGTTGCAATAAAACTTATTTACAAAAACCTGCAGCAGGCAGAATTTGGCCACGGGCCATAGTTTGCCCATCTCTTCTCTATAGTGATGAACTTAAGTTAAAATCAATACCTACTTTGGAAAAGGATCTAAAGTGGCTTCTAAATAAGAGCATATAACAAAACTTAAAATAGAGTATTTTCTTTAAGAAAACTCTACCCTTAGTCTTAAAAAAAAGTGTTGTATTTAGACAAAAATGAAAATATAAGGTATTATAGAATTCCCATTAGTTAATTCAAGTTTACCAGAAGAAAACTTTTTTGATACTGGCAACCCTCTAATTATAATGGTTTGAATTTAAACACTTAAACTTTGTAACATTTGTTCTTTAATAGAAAACACCTGAGCAATGAACAAAACTCGTATTTAAAGCCCTGATATCATGGCAACTAGTGCCATATAGTGGACTGAGGCTAGACTAATACAGCCAGTAGCAATATGCAATCACAATAAATTAATTTCTTAGGAGGAAAACTTTTTTTGCATGGATGCATAATCAGATGGAGTGAATCTTTGTGCCACTGAACAAAGGCATTGCCTCTCTCTTCAAAATACTTAAAAATAGTCAATGAAAATCCAAAGGAGAAGTGTGTAGTGTGAGTACACACTTTGGGATGAGAAACTATTAGCGAAAATTGTTGGATATTCCAAATTTCTGAAGTGCAGAGATCCCAGACAAATTCCGTTAAAGTCTGAGTATGTTTTCAGAAGGAGCTTCCACTACTAACTCTCATCCCCTTCCTCAATTCTAGACCTTGGTACCCACTTGGAAGTAGAATTTCATCTACTGAGAAGACTTGGAGTATTTTTATGTAGCAAGCTTCAGGGAGGCTCACAGACTCAGTTACCAGTAGAATGGAGAATGCCAGTGAGCACGTGAGTGACAGTGAATGGCCTCCAATTACTATTCTGGAACAAAAGCCAAACGAGCACCTGTGCAGTGCAGTGGCATGGAGGTTAAAAGGATTGGGTTCTGGAGCCAGGTGGTCTGGGTTGAAATCCCAGTCCAGTGACACTGTGTCCTCAGAAAAATTACTTAACCTCTCTGAGCCTTAGCTTCCTCATGTCTAAAATGTATAACCATAGGACATACATCATGATGTTGGTATGAAGATGTAATGAATTTATGTAAAAGGCTTAGAATCGCACCTGGCATATGGTAAGTACCTGATAAGCACAAATTAGCTAATTTTACTATCACTATGAGATATAAGCAGAAGAGATATGGGTGGAGCATGTTTTTTGCTTTTAAGGCAAAAATAGATACACCTCTCACTAAATAGAAAGTGGACCAGTGAATTTCAGTCTTCATCTGATAAGTTTCTCCATCTTAGGGGAGAGTAGGAAAAATGGATGTGCTATTCCATTCACATGTGGGGAAGGGAAAGGAATGAGTGCCCCAAGTTCTGTAGAAGCTTGAAATATTGACAGTAAGGTCTCCCTCTCTGTTGGACATTAAAGCAGTAGAAGAAAGCCATAAGTATTGTGAAAAAGAATTTTCCAGAAAACTTACCTAAAACCATTGAAAAATGAGGCATCTTTTATTATAGGTGCCAAATGTTGAAGAAACCAGAGGCAAGGCTTACACTGGTTCTCAACCACGGCTGCATGTTAAAATCATCTCAGTACTTTAAAAAATTGGTTCTTAGACCATTCTCCAGGCCAATTAAGATAAAATCTTTATAAGGAGCTAACATCCAAAATATATAAAGAATTTATACAACTCAATAGCAAAAAAAGCAAAAACAAAAAACCCCAAAAACAAATAATCCTATTAAAAATTGGTAGAAGATCTGAATAGACATTTTTCCAAAGAACATATACAGATGGCCAACAGGTAGATGAAAAGATACTCAACATCATTAATCATCAGGGAAATGCAAATCAAAGCCACATGATATATCACCTCATCTATCAGAGTGGCTACTACCAAAAAACACAAGAAATAAATGTTGGTGAGGATATGGAGCCAAGTTTTGTGCACTGTTGGTGGGAGTAATTGTGCAAAAACAGTACGGAGGTTCTTCAAAAAGTTAAAAATAGAACTACCACATGACCTAGCAATTCCACTTTTGGGTATCTATCTGAACAAAACAAAAAACACTAACTTGAAAAGATAGATGCACCCTCATGTTCATTGCAGCATTATTTACAATAGCCGAGATGCGGAAACAACCTAAGTGTCCATTGGTGGATGAATGGATAAAGAAATAGTAGTATATGTATACAATGGAATATTAGTCAACCACAAAAAGGAATGAAATCTTGTCATTTGAGACAACATGGATGGACCTGGAAGACATGATAAATGAAATAAATCAAGAGAAAGACAAAATACCATACGGTCTCATATGTGGAATCTAAAACAAAAACCAAACAAACAAAACCCAAGCTTATAGATACAGAGAACAGACTGATGATTACCAGAGGCAAGGGGTGAGGAGTGGGAGAAATAGGTAACTGTGGAATAAATTAATTTTTTAAAGAATCTGTGTTACAGATGTATGACATAACTTCATGGAAAGAAGTGGGGTAAAATTTACCTATGTAATTTAGGAAATGAGTAGAGACTATAAGACTAAAGGAGCTATGCATAAGCACTGTACTGTAGTTAAATAAGATATTTTCCATGGGAGTACAGGTTATAATTCTGATACCTCTATACATGTATACTGAGATTGAGCAAATAATCTAACAGATGATAGATAATGGTTTTAAAAAGGATAGCATCTTTACAAGTGTAGCCTGGCTAGGGTATCTTTTTTAAAAGCATCCCAAGTGATCTAATGTTCATTTAAGATTTAGAATAGGAGAAAGAAGCTTTTCCCAAGTGGACCTATCCCACTCAGCTATTTACTGTTTAGAGAGACCATGGAAGACATGTCTTCAATACTGAAGTATTTTACTTCTAAATTGGGAGAAATATTTTATTTCTAAATTGTCAAGGATTCCAAAAACAGCCCTGACTGGTTTGGCTCAGTGGGTTGGGCATCATCCTGAACACCGGAAAACTGAAAGGTCACTGGTTCGATTCCAGGTCAGGGTGCATACCTGAGTTGCAAGCCAAGTCCTCAGTTGGGGTAGTGAGAGACAACTGATGGGTGTTTCTCTCTCACATTGATGTTTCTCTCCCTCTCTGTCTCCCACGCGCCCCCTCCCTCTATAAATAAATAAATAAATAAAATCTTTTAAAAAAATCCGTTCCAAAAACAAACAAAAATAAGTGGGAGGAGAAAAAAAATCAGGATGGTGGAGGAGTGAATGGAAGTTGCACTGACCTCCTCCCAGGACTAGTCTGGAATTACAGCTAAGTTGTGGAGAAATCACCCAGAACAAACAACTGAACAATAGCGAGAGAGGAAATTTATGACCTCAGACAGACAGAAGAATCAGCTTTAGCACAACCTAATGGCCTCTTACCCTGGTCTCTGGCAAAGGTCGGGGCAGAGTGGGCTAGAGCTGCCTGAGGAAAGACTGGGGAAGGAGGCTTTGGGGAGAGAACTGAGTGAGTGGCTGGCGGGGTCCCAGTGCTGATCATTCCCCATACAGCAGCAGCCATCTGGCTCAGGGAGTCCAGTCCCCTGAGTGGCAGCAGCATGAGAGGACACAATAGTCCCAGCCCCAGGAGGGACTCTGCCCCGCCCTGTGGTGCCTAAGCCTGACTGTTGAGTGCAGAGTGACTAGATTAACAACTGAAGGAGACAGCCATAGAAAGTAGATTCCTGGAAGTCTCAGACTGCCTAAGGTCAGACAGGGTCAATGTCTGACATCGTCAGAGGCACATCCAGAAAGAAAAACAGCGGTCTCCTACCATAGAAGTTCATACCACAAAGGCAGGAAATCAAGACAGATCAACTTAAGAAGCTGAAGCAAAAAAGAAGAGTCTCACAAATAATGGGAAGACAAAGAAACACACTCCAATCAAAAGGAAAGGAGGAATGCCCACAAAGAGAACTAAATGAAACAGAGGAAAGTAAACTATCAGACATTGAGTTGAAAACAATGGTTCTAAGGAAGCTCAATGAGCTCAGTGAGCTCAGAGAGAATTACAAAAAATTACAGGGAAACTCCGAGGAACTTACTGCAAACTATATCAGCATGAAAAGGGACATAGAAACTATGAATAAGAGACAAGAGGAAATGATGAATACCATTTCTGAATTGAAGGACACAGCAGAAGGAATGAAAAGCAGGCTCAATGAAGCCGAGGACCGAATCAGCAAGCTGGAGGATAAGGTAGAGAAAAGCTCTCAGAAAGAGCAAGAAAATGAAAAAAGACTAAAAAAGAATGAAGAGGCATTTAGGGAAATGCAGGACAACCTAAAACGTAATAATATCTGTATAATAGGGATACCAGAAGGAGAAGAGGAGGAGCAAGGGATAGAGAACCTGTTTGAAAAAGTAATGATGGAAAACTTCCCTAACTGGAGGAGAGAAAAGGTCACACAAGTCCAGGAAGCACAGAGGGTCCCATCCGAGAAAAATCCAATGAGGCCCACTCCAAGACACATCGTCATTAAAATGGCAAATATCAAGACAGAGAGAGAATCCTCAAGGCAGCAAGGGAGAAACAGGTAGTAACATTCAAGGGAGCCTTGATACAGCTAGCAGCTGACTTCTCAATAGAAACACTACAAACCAGAAGGGAATGGCAAGAAATATTCTAAGTAATGAAAAGCAAAGGCCTGCAACCGAGAGTGCTCTACCCAGCAAGGCTCTCAGTTAAAATGGGAGATGAAATAAGGAGTTTCCAAGACAAAAGAAGGCTAAAAGAATACACCTCCACCAAAACAGCATTGCAAGATATGCTAAAGGGATTACTTTAAGAAGATGAAGAAAAACAGTCTATGTCCAGTTCCTTTCACAGTCACGAATACTTGGTATAACCAATATTTTTAATACTTATTAATCTGATTGTTACAATGATGTGCTATTTTAATTGTTACTTTATTATTTGTTTAAAAC
The DNA here is from genome assembly GCF_021234165.1 of Pteronotus mesoamericanus. Classification (NCBI taxonomy): domain Eukaryota; kingdom Metazoa; phylum Chordata; class Mammalia; order Chiroptera; family Mormoopidae; genus Pteronotus; species Pteronotus mesoamericanus. The sequence goes on along the minus strand of NW_026555095.1, from coordinate 284,213 downwards.
CTGTTTTTGTATGTTTCTTGCCTATTTCTACTATTTTTAAAAAGCTCTAAATGACTTTTTGGTATTCTTTATCCATTTTTTGATTAAATGTTGTTAGAACATTTTCCCTGAACAAAAAACTATTAACCGTTTTTTAGACGTGTTGCAATTATTTCCTATTCTATTATTTGTCCTTTAACTTTTTTATATGTATATTATTATATAGTCTTAAATGTTTAATATAGTCATATTGTCAATATTTTACTTTATAGCTTCTGGGTTTGAATATTTTACTTCAGGGTAAAAAAAACATTATTTTGTATTTTCTCCTAAAACTCCTTAGATTTTTACATATTGATTTTTAACTCTCCTGAATATTTTCTGTATAATGTGTGAAATAAGGCTCTATATTTGTTTTATTTCAAGTAATAGTGGTCCATGCACTTTATTTGTTGAATAAGCTTTATTTTCCCCACTGATTTGAAATATCAATTCAATCATATATTACATCATTAGACAGATACATATGTTTCTAGAATGCTCATTTTGTTTCATTGATCTACTTGATTATTTCTATGCTGGTGTCATGTTTTAGTTGCTGAGACTTTATAATGGATTTAAATTTTTAAATATTTTATAATGGATTTTGACATTTAAAAAATAAGTAAAATCAATCTACATTTAAGAAAAAAGAAAGAAAAAAAGAAGGAACTCCTACCTGTTCCAACAACATGGATGGAACTGGAGAATATTATGCTAAGTGAAATAAGCCAGTCAGTGAAAAACAAATACCATATGATCTCACCTATAAGTGGAATCTATTCAACAGAATAAACTAATGAACAAAATAAACCACAGGCACGGAAACATGGAGGAGACTGAAAGTGACCAGAGGGGATGGAGAAGGAGGACAATGGTGGAAGGAAGGGGAAGGGGATCAACAAAGAACATGTCTGAATGACCCATGGACATGGACAACAGTGAAAATTGACTGTGGGAGCAGAGGGTGGGGCTGGGATGGGTGGAGGAGGGCAAAGGGGGAAAAATTGAGACAACTGTAATAGAATAAACATTTTAAAAATATGTAGGAGGAAATACTGATACTGGCACAGTCATAACCCATGTACTTCCTCTGCATTAGCACATATCACACTTGATTGTAATTGTTTATGGACAATTACATCTCCCTTGCCAACTAGCTTTTAGCTTTGAGGGCAGGGCAAGCACTATGCCTCCTGAGTTCATTTGTTTCTATTCCAGGTGCCTGACACAGTTTCTGCCCCATGGTAATCTCTGAACAAGTATTTATTGAGTGAAATTCTATACACTTAATGTTTGTAGAAGCAAACGTGGGTGGTTTTGGAAAACAGTTATGATGTCTTGGTATTTTATGCTATGAAATGAGGTTTTAAGAACATGATTCTAATTTATAACATTAATTTCTAGTCAATAAAGGTTTAAATTTTTGTGATTCAGTTGGTGAATGTTATCCAGTGACTGAGTAAGTCAGACAGGGATGAAGGACCTCCTGCACTACACCTCAGAAGGACTTTATCCTATTCATCTGTGCACAAACAACATTCAATAACTTAAGGAACCCCCAAAAAAGGTTTTAGAGAAAATGCAGAAAAGTTCTTCTCACTGTTTATTTTACTTTAAATGACAGTTAAAGTTATTATATTTAAACATAACTATGAAGTCAGCTTCCAGCTATGACAGAAAGGTCAGCAATTCTCCATTTTAAAAATATATATAACTAGATGAAATTGTCAAAAACACCTATTTGGGGACACTAGAAATCTACAAGAGATGGACAACAAATTGAAAACCTGCTAGAGATTCAGGAAAAAACAGAAATCTGCTACTAGCTCCAGCCCCACCCAGCTCAGTCAGTGGGAATGGCTGTCTTCCACCTCAGCAGCTGTTCTGCCAGAGGGGAAGATGTATTTGAGGGTGGGGAGGTAGGGTGAAATCTTGTGACTTTACATGCTGAGTGTAGTGAACTCAGTTAGAAATGAACAGGCGGGGGAAAAAACCCATGGCTTTCTTAGCTCAAAGAGGCAGTCCCAATTGGGGTGAGCAACAGACCAACCAAAAATTTGATGGGGTGATCTTAGGAGTGTTGAGGTAAGTTCTCTGTACATCCCTGGCTGACTGAGAACACTAAAATTTGATCCAGACAGGGAAAAGAATGTAGAAATAAAATCCAGATGGGACAAATAGAAAATAAGTAGCAAAATAGTATCCCTGAACCCAACTATAACACATTAAATATTAGTGGATTAAACACTCCAAATGAAGGCACAGATTGTCAAAATGGAGTTTTAAAGAAGCAAACCTGTTACATGGTATTTGTAAGAGACACCTTTAAATATAAAAAAGAATAAAAGTGAATAGATGGAAAAAAGACACACCAGGAAAATATTTAGCATAGAGTGATTCTGCCAGTATAACTGACAAAGAAAATGGGAAGGCCAAGAGTATTACCAGCAATTAAGAAGAATGTTTCATAATCAGAAAAGGATCAAGTCATCAGGAATACTGAACAATCTTCACTATTTATGCCACTAATAACTGAGCTTCAAAATCTGTGACAAAACTGATAGAAGTAAAGAAAGAGACAAATCTAAAATTGTAGTGTAACACTTTCCTCTCGATAATTGATAGAACAATTAGACAAGAAATCAGTAAAGTTATAGATTTCACCTGATCAAAACTCTACACCCAACCACTGCAGAACACATATTCTTTTCAAGTATATATAGATTATATACCAACATAGGCCATGTCATGGGCCATAAAACAAGCGTCAATAAACTATGGAATAATTCTTTGGCTACAGAAATAATTTAATTAGAAATCAGGAGGAAAGGTAATTGCTAGAAAATGACCAAACATTTGGGGGTTAAACAATACAGTTCTTTTTTTGAAAGTTTAAAAAAAAAATTGTTCAGTTGTAAATAACCTTTGTGTCAAAGAATAAGTGATGTTGGAAATTAGAAGACACTTTGACCTGAATGAGAAAATATAACTTTGAAATGTATGAGATGTATCTAAAGCAGTGCTTAGAGAGCAATGTGTAACTTCATATACTCATATTAGAAAAAAGTTTGAAAGCAATGATCTAGATTCCCATCTGGGTAAGATACAAAAAGAAAAGCAAAATAAACCAAAGTTGTAAGAGGGGTATTTTAAGTAAGAGCAGAAATCAATGAAACAAAACTTGGTAATAGTAGATATAATCAACAAAACCAAAATCTAGTTCTTTGACAAGATTAATGAAATTAATAAACTCCCAGAAATACTGATTTTAAAAAAGAGAAACACAAATGATCTATGTCAAGAATTAGAGAGGGGCTGTCACCACAACATAACGGGGAATATCACTACAGACCCTACAGGCATTCAAGGATAATAGAGAACATTTTGAAAACTTAAGACAATAAATTTGGTAGCTTAAATGGAATGGACCAAGTCCTTGAAATAGAGGATTTGCCCAAACAAATGTAAGAATAAATAGAAAATCTGAATCACTCTATATCTATTAAATTTGTTACCAAAACCTTCCACAAAGAAACCTCCAGGATCAAACAGTTTCAGTGATGAATTCATCAAACATTTAAGGATAGAAATACCAATTTTACACAAACTAAGAAAAAAAAGGGAAACAGTTCTTATCACCTGTTAAAAGGCCAAGAAATGAATGGCTAAACAAAATGTGCTATATACATAAAATGGAACATTATTCATCCCTGAAAAGGAATGAAGTTCTGATGTTACAACAGGGATAAACCTTATGCTAAATGAAATAAGCCAAACACAAAAGAATAAATATAGAATGTGATTCCACTTACATAAAATATCTAGAATGGGCAAATTTACAGAAACAAAATAGGTAAGAAGTTATTAGGGGCTAAGAGAAGGGAGGAATAGGTATTGTTTAATCGATATAGAGCTTCTGTTTCGGTGATCAAAGGGTTTTAGAAATGGATAGTGCTAATGGTCGTAAAACATTGTTAATACAATTAATGCCACTAAATTAGACATTTAAAATGGCTTAAATGTCTAATTTTATGTCATATATACACATAAAAATTTTTTTAAAGACTAATAAATTGTGTTTTATGAAAATTTAAAAATAAAATTAATGAATCACATTAAAAATAAAAGTACCTGGCAATGTTAAGACACTTAAAGACTTGAATGATTTCTTGAATTCTTACTCTAAGAATTAGTTTGACATTGCATTTGACAGAGGCAAAACAGGTCTAAGCAACCATTTAGCTGAGGCTTACTAGCTCAGTGACCTCAGTTGTTGTACGTATGATCAGTATTTGGTTATCTATTCATGGAATAAGCACAATTTTTCCAAGAAATGATCCAATTCATGGGCTAGAAGTTTTCCCCATCTGACTCCTAAATTTACATTTTATTCAAAAGTCCCTTATATAATATTGTGGAGCAAAGCACTTCAACAGCTATCGCTGTAGAAAGAATATAATTGTCATATTAATATGGCTAGAAAAAGACATTATTGTGTTCTCAGATTCCAGATTTCTACCTTCTTTCCTCAATCTCTTATCCTTCTTATACATTACAGTAATTCATTAAAAGGTTAATATAGAATCCTACATCACTTCTTGGTTTTTAGATAATTCCGTATATAAATACCCTATTATTTCTTTGCTATCAAAATATATTTTATCTCCATCATGATATTTGCCATCATCATGTGTTTAAATTTTAAAAATTAAAGAGGTTTTACTTATTGGAGAATTATTTCATTTAATAATAAATTAATAGTAAACATGAACTTCATTTACTGGTAACATAAGCTGCTGGGAAGACTCTTAATGTGGTTGTGAGCTGATATTTTTTTCTCCTTTTCAATAAAAGCAGAACACTATTAATTCAGTGTTAGGAAGACTGGCTTTGAAAGAGTTGTTGAATCAAACTGAGCACCCACCAAGTGAATTTGGCACAAGGTTGCATTAAAAGGCAGGTAAGGGCCTCTGCCCTAAGGAAGATTCTAACTTACTGGGGAATAAGATACAGGCATAACATTCTGCAGTAAAATTCACAAATGAGGGAAAAGCAAAGTGTCTCAAGATTCGGAGAAGAGAGATATTGGGGATCCAACAACAACATGTATGATTGATGGGGTTCTGGAGCAAATATAGGTTCTAGAACAGCTGAAGCTCAATTTTAGTGACTCCCCCACTTGCTGGAGCCTGCCACTTCCAGGCAAGGAAACTTCTTGTCACTGCTTCCAGCTTGTGATAAAATAGGACCATTTTCAAAGGGAAGGTCCCTATTCCTTGCACCCAAGGACGAAAGGGAGAGGGCTTCTTCACGATGGCCTCTTGGGCCCAGTGCCTCACCTTGTGTCTTGCCCTGGCTGACCCCTTCCAGAGACCCACTGAGCACATCCCAGAGGGATCCTAAGAGACTTTTGAGAAGGACTTATCTGACTGGTTAATAAACACCTATTTTCCTCAGCCTTTACCTGATTTTACGTGATTAGTACCTCACTCCTTTAGCTGACTCAATTCTTTTAAAATACAAATACTCCCAGAGGGAGGTGAAGCATTAAATGAATTCACACTAAGAAAACTCCCTGGGCTTATAAGATCTGCTTCTCTCTTATGAGTGGCTTAGGAGCTCATCATTTCTGGTTGCTGCAATAGACAACTTCCCAGCTGTGCTTAAGGTTGACTCAAACCCTTGTCTCGGGCATCAATATGCTCTCCTCAATAACTACAGTGTATTTTCTGGGTGTTTTTTTTTGTTTTGTTTTTTGTTTTTTTAGCTTAGAGCCATGTCAGACATTAAAATTGCGTGGCAGTCTTACAGCTTTTCTCCTGCCATCTGGTCCACGACACCACACAGGAGACCCAGAGGACAGGGGATCCAGAGATCCCTGCAAAAACCTGAGAAGAGTTTCTTTGCCTTAGTGATTTTATAACCTGTTTTTCATTCCCTGTTTCTGTGGTAAATAATTCACTATTTTTATACAGGAGATAAGGCCAGGCCCTTGTGAGCCAGGAGAGACTTGAGAGATGACGAAAGCTATGCCTTTTATCCATGACCCAAGGACTTCTGGCAAGCTGCGCTCCCCGAGCTAGGATCCTGCTTTTATTCCTGGACACAGTAATGCCTTTCTTTGCAAAAAGGCTTAGTTTTATTTTTAAGAATTTATATTTTTAGAGCAGTTTTAGGTTCACAGCAAAGATGAGAGGAAGGTACAGAGACTCCCCATATATGCCCTACCCCCACAAATGCATAGCCTCCCCATATCAACCTCCCCACCAGAGTGGTAGAGCTGTTATAAGTGATGAACCCACATTGACACATAATAACTACCCAAAGTCTATAGTTTGCATTAGCATTCACCGAGTACCTTCTATGGGCTTACATAAATGTACGGTGATGGGAATCTACCATTATACTATCATACAAGAATATTTTCACTGCCCTAAAAATCCTCTGTGCTGCCAGAAAGGCCTACTTTTAATGTTGAAATATAAGTTTCCTGGGGTGAGTTTCCCACCCCAATGGCTGTGGTCATGGCCTTCTGGGCAGAGCCTCCGGGGTCCCAGGGGTGCCACCAGCCGCAGCGCACAGCCCCCAGAGCATAATAGACGGGCTGTTTCCACTGGGACCCAAATCTAGTACTTCACTTATTCTGGGTTCTCTCTGTCCAACACCCAAGCCAAACTCCCAACCAGTGGGATTTGTAATCCAATGCCACCCAGCCGTAGCAGAATCCCCTCTGGACAGTCAGGAAACTGACCGAGGGAAAGGAGGCCCATGACCATGTCTCCACTGGGCCACACACAGTGAGCTGTATGGGCCGTCTGATTCTCTGCATTTGGTTGGGAAGGGCAAGCAAGGGACCACCTGAGAAATTCTGGGCCCCTAGGAAATCCTCCTCATCCCCTGGGAGGGGCAAATTGAGTGGAAGAGAAGAAACTGATTTATTTTAAACAACAAACAATCATGGCTAAGTAGTAGGCTTGCTTTTCTCGTCTGGAGGGCTGGATTAAAATATACTTGTAACATTTAAAAAAAAAATTTAAATCAGGAAATAAGTGTAGTCCAAATTCCCATGTGAAGAGTGCCATGATAGCTTTTCAGAAATCCCTAATCCCTTTTCCCACCTGTCTCCTCAGTCTCCCTCTCCTGCTGTGGCTGATGACCTGCTTTACTGTCACCTGAAGCAGGCATCTGGTCCACTCCCACATCTGTCACAACGCATCTTTTGAAACAAAGCAAGTAGGAGAAATGTGTCCTGGGAAGCCCGCTGCTTTCACCTATCCTTTTCCCCCAGGAGGTAGAACAGCCATCAGCAGGGGCTGCTGGGGAACACGCAGGATTAGGCTAGAGTGAGGAGCCGCTAGCACTTGGAGGGGGAGAGAACCAACTCCTAGAAGGTCTCCCCAGGCCCATTCTCCCTGCTTCTGGTCAGCCAGCTGTGCAGACGTGGAGCCACAGGTCACACTCGCATGAACTGTGCTCAGCGCCCTCATCTCACACTCTCTCCCAGTTGCTCTGTGCTGGTGGTCTCTCCCTTATAAACACATGGGCCCTCACAGGCACCATCAGAATCCAGAACTTTGCTCACTTTCACGGCAGGTAACACTACCTAGGAAGGTGGCTTAGACAAAGGAAAAAATGTTAGGAGAGCTAAGTTTAAAATAACTTTGTCCCAGTGGCTAAAGTTCAGAGACCGTCAGGAACACAAAATTTGCTCAGAATTAACAGACAAAGCAGAGACTAGCAACATTTCTACCCTTCTCCTATGTTTTACAGTGAAGATGGCAGAGAGAAAAAAAATTGGGACATGTAATGAGAGTAAATACGGTAACTTGTTCATTTGCTAGCTGGAGTACTGGACTTGGGACTTAGGAGTGCCCGTTGCCGGCCACTTAGAGCCACACCTGACCCGGACTGAAATGTAGGTGAGAGACAAGTTTGGCTCACATCCTGGGGAATAATAACCTATAACTAGGACGAAGAACAGAAAGTGCTGCCTGGACTTCAACAGGACCTTCAGGCTCTCCCGGCAAGGGAAGGGTTCACCTGCGAAAATCAAACAACTAGGCTAATGGGGATCTTGATGTTCTGATTGATCCTTTGTTCCTGATTATTCAGGGTAGACCCTGAAAGAGAAGTCACAGCAAAGAAGTTACCACCAAGCAGGTACAGTTTTTCTTTCTTTCTCTTTTGCTAGGGCCAGACTGCACACCCTCCCCACCCTTTTCACCACCCCCCCGCCCCCGCTCCCCTCCTCTTCGCGCCCCCACCCCCACCCCGGCTCAGCTCCATGCAAAAGAAGTATGGGAACACAAATGTAGCTTATGTTTGAGGTCAGCATCACAGTGGGTTGTGTAGCATGTTGGCCTTGTTGCTCTCCACATTTCTGGGATGCAAGAGACCACAAGGACAGTCACGTAGTACTGAGTCCCATTAACAATGCTCCCTGATCCTGCGCTGGTGTCCTAGAGCAATAGTCATTGAGGAAACCTCATTCCGACCTGAGTTGCCATGAGCCATACAGACAACCAGCCCCTCTCTGTTGCAGAGTTGGAGTCCAAAATAGTCTAGGCGAGGCCCCAGAGGCTATTACTTATTTAATACGTTGGTAAATAAAACCATACACCAAAAAATGTTTACTTAAAACATTTTAGTTACATAGCAACTAATAATATAATAATATAAAATAAAAATAATACAATAATATTAAAATATAATAAATAACTTTTTAAAACTTTAGTTCTATAATAAACAGTCTAAATAAGGAGTTACAAACTATGGCTCACAGGCCAAATCCAGCCCACCAGTTTTTTTTATAAATAAAGTTTTATTGGAATACAGCCATGCTCATTCATTATTTATTATCTACAGCTGCTTTTGCTCTACAACAGCAGAATTGCTGTTTGCAGTTGCAAAAGAGACAGTGTAGCTACCAAAACATAAAATATTAACTAGCTGGCCCTTTATAGAAAAATTTGGCAGCTCCTAGTCTCAAGCTATTATTTTGTTCCTCAGTTATTATGGAATAAACATAATGGACAACCACAAAACTCATTTAACTATTGTTACTAGGTAATAGCTTTTTAAAACTTGAAATTATTATATGCTGCTTATAAAAATGAAAAAGTAGTACAGAGAAAGCTAAATTCTCCTTTCGCCATCCTGCCAACACTAATACCCTCTTCCCCCAAAAGTAATTCCTAGAACCAGTCTGGTGTATTTATTGCTAGATGGTTTCCTTTGCATTCACATATGTACCAATAAATTAGCTGTTGTCAAATTCTCCTTCTGTTTTTCCCCCTCAACAAACTGTCCATATGCATAGTCCATGTGGAGACTTTTTAGATCTACATATAGCTCTACCTCAATTTTAACTGCTACATGGTATTCCACAGAATACAATCCTTTTATTTAGCTATTTCTTTTTTGTTAGTTATATAAGCCGTTTCCAGTATTCCCCTTTTGCCAAAATGCTAGAATTACCCTCACTGTATAAGCCTTCCTGTGCCCATGTGCACGTGTTTTTCTAGAGGATATTCTGGGAAGTTGAATTGCTACATCATGAGGTATGTGCATTTTAATTTTTGATACTGTCAAATTGCCCTCCACAGGGTCTGTACCATTTTATACTCCAACTGGTAGAAAATGGTAGTTAGTGCTCCTTCACCCCCTGATGCTGGCTATTCATTAAACATCTTATTTTCCAACAGGATGAGTAAAAATAGTAACCCTTTTAAAAAATATTTAAATTTCCCTGATTACTAAGGTATTAGTTTTCCAGGGTTGCCATAACAAAATACCAGACTAGGTGGACTAAACAACAGAAATTTATTTTCTCTCTGTTCTGGAGGCTGGAAATCCAACATGAAGGTGTCAGCGGGGTTGGTTTTTTCTGAGGCCTCTCTCCTTGGCTTGCAGGTGGCTGTCTTCTAGCAGTGTCCTCACATGCCCTTTCTTCTGTGTGAGTGCATCCCTGGTGTCTTTCTTTGTGCTCAAATTTCCCCATCTTAAAAGGACACCAGTCATATTGGATTAGAGTCCATTCTAATGACCCCATTCGGGCTTCATTACCTCTTTAAAAACCCTATATCCAAATATAGTCACATTCTGAGGTGTACTGGGGGACACAAGTCAACCCATAACATCTAAAGAAGTTGGGCATTTTTTTACGCAGTTCTTGGCCATCTTTTTTATATATGTCTTGACCACCATATTGTCTCTTCTTAATTGCTTGCTCATATTCTTAGCTCTTTTTATATCGGGTTATCTTTTTCTATTCACTTGTAGGAGTTTCACATATATTCTTAATACTAATTCTTTGATAAACATATAATAAATATTCTAAGTCTATAATTTGTCCTTTAATTTTGTTAACATTGTGTTTTTAGTCAACAGAAGCATTTACTATTATTGTTATGCTATTGTTATTTTGATGTAGTTGAAGTTATTAATTTTCTCCTTTAAATTTTGTTCTTCAGGCTTATTTGAAAAAGCATTCTCAACTTCTAAGCTTCTGATGATATTTTGGCATACTCTCCTCTAATACTTTTATCATTAAAAGATAGGTCTTTAGTCTACCTGGAACTTTTTTCCTATGAATTATTCTAATAGGATTTAATGAAAAGTTGTCCTCTTCCTTTCCATTTGAAATGTCACCTCCAGCATGTATTTCAGTTGGATATTCTGACTTTTTCATGCCTGTTGCTGGATACTTTGTTCTTCTGGGTTTTTTTCCTGATTCCTAAGCCAATTTCCATTGCAGCTCTACTGTTTCTAATTGTTTTTTACTGATATATAGAAATCTATTTTGTGTTTTAATATTTTGTCTGGTCACCTTACAGAATTCTTTTAGTAGTTTTAAGAGTTTATCAGTTGATTCCTTTGGAATTTCTTGGTAGACAACCATATCATATATGTATAACAAGAGTTTTTTCCTTCTGTTCTAATCTTTCCACAGCCTAATGTACATATATATATGTATTTTTTTTTTATTTTTTTGTGGCATTGCTTTTTCTTGGCCTTCCAACACAATGCTGAGTAAATAGCTATGATAGAGTTGTCTCAGGGCTGGCTGATCCAGATTTGTATGCGTTGTACACTGTCCAATTCTAAGGGTACCACTCACAGTTAGATGTCTTAGGTATATTCATCATGTTCCTGATTTTAATCCATTTTTATTATATGCTGTGAACTCATATTTCTTGGCAACTTCTTTGCAGAATTGTTTTAGGCTGGGACTGTGCCCTGGTCACAACCTGGGTAAGACATAGAAATGTGTGTGGGACTCTTCTTGCATACAGGAGCCTTCTAGCTGTTGTGATTTTAAGAGAAGTGCACCCAATATCTGCTCATCCATCTGCCGTACTTCCTGAACTTCTGTAAAGCATTGAAATAGCAAACTGAATATCCTACTGAAAATTAAAATGAAGATACATATTTAAATCCCTTCTGTAACATATGTAACAATTCTCCTGGGTCTCTATGAATTCCAAAGAGAGTCAAACTACAAAACCATAGGCAAGAGCACTACACATGCACGTAAGAGACAAGCAGATAAATCAGAGGTTGTTGCACCCTGTTAAATGTTGGAAGAGGGTACAGGGTGTACCTTTGGCTTGAGCTGACCCCAGCTCGAAGCCCTGATCCATGTCTAGGAATGAACTTTCTGACCTCTTGAATCTGATGAGTATGTCCAAGAAACACAAAAGCTGACTTTCATTTATGGCCGCTTGAAGATAACAGCTGGCCTCTCATATTTGAATTCAAACAATGTGATTTTTGCTCTCTCAGTTCCCTCTGGATGCCTTTCCCAGCAGGACCAAGAAGGGGGAGACTTCACAGTATTTGACCCATTTCAAAATTTTTAAAAATATATTATCTCATCTTATGCCCATGAATTTTGTGACAAAAACTTAATTTAAGTAGTATGTCTATTTGCACTACAGGAAGAATCGGAATAAAGGGAAAAGAAAAGAAGTTCTGTCACTTACTGCCTTCCTGACCTTGGACACACTTCAAAGCCCCAAGTTCCTCATTTGTGAATGGGAAAATAAGACCTGCCCCACCCCACTCAGCTAGGGGGAGGCCTGCTCCGCTGACCTCACAGGCACCTCCCAAGGAAATGATTATTTTGAAATCATTTTGTAAACATCAAAACCTGTGTAATGTGAGTTAATAAATTAACCAAGCTTCTCCCTTCTTGGAACAAAGCCAACAATTTTATAAGCTTCACTGTTGACTTCTAGAAATGCAATTCCTATATAATTTCCCTTTACCTACTTTGTTTCCTCTTTATCCTCTGATGTGTGTGTGTGTCGATATATACATATTATAAAATATACATATTATGGATATGCTCATAAGACATAGATATATAAAGCGTATGTGTGTATATATTATAATCTAGCTGTTTCTGATAGCTTCTATTACTAAAATCATGACTTTTCTACCATTTTCCCCCTTTTGCTTAGATCCTGTCATTTCAACTCCAAATTGCCCACTCTTTCCCCCCATAACCTCAGTAACCTGAATCCAAAGCTCTTGATTTGACTCATTTGAAGATTAAATGTAACCTGTATCTCCTGCACACCCTTTTCCTGGGAAGGTGCTGTCTCTCTCACTCCCAAATGTACATTGACTTTAAACAACAATTTGTGATGCTAGTCATTTTACATGCCTGTGTGATCCCTTTTTTGTTTTCTGGGTGCTCAAGATGTTTTTAGTGCCATATCCTCTGCCCACCATTTGGTGGTCATCTCCCTCATGTCCTTTTTTTTGTGTGTATGGCTGATTTTTTGTCCGGTTAGTTGGAGCTCTAGATCCTTGCTACTCCAAGTGGGCACCGCAGACCACAGCATCAGAAGCTGCCAGGAAGGCAGAGGGGCTCAGGCCCAGCTCAGACTGTGGAGTGCACAGTCCAGTTAGAGGATCCCATCTTGGGCTGTAAGTGGCTCTGGGGACCCGAAGCAGGCACAGGAGAGAAGGGAGGCAACAGTCAGTGACTGCCCCAGACCCAAGCCTCACAGCGATTCAAACGTCGCTCAAAGACTAAGGTCATTTGGGATCAAATGCAGATTAACTGACCTGGTCAGCTTTTTACCCCTCACAGTAGCGCTTTTAACTATCATTGCCGCTTTCCTTCCTGCTTCTCTGCCTCATCGCTTCTGCTGCTTCACACCTCTCCTGGCTCCAGGCCCTGCCGTCCTTCTGGTGTGAGGGCGCCCAGATGAGGCCAGACTGACATATGTGGGCACTGGCATCCCTCTCAAATTTTGGTTTCCCTTTTAGGATTCTTTAAATATTTGATCACACTTATTTAGCCACAAGTGATGTTATTTTTTTAAAGTGTGGTAAAATATACCAAAATTTACCATCTTAACCATTAAGTGTACAATTCAGTAATGTTACATATATTTATATTGTGCATCTGGTCTCCAGACCTTTTCTACCTCGTAAAGCTGAAACGCTAGACCTATTAAACAACAACTCCGTGTGCCTCCCTCCCAAGCCCCTGGCAACCATCTTTCATATTGTTAAAAATTTTGTTGAGGAGTAATTGCAAATATAACTGTATGTATTTAAAGAGTACACATGATGATTTGATATACATATACATTGTTGAATGATTACCAAGGTCAAGATAACTAACACATCCATCACCTCACATAGTGTGTATGTGTGGTGAGGATGCTTAAGATTTACTCTCAGCGATGTTCAAGTATATAACACTGTCTCAGTAACTATAGCGCCATGCTGTGTACATTGCCACTGTTCTCCTCTCTGTTTCTATGAGCTTGATTATTCTAGATATCTCATATAAGTGGAATCATACAGTATTTGTCTTTTTGTAAATGGCTTATTTCACTTAGCATAACGTCTTGGAGGTTTATCTATTGTGTAGCATGTGTCAGAATGACCTTTCAAGGCTGGAAATATTTCATTATATGTATGTACCACATATACACATATACCACATTTTATTTGTCCATTCATCTGTAGATGGACATTTTGGTTGCTTCCATCTTTTGGTTATTGTAAATAATGTTGCTGTAAACACAGGTGTACAGATATCTCTTTGAGATGCTGCTTTCAATTCTTTTGGCTATATACCCAAAATATACTGGATCTTTTGGATCCAGTAAAATTTCTGGATTATAAGGTAATTCTAGTTTTAATATTAGCGCAACCTCCAAGCTGTTTTCCGTAGAGGTTGCACCATTTTACGCTTCCACCAACAGTGCAAAGGGTTCCAGTTTCCCCACATCCTTGTCAACATTTGTTCTTTTCCATTTTTCTTATAGTGACCATCCTAATGCATGGGAGGCGATGTCTCACTGTGACTTTGATTTGCATTTCCCTGCTGATTAGTGATGTTGGGCACGTTTTCATATGCTCGTTGGCAAGTGATGCTCTTATGATAAAAAATGTGTACCATGTACTTCATGGTCAAAATAAATAAATTATTCCATGCATTTTCCGAACCAGGAAACTTCTTGGAAGGCATGTCTAAATGGTTTGATAATAAAATAGTCCACTCATTCCCTGAAAACTGCCCTTTACCACATATCGACTCGTTTCTGGCTCTGTGCGCTGATTTCAGTAGGTGGCCCAGGGTGGCCCAGGGTGGCCCTTACCTGGCTGAGTGGGGTGGCCCTGCGTGACAGGCATGGGGCCCTCTGATCACAGAGACGGCTTGGCACCTTCAGGGAGTGTTTTCAGTCTCCACCTCTGGGCGATGACTACTTTGATAAGAAAGGAAACAATTTGTGATTTACCTACCCTCTGGTATGTTCCAGCTATGTTTTAGTGTCCTTTGGGTAGGGTGGCCCCCAGGTAGCAGCTGGCCCTTTAATTTGGCTGTTTGTATAGCTGACATTCAGATTCACTGGGAGAGCATCTGAATGGGTCAGTGAATCGCTTGTCCCTGGGAGAGAGCAATTATACCATTTCTCATGTGCCCCCAGGAAGCCTATGGACCCTTTGTTCAGACTCCAGGGCCTGGATCAATTTGAAGCCCCTCTGAGGACAGCTGCGAGGGGGCCAGGGCTGCAAGCATCCTCCTCTTGCAAGGCAGGCGGTGCCCCTTTACATGAGAGTCTCCTTGACAAGGACAGAGGTGGGAGGCTATGAACATTCATAGGGAACACTACTGCCCCCTGTGTAACTGCAAATGTTGGCATTTTATCCTACATGTCCTGTCTTCTTCTGATGTGTGTGTCAAGGAAGGAGTAACACCTTTTTCTATCAAAAGCTTTCTTTGATCCCTGCGCTAAAACTAAAAGCTAGTTTGATGGGTGTCTTTTCAAAACCCCACATCCCGCTTTAACTCCCACCTTGCTGCCAACTCATCCTCTTGAAGCCAAAGTTCACTCTTCCCCCTTCAGAGTTGCCAGAAGGAAAAGTAAGCTCAATCCTTGCCATTCAAGCACTATGCCAGAATTAGCAGTGCGTCAGAGAGATGTGACAGGGTCAATGGCAGGACAGGGTCAAGGACAGGACAGGGTCAAGGACAGGCCAAGCAATCCTGCTTTGCCAGATCAATGGAAAGGGCCTTTCTGAAGAATTCTTGTTTTGCCACTGTCATCAAGGCATCTGGTCCTGACATCAGGATCAAAATGTCACAGGAGCCTAAGCTGGAAAGGCTTTGCTGCTGGTCTGAGATGGTATCTCCCCTGGAGACTCCAGCAGTTCGTGTGGCTGAGGAGAGAAACAGGGCAGATGGATTTACGCAAACTTAGGCTTCTCGGCCCCTCACTCACATGGGCTCCTTCCTATGGTCACATGCTTTTGTAAAATATTCAAAAAATGATATTCAACCACAGTTGGAGCTTTTACTTCTGCTGTTATATTTTCCCCGACACTGAGTCATGGTGGAATGGCCATGTGCACATTCGGGGGTCAGGCTAAAGGCAGCTGAGTCAGGGACACAGTTTGCTAGGGTGTTTGCAGGTGGCTGCAGTTACTTGCATGTAGAGTTAATTAGTGCTAGCCATTCAGTGTAGAAAAGGGTTCTGGGAGGGCCCCACTCCACCTTCTCATCCACTGACGTGACCAGAAGACGCAGGGCCTGAGGTGCGCCACAACATCACCGCACCCTGTGGTATCCAGACTGAAGGAGGGGAACGAGGTTTGAAATGTGTGGAGCCAGAACTCAATCTATCCACACAGAAATCTTTCCACGTAGAAAGACTTATGTGAAAGAATCTTGACAGAGGTTTTCCTGTTTGACAGCAATCCTCAGCAATTGTGAAGATGAATCTTTTCTCTGTTATCACAATAAAAAGGAAATTTTGATCAACAATGCTATAGGAAAAATTTTATCTTTTCTGTTCTTTATATTTAAAAATGACATTTACAAAATCATTGTTCTATGAGGAGTTTAACTTGTTTTCTATGGCTGCTGCAATAAATCCACAGTCTTGGTGGCTTAAACAATACAAAATTTAGTATCTTACAGTTCTGGATGTCCAAAGTCCAAAATCAGTGTCATAGGGCTAAAATCAAGGTGTTGCCAGGCTGGTTGCTTTGGAAGCTCTAGGGGAAATCTGCTTCCTTGATTTTTCCAGCTTCTAGTTGACACGTGCAATTCTTCGGTTCCTGGTCTCTTCCTCCATCTTGATAGGCAGTGGCATAGAATCTGACACCTTTGTCATCATCACATCTCTTTCTCTGACCAAACCCAGGAAAGTTTCCCTGACTTTAAGGATTCATGTGATTAGATTAAGGCCAGCTGGGTAATTCTGGATAATCTCTCCATTTCAAGGTCTGTACCATTAATCACATCTGCAAAGACCCTTCTGCCATATAAGGAAACATATCCACAGGCTCCGGTTGAGGATCTCTTTAGGGGCTATTATTTTGTCTCTCACAAATAGACAAAAAGATAATAGAGGTGTGTCAGGCTATTCATTGATTAAAATGTTACATTATTTTCCTGGTTTTGTAATGTTTCTTACTTGTCCTTTTTAATATTTGTAATTTATTGTTATTTAAAAATTTTTTCTCTCACAAAAATATGTGCTCTTTGGTACCTATGTATTTGTAATTTTGAATCCTTTTTCTTAGAGAAGAATCCCCTAATTGCATAAGCTCAGATTCCCATGTAAGCTGACTAATGGCGTCTCTACTCTCCCAATAACTAAACTGAGAACATTCTCTGCCCCCAAGCAGCAGGGGTCTGCTCTTGGCTGGTGTGGCTCACAGGCCACCGAGGGAACCACACAAGTGTGGAACAAGGCTCCCTGTGTCTCCCCTAGTGACCCTCCTTCTGTCTGTGACCTTAGAGAGTCACTTACCTAAACAAAGTGCAGCATGTAGACATGAGGGAAGGGAAGCCCCAAATAGCAGACATGCCTGGGGGAGACAGCAGAAGAGTGGGGTGACGTAGAAGTCCCCGAACTGTTAAACAGGAAACTTAACAAATCTCCTTCTTTCGTAAGTACCACGATTCTCTTCTGTTCACCCAGTCAGCTCTTTCTTTCTCCCCTGCCTATGGCCATGACTCTGCAACTTGTCTGCCTCGCTCTCTCGGACTCTTTCCTGTCCTCAGCACTGACCAGCAGCCCCTCTGCTTTTCTTGTGCTACCTTAGGAAAACACTCATCACCTGTGGCTTCTTTTGGGCCCAATTTAACTTTCCCTCTTCATCCTTTGGTGCTGCTTCCCCTTCCTCTGCTTGAACTTTTGCTTGAACTTCTTTCACTTTGCTTTCGGCAATTTCTAAATTACAACCCCCATTCTCCCTTGCCTAGTTTTTTCTGTTTCTTAGCAATATCCCAAAGTCTTGCCAAGGGCTTCTCTCCTGCCCATCATTTCCCTTCTAACATTTTGCTTTTCCTGCTATATTGAGAATGTTCCTCTTCCCCAGACCTCTCTGCTAAACCCCGCAGCCTAACAAGCAGCCTCTCGAGCCTCTCACTGGGCCTTTTCTCCTTACTTATACATGAAGGCAACCACTTCCCATGTCGACACCTGATTTCTGGCCTGTTGACCCAGATATACCCACAGCGCCACTTACCTGTGTTCTTGCAAACGGTCTCTAACACTTGACTCCAAAGATCAGTAGTGGGTCATTTTCCTCCCCAGTCACCCCCACCAGAACACCTCTCTTCCTGGCCCCTTCCTTTTAGTCCTTCCCTTTCACATGGTCATTCTGCAGGCGAAGGAGTGTGCATGCTCACACATTTTTCTGGGTTTTTTAAATCTAGTCTGTAGTTATGATGAGCCATCTGTCCTATATTGTTGAGTCCCGTCATGTGGTTTAAACATTCACATGGAGTGTGCTGCATCTCACAGCCTCATCTCTCTTTGAAAAGGAAACCCCGGTTCTGTGGACCTGAGACAGGATCTCATTCTGCCTTTTTTTGGAACCTGAAATTGCTCTGAGCCCTCTCCCAGTACCACGGCGGCAGCCCTCCGCAAGAGTCCCTGTGTGGGCCTCCTGTCGTCCTTCTCTGCTGGTCATAGCCCACCAAGGTGTGCTAGCTAGTTCTCATTGTCACAGCTGCAGCTGCAGTTTTTCCCTGGCTCCCTCCTTCAGCCCTGTCTGCTCTCCTCTCTCCACTGCTGCTCCCAGCTCCCAGCCCCTTCTTCTCCTCCCTTCCTCTCGGGGGTCCTTGCTCCTTCGTCATAAATTATGAAAATGTAGTTTATGTTTTCTTTAGAATTTCCCTCCATTATCACCTGGGGATCCACCATTCTCCTTCCTTTCTCTTCAGGTTCAAAGGTGTCTTCCCCGAAGTGCATGCTCTCCACTCCTGGGGTAGAGGACCCCCCTGGGCCAGCTTCTGAGTGGCACCTGCCTGCACCATTCCTCTGCAGCCTCCTCGCCCTTCACTGCTTACCCTTCCAGATCTGGTCCTGGGGCAACATTCTTCCCGCCCTGCCCCCCAACAGGACAGTACACTCTCCTCTTCCTCTTCATGCTCAAGGCCATGTTGGCCTCACCAGGAGCTTCCATGTCAGTTATGAGGATTCCTGAACACCAGAGAAGTTGGTGAGTAGAGCGAGTTAGTCCAACGTCAGTGGCAGGAGCTGGGGCCTCTTGACAATGAGGGCGGGACAATGCCCACTACATCTCCAGCCCAAGGGAGCAAAAAACAAAGTCCTCTGATGTCCAGGAGGTTGTGGGACAACTCGGTCCTGGTTGGTCACAATTAGTCACTGTCACGTGTATATGTGCTTCATTCACAGAGGATCTCCCTTTTTCCTAGTTTAATGGGGGATTTGGAGCCCTTCACAAATGAAGCCACTGCATAGATATAGTTCTATATCAGCTTTGGAAGACTATTGCTGCAGGCACACAGGACCAAGCCTTCAGCAATTTCAATGATTCCTTAGGCAGCACACTGAATGGGTGGCTCACCCCAAAGCTCCCTGGAGATCCCTTGTGACTAAGCCAAAGCGGGTATTTTTAAGGGCTTAGTTAAAGCCCCTGGTTGGTGGAAGACAAAAGAAAAAGCCTCCAACATAAACAATAACTAAAATACAAAGACTGAGAACCACTGAATCTGTAGAAAACAGGCAGCATCAGTCCTCGCAAAACTGCAGGTCCTTCCTTCCTTCCTTCCTCTTTCTTTCCTTCTTCCTTCCTTCCTTCCTCTCTCTCTCTCTCTCTTTCTTTCTCTTTCTTGCTCTCTTCACCCAAGAATATGTTTATTGATTTTAGAGCGAGAGGAAGAGAGAGAGAGAGAAGCATCGATGTGAAAGAGGAACATCGATCAGTTGTCTCCCATATGTCCCCTGACTAGGAATTGAACCTGCATGCAGCCTTTTAGTGTATGAGATGACACTCCAACCAACTGGGTATGAGCCACCCAGCCAGGGTCGCTGGTCCTTTTGGACAGAGGGTCGGCTGTGTACATGAGCCTCTGCTTAGAAAGGCAGGGGTATGCAATACAGATGAAGCCTCCTGGCAACTGGCCAAGATCCAGTGGATAGGCATCGTGACCTTGACTATTTTTCTGACATGAGACAGGACGCCTCTGGGTGTGACAAGAGTGGCAGCAAGTTTCCTTGGTCCCTTCTGCTATCACCATCATTGAGATGGCAGGAACTGAGGATCTTAAGAAATCACTTTCTGCCTGAAAACAAAGAACCACTTGAAAGGAATCACACAATATGAAGGGCTGTTTGAAATGCACTGCCTAGGAAAAAGTGCCATAGAAATGCAGGAGATTTGATAAATGGCTCACCTGCTCAGAAACATCCTGTGAATGACACAGCGGAATGTTGAACTGTTGAATTGAGAACACATGTTTCAGAGTCAGACTGACCTGGGTTCAAATTCTGCCTCTGCCTCCTACTAGTTAAGCAATGTCAACTAATCAGGCCCCCCCCACAGCGGGGGGTGGGGATGTGTGCTCACTTCAGCAAGCCTCAGTCATGCACAGACACTACATTCATTAATTTATTCATTCTTTTATTGATGGCTCTTCCTTGCTAAGAGTGTATTCTATCTTTGGTCTTTAGCCTCAATACTGGACTTTACAATTAGTTGTTTTTGCAAAGCCCTCACCGGAGAAGGATTTCACTTTCAGGGAATACAGGAGGTGATCTTGTCAACCCTCTGCTGGCAATTTTGCAGAACACCAAGCACAGGAAGGAGCATGTACAAGCCTCAGAGTAAACACAACTGGGATCCATTGAATCCGCAGGCCTGCTTGGTCATATGAAATTCACATGAAAGAGAGACGTGGCTGGCACATACCAGTTACCTTGTCACTGTCATTTTCCTGCCCAGAGGGTACTCTTCTATGAGAAGGACTGATGTAAGAGTGCAGTGGGATCAGAACACCCCAGTACCCATTGGTTGCTAACTAAATTCCAGGGGTTCTGTTTCCATTATTTCTTGCCTTGCAACAAGCCTCTCCAAAACTTACTGGACTACACCAACCACCATTGTCTTTTCTTCATGATTCTGTGTGTTGCCAGAGCTTAGCTGGGAGCCCTTCTGCTTCACATGGCATCAGTCAGATGCTTAACTGGGCTGGGACAGCCAAGAGCACTCACTCGCTTACAAGTCCGGAGCTGGGTGGGTGTGGCCGGAAGCCTAGGGCAGCGGGGTCTCTCTCTGTGTCTCTCAGGGCTCTCTCTCTTCACATGGCCTCGTTGTGTGGTCACTCCCACAGGGGAGCCAGACTTTGTCACACGGTGGTGTAGGGATCCCCAAAGGGTAAAAGCAGAAGCTATCGGGCCTTCTTATGGTTCAGGCCCAGAACTGTCACTTCCCTACATCCTATTGCTTAAAGCAAGTCACAGGTCATCTCAGATTCGTCATGGGAGGGGACTGCACAGGGGTGGGACTCTGGGAGGTGAGGTTTATTGGGGACAATCTTTGGACAATAGCTGTCAGGGCTCTCTACCTGGGGCTTCATAACAATATGAGAGAATGGACTATGGAATGTACCAGCGTCTGCTTATTTATCAGAAAACTTGGGCAAAACAAAATAGAAGTTATACCAATGCTAGGGACTGGGATACTGACGTTAATTTTAGTACCTCCTCATTAAGGAATTGGGGAATGTACTTAATTAGGCACGGTTTAAGTAGATGTCTCTTCCCTGTCCCTTAGGAGACATTTCTATCATCTTCTTGGTGTGTGTCATCTACTGAGCTTCTGTGATCTACGTGTCTTGTTGTAATCATGTATTGCTTCCCTTCCAGGGAACAGCATCTCACTCTTCTTTTGTCCAAAGTTAATCCTTTAGGTGCAGAATTTCTGCCAACTGTCCCCATAGCCCCGGATCCTGCTATTCCTAATGGCTCGTGAATAAAGATGAAATCTTGAGGCAGATTGTTGTCCTCCAATATGCAATCTGAAACAATACCTTGTGTATAAAATTTTCTGTTCCTGTGACCATCCTTGGTTTTGGAACTCTTTGTAACTGAGCAGTTGGAGGGTTTTATGGCAAGCGTTGGATTTCTGCCAAACTAACGATGTCCAGCTTTCGTAAAACATGAAAGAGAGCCCAACATAGCAGTATCTGGTGTTTGATAGATGCTCAACAATGCTTGTTGAGTGAAATAATAAATGTCATATTAATTACCTTTTGCAAAGAACCCAAGACGTTGTGAGTTTCAGTAACTGTTTGTTACCATGTTAACATCTGTCTCCATCCCCTTTTTCAGAAATTTTATTTATTTTTTATTGAGGTATAATTGACATGTAACATTACATTATTTTCAGGTCTACAATGTTATGATTTGATAATGGCTTATGCTGCAAAATGATCACCACAATAAGTTTAGTTAACATCCGTCACTATCCCTGTTCAGTTCAAGTTCACTGTCAGCCTATTTTATCTGCAGTTTTCTGAAGGACCAGGGTCAGGGGACAGATTAATTTCTAATTCATTCTTACAGGTGAAATTGTCAGCTTTCATCTGCTGTGCTATCAGAAATGGAAATTTGCATCTTGAAATTTTACTGACAGTTTTATTTTGGTTTTAGAAAAGGCAATGTCATCTGTGTTCTGGTAACCCTCAGCCTAGAGGGACTTTGGGGAAGAGTAGTGAATAATTCCCAATTTCTGCTCCTCACTCTCAATGCCCATCCCCAGTGGAAGTCACATCACTCTCTCAGGGCAAAAGCCGACTGGGCGGACACCTTGGGTGCAGCTCTCTCAATGGACACAAATTCTAGATTATCCGCCTATACCCCGGCTCCACTGGGATCTGGGCTATTTTTCTCCTGCTTCCTGAACCTGGCTCTTCTCTGTCTTTCTCCCCATCTGGTCAGTTATTCAATTGAAAACTCTCTTTCTACTCAGCCATCCCAGCTCCCTCTGGGAGCCTGGGCCACAACACCCCTGAGAGACGGTCCCCTCCTCAGGTCTTCCCAGTCCCAGAAACCATCATGAACAAGTGGCCTGTCCCATGGGCTGCCCCATGTTCAGGGCTTTGTCCTGTTCATGTTCTCTCAATCTCAGTCTGTTCAAAAATTGCTACTACAGTCCAACCCCGGTAGCCTTTTCTTTTTCCATCTTCTTTCTTCCTCTTAGCCTTCTCTATTCCATGTTCTTGTTCATGGGTTTTACTCCAGGGCCTATTATTGTACATACAATGACATGGTTGCATCTGCCTTTATAATGACCCCAATCCCATCCCAAGCTTCTTCCATGGTAGGTCAGCTCTTGGGTTCACAGAACCACATCGGAGTGGCACACAGGGAGGACCGCCTCAGCGCAACGCTGTCCGGCCCTTTTGTTGCCTGTCGTTATTTCACTTCTAGTCCCAGAGGGCCGGAAGCAAAGCTGGAGGTGAGACCTGAAGAAAGCTGGAGCCATGATGACCTTGTGCACTGTGGAGATGCAGACTCCACTCCTGGAAAGCCCACCGTCAATGCAGAAGAGGGAGGTGGGGCACCTCATATCTGCCGCGTATGCGGGGACAAGGCCACTGGTTATCACTTCAATGTCATGACGTGTGAAGGATGCAAGGGTTTCTTCAGGTAGGGTAACCTGTCAGCCTTCACCCACAGACCGCTCCTGACACACTGGGTCACATCTAACTGGGGTTGCACCATTGGCCCGCTGGACACAGGGACCTCAGCTTGACCTGTCTCCCAGGTCCAGAGAGAGAGCAGGCGGCCCATTCAAAGGCTCCTAATTAGTCTCAGGAGAGCCCTTTACACCTCAAAGCCATCCTCATCTTGTGTTTTCCTACCGGAGGAAGGTCTCCCTCCCGTAAGATACCCCATATGTTCTGAATAAAATAGAAATCCAGTCTGTAAAAGAGGAGTTTGAAAATCCAAAATGCAAGTGTTCAAATCAGTCTTAGGGTGTGGTTTTTCAGTAAGAATGGTATAAAATAAATGAAGAATATGACAAGACAAGCTCACTTAGAAACAGGCAAATAGGGAGGTCCAAAAATGAAAGACTAAAAAGTCCCAGCTCACAGCAAGACAGGCCCAGACAGAAGAGCTCACATTGTCCAGCCAAAGAAAGAGAACAGCAAAGCTCAATGTAGGCTCAGACCAAGGGGAACAGAAGCCGACCAGGAAAGGAGGGGAGCGGAGGAAGGCGTATTTGAGGAAGGGCTCTCCCCTGGCCCTGATGGAGGGCTGGGTGTCCTGAGAGCAGCTCCCACCTCTGGGGTCACATTTGGGACCCTCACACATTGTTGGGACACCAGCCTGATGGGGTCCTCTGAAGAGGTGTTTGTTTTTTTTGTTTTGTTTTTGTTTTTTCCCTGAAGGCTGAACAAGGGAATGGAAACAAACCCTAGAGCCAGAGCCGACCCTACAGTCCCAGAGGTGGGCTGCAGTCAGCATTTCATGGGTGGGGGGGTCCGTCCCACAGAAGAACTTCCAGACCCATATCAGCCCAGGGAGGCACTGTAGCAGCTCAGCGCGCCCCCTACCCCCACACCCTCTGAGTGAAGAAATCCCCGCTTTGGGCCGCTTGAGCCATTCTCAGGCCCCCATGGGGCTAGGTGAGCCTAGGGCGTTCTAAGACGACCGTGTTCCAGTGGGAACAAGCGTGCATGTTGTGCGGATTATAACACAGGTCAGACCAGCCACAGTGTGGTAAAGCCTTTTGAGTGGAGTGTTCTGTCACTTGCATTCAGTTACAAGTGACAGAACACTCCACTCAAAAGGGTCTACCAATAAGGGAAATATGTTACCTCTCATAACTAGAAGTCTGAAGGGTTGGGCTGAATTCAGGGCTGGCATGATCATCAGCTCAGTTCTTCCCATTTTTCTTTTCTGCCATCCAGCGTGAGGACCCTGACCTCAGCCTGCTCCCCTTGGGGCAGCATAGAGCCTGGGTGGTCAGCCTGGAACAGAAAGGGCCATCTCTTCTTCTCCTTAAGAGGAAAGAAGCATTTCCCAGAAGGCCCCCCTCATTCCACATTGACTAGAACTGGGCACCAGACTCCCCCTGAATTGGCCACTCACAGAGAGTGTCCCTGAGCTAGGTCATATGCCAACAGGGCCAGGTGGAGGAGGGCGGCCCCCTGAGCCAGATCCCATCCTGCCTGCAGCATCTGTGTGGGATGCTTTGGGGTGTGGGGCCGTCTGCTCTCCCCTTCAGCCCAGTCTGTTCTGGGACCCCCAGAGGGAGACAGCACACTGTAGTGGTACGAGCTTGCATTCTAGTGTCAGGCAGACACAGATTCATATTTCAGCTTGTCACTTACCCTAAGGACAGGCAGTGCAGCGATATATGTTTGACTCAGTTTCTGCATCTGTACCAGGCAGATGACACAATGTATTCTGTGCAGTTGTGAGAACTGAATTTGCAAAGCTGTGCAAAATAACTAGCCCAGCATATGACCCATAGCATGCTGCTAATAAACTCGAGTGCCTCCCCCTCTCTACCCTTTTGGGTGTTCAGGAGTAGGATCAGGGTCTCTTACTCAGCCACAGGGGAAGCAAAAGTGAAGGGGTGTTGCCTGTGAAGCACCTGCCCCCTGGGCTAGTCACTGGCCTGACCCACCAGTTACCCGATTCTGAGTGTGGCGCAGCCTCCCGCTTCAGCCCCCAAGGCTGTCTGCAGCCACTCCTGTCTGTCCCCACGTTCCTCACCAGCATTCCCTCATCTTCCACGCTGCCAAACCAGAATCAGAGGCTAGGGCCAGGGAAGAATTTTTTTCTTTCTATTCTGCTGTGACTGGTCGGGGGATAAATTTACAATCCGATGGCTAGGCCTTTTGTGGGAAGTTCAGGATGCCTGGGCTGTGGGGAGAGGGTGGTTGTGCTGGGGCCTCTAAAGGGCATTGACCCCACCATCTTCTTACCTGGCACAGCCGGGCAAGGACAAGCGGCTGCATTAACCACACACTTCACTATTACAGGGCTGTGAACTTCTTTGCTCCATAAGGCCAATCAGGAAAAGGCACATTTCCAATGGGGAAGCCACTGCTCAGTGAGGTAGAAAGCCTCCTCATAGTTACCTCTCCTCCAGCTGCCCATGACCCCTGAATGTGGAGTGGGGGCTTCTTATGTTTCTTAGGCTTCTGGGGTAAGGTTTCTTCTGGGTCCCTCGTCCAACAAGGAGAAACCCAGGGAGAGACCACCACCACAGAAACATTGCTAAGGTCCTCTTCTAGGGTGCCCAGGAACAAGGACAGAAGGGAAGGGGATAGGGGTGTGGGAGGGACCTGGGCCTGGGGCCTGGAGCAGAAGCATCCCAGACAGCGGCTTGGGGCTGCCGCAAGGCCATGTTGAAAGTGAACAGAGCAGGAAAGATTTCCACCTGTTTCCCTCCTCCAGTGACCTCTGGGCCTTGAGGAAAGCCTAGCCCAAATGGAAGATGGAAGAAGCCCCTCCTCTACCGTTCCTATGAACCTGACCCAATTCAGAGGCAAAGGCAGGCTCACAGAGGGTTTGGCTAGTGTCCTGGTAGTGGGACAGGACAGAGAGGAAGAGAGGTGTGGCCTGGAGCTCTCTGGCCTGTTCTCCATGGCCTACCTTTTGCTCTTCGTTTTCTACCAGGAGGGCCATGAAACGCAATGCCCGGCTGAGGTGCCCCTTTCGGAAGAGCTCCTGCGAGATCACCCAGAAGACCCGACGACAATGCCAGGCCTGCCGCTTACGCAAGTGCCTGGAGAGTGGCATGAAGAAGGAGAGTGAGCAGTGGGATGTGCCCTGAGTGGGCGTGGGACCAGGTGCATGGGTACTGTGAGCCTGGGGCCCAGCAGGAATCGGCCTGGGGGATGTGTATGCGCAGGTGTGCAGAGGTGCACCATGAAAGTGTGCGCGCATGTGCATAAGTGCTTGTAGCAGCTGAGGCCTGTGTGCAACAGGCAGGAATGTGGAGCAGAGCTTGCAGCCTGTACCACACGGTCCATCCCAGCATGTGACAGATGGAGGGGAACTTTATCCTCTGCTCTGGGTGTGGGGGGCATCTCGAACCAGAATCACACCCGTGTGTCCCCTGAAGTGCCCTTGTGATTCTTGTTGGCCCCTTTAAAATTGCCCTTATTGTGTTTTAGTGGAATTGGGGGAAGTGAATTGGGGAGAGGGAAGCCAGAGACACACGGTGCGATACGACCCCCAACCTTCCAGTGGGTCATGCCCACTGGCTGTCCCAGATGCAGCATCTTGCCCAGGAACTGTTTGCAGACAGGTGACACAGGATGCTTTTTCATTCTACCTGTCAAGCTTTGGAATAATTGTGCTCCTGGGTCACTCTGAGATTAAACACAGTCATGGGGAGCACACCAGCTGCACCTCATCACTCTGTCCTTACCTAGGTGTTTCTCCAGAGGAGCCCATGGTCCTCATGAGCCCAGAGAAGGGTGGGTTTCTTGTAGACAGCACTTGCCCTGCTGTTGCGTCTGGGGTTAAGAAGGGTGGCCTAGCTCCTCGCGGTACCTGAGCCTGCTCCTGGCTGTCCCTGCAGTGATCATGTCTGACGCAGCAGTGGAGCAGAGGCGGGCCTTGATCAGGAGGAAGAAGCAAGAACGGACTGGGATGCAGCCCCTGGAGGCCAAGGGTCTGACTGAAGAGCAGCAGACAATGATCAGGGAGCTGATGGATGCTCAGATGAAAACCTTTGACACCACCTTCTCCCATTTCAAGAATTTCCGGGTATGAGGTTTTAGAGTTAGCTCAGCAGCTATGCCAGCTCCTCAAAACCCCAACTCATCCTCAAGGACCCTCAAAGAGTGGCCCTGGACACCAGCAGCAGTGGTACCTGAGAACTTGTGAGAACTTGTTAGAACTTGTTAGAAATGCAGAGTCACACCTCCAAATCGGGAACTCTGAGGGTGGGCCCGGCAGTCTGTATTTTGACAAGCCCCTCCCCCAAACCCTCCGGGTGATTCTGGTGCATGCTGGGGTTTGAGAATCTTTGCTTTCTCCTTCCAAAACAGGTGGGATTTGGGTTTGAGCCATAAATGGAGTCTTGGATGCTGAGTTGTCCCAGAGTTGCTGGCATTCAGGACTTCAGGAAAACAGGGTCAGGGCCTGTGGGGGGTAAGACACTTGTGAACTGGTTTTACTGATTCATGAGATGTTAGTGATCTCAGCACTGTCGGCCGCCTCTGATCCCTGTGCCCTTCTCCCCCGAACTCACCATGCACACAGAGTTTGGGGTGACCTGCCCAGCTCAGAGAACTGGCAGCCAGTGGCCCCAGAGATCTGATCTGTTCTTTCCATATGCAGACCCCAGACTCTTCTCTCAGAGTTTCCCAAGTGCAAGGCCAGGGATGCTGGGGACACATCCATGGGTGTAGGTCCCCCTCACCTTCCCTGGGACAGGGAGCAAATCTATGTATGACCAGGCAGGGATGACAGAAAACATTAATTCACAGATCCAGAAAGTGCACCACCCGATAGGAGACCACGGAGAAGAAGCGAGCGCTGTGTGTGCGCGCGTCTGTGCGTACGCCTGCAGTAGTGCATCCTCTCATGCCTGCTGCTGTGGGTGTCCATCAGGGGCCTGTGTGGGAACTTGTTTGGGGGAATACATGCTGTCTATCCTCTCCTTTCTCTACCTCCTGCTCTGTTCCAGCTGCCGGAGGTGCTCAGCAGTGGCCATGAGGTCCTGGAATCTCCGCAGCCTCCATCGGTGGAAGATGGTACCAAGTGGAGCCAGATCAGAGAAGATCTATGCTCATTGAAGGTCTCTCTGAAGCTGCGGGGGGAAGACGGCAGCATCTGGAACTACAAACCCTCAGCAGAAGCCAGTGGGAAAGAAATCTTTTCCATGCTGCCTCACATGGCCGACATGTCAACCTACATGTTCAAAGGCATCATCAACTTTGCCAAAGTCATCTCCCACTTCAGGTAGGACATGAGGGCTGGTGGACAGGTATGGGAAAGAGCAGAAAGCAGCCAGTGGGTTTAAAAGCTCTGGGGCAGATCCTTCTGAACTTGGGATATGTTGGTGCCCAAAGACCCTCCTTTATCCCTGCCCCTGCACCAGGCACCTGCACCGTGGAGGGGGCGGGGATGGAGCCCTCACTGCCCATCTCCTTAGCTTGGGACTGCGGGTCTGCCATTCAGTCTCACTGTGTCTCAGCCTCCTCATCTCCTGGAAGGGAGCTGATGAGGTCTACTTGCTGAGCTGTTGTCTGAAATAAGAAAACATCTGCAGAGCATCCCGCTCATACATAATGGACATTCAGGTAGTAATTACCTCTCCTATTTCTTCCCAAAAAGGCAGGAATCATAAGTTGATAGTTCCAGTTTAAAGAAAGAGCTGGAAGGAAAGGGAAGAAAGTCCAGAGGAAGAATAAAGAGAGAGACAGACACAGATGCTGGGTTGCTAGCAGCCTGCCATGGAGAGATGGTTGAGGGGGCCATGAGGAGGAAGGGCAGTCCTGAGAACCAAGGGGCTGGGACTCCCCAAAGCTAGGTGGGGAGGCAACAACCAGGGGGCAGTGAGGTGGGGAGAAACCTGGAATCCTCCTGGTGTGGTGGCAAACACTGCCCTATAATGTGTAATCTGTCAGGGCTGGAGGCAGTGATGGGCACACCTGTCCATGGGGTTGGCCACGTGGCCTGGTCAGGTGGAGCTGAATAGCACACACAACACAGGGGGCTGAATACCCAAGGAGACCAAAGCCAGTTGGAGGAACATTAGAGGTGGCCACTGGGGCTACCTGGGCTCCAGGCATCCTGGATGCCTGGAGAGAAACAGCAGAAATATGAACTCCAGAACAGACAGCAGGAAGCAAACATCCCTGCAGCATGGAACTCATGCCAAAGGAGTAGCTGAGGCATGACTCTGGAAGGACTTCTAGGAGGCACAAAGGTAGCTTGGCCTGAAGGACTAGCAGGTTAATTTAAGTGAAGATAAAGGGGCCATCATTCCAAGTGGGGAAACTGAGGCAGAAAGAATGAAGCCAGGGAGCAGGAGCCAAGGCATTGGCTGTGGGTCAGTGGCTGGGCAGGGAGTTGGAGGGGACAGGGCTGGGCTGTAAGGGACACCAAGCTCCATTGGCAGGGAGTCCCTGAAGGCAGCAAGAGACTAGAGGAAGGTGGCAGGGAGGGGTAATCTGCTTGTCTGGATTGTGAGGGCAGAGATTGGAGGCAACCAAAAGCAACTGCAATAATCCTCAAGGGTATGAGTTCATCCTACCTCCTCCCTCCCTCTCCCCCATTTCTGGATTATGGGAGTGGGTGCTGGCCTGTGGCAGCTTCCTGGAAGCTGGCATCCCCTCCTATCCTTGCTGCCAGGGACCTGCCCATTGAGGACCAGATCTCGCTGCTGAAGGGGGCTGCCTTTGAGCTGTGCCAGCTGAGATTCAACACGGTGTTCGATGCAGAGACCGGGACCTGGGAGTGTGGCCGGCTGTCTTACTGCTTGGAAGACCCTGCAGGTGCCCAAGAGCCACGTGCTGGCCCGGCAGAGGGAGGGAAACAACTGGGAGGGAGGAGAGGAGCCACGCCAGGATGTGCATGTCTGAACACTGCAGGGCAGAAGGCTGGGCAATGGGAAGAACGACCTTGGTCAGGGAACTCTGGAGTTTGGGTCTCTTTCCTGACCGGTTTCCCCCTCACCCTGCATCCACCCACAGGTGGCTTCCAGCAGCTTCTGCTGGAGCCTGTGCTGAAGTTCCACTACATGCTGAAAAAGCTGCAGCTGCACAAGGAGGAGTATGTGCTGATGCAGGCCATCTCCCTCTTCTCTCCTGGTGAGGCCCCTGCCTGGCCCACTTGGCCTCCCAGCCCCCAGGCTTGCTCGCAGCCCCTCAGCTTTAGCTGTGGAGGCAGTAGCCCTTCCTCCACCATCCCCAGAGAAGATCCTAACCAATAGATCTTCTTGTTCTCTCTTCCTGCAAAGCCAGGATGGGGACTCCAGCTGAGTTTTCCTTGGGTGGGTGGGCCACAAACAGCCCTCGTGGCGATCCAGTCATTTCTCTGCCTGGATGTCTTGGCTCTGGAAGGTGATTGCTGTCTCTGGGCCAGACTGAACTTGTCTTTGCCCCTGTGGCCTTGCTGGCCCCACACTGCCTTTCCCTTTCTACCAGACCGCCCAGGCGTGGAGCAGCGTAGTGTGGTGGACCAGCTGCAGGAAAGATTCACCATCGCCCTGAAGGCCTACATTGAGTGCAATCGTCCCCAGCCTGGCCACCGGTGAGCAGCAAGCAGGGAGGGTATGAGGGGGTTCCCCTAAGAGCCCTGCCCTTGGGGCTCTGCTCCCTACCTGCTGCCCCTCCCCCCCATTTTGGGGCTCTCTGGGAGAGCAGAGTGAAGGCACTCCTGGGGCAGGCTTTGATTTCCAGGGTTTTGGGGCACCGTTCTGTGACCTCTATTGAGGCCTCCTGTCCAGCCCAGGCTGAACAATGGAGAAATCTAAAAACGGCATGAGGCCATGCCCAGCTGATGGAACACTACTTCCTGAGGCTCAGCTCCTTTCTGCCCAGGGCCTTCTCTTCTGTCATCAAGGGGAGGGGACAGTCAGGCACTCTCCTGAGGCTCTTACAGAATTTTCTAGCAATAGCCAGAAATATATAATGTTAACAATAATGATGATAATAGTAAATCTATAATAGCTATCATTTATTGAGAAGTGCTAGCCCGGCAGTTTACATGTATTATCACCATTAATCCTGAAAACAGCCCCACCAAGTGAGTGCTACCACCATCTGCAGAGGACTGGACGCTCAGGGTAGCTGTCCCAGGTTCCACTGCCAAACAGGTGGGATCTGGAGGTGGACCCAGGTGGGCCAAGTCCATGGCCCACACTCTTGAGCACTGCCTAACCACCTCCCAGAACAAAGGTGAGCAAATGAGGCAGGAAACTCCTTAGTTTGTTCTCACACAACCAGAAGGAGGAGGGCTGCTAAGGGCTTGGCTGGACAGGGGCTTCCATCCCTTCACTGGGCCTCAGGAGTCCACAGGTTTGAGCCATGAAGCCAGCAATGTGTATGTGAGTCCTTATTTGGCCTGCTCCAGCTTTCTTTTGAGCTCAGAATCTTGGGGTGCTACAGCAGCTGCATCTTTCTTTGCTCAGTTGTCCCCTGTATGGAGCTGGGAGGTGTCATGAGGAAACTGAGGCACAAGGTGTACGTCAGTCACTATATCCCGGGCTAGATCCAGAAGGGATAGCAGCTTTCAGCCCCTGATTCCACAACTACTGCCCTCAGTCCTCACTCCAGCCCTTACCTAAGGCTGTGATTCCCAAAACTGACCTGTGCACTTGGTGCCTGCAATGACTGCGTGTTCCCATGGAAAGCTCCTTGTACAAGGACTCAAACCCAGAGGATGAGGTGTAAGTTGCAGGGGAGGGATGCATGTCTACACCTTAAGTCCCCCAGGCTGTTCTGTCCTTCTTGTCCACAGGCTGAAAGAGAAGCTTAAGGAATTCAACTGAGACTTTCTCAGCTGAATTTTGGCTGACCCAAAGTGTTCTGAGATTAAAACCTCAAAACTTGTGCAACTCCCAAGTGGTCCCAGGGTCGGTGGGTAGGGGCAAGGGTGGGCTGCCTCTCAACCTTTGCTCTGGCTGGCCTGCAGGTTCCTGTTCCTGAAGATCATGGCTATGCTCACCGAACTTCGCAGCATCAATGCCCAGCACACCCAGCGGCTGCTGCGCATCCACGACTTACACCCCTTTGCTACCCCCCTCATGCAGGAATTGTTGAGCATCTCAGAGAACTGAGCGGCTGCCCCATGGGCGCGCCTCTGGGGGGTAGCCATATCCAGAGTCCTCGGAGCCGCCACTCCTGGGGCTAGTCAGAGGGACACTGCCAAGATCAGACCATGCCCTACAGGTGCTGCCTTCTCGGGGAACACACGGCAGCTCTGATGATGCTGGCCAGCATTCCACAGGAAGGGACAGGGACCCCTAGCCCCCAGCTCAGTCTGTGGAGAGCAAAGCCACTGACCCTCAGAGAGAGAGTGCATTGGCCTAGAGATCAGACCTATCAGGAGGCAAGGCCACTGCCCCCTTAGAAAAGGCCCTGTGGTCTGGGGATTTAGTGTCGTGGTAGGAGAGCAGAAAGGATGGCTGGGGTTGGGCCAACTGAGGGTCTATGCCCACTCCCAAGTTCATTAGCTTCTTGGGTTTTTTCACTGCTATTTCTAGTACTCCTGTCTCCTACTTTCCGCTCACTCTCAACCCACAGCACCTTGTCTTGGGTTGCTTGGGGAGTTCCAGGCCTGTGTTGATCAGCAGGTGCATTAGGGTCTATGGGAATATTCTAGGGAGAAGACAGAGAGCCTGCACCAATGTCAGAGCTTGTCATGACCATTCTGTGTGTCCATTCTTCCCTCCTTATGTGTCTATGCATCCATTCAAACATTAAGTACGAACAATATGCAACCTGCTGTATGATATATATGCTGAACCAGACATGGATCCTGACCTCGAAGAGTTTATAGTCCAGCAAAGAAAACAAAGCAGAAACACAAATAACCTTGATCAAAAGGAAAAGTGACAAGTGCCAATAATAAGAAATTTCTTTGTGTGGATGCTAAGCTATTCTAGGATAGTGGGTACACATGAGGACCTAAGTAAGAGACCCCTGGAACATGTGGGCACATGTGTGTGACTTGGTGTAGGTCTGCTCCATATCTGAACTGGGGCTTAGGTTTTCTCCTGAGGCTGAAACACTGGGTTGTTTTGACAGGTTATGCTGACAGGCAGTTAATAAATGTGTTAGATGTGCATGCACTGTATGTTCCTGTTTCCAAATCTATTATCAAAACTCAAGAGTATGAAAGTTTTATAAAGCTTTGTTTATATCCATTTTGAGTAAAAATGTTTTTGCTTTTTTGCCAATTACACTTTAATTCCACCCTTAAGGCTTAGTTTGCAAATATAATCCTGAGTTTAATGTCAAATCAAGGCCTGACAACTTAAATAACTTTTAGCTAGAGGTTTAAAAACTTTTTTTTTTCTGGCTTCTGGGGAAAAAAGACATTTAGGGGTGGGAAAAGAGAAACGTCTTACATATAATATACAAATTTCTATTTCCATTTTTTACTACTTATTTTAGCATTGCCCTTTACACAGCTGAAGACTATTGGTGCAAGAACATAAAAATGTATTCTTGGTTTTCTCATAAAATGATTCTTCTATATAAAAATGTAATATACTTATGTCATAATTAAAAATGTAGTAATTGAACTAATCTTAAGTCTAATATGTTGATGCAAATGAAGCTACAAGTTAACTGAATTTTAAGGAACAGATACTTGCTTAGCTTTTATCATTTTGCAAGAAGTTGGCCAAACTTTGAGAGCATAAGAAATTGACATCATACCTCAAAGCAAGCAAACCTATTCCCTCTGTTCCTTCTAGATTTACCAGCCTCTTCTGCATGAAGGAGATTTAGAACACACTCATTTTTAGAAAGAAACTAAGGGGGGAAATATCTTTGCAAATACAATGAACACAGCTTTTGCTCCCAGGGATTTGTCTCTTTTGGAAATATGTGTCATTCAACTATATTCATAAATCATATGCATCTCCTCTTCCTCTTTGGGGTAATTTTGAGTGTGTCAGTCATTCAAATGTATGCTACAGTGAGGGCAAGCTGTGATTAAGAATGGATGCAAACTTCCATCTCCCAGTATTGATTTTAAAAATGGGCAGTTACCCAAACATTGACTTGATATGTACATATCTATATAATAAGTATATATAATAAAAACTAAGTGTAGTCCAAATGTAGTTAAGATTCAAGGTTAGATGAACCAAAGAGCTCGCCCAGGATACTTCCTTTCAGCAGTCTGGATCTCACGTTTATAGGGCTGGGAGCCAGGCTCAAATTTCCTACTCTCAAACATTTGGATTTCCCTATTACTCTCTCCACTGTGCTTCGAGCAGGTAGAACTGGGTCAGTTTCTAGGCATCCCTGTGGCCACTGTTGTTTTTCTAGGTCTTGCCTCCGGTGAGGATGAAATCAGTTTCCAAAGCTCAGGAGAAAAGACCTTCTAAGTTAAGTTACTCTTTACCTTCTAGCTCCCCCATTAGTCAGAGCCACTCAGCAGCCAATCCCTACCTCGCCCAGACTTTAAAGATCTAATTATATAAAGTCTTCACATCAAGTCTTAGTGGAAGGTCCAGGGTGGCTTCTCCTTTCTGGAGAAAAGAGGACATAAAGAGAAACATACATTTGGTCAATCATCCTTTTTCACTCTGACAACTGGTGGGCATCATCATTCCATCTTCCACAACACTTCAGTTTTTCCCTGGACATGTTCCTGTAACATACCCACAGCTCTCCTAAATGTGAAGGTGCTCCTGGGTAAGTGAACTATTCCTACACCTGAGGACTGGGTGACCACACCCTCACTTCTGTTTACTTCCTCACCAGCTTCTCCTTGAAGGGATTCTGCATCCTGACAGCTCCCTTTCCTCAGTAACTACCCTTTTAGAACACCTAAAATGGTATCCACTGTAACTGTCCCCCCGAAATGTGATCCCAGAGGACTGGAAAGGCACCCTTCCAGGATTTTAAGTTAAAAGAGTTATCTTCCTCTCTCCCCATTCATACAGGGCAGGAAACAAGGTATTAGAGAATTCCCAACAAATGTACTTCAATGCCATCAGGAGGCCAGCCCATCCCACAAGCGACATCTTAACCCTCCTTCTCCTTCATTCCCTGAAACTGTCATCTTTAACTATTATACAAATATTAGCCAACTTCACAGAGAAATAAAGAGGATCAGACTTTATCCAATATAAACTTTTTATTGAAGCAGCAGTCACATGACTTTATATCTAGCCTTTAGATTAGGCCTGACAATGAGCCAGCCCTAAGGGAAAAATGTTTCTTTTTGCACTAAAGAGACATTACATGTTTACATAACATCATCCAGTATTAGAAATGATCAGACTCAAACACAACATGTGTTGGTTACCTGGGAGGTACAGCCCCACTGTTTGTGGTGTTCGTTTATTTTACAGATACTCCCCAAGACCATTAATAATGGCATGAAACTTAAAAGAAAACACAGCCACACCAAACCATGAACACAGTAATCAAAGACAGCAGCTTATACATGTTTTTAAAATTTGTCCCTTTCAGGGTTGTGTTCTTTCTTTTCAAAGCAGTGTCTGCAAACTTCCTCTACATCAAATGCAAAGGTTTCCAAGATGGAAGCTGCACCTCTCGGGGCTACACAATGGAATAACATCATTTGAAAGAACGAGAACTAATGTTCATATCTTGATTTTTAATAACAAAGATCCATGTGTCTCTAATTGGAGGAAAGGAGATGGTGACGTGACTACATATTGCAGTGGCAAAATAAGCAGGGTGAAGAGAGCTGGGTACTGAAATAAAGACCACACACTTGTGAATTTTAATTTCATTTCCAGGCTAACCTACTTTTTATTTAATGCAAATTACAGTACCAGTTAACTATTTCCAAACCAAGTCACATAGAACGAAATGTATTTACAAGGGAATGGGGAAAGGGGGGAAAAAAAAACATTGAGCATACTTTTCACAAAAAAGTTTATATTTAAAATGAAAAAAAAAATCAGTCACAGAGGCATTCAAGTAGTAATAATGTTATACAGATTTTGCTTTTCCTTTATATCAAGACAGATTTGCACAAGTGTTTGCAATAGTTTGTATACAACCCACAGTCCTTTATATATATATATATATGTATATATAATAAATTTTGTTTTTTTTAGGTTTGTTTTTAAGATGGGAGTGGTCACGCTAATTGGTATGTGTACAGGCCCAAGTGATCCATCGGCAACACATTTATAAATGCAAATTTTACAGGCAAGCACATTTCATACATCTATCTGAATCTGCCTGTAGACAGATATAGTAAGAAAAAAAACTTAAAAATTAACACAAGGAAGTCTACTTTGTCAAGCTAACCCCTCATGTACTGGTTGTCATTTTGCTTTTATTGCAGAGATGCAAAACGGAGCAACAAACTTGAACAAAACATCATAACCCTTGTGAAAATAATCCAACCCCAGGGATTACTTCCAAAGCCTCTCAAATGTAGACCTTAGTCTGGGACTCGACTCTGCTTCTAGTTGTCTCTCTTATTTTCAGTGGCTCAGGTTTCTATCAGAAAAGACGGATTCTATTGTAAAGCATGCTTAATTTCCTTTTCTACATAGGTGAGAAAGTGTTCTGCTCTGTGATTAGATGATCACTATCAAGTACAATAAGAATCAGGTACAATTTTGGTTTAAAACAAAGAAAAATCCCCCAAACTCCTGGGGATCTGGCATCAGCCAAACTTCCTTTGGAAGATTCCAAAGTTAAATCCCTAAAAAGGGAAAGGGAAAACAAAATAAAATGCCAGTGTCTTTATATCCACAGGGATAGAGAATATAATAGTCCTCTCAGAAACCTTTGCATTGGTGCAGACAAGATGACTGGTTAGGCAGGCTTTGCTAAAACACAAACCAAAAATATCTAAAAATTAATAAGAGGACTTTAAAAAATGACGTCACTGGAAAGAAGGTGCAGTCTTCCGCCTTGCTGGAATGAACACATGATGTTTCAAAAATAGGAACCTTTGGTTTGGTAAAGTTTTTTTCTTCTACTCAAGACATCTTATATGGAATACTTGGAGGCAAAACAATTTTTTTTTCTTTCAAAACGGACTTCATAATGGGTACACAGCAAGAAACTGATTTTTGAAAAAATAAATTAAAATGACATTTCACTGAAAGGGGTGGAGGTGGTAGGAGGGCGGAAATAGGCTAAGAGTTCCCTTGCTAAAACAACAGTCCTCTCCTGGCACGGCAGCATTCCATGCACTAACTGCTGGTATCACACTATATAGCATTTCAGACAACTGGTTATCAAAACCTGACACTATGAAGAAACTTTGATTTATAAAAGCCAATTCTGTGTCTCTCATTTTTGAGGGAAGGAGATGAGGGGAGAGTGAGCATGGATGCCTGCTGTTTTTTAAGACCCACGGTTAGGGTTTGGGAAAGAGACGAGCAAAATCTAACTTACTGAAATCCTCCAGCTCCAGGGCTCCCTGGCACTACATTAAGGCCCTGGATGGCCCCAGTATGAAATGAAACCGGTCACTCTGTTGCTGAGGAGGAAACGGGCATTCAGAACCAAAACAAAGGCAGGGCTTGAGTGACATGCAATTACGAACATGGTTTCTTGTTTCCACTCCTGAACATGGTGTCACTGAACTTCACTGTGAAGAGGCACAGACACTGTGTTGTGAGTGAGCTATTATTTCAAAGGGAAAAAGGGTGGGACAGGGAGACATGGATAGAGAAACCAATTAAAATTTTAAAAATGAAAAAAACAAAACAAAAACCCAAACACATGGAAGCGAAGGCACTCCAAACTATATAGATACACTATACATTGCTAGAGTTATTGTTACAATAATACAGGCCGGTACCTACTGTACAGAGTTAAAACTATATGGCTTTAAAAAGCTCGTCTACATTTTTGTCTGATTATTAAACAGAATCACTGCCCTGAACAGTAACTTTTTGCTCATTAATAACAGTTCCTGGGTCCACATATTTACATACAAAACAATAAAACTTAAATTTAAAAACATTGAAAGAAAATATAATGTACAAGCTTGAATTTGGTGAGGAGCTTTTATTATTATTATTAGTATTTACAAAAAAGATATTCAGAGACCTGAATCTCACTTGTATAAAAGAGTTCTGTGATCCCGCCATGATCCTTGAGAAAGAAAAAAATCATGCACCTCAGCCCTCACATACATAATGAGAAAAGGATCTCACTTTTCTCTCTTCTTTTCTCACCCCATTTATCGGGAGTGGGGAGGAGAGTATTTTGTAAAACAAACACAGATATTTATGGAATCCAGCAAGTATACCAAATCCAGATTGGTGTCTGTGCCTGGATGTTTAGCGGGGCAGTTTGGTCTGAAAGCAGGTCCATTTCTGTCCTATGTCTGCTGCTCTTCATCTTCTTTATGAATCCTTTCTGAAAATGGTCTATCAAAGCCATTTTTTTAGGAATCATGTTGCTGTATACTTTAAGACGTCTTTCAAATCTTAATTAGCTCTCAAAGGCTCATTATGAAAAGTAAAATTCAATCTGTTTGATTTGGTTTGACTGTGTTTTCTTTCTCATGAACTCTGATATAAACAGAGGTTTGAGAAACCCCCTTTGTGGCCTAAGAGCTCAGCTACACAGTGAGTGAAAACTAAGATGGCTCACAATTGCCTTTCTGGGTATTGGTTCACTTCAGCAGGCAGTAGGACTCTTGGAGAGTCACATACACTTGGGTGAGAAGCAGTACAATGTGTGGGGACCTGCATGAGGGCTGTCAAGAGACTCTACTTCCAAATCACCTGGAGGGCGAGATCCCTAACGTGATCTAAGGTGGAAATGAGAAGGGTGAAGGTAGGTTACACACAATCTAGGGCTCAGCTCTGTAGCCCTACAGTTTTCAGCTAACCTTGGAAAGTGTGCAGGAAAGGAGCGGGTTGGAGGGAAAGGCAGCCGTCACTCAAGTGATCTTTAAATGTAAAGTACAACTGATTGTGCCTTAAAGATTCATAGGTCAAGTAATGGCCCATAAGCACCAAGGCGACTAAGGTTCATTTTAGAGTATGTAAGGCCCACATAGATGTCAACCTTAAAAGGATAAAACGAACTAGTTGTGAAAATCTAATTCTTCACTGCAAACATAATCCTTCAATCCTCCTTGCTTTCCAAGGAATATTGCTTTTTCTTCAAAAACAAGAGACTGATTCTTACACCGTTCACTGATACACAAAACAGAAACAAAAACTCTCAACTGGGTATGGGGGGAAACACTCTTCGCACTCTTCAAGCAGTCAATTTTGATACTGTGGACAAAGTAAAAACAAAACAAAAAAGGCAGTATTGAATCTAAGTATATAACACACATATACACGTTTATATAATCCACTTTCCTATAAATTCAGCAGGTACAAATGACTTTTGTTTATATCATTTTGGTGTGTAGTTTTTAATATTCCTACCAAGCTGAAATCATAATGGCCTATCTGACATGCATCAATAAATAAAATTTAAAAAGTATAAGGTTAAAAAAGGCTGAAATTAAATACAGGTTCTAGATTTGGATTTAATATTAGAGCTATGTCTAGAATGTGGCAATTTCTGCAAGCTCCATCTGTAATTTAAAAATATGAAAAACAAACCAGTAGACTGTTACAGTTCACATTATTTAACTATGTCTTCTCAAGTGTATCTCTCCAAGGGAATCAACTTTAGAAAAAAAATCTGGACTAGTTCATTCACAGTGGTGGGATCATCCCTGGTTAGTCCCCTTCTTCCTAGTTCATTGGCTTTTGACCTCTACAGCCAGAGTGGCCGGTTCAACACCCTTTTCAGTCTTCCCAGTCTTTCCCTGGGTCACTAGTTTAAATCCATACTAAGATTTGCAGAGAACCTTTGGCCAGGCAAAGAAAGATCCACATGTGGAGCAGGCATGCTCCTCCTCTGACATTTCCTATGTAAATCTCTCCACCACTAGCATTGATTAAGAGCGTTAACATTAACAAATCAATTAGGAATCTTCCCCTTATAGTTTCTAACTTTACTGACCTCCCTGGGTAACAAACAATACACATTTCCTTATTTTTTGTCTGCCACACCTGCCACCAACATGCCGAAGGCAAGTCTTCAAACACCCCAGGATATGAATTAATTTTACAAGTGACATTTAAGTCCCCACTGAGTTACACCTGCTAAGCTCCCAACCAATTTCAAGCTGTGCACTATACCAAAGTCTTATACTTGACTTTAAAAGAAAACAAAGTTTAAAAAAACTTCAGCACAGAACAAAGTTTTCTTCTTTTGTGGAAGGGGCATGAAGCAGGAGACCTGTTTTAAATTATACAACAGCAGACTTTTGATAAAAAGATTGTGGTGGGAGAGAGACTGTGTGTTCTAGTGCCCTGCTTTCCCCTCCCCACGACCCCTCCCATCCCCTGGATCTCCCTCAAAGTGAGAATACAATGAAATTGATTTGTATTTATAGATATTTTACAAGGTTAAATAAGAACAACAATAATAAAAAAAAATTGAACACTAAAATGAACAGGTTTTTTTCCTCTTTTTAATTTTCTTTCCAAACGTGACCAGTGTTGCTGAGTGACACTCAAGTAACTGGTGGTTTTTCCTGTGCTGCTGGCTGCTCGGGACTGTTCAGGTGGAGTTGGAAGCTGATGCAGAAGCGGCGTTATTGGTCTGTACACGGTCTCCAGCATTAGCATCTGCAAATCAAAAGTCCCGAGAGAGCATGAGCAATGCTGTAAGACCCCAAAGAGAAAAGCACACTGCCTCAGACTATAAGCTG
The DNA here is from genome assembly GCF_021234165.1 of Pteronotus mesoamericanus. NCBI lineage: Eukaryota > Metazoa > Chordata > Mammalia > Chiroptera > Mormoopidae > Pteronotus > Pteronotus mesoamericanus. Next base: position 243,009 of record NW_026555095.1, on the reverse strand, counting down.
TGGGGTCTTCTTCCAAGCAGTATCTGAAATGGTGTTTTAAATATGGCCAATACTATGAAATCTGAATTTCTTTCTGCCTGGAGCTATGTCCATGCGTTGGCATGGTCCTGGTACAGAACGATATTGCCTTTGAGTAAGTTACAGACTTAGGTAGCTAGGGACCATTTCTGTCAAAGCTCTTGTTCCAGGTGGGATTAGCAGTGTATATGAATATACAGTTGGAGTCTAGCTCACTTCAAAATACACAGCTCGGAAAACTCACTAAAAGTTCTGCACCATGCCATCCGTCTAAGTGGGTAAACTGGGTGGAGGCAATGAATATAATATGGTCACAGGCAGAAGTGCTATGTGTAAATCAAACCCAACTGTTTGCTTTCTAAGTACAGGCCATCTTCGTTATTCAGAGAATGGAAGACACACTATCAGCAAAAAAAGGAACAGCCACTGTAGCACCAATTCACTTACTCTATTCAATAAGGCATCTTATGGTCAAAACATGGTCAGTGTCTTGGCACTGAGCTTACTTTGCCTACTGCTTTGGAAATATGTAAAACTTTATAACTTTAACCCCTCTTCCCTCTTTTAAAGGCCCAATATTATTTCGCAACATCCATGAATATTTAAGTCAGCATTTGTGTCCAGATTGGCTCTCCATCTCTGGTAGGCAAGAGACTGCCATTTCACTGACTTATTAAGCTGCATTCCTGTCATCTCACAGATGACTGGGAACATCCTGTGTGGCAAATTTTCTTTCCAATGCTTCATGCAAAGCCCTGAGCAGCAAGAGAGGTGGCTTGGCTGGGAGGGACATCCAAGAGCCATCTCCCTAGAAGTCACACTACCCTTGGCCATCAAGGCTGGTGACACCAAAAAAGAGAGATTCAAAATTTTTCTCTCTCTAGAGACTGTAGTTCTCTTATATCCTATAATGAACAGCGTAAACAATGTCATGGCTGAATGCCACATTTGGTCCTTTTTAGCTGTTGAGTTTATAATTTCAGTGTTTTCCCACCCTCAAAACAATCTTTCCTCATGTACATTTAAATCAGACTTTGGGGAAGAAATGTTTACTCTCTTAATTTGAATGGTTATGCTTAATTTGCTTAATTTTCTTCACAGCAGCTATAGCTGCTTCTCATTCTGTTTTCAGTGCAAATGAGTGCAGACATTATAGCATCTGGGTCCATGCATTAGCTTCCTCCCCATGGCATGGATTCATATTATCTCATTGGTACAACACACAAACAGGTGACATGAGAGAGTATATGACATAGAACCTATTCTCCAAAGGCAGCTAAACAGCCTTTTTTCTAAAAGTAAGTATCTATATCTAATGAATGCTTCATTCATGACCCCTGGTCTTTTTTTGGATATGCTTTGTTTAGGAGTTTTACTCTCCATGATCACATAAATTCTGTGCATCAGTAATAACTGAACATCAATTCCTTCCCAGGCCAGAGGTTCCTGTAAGACTTGCTCAAGAAAAACATTCATTTTCATAATTTAGGCATAGGTTGCATTAAACAACAGTCCAGAGAAAGCCTAAAAGGCCAGTTATTTCAGGATTGATAACAGTCCTCACAAATCCAAGCTTACGGTAGCTTTTCTCTTCCATTTTCAGTTTGTGAACGTGACAGATAAAACTGTCATGTTCTGATTTTCCCCAGGAGTTAAGAGACTGATTAATCATCAGGAATCTATCCTGCTTGCTCATGATATCAGCACATATAGCAGCACTGTTAGCAGCTCTGGCCATGGTAGCCATCAATCAGCTCTATCAGCCAACACCCACTAAGACTTAGCTACTCTGTCATCTAGCTCAGTATGTTAATTTGCTCTTTCCCAAAATCCCATTTAGCTACTAAATGGCAAATGCCCTTTCACTGGCTACTACCTGTGAGCTTATGACATTCCCCAAACTAGTCCCACCCTCCTTGGATAGATTCAAAGACTACTTGTATGAATAGAATAATAAGCACAAGCCTTTTAAGTGGGCATTTACCAAAAATGAATTCACTGTCTGAACAATAATACTTGAAAACACACTCACACTCCTCAGAAATGTAATTTAATGATCTCAATTTTTTTCTCTGAATCATTTCCGAATCAGTTGATGAGTAAAATTTTAACACCTAAATTATTTTGGTTACAAATATCCTTGATACCCAAAGTCACAGCACTGTATTCATTCATCAAAAAACAAAAAACAAACAAAAAACCTTTGCCTAATGCAATGACCTCCACTTCAAATAAAATATACATGTCTTTGCTGAAAAGAACAGACTCTTCTTTTTTTCCAGAGTATAAGGAGGAGAAAAGCAAAACAAAACAAAGATGTGAAACTCTACAAACTGCAAATGTGAGAAGTTCCAACAGATCACTTGGCTTACTGACTGAACAAAACTACATTTCGTAAGTAATTCTTGGTACAAGCTGCTTTTGTTCCCACTGTCAATTCTGTAAACTTATTTTACATAATTGAATTAATATGGACCTCCTCTAATAATTATGCTCATTAATTTAAAATTCTGATAAACTGTCACTTGATTTGGATATTTATGGAAATTTCTGTAACTTTTCTTCTCAAGCAATTAAACAGTAACTCTTTAAAAGCAACAAAGCTTGTTCTGCTTCTCCTGGATGCCCTTCCCTGGTAAAAGTGGTATCACCTGGCATTACAGTTTACAGAATGGGCTCTTGATTACAAAACATCCAATCCAACTATGAATCACCAGAGACTGAGTGTATAGCTTCTTGTTTTAGTCTTGAGAGATGCTCATCTGATATTCAGTGACAATCTTTCTTAAACCTAATCCAATTCCACAAACATTTATTGAGTATGGGATCTAGCTATACGACTTAATAGCTGCCTGCTTTTGGAACAAGTTACTTAACCTCTGTACCTCTCAATTTCTTCATCTGTAAAATGGTGATAATACTATCTATTTATTAAGTAAGGCCTGTGAAGTGCTTATTAGCATAATATCTGGCTTATAGTAATTGTTTACTAAATGGAAAGGTAAAAGACATCAAAAAATAGTTGAGTGTGACTTCAATAACCACCATCACCACCATAATAAATACGAGTGGCAGCAGTTATTACCTGAGTGCTTATTACCAATGTGACAGACATATCAGAGACACACCAGAGGCATGTCATTAAGCCCACACAATGACCCCAAGAAAAAGGTATTTACTGTCTCCATTTTGCAAATGGCAAAATGGAAGCAAAAATAAATTAAACAATATGCCTAACATTGCAGGTTAACAAGTGGGAGAGCTGAGCACAAAGGGAGCAGAGGAAGAGAATGGTGACTTTTAGGGGTAGTTGGAAGCAGCAGCAAAGATTTCCTACCAAAGGGAGAAAATAACTTAATTTCATTCAAACCTAACCCCTACATAATCCACTGTGAATTCTAGAGGCCTATTTTCGTTATCTAAAAGGGTTACTACATTAAGCAGATCAGTGAATTTTTGTTAAGAATTAAAGGTATACTTATTTCATTTTCTAATTTTCAGAGTCTGTATGGGGTATATAGAGATGCAGGTGTTTTGGAAAGAACTATAGAGCTGATAATTCTATAGACTTCCTAGCTTCCCAGAAACCAATGATAATCACCATCCTTCTGATGCTGCTACAGTACGTACAAACAAACCGAGGATGGCCCTGAGGGGGAGTGGAGAAAAGAATAATTAGCTTTAAGGGAGGAAAGCACAACATCATCCTTACACACAGTGATAGCCACCTTCCAAGATGGCCCCAATGAGTCATGACTCTTGGTTTCTATGCCCTACTGTAGTCCCCTCATCTAGTGAATAACATTGGCCTGTCAATAGATTACAGAAAAAATGATATATAACTTCCAAGGTTAGGACATAAAATACACTGTGGCTTCCACCTTGTCCTCCTCCTTGGATTGCTTGGTCTAGGAGAAACCAGCAGCCATAATGTGAGACACTCAAGTAGCACTGTGGAGAGGTGCACGTGGTGAAGGACTGACGCCTCCTGCCAACAGCTAGCACAGATTCACCAACCACATAAACAAGTCATCCTGCAAGTACCTCTTCCAGCCCCAGGCAAGCCTTCAGATGTTTCTGCAGCCCTGGCTGACTTTTAACTACAACCCCAGAAGAGATCCGGACCAAGAACCACCCAGCTAGGCTGCTTCTGAATTTCTGACTCACAGAAACTGTGTTTATTCTTGTTTTAAACTGCTAAATCCTAGCATCTTTTGATATGTAGCAATCGATAACCAACTCTTACATATATGTCAAAGAACATGAATGTCAGGGTGTATGCTCAAAAGCCCATGACAGCACCACTGACCAAGTCCCTCTTGCGGTGGCATAAGACACCAAGGTGGCTTTAGTCCCTTCAATACTAGGACTGAAATTCAGACACCAGTGAGCCAACCAACCCATCAGCAAATCTGGAGGGCTTTTCAACAAGACTGTTCATCCTTGATCTGCCTGTAGCTGAGAGGTCTTAGTTGCTCTGGATAGGAAACTGGAGGCCATGAGGGCACAGGAAACATTTTTATTTTTTAAGTTAAAAAAACACCAATTTAGAAATAAAGAATAAGAAAAGGCATATGAATATAAGCTTGTGACTTTAAGCAAGAAACCAGGGAACACTTGAAGAGTGCCCAAAAGGTCTGATAGGACACTCATCAACTTAAAAAGATTTTACATTATTTTTGGAGATGAGGGAAAAAACCCCAGGGTAGTATTTTTGTCTTAATAGGAGAAAACACATTTTGCATAAAAATAAACAATTTCCTAGAAGTGATATTAGCACTGCGCTGGTGAAATAATGTCTAAGTTGGCTTGATTTTAGGTGTCTATATAGGGTGGGGCAAAAGTAGGTTTACAGTTGTTCATATGGAAAAGAATAATTAATAAATAGTAGTATAAGAATAAACTCTGTGTTTCATGCACTCAAAACTGTAAACCTACTTTTGCCCCACTGTATATATATTAACTCACCAAGTGAATGTGAAACCCTAACATGGGATGGGTACCACCTCACTGTTGTCAGTGAATTGGTCAAACTAGCACATGTGGATGGAAGCAAATAGGAGAAAATAGGTAAAGTATTGTACCTTAAAGAAGACAACCATGTTCTTTGGCTACCAAGTTGGTAACAGCTAACAATAAGCATATGTTACCCTCTACCTCTAACCCCACTCTCAGCTGGTTAAAGTAATAGAAAAACTGAAAAAAATGTGTACTGCCAGCGAGCAGTGTAGACTGGTACAAGATTTCCGGAAGGAAGTCTGACATTATGTATCAAATTCTTCATACTTTTTGGCTCAGCAATTCTACTTCCAAAAACCAGGACACACCCAAATGTCCAAGAATAAGGGATTAGTTAAATAAATTATGATACAGGTTTAGAATACCAGTTGAATCCTATATAGTCATGTACCCCCACACCCCAAAGAGCATAAGCCCATTCACATATAGACTAAAATATAAAATGTTACCTTTATCTATGGAAGTGCGAATATGAAAGGATCCCCCCCCACCAAAATAGCTATATATTATGTAATTAATAGAGGAAAAATCTGTCTTTTTAAAGCTATATATTTTTATGAAATTCCACATATACTTAAGATAGGAAACAAAAAGGACAGGGTTAGGAAGAACACCTGAGGGCATGCATACACTGCAGATTCTACAACTAAACAGGATATGAATTCAGCTTTCCAGAGGCACACAGTAAAAGCGCATAGAAAAAGAGTAGTTGGGGAGTGGAAGACAACATGGTAACTGGCATTTTAGAAAAGAGAGATTTGATACACTGACTTAATTTAACATTTCACTTTGCAGAATCAGTGGAAACAATGCGAGAAATTATTCTGGGTTTAATGTGTTCAACTAGAAAGAACTGGTTGGTGATAGAGAAGGTAATAGGAATTCTGGGGTAAAAATAACTAATAGTTAAGAAAAGAGGATTACCAGCTCTGGCTAACTCTGAACAAAGACTTTAGCAAAATGAATTTCAAAAAGCTCAGAGAACCAACAGGTATGATTTTGTGGTTAGAGGCTTCAAAAACAGGCTAATAACTGAGAAGAAATAAAAAAGTATAAAAAACAAAATTCTGACCAAGCAATTGCAAATACTCTCAATGCAAAGTAGAGAAGAACCAAGGAAACCAGCTTAAAGGGTTTTCTCGTATGAGCTCATATTAAAAATACATTAACTTTAGAGGAAGGGTACACAGCCAAGGAAGAATAGAAAATAACAATGTGAACCTGTAAGAACAAGCCAGGATTGGTTTATATAGGGCAAAAACAAACGGTTTTTGAAGCAAGTTCAAGAGAGGTTAAGCACCCTGATCAGGTAAAAATACAGAGAAGACAGACTTTGTCTAACTCCTACTATGATTCCCTTTTCTGTCAGAAGGGTTTTCAACCTGGAAAGGATATAACAAAAATCCTAATAAACAAAATGCAGCCCAAGAAAGGTGAGGGCAATCTACACATGCAATTGTCTTTGAACACAGAATCTATAAGCCAAAGAACAAATTCTAACATGGACTACAGAAATTCACAGTTTACAAATATTTAGGCCCTAGAAGTTTCCTTAATTCTTATAAAAAAAGTTTTATTATCATCTTTGATAGTTACATCTTTTGATAGAAAAAGTCTAACAATTTTCTTGACAACAGCCAAGTATTTTACAAAGTTTTTAATAACATCATTATATATATTATAAGGTTGGTCTGTTGCTAAGCAAACAGCAGGAGGGGGAACCAATCAACCAGAGACCATCAGAAGAAAAATCAATCTTTAGTAAGTCTTGCTTGGTCTCATTTAACTTATTTTATCAGTAATTTTAAAGAAGGCAAAACCAAAACAAAACAATCTCTTGTGGGCTCTGCTTTGTCCTGTTTGACAGACTTTATTAGTTGCTTGGATGGAGGCAAAAAATTGGTGTGTTTATGAAAATGTGCAGATGATACACAATTATATAGAAAACCCAATACCCTGACACTTTAGAACAGGGTTAGGATTTAAAATTCTCCTTAGTATGGAGGGGATATTAGACACTATTAAAATTTGAAGTACATGTATGTACAAATTGGGTTGGTTCTATGTACCTCCAGGGTAGAATCACCGAGTGGAAGAAGGTACAGGGGAACAAATTTCAGGATGAAAAAAGGATAAACTTTCTAATAGAGGATATAAAGATAGAATGTCCTCATTCTTCTGGTAATGAGCTTCCAGTTACTGAATGTATATAAGCATGGGACAGATGGCTAGTTCTCAGTAGATATGAGAAGCGAACTGAAATCAGTGGTTTTCAAATTAGTTTTAATAAAAGAACCACTGCATTTACCCAGAAGACGGATATGCAAAACAAGTAAAGAGACAAATTGCTCTAGTTGAAATTCCTTACCACATCTCATACTTAACTATTCTGGAATCAGATCAGGTAACCTCTGAAGTGGTTCATATTGATTAGTAACACTATAATTTCTCAAGATTTATTACTCTACATGGGCGAGATGAATGGTCTCTCAAACAGAGTAAGTGGAAGGATCTATTGGGGATGTGGAGAAAGTCAGAACATAAATACACACACACACATGAAATTATATTTTATGGACTGAGAGTCGTAGTACCTGTAATTTTCAAGAGTTTGTCATGTCAGCCAGAGACATGATAACATGCTCCCAGAAACTGAGGTATTTTAACAATTTAAAAAGAATGCACATAGAGACTAAAAGAACAATTCAAAGGATCAACAAATCCAGGAGCTGGTTCTTTGAAAAGACAAACAAAATTGACAAGCCTTTTAAACAGTCTCATCAAGGAAAAAAGGGAAAGGACCCAAATAAATATTAGACATGAAAGAGGAGAAATAACAACTGATACCACAGCAACACAAAGGATTGTAAGAAATTACTATGAACAATTATATGCCAAGAAAATTTGAAAACCTTGATGAAATGGACAAATTTCTAGAAAAATATAATCTTCCAACACTGAATGAAGCAGCAGCAGAAAGCCTGAACAGACCTATAACAGCTGGGGAAATTGAAGCAGTCATCAAAAACCTCCCGGCACACAAAAGCCCTGGACTGGACGAATTCACAGGAGAATTTTACAAGATATTTAAGGAAGAGCTAAGCCCTGTCCTTCTCAGACCATTCCAAAAAATCCAAGAAGAGGGAAGACTCCCTCTTTTTATGAGGCCAGCATCATCCTAATCCCAAAACCAGATAAAGACAAAACCAAAAAAGAAAACTACAAGCCAATATTGCTGATGAACAGACATGCTAAAATCCTCAACAAAATATTGGCAAACCACATCCAGCAATACATTAAAAGGGTCATCCACCATGATCAAGTGGGATTCATCCCAGAGATGCAAGGATGGTATAATATTCACAAATCAATAAACGTAACACATCACATAAACAACAGGAAAGACAAAAACCACATGATCACATCAATATATGTGGGAAAAGCATTTGATAAGGTACAGCACCCATTTATGACAAAAACACTCAGCAAAGTGGGAATAAAGGGGGCATATCTCAACATAATAAAGGCCGCATATGAAAAATCTACAGCCAACATCATACTCAACAGGCAAAAACTGAAAGCTTTCCCACTAAGATCAGGAATAAGAAAAGGATGTCCACTATCACCACTCCTAGTCAACGTTGTATTGGAAGTGCTAGACACAGTGGTCAGACAAGAAAAAGAAATAAAAGGCATCCAAATTGGAAAGGAGGAAGTGAAACTATCATTGTTTGCAGATGACATGATAGTGTTCATAGAATCCACAGACTCCACCAAAAAGCTACTTGACCTAATAAATGAATTTGGCAAAAGAGCAGGATATAAAGTCAATATTCAGAAACTAAAGGCATTTTTGTACGCAAACAATGAAATATCAGAAGGAGAAATCAGGAAAACAATCCCATTTGATTTAGCAACAAGAAAAATAAAGTACCTAGGGATAAACCTAACCAAGGAGGTAAAAGACCTGTACTCAGAAAGCTACACAACACTGAAGAAAGAAATTAAGGAAGACACAAATAAATGGAAGCATATACTGTGTTCATGGATTGGAAGAAATAGCATCACCCAATGTCTGTACTATCCAAAGCAATTTATACATTCAACACAATCCCTATTAAAATACCAATGACGTAGTTCACATACATACAACAAACATTCAAAAAATTTATATGGAACCATAAACAACTCTGAATAGCCACAGCAATTTTGAGAAAGAAGAAGAAAGTAGGAGGGATCACAATATCTGACATCAAACTATATTACAAGACCACTATACTCAAAACAGTCTGGTAGTGGCATAAGAACAGACACATAGAACAAGGGAACAGAACAGAGAGCCCAGAAATAAATCCATGTCTCTATGGCCAATTAATATTCGACAAAGGGGGCAGAAGCATAAATAGGAGTAAAAATAGCCTCTTCAACACATGGTTTTGGGAGAGCTGGACACCTACATGCTAAAAATTGGTATTCGACCATTAACTGACACCATACACAAAAATAAACACAAGATGGATAAAAGACTTAAATATAAGTTGCAACACCATAAAAGTCTTAGAGGAGAACATAGGCAGGAAACTCTCAGATATTGCATGCAGCAATATTTTCACCGATATGTACTCTAGAGCAAGGGACATAAAGAAAAGGATAAACAAATGGGACTTCATCAAAATAAGAAGTTTCTGCATGGCTAAAGAAAACATCAGCAAAATGAAAAGGGAACAAACCGTATGGGAAAATATATTTGCCAATGATACCTCAGACAGGGGTTTGATCTCCCAAATATATAAAGAACCCACATGACTCTACTCCAGGAAGACAAACAATCCAATTAAAAAATGGGCAAAGGACCTGAACAGACGCTTCTCCGAGGAGGACATACACAGGGCCCAGAGACATATGAAAGGATGCCCATCATCACTAGCCATCAGAGAGATGCAAATTAAAACCAAAATGAGATACCACTTCACACCGGTCAGAGTGGCCATCATAAACAAAACCACCGGGTGCTGGCCGGGTTGTGGAGAAAAGGGAACCCTAGTACACTGTTGGTGGGAATGCAGACTGGTGCAGCCACTGTGGGAAACAGTTTGGAATTTCCTCGAAAAGCTAAAAATGGAACTGTCTTTTGATGCACCGATTCCACTGCTAGGATTATACCCTAAGAATCTCAAAACACCAATTCAAAAGAACCTATGCACCACACTGTTCATAGCAGCATAATTGACAATAGCCAAGTGTTGGAGGTAACCTAAGTGCCCATCAGTAAATGAGTGGATCAAAAAACTATGGTACATTTACACAATGGAATACTACACAGCAGAAAGAAAGAGCTACTACCCTTTGTGAGAGCATGGATGGAACTGGAGAGCATTATGCTAAGTGAAATAAGCCAGGTGGTGAAAGACAAATACCATATGATCTCACCTATAAGTGGAACCTAATCAGCAAAACAAACAAACAAGGAAAATATAACCAGCTATATTGCAAGAAAAAAAGAAATCGACAGTGGTATGAGGGAAAGAGGGAGGTGGGTAATGGGGAAAGAAAGGGGAAGGGTCAAACCAAGGAACAGGTATAAAGGACCAATGGACAAAGTGAAAGTGGGGAAGGACTGAGGGAGGGAGGTGGGGGAGGGTGGGGCAGGGGAAAGTGGTGGCGGGAAAATGGGGACAAATGTATTTGAACAATAAAAAAAATTAAAAAAGAAAAGATTAGGTAGCTTCATCATGTCACAGAGATATAAGGTAATGAGGTCAGACTCAAATGCAAACAACTCTCACATATTAAAATGAAATATTGGTTCCTTTATTCTTTTAAGAAAACTTTTCAAAATATAAGCGATCACCTTTCATTCCCTTGGTCAAAAGGACTGCTAAACACTCCGTCCTCCACCCTTTCATAGCCCATTGCCTCTGCCTGACTTAAAGTACCTGGTTACTGCCATCCTCGCACAGTCATTTGTCCAACCAGATATAAACTGTGCCATGGCAGGAACCCCTCATTCATCACTAAATCCCCTCTAGCATTCAGTGCCATTTACAGCCCCTTATAACTGTTTGCAGAATTAAATTGTCAAGAAAATATTAGAAAGATGAGTCTTAGCCAGGTAGCTCAGTCGATCAGAGTGTCATCCTGTCATCCCCATATGCCAGGGTTGCGTGGTCAATCCCAGGTCAGGGCACAAAGAAGCAGCCAATGGGGGGAGGGGGGAGAATGCAAATGTTTTTGAGAGGGAAAAAAACAACATCCACACCCACTTATTTAACATCAGTGTTTTAATTTTTGTGTATTTCTAGCTAGTCCCTATCCAATTGCAAACCTGCATTTTGAGAGTTGTCAACATGGTACACAAGGTTTTTAAAGATTTTCTCCACATAAGATGAATATTTCCACAAATGTCTATAAACTTTTTAATAATTTTATGGTTATATAAAAATGAAGATTCATAATGTATTAAAACAATTCCCTACTGTTGACCATTCAAATCAGACTGGCTCTCCTTTTTGTTATTATATAATTATTCCTATCTCTGGCAAAAAACAGAAAAAAAAGGACATGGTAGTTTTTTCCCTTTTCTTAGATGTATCCTGATGGTAAAGATGCTAAAGTGGGATCAGTGACTTAAAAAGCATGAACTTTAATAGTTCTTGCTATATACACAGCAATGCTTTCCAATGGTCTTAATTCACCTGTATTCACTACCCGATCCTTGAACAAAACACTAAGCACTGTGTCTGCACATTTTGTATCTTACTTCTCTTAACTATGCAGTGAGTAGTTACTATTCCTGTTTCATGGCTAAAGGAACTGAAGCTAAGGGAAACAACAGAGAGAATGTGTATTTTAAGGTCTTATTAAAGAATATAATTCACACCACCAAATTCTTATTTAATAATCACACACACATATATTTATTTAAATACAGGCAGTCATTAAGGTCATACAGTCAATTCACTGATCTAGATTAGCATGTCCTGAGGTATGTTTGATGACATACTTTGTTCTCATTACTTTGGCCCAAAGAAAATTTTTCCTTTAACTATACTGTGGTGTTATGCTCTTGGCTTATGTTGAGGGACACTTAGAAAGTATCCATATGAAACTCACTATTACATTTATTGTTGAAATGATGATGAGGACTTCATTAACTATGTATGTATGTATGTATGTATGTATTAGAATACCAAATCCAGGGGTTTCAGGGAGCAATACTTTTCAAACAGCTGGGCCAGAAACACTGCTGCTTTTCCTAAATCACCAGAGTACTTTTAATCTAATAAACAATGGGAAATTTTAACAGATAACATTTATTTACTTTGGCCACTAGAAAGTTCAGAGCAGTATCAGAAATCCTCCTTGGTACCTATTCAGATATTCAAGGCATCTGCTCTAAAGCCTACTATTTTTCTATTAATTTCTCCATACCCTGACTTACTCCAACTTCGAAGTAAACTCTCACCATCACAGTCCAATGCCAGTTTCCATGTGGAAATCTGATTTCAATAGCTATAAGAATACATAGATAGAGTATATGTATGTATGTGTGTGTACACACACACACACATCCTCCCCCAGCACTGAAGTATTTTTTTTGGTAACTACTATAACCTGAATCAAAGCAACATAAAAATAAGTTTACACTAGGCTCCTACTAGGCAAATTGCCTAAAAACTTTAGTTTAACTAGTTTAGTATCTTACATTAAGGAAATCATTTAAAATTACCCAAAACTTAACAGGTCACAATTCTTATTTTTATTCATAATCTAAAGTGATTCTAATAAAACTCTGGAAACTAGCTCAACAAGCAAATGCACCTAGCTCAGGGTTAGGGTTTATTTCAAGTTTTGAACAATCAATGTAATCTAACTTGTGATTTAGTAAATTTATTAACAGTTCATCTAAGCAATCTGTCTTCCTTCTAAATAAATAGGTCACATATATATTTTAAAAACCCTATATTTTACATTAAAAAAATTTAAAGTACATTTTGGTACATTTTGGTGTTTACAAAATTACTCTAGAAGAGCACTGACATTCATTTTACAGAAATGAGAAAACTAGTAAGACAATACTAAAACTAATGAAGTTCAAATGACTTTCTCAAGGTAGTGTATGGTAATAGACCTAGAAGTAGAGAAGAGATCTTTCTTTCCAGGTTTCTTCTGGACTATCATGCAATGTTTTTAATCTTCACTACCAACATTCCGAAAGATTAAGATTGGACAGAAACAAACAACTCCGTGTCAGGCAACAGATGGACTTTGACCTTACTGTCAAATGCAGGGAACTAATAATTAAAGATTTTTACCTCATACAACATAAATGCCCTTAGGCAAAAATGAGTCTGATCCTATTTAATTTAATGTACTAGATGATTTAATAAAAATAAAGTCAGTTCCTGATATCTGCTTTTTTAAGAACGGGAACACCAAATTCTGAGTCTGCCCGTGCTACCTAGTATATTTCTAACTTCATTTTAAACAGCATCCATCCATTCTTTGGAGGACCTTCAATTCATTCAAGGGTTGGATAGTTTCAGAATATCTGTAACAACAGTGATTTGGACTAAATCAGGTCCTACCACTGACCGACTGTGGGACCAACAGTATTTATTAGCTGTATCCTGGGATACCATGAGGGTTTTGTTTTTTTTTAAATAGACAAGATCTAGTCACATTCTGCTCTAAATCTTAGTTAAAGGTATCTGCATGCAGTTTAACCTTGTTGAATAACTGAACTCACCAAACTATATTTTGCACTCCCTAAAAATTTGCCTCTCAGTATACTAACAATTTACATTTAGGGTATTGAAATCAAAGTCAATTATCTTCATAACATTGTACAGACTGCTTTATGTTATCAACATCTCATTTGATATATATGAAGTCTGTCCAAAAACTATCCAGCCAAGTAATATTAAAAAAATTAGAGACATTTACTGAAGAAGATACAAGAAACATTGTATATGAGACAATGATGCCTCAGTTCCCTTCAAAGGAGGCACCTTGGGAACTCTCACAGTTCTCCCAACTGCCATCAGCTGCTCCACTATATTTTCCCTGAATGTCATCGTCTGTCTGAAATCTCTTCCCTCTTAAAATTGACTTTAGTTTTTGGAAAAGCCAAAAGCCACAGGGTGCCAAATCTGGGCTGTACGGGGCCTGAGTCACCTGGGTGATCTGATGTTTCGCCAAAAAACTCTTCACAAGACATGATGCATGAGCGGGCGTGTTGTGATGAAGCTGTCAATCACCATGCCCACAGCTGAGGCCTTCTAAGTCATCTGAATAGTTTCTATGGAGGAATGCTCAAGCTTAATGCTAAATTTGATGCAGGTTTGTTGCTCTTCTGGCTCAGTCGTTTTGAATGAGACAGCCACAGAGTACACCTGTTCATTCAATGACATCTACCATCCTCACTGACTAGTACAGTGAAGTTGTCATTGTCCATGCATGTGCATTCCAGTCTACTCTCCGTGGCTGCCTGGCTCCATCAATGTTGCACAAACTGTTCTTGTTATAAAAACAAAGGCTGGGCTATTTCTGGACAGATCTCATATTAATCAAACTATATGGAAAGCATGACTTTTAAAATAACAAAAAATTTAAATTATAATAACATATTTACACCTTATATAAAAAGTATTTGTGGGGTCTTTTAGTGCTTTTTGAAAATAAAGCATCATTTTATTCACACTTATTCATTCATATGGCTGTGCTGTTACTGACACTTGGAAGGTATGAAATGTTCACATGTATCAGAAGAAATGAAATGGAGGTAATCAGTTCTATTTAAAAAAATATATACATTTTTTACAGAAGACTTATGTGTTCTCACCTGAGGCTGCTGTGGCATTTGTAGGGGTTGAAGCAGCTGCTTGAATCCGAGCATGAGGAGGAATAAGGATTGTAGCTAGAGGTGGATTACTTGACAGTTCTAAAGAAAAGGTAAGACATGTACGTTAGAGCTCACTTTTAACTTTATATGTGAAACTACTTTAACTTTACATGTAAAACTACTTTACTGGTAACTATTAGTATAAGATACTACAGTAAAACAATGGTTTAACAACAACAACAAAAAAGGTGATAAACTGGCCTCTGAAACTAAATCAATGCGCTACAGAGAAAGCAAACAGAAATGTTGTGATATGCAACCAAGGCACTCTCTGCTAAAATTAGAATATGTCTGAGAACTAGAGCTATCTGGAAGAAGGTATTGGCCAAAAGTTTGAGAATAAGCATATTAATAAGATTCCTACTCTTCATTACCTTAAATATACTAAGTGTTCCCAAACTACTCTGACAATATTTGACTAAAGGAACTGAGGATGATGATGTCAGGAAAAAAAAAAAAAAAAGAGTATGACTACAGTTTGTGTGTCTGCATATGTATGCACTCATAACTGTAAGAGAACAATCTACCCAACTATTTACAAGAAAAGGGCAGATAAGATCTATCCAAATGCTACTGGAATCAGGATTTAACAATCACCTCTGTAAAGTCTCACTGTTTTTACTAAAAATAAGAATGCCTTAATTCTATCTTGTTTTTAACTCAGTAAGATTACCTTTTTAAAAAAATGTATTTTCTTGATTATGCTATTACAGTTGTCCTAATTTTTCGCCCTTTGCCCACCTCCGCCTGGTACCCCCATTGCCTCCAGCAATCACCCACTTGGTTCATGTCCATGGGTTGTGCTTATAAGGTCTTTGGTTTCTCCATTTCCTGTACTGTTCCTAACATCCCCCTGTCTATTTTGTACCTAACAATCATGCTTTTTACTCCCTGTACCTCTCCCCTGCCCCCATTCTCCCTCTTCCTGTTCCCAGCTGATAACCCTCCAAATGACCTCCATGTCTATGATTCTGTCCTGTTCTGGTATTTTGTTTAGTTTACTTTTTAAGATTCAGCTGCTGATAGTTGTGAATTTGCCACCATTTTAATGTTCATAGTTTTGATTATCTTCTTTAACATTCCATGTAATAATGGCTTGGTGATGAATTCCTTTAGCTTTACCTGGTCTGGGAAGCATTTTATCCTTCAATTATAAACAATAGCTTTTCTGGATAGAGTTATCTAGGTTGTAGGTCCTCATTTTTCAACACTTTGCATACTTCTTGTCAGTTCCTTCTAGCCTGCAAAGTTTCTTTTGAGAAATCAGCTGACAGTCTTATGAAAATTCCTTTGTAGGTAACTCTCTTCTTTTCTCTCACTGCTTTTAAGATTGTCTCTTTATCCTTTACATATTGGCATTTTAATTATGATGTGTCTTGGTGTGGTCCTCTTTGGGTCTGACTTGTTTGGGACTCTCTGTGCTTCCTGGACTTGTATGTCTATTTTTCACTAAATTATGGAAGTTTTCCTTCATTATTTTTTCAAATAAGTTTTACATTCTTTGCTCTTCCTCTTTGTCTTCTGGCATCCCTATGATTTGGATGTTGGTATGTTTGAAGGTTGTCCCAGAGCACCTTATGCTATCCTTATTTTTTTGAATTCTTTTTTCTTCTTGCTGTTCTGGTTGAATGCTTATTTCTTCCTTATGTTCCAAAACGCTGATTTGAATCCTGGCTTCATTTCCTCCACTGTTGGTTCCTGTGGATTTTTCTTTACTTGACTTAGTGTAACCTTCACTTCTTCCTGGGTCTTTCCTATCTTGTTGCCATACTCAATTGAATTCTCTGAGCATTCTAATCACCAGTATTTTGAACTCTGCATCTGACAGGTTGGCTATCTCCATTTCCTGTAGTTCTTTTTCTGGGGTTTTGTTCTGTTCTTTCATTTGGGCCATATTTCTTTGTGTCCTCAATTTGGCAGTCTCCTTGTATTTGTTTCAGTGTATTAGGAAGAGCTGCTTTGACTCCGTCTCAGTAGTATGGCCTATTGTAAGAAAAGGCACCTGTAAATTCTGTGGCGCAGAGCCTTAGGTAATTGCCAGGGTGGGGCAAACTGCTTCACTGCTTTTTAGCTCTGTGCCAGGGGAGGACTAGAAGAGGGGACAATGCTGCTGCCTGGCTTCTGGAGGTCTACCTGGCACTTGCTCTGTGTGACTGGTGCCCTTCCAGCTGTTGCCCTGGTGCTGAATCCCAGAGTGGGTAGATTTGCGTATGTTTTAAGCATGCGTAGGTCCTTTAAGTGGAGTCTCTTGAAACTCTGGCAGTTTCTTCTGTCACCCCAAACCTCACTGGTTTTTACAGCCAGAAGTTATAGGGATTTATCTTCCTGGAATTAGAACCCTGGACTGTGTGGTCTGGCCTGGGGCTGGGATCACTCGCTCCCAAGATATCCCTCCCTATTTTTATCTACTACTTGTGAATGTGGGACAGCCCATTCTACCGCTGCTGCCTCTGCACCATACCACGTCTCCGTGCCCCTCTGTACCTCCTATCCATCTGGATGAATGTGTTTTCTTTAAATCCTTGGTTGTTAGACTTCCATACAGCTCGATTTCTGACGGTTCTAGGTGTTATTAGTTTTGAGATCTAGTTGCAATTCTTTCTGTGATTGCAGGAGGTGGTAAAGCATGTTTACCTACGCCTCCATCTTCACCAGAAGTCCAGATTGTTACTTTTTAAAAGTTTGAAATAGGCTTTTTACCTGTTTATGGAAAGTGTCTGTCACCTGTATATAGACTGGTTTTCTTTAAAGAATCAAGTTCTCTATATGAGCCTTAAAAAATAGTTTTAAGATGATATTGGGTGGGTCTAATGATGTAAACAGATAGCAAGAAGTGGTAGTGAGCTTGAACATATAAGCACCTGATGTTAGCTTTAGGAAATGTGACTTCTCCCAGCATTTAACCACTGAGTGTTCATTTGCACTTTAATAAATGTTGCAATTTAAAGACCGTATTAACTACAGAAGGATATTATCTTCTGAGCTACAAGCATACATCTGGCAATTCATGGATATGGCAAGGAATCTTAAAAGTTAGGATACAATTTTTTTAAATTGTTACCTGAGAATAAGCTTATTGATTTCAGAGAGAGTAGAAGGGGTAGGGGGTAGAGAGAGACAGACAGACAGAAAGATATATAGATAGAGATAGGGATAGATAGATAAATATAGATAGATAGATCTCTATCTCTATCTAGAGAGAGAGAGAGAGAGAGAGAGAGACATTCCGTACATGCCCCAAATGGGGATCAAACCTATAACCTTTTGGTGTTCAGGATTATGCTCCAACTAACTGAGCCACCCTGCCTGGGCCAGTATTTTTTTTTTTAATTAAAATAAAATTCACATAAAATTAATCATTTTAAAGTATGTAAGCTAGTGGCATTTAGTACATTCACAATTTTGTACAATCATCATCTCTATCTAGTTTCAAAACATTCCCATCACCCCAAAAAGAAACCTCTAAGCAGTCCCCATTTGTCACTCCCTCCAGCCACTAGCAAGAAAAATGTTTTAATGCAGCAGTTTAAAAATGTTTTCTGGTGCAAAGCCCCTGCTAATATTGACTTACTCAACTTGGTACCTAAATACCTAAATAATACCTGATTCAACAAGAAAAAACAAGCTGATACCAATATTTATAAAAAATGAATAGGTGGAAAAGCTTAAAAGTGAGAGAAGTTGTCTTTTTTCCCCTTAAATAAGACGACTTAGGTCAGTTCATCAAATAACAGTCTTCCCTGGGAGGACAGCTGGAAAACCACTGCTCTAATGATCAGGTTTGAAGAGATGCTGTTTTCTCATCATCAGCTTTAGTAGCTGTTTTGGTTTTCACTACGGAGCAGGAAAATCCTATGCTGTTTTTATTTCAAGTTAGTTAAATTTTAATCACAATCTTCTACTTAGTAGAGCAAGAGAATCCCAGTAACCTAAAAGAAAGTCAGACTTATCATCCTAATTAAGATAAAAATCTGCTAAAATAGAGAGGCTTCTTTAAAATCCATCCATTCACTGAACAATACTGAAAATGAAAGTGTGTTAGGTCTCCAGATACAGAAAGAAAACGTTAACTGTCTTCGTCGGATCAACAGAAGTAGAAAATGAAAACTAATGAAGGGAAAGAAGGGAAAAAGTAAAGAAAATCAGAGGCAAAAAAAGGAGAAGCTATGAAATCCTGGAGGCTTTGCCACATCCAAAAACATACAGAGAGTATAAAGTCAAGTCCACAAAGCAAAAAGACTAGGTTTTTAACTTAAGAGTTGCCAGTAAATGGCCTTTTTGGGGGTATACGGGGTATTTCTGCAAACTTTTTTGAACCAAACATCCTAAAAGTCAAGGAATTCTAAACTGGAATATGACTTATAGTTCTATGTCCCTCCAACATGTACCCCATTGTTCTCTTCTCTTCCTTAATTATAGGAATTCTTAAGGTCTGCTGCTTTCCATCTTTTACCTCTTCTCTACTTGAGAGAGCTTGTTAACTGTCATAGCTTTTGCTTGCGTGAATGAGGAAGCTCCCTTGTACTCTTGTTATAGTACTACAAGTCTGTACAAGTCTGTCCTTTTTGAGGGGACAGATTACGGGCACTTCTATGGGGCAGTCACAGCTAGTATGATATGTTTGTGTTTGTTTTTTGCCTGTAATCATTAATACCTACTTTCATTCTCCTTGTCTATCTATGGCAATGAATGGTAAGAAAACTGAGGCAGTGAGTGTGGACACAAACTGCAGTGAAAGAATGCAAAATAGGATGATATTTTGGAGGAGACACAGCATAGCAACAGAAGCTTTCAAGGTCAGGAGAGTGAATGTATTCTTGAACACAGAGAATAAGGGGCATAGAAGAAATTACAAATAAAAAGTAAGGTAGCACTTATTTACTAAATATGTATGCTAGAATTGAGAGTAGGAAGGTCCATAATATTGATATGGGGCCAGCTTTGGAGAGAGGCAGAATACTTGGGAAGAATAAGAGATAGAGTGTGACCTCAGAGACATGATTCAAAACAACACAGTAACCAGTTCCAGAGGGTTGTAGAAAAATTAATGTATGATAAAGATTTCTTCAACTAATTGAACATGTCATAAAAATATTCATCAGAAAACCATTCAGTAGTTCATTAGGAAATACTAGGAATGTTTTGATGGTGTATCAATCATTATGTGCTCCATAACCAAACATTTTAATACTTGCACAATTTAAAGAAAAGTAAAATAAATTTTAAAATATGGATCTCTAAACCAACCAACACAGATATCAACCAAAACATTATTCAAATTCATTTAATTAAATTTTGCTGCACTGCTGCTTATCCTGTAAACTACAGAATAAAAATTTCCATAAAAAAAACTAGATAAACTCAATGACCACCTGATAAAATCTGAAATTTCCTTTAATCTAAAATCTCTATTCTTCCAAATATAAGAGTCCCAAAATTAACGATAAAAAGAAGCAAGTAAAAAACTTCCCTAGTTTTTTTTATTTTTGGAGGGGGGAAGGTATATATATTTGTTAAAACTTTGTAGTTTGAAAGCTCAAGATAAATTTCAGAGCAACAATCAATGTGTTAACCAAGAAATAACCCTTTTGTTGATTAGATCTACTCTTACAGCGATGTAATAAAATGCACAGAAGGGAATCATCTTCTTTTGTTGGCTTTGAGGGGACTCACCTGGAAGATCCCCAGAAAGGAGACACTAAAAAAGGGAGACTTATTTTCTGTGTATCAGTCTTTTTATATACATATTAAAATTTGCAGTGGTTGTCTACATAGTTAAGCTGTTATTTCTTTCTCTCCATTCAAAAAGGTTTAAACGGTTTAACAATGGTGTGCTAATTTCATTTGTGTACTTTTTTGAACGGTAATTCAAATGTTAGGTTTGATGCATCTTGATCTCACACGTTATTGATTTTTTTTTTTAAAACAAGTTACTGCTTCTCTCCTAATGATTTCAAAGTGCCTAGAAAATCCCTGACCAAGTTCCAAATGTTGACTACATATTCCATACTTATTCAGAAAATTAAATACTAATTAGAAGATCAGACAAACAGTAAACAAGTAATTACAAGGCTTACTCCTGCTGCTTGGTGATACTGGCAATGTTTCACGAGAGGACAATATGATCATCTCAGTACTGCCCAACAGGGAGCATCACAACTTATACTAGTCACCCCAAAATGTCTGAATGTGTTTAGTACTTTACATTTACAGTGGTGATATATTTTAGAAATTATACCTAGCAAAATGTTAGTATTTTTAAAATTCTGGTGATTAAAAGGAATTAGCTTTATAGCCTAAAAATGTTGTACTCAGAATTCCATTCTTGATGAAGTTGAATAAATGAAGCATTACATGAGTTATTTTATCATACTAATAACTTTCTGAGTATTTAAAAATAAAACTGCTAATATTTTGAATTCCAGGGGAATCACTCTGTGTCTTTCTGTATCCATTTATACCATGATTTCACATATCTCACCCTAGCATAGTCTATGTTTTTAGCTTTATTTCCTATATTTCTTGTCCTTCTGGAGTCAATTCATTTTTATAATCAGAATTTTGGAGTTCAAAGTGTTCCTGAATATTCTTTACTCCTACTACCTTAATTTTTTAAAAATGAGGACTCTTAGAGATAAGGCCTTGACCAAGGTCTACAACTAGTTAGACAATGGGAACTAACTTTAGGTCTGACTTACATCTTTTCATATGCAATACTTGGGGAAGATCATAAAGAAGACATGACCAGAAGTTGGATCCTGGAGCTGAACCGAAGCAACTGGAGGCTCCTCATCTACTCCCTTGTGCTTTGGAATGTGTAGTGTTTGCTTTCACTGCTCCCAGAAGCTGTTTCAAAGATACAGCTTCGAGATAGAAATGAGGAGTTGAGACTATCTGGACTGAGTACGTGACTGGCTCCAGTTAAGGCCCCCTAAGTACATGACTAAACCTAGTTAGGACCCAGTTAGGACGTGTTAAGATTAGGCAGGCAGGTGCTGAGATCTACTTGTCTTGCCATGTAAGACAAGCCTGTGACTTGCTTTGTTTATTTAACCTGCCACCTATGAATCTGGAGTGGTCTGCCTTTTTCTTTGGTCTTGGTTTTGATTACATCTGGGAAACTCCTGAGGAGGTTGCAACCCAACAAATACAGCATATTTTTATTGTCTTGGTTATTTATCATATATCACCAGTGTTCTGGTCTTCCTGGAACTGTTATCTGTCCAAATTACACACAGAACTTTAAGTCAAGATACTAGTGTTTTATTGTTTGTTCCTGTATCATCCCACCTTCTTCTCAGTAGCATGGGTAAAGCAGCAGAGTGAACCAAATAATCACATGGAAAACAACAATAATTCTCATAAATAACTGATAATTTAGATCTTAAAATCTTGAGTACAGCCAACATCATTTGTTGTTATTACTCTAGTTCCCTAAACTAAAACTTACCTGCCTGCTTTTAGTGCACTCATGAATTTTCTCAAGCTCTTCCTGCAGTGACTTTCCATTGGTTTAGCATTTTAATACCTAGAAGAGTACAGTTTGCTTACCTAGAATTTTTACTCTTCTGGATGATTTATAAAAAAGGAATAATTCTGACATTAGTTCTTATCATATGTATGAACAGTTCCACCTCTCATTTACAGAGTAATCCATTTATTTATATCCAGATTTCTCAAGTTCACTGTCTTATAAAAAGGCTTTTTATAGTGTTTTCACTCAAAAGAACACAACAGAAAACAGGTATAGCCACGTAAAAGGTTTACAGTTTAGTGTAAAAAAAACGGAGGGGCATTGCATATTAGAGCAGTTTATTAGCTTTACTTTATAATTTGATTCATATCCTACATATAGATCAAGAGTTACTATCTCATGTAAATTTATCCTTGTTATTGTAAATTATAATGATAGTCTAAAACCAAAAAGCCTCAAATCAAGGTTTACAGCAGTTCAAGAACAGTATCAGAAGAAACTTCATCACTTCATGTGGGCTGACCATATTTACGCGGGTCACTATTTTATAACAGGAAAATTGTTTTAAAATTCATTGCTACGAAGATCATAGAATATGTTAATTATCATATATAATGAGTTACATAAGTTTTACAAATAAAGTAGTTTATTGCTTTCAAATGAAAAAGTATAACCCTTTGATGAACTGGGCTTCTAGAATATTTGCTTTTGTTGCCTATCCCCAACTTGTTCTCAATCCTGTTTGCATTACTTTCTATTCTGTTACACATTCCTATGCTCTGTTAAAAATCTTTCTCTGATACTTTTGTGTTACTTACTCTTCCTTTTACTGTCCTCTTTTTTTACTTCCTTTCTTGATTGCCTTTCCTATTTCACGACCTGCTTTCCTCATTTCCAGATACTCCTATCCTTGCAGTCCAAGTCATCCACATCTGCATGAGTTTGTTGCTCTCTGGTTGCCCCAAATATCCTATTTTTACTCTCATTTAAGCAGTTCTCCCCTCTTTTGGTCTAGCCAGTAATCCACTACTCCTCATCTCCCCACAAAGCTACCCTTCTCTCAGATAACCCAGCTAAGTGGTAGAGAAGTAAACTCTTCAAACTACATCATATTTAATATAAATGGTTAATAATTTTTACTCACCCCTGCCCAACCCATGTCCTGTCTTATGCCCACTGAAATAATTTCACTTGGTAAAATTTCATACCAATTGGGTAGAAAATTTGGGATGGGGCATGTTTCTGGGGTTAATTGGAAACTCACCTCTAAACATACAAAACAACCTATTTCCCAATATATTCCAGTCTTGGACTAGACAAGAAATAGGCAAATGAAAAGAAATATTGATCCCTTTTGGGGATTTCCTGATTCTACCTGTTTTCTGAGGTTTGATTCAGTTACGTCCAACCTTTGAAATCCAATGATTGGAGGAAAGGGGATGTGGCAAAGGTATAGTCCAGTTTCCAATGTCTGGATGCAGATAATATTGTCAATCAAGGGGTCCTAGAACACTGAAGCCCAGTGCCAGAAAAATGAAATGCCTGATAGTCTCCTCAGTTCTGGATCCAGGATATCAGAAAGTTCTCAAAGTTTTCTGTCTTATCTGTTCACCTCTTTTTGTCCTTTAGCTGATCATAGAAATATTTCTTCTGATTATATGAAAGTAGTACTAATTACCATTTATGGCTAATTACTTGTGGCACAGTAACAAATGTCAAATTGTAGTTGGTGTTGGTCTAAGCTTTACTTTAACATTATATTTTACTCAAGTGTTTACTTTTCACAGTTATGTTCATATGGTGGGTTTACCATAATACCTAAAAGAAGCCAGACATAAAAGGTAACATATTACATGACTCCATTTATATGAAAGTGAATGATGAATCAAATGTGATTGCAGTAGTCCCTCTTTATCCACCGGGGGTATGTCCTAAGACCTCCCGTGGATGCCTGAAACTGAGGATAGTACTGACCCTACATATACTATGTTTTTCTCCTATACATATATACACTTTAATTTATAAATCAGGCACAGTAAGAGCTTAACAATAGTAACTAACAATGAAACAGAATAATTATAATACACTGTAAAAAAAGAGTTGTTGTCCCACTTACTGATGCACTCATTGGTTGATTCTTGTACATTCCCTGATCTGGGATTGAACCCACAACCATTCCATGTTGAGACAATGCTCTAACCAACTGAGCTACCCAACCAGGGCTACTTGTATTTTCAACGTTTTCTTCAAGCTACATATGTTATTCTTGATTAAAACAAAAGCGATAAAAATTAAAAATAAAATTTTTTAAAAAATTTACTGATTTTTTTTTTTAAAAAAGAGAAACATTGATGTATTGTTCCACTTATTTATGCATTCACTGGTTGGCTCTTGTTAGTGCCCTGACCAGGGACTGAACCTGCAACCTCGGCATATTGGGACAATTCTCTAACCAACTGAGCCACACAGCTAGGGCTAAAATTTATTTTCTTAATAGTTCTAAAACTTGTGTGACATGGAATTACAGAATCTTTGCTCAACAAGAGACCAAGAAGAGTCTCCCAGTCTAACCTTCTGCCAAATTGAAGTAATCTTGTCTACTTATTTGACACTATCCAGATTTTTCCTAATACAGAAATCAATTATTTGAAAACATTATTCTACTGTTAAACAATTGAAAACTTCCTTGATTCTTTAATAAGTGTATTCAGTCTCTATTTGTGTCAGTGGCTTAAGTCTTTATACTAAGCCCAAATGTATATATTGCTCTCTAATTTTCTGCTATTATTTTCAATTTTACCATTTGGAGGGAAAAAAAAAGTATGTCTACCCCCCTTTTTAGAAAACAGTCTTTGGGGTATTTTTAGACAGCTTTCAGGAGCCCCTTAAGTCTTTACGTTTGTATACCCTGCCTGCCATTCATTAATATTCTTAAAATGGCACAGCCAGGCCCAAACGCAACATTCCAAATGATTTCTGATCAGCCCCAAATAGAATTAATAGTCTCAGGATTTCTGAAGTTTTCTTTTATGAATGTAGACTATATCAGCATTGTTAGTAGTTACGTACTGCTGACAGCTTAAGGTTATAGAAAACAGAATTATCCAAGTCTGTTTTACCAGCAACTCAGGTCTTCCAAATCTATAGCTTAAGTAATGCATTTGTCCACATTCAATTTAAATATGGACTAAAAATGCACCTTAGAATTAAGAAAATATGTCTAGTTCCTGATCATAGAAAGCTGTCTCCTTTGTATATTTTTAGCTTGACTAAGCTGACTAATCAGTCAAGCAATCAACTATTTATTGCTTATTTTATCTGTGGGAAGTTGTACTTTTATAATGTTCAGTTTTAAAGAAAATCACATCACTAGAGACAATGTGGTTCATTAAATGAATCACTTAAGGTCTTAATCAGAGAGAAAAGAATAGTGAACACAAAAGTAGTGAAGAAATAATGACCATCCCTGCATTTTAGAAACCAGCAATGCGCAAACTCAGTTTTCTTTTTAATGTTTTCTCAGCAGGAGCAATGCTGTCAAGCCCCAGCGGGGATGGGAATTACTATATCTATATTACTTACATTAAGTTTTAAGAGTTATAGCACTCCAGTTCTCCTCGTTTTTAAGATACTTGATATACAAATACAGCCACCAATTTATTTCTAGGTTTAAAAAATGTGATATAAATTCTTGGGAATCAAGAAATGTTACATGTTCTAAGTTTTGGATACAAACCTAAAGGTTAAATTGTACGTCATTCATAGTCCTATTAGTGAAATCTTTATAACTTCTCATATGCCAAGACTTATAATAATCTACTAAAAATTAGAGTTCTGCCTTTATGAAAAATTTTATCTACCACTATTTTGTTCAAAACCACACACACAGTGGCCTAATAAGTGGTCAGAAAGGATCTTTCCCACCTGTGTAAGTACTTAATATATTCAGTTTTGTATTATAGACTTTAATAAACAGAGTGTCACTTCACACCCATGTGTAGCTTTCTCAGAAATAGTAAAAGAGCCAATTATTTGAAATTACCTTGAGTGGTGAAGTTGAAGAGTGCAGGTGTGTCTCGCCCATTTGGTAGTTTGACATTTGGGTCCCGTAATTCATCAAAAAATGAATGTGCACAAGCTTCCAGTGGTGTCAGTCGGGCAGTTGGTGTGTACTCCAGCAGACGGCTACACAGTGCAATTGCCTCTGGTGGAGTTCGGGGTCGGAAGACCTGCAGTAGAAAAAAAGGAAAAGAACAATTAATGTTTTTAAAGAATCTTAGCACTTTATCCTCTGAGTACTGAGTTAATTCCCACAACGTACAAAAACATGGTTGCATTTGTGAAAGAAACCTTCTAGGATGAAAAGAGTTAACTGTATATGATTCACCACACTGGGATGAACTAATTGTTAATTAAATACTAGATGAGAAAAGCTCAGAGAAAAAACTAGGGGAAATGGGGGAAAAAGTCTACATATGCTAGTCATAAAGCAGAACAATCAAACATGCACACAATATATGACAGGCACAAGAGAAAGGGGGGGGTTCTGGGTGCCAACACAAGAAGGATATAAACAAAAAGTGTAAGTTTTGACTGTGGTGGCAGTAGATAAAAATTTGCTTCTTTTGTGTGATTTTTAGCAGAACAATTGTTGATAATGGACGGCACTGTTTCAATTTGGCAATCAATATCTTTTCAAAAAGAGAAGCTATTTACTCTAAGTCTATTCAATAAACAGAACCTATGATTATTTGAAGAAATTCTTGAATACCCAGAATTTGACAAAATATCCAAAATTGTTTTCTCAAGTAGCTGTTTTTCACAAACATGGCCAGATTACAGTCACTTGTATGAATACTATCAGGTTTTAATCAGAAAGAGAGAAATGTAGTTTTCATTAAGAGCCATTAACTCACAAAAGTCAACTGAAGGCTATGGTGAAGCAGAATGCAAAAAAAAATTAATTTGCTTAACGGAACAGAAAGCTTTCTACTTCTCTTTAAAATCCCTAATCAATACATAAAACTATGAAAATATACTTTGTTTTAAATTATGGACAGTTAAAGAATAAAAGCAGAAGAGAAAAAAAGGAAACAAATGTAAGCAGATGGACAGAAAGCTTTCGAAACTAAAAAAAAAAAAAAAAAAGAACAAAAGTATATCTCTTGATAGGAAGAGAGAGAAGGTGTGGTAGTGGTAGTGGCAGTGGTGGAGATAAACAGACATATAAAAAGAAGCAGAAGTGCATAGAGCGGGGGAAATAGACCCACAAGTGAGGAAAGGACATGTAGATTGTGACAAGGCATGAAGGAGCCTGGGAGGTTAAGGTTTCCTGAGAATGGCTCATGTAAATCTGGGTATTCACTTAAACTGAAGGTAGGAGAACTACCTTATAGAGCTAGTTAACCCTCTATAAGGTCAAAAACTGCTTTACCTTTTATTCTTTTCTGACTTGCCTTAGTCAAGAAAACCTAACTTTATGTATTATTTGAAATGCTTAGACCTTCTACTATTCTTCGTCATTTTATCTTTTCACGCTCCCTAACCAGGTCCGTTATCAAACTCATACGTAAAAGAAAATATTAGGAAAACAGAAATTTTTTAATGAAAATATTAAGCACTACTGACATATTTTATCCCTGAGTACAGTTTGCATTTATTTGAGAGCATATGGATTTATTTTGCCAACCAGTATAATAAAAATCGCTTGTGTACCAACATGGGAGGCACCTACATAGAATTAGAAGTAGAAATAAATTATCTCCTGCTAAGATTCAAATGTAGGACATCTAGACAGTGACTGTATTTTAAATTTAAAAATTTCATGTTATATTAAAAGACTGTATAAAGCTATTAACGAACCAGTATTGTAAACTTATCTTTGATTATTTAAAAAAGTCATCCACAACTTTTTAGTATCTTACAGGCCATGAGTGACCATCCATTTAGTAGTATGACACATAATTAGCCTATTTTGCCAGGGAATCCTAAGTCATGGAATCAAAGAGTTAAAAACAAAAATAAAAAAAGGAATTCATTCCAAGAACCTACATTAAAATCAAGACTTAACCTTCGTTTAAAAAAGGTATGCATTCTTACTTTAAGCCTTTTAAAAGATTCTTGATGAGAAAAGCTTTGGTTCAGTACCTTATAGATAAAGATTAAGTGGAAACTTATGTGAGGTCAAAAACCAGTGTCTCCTAAAGTTCAGATTTCTGACCATAGTACAGGGAGTGGTAGCATGCAACTTCGAAAATTACAGGCCAAAATAGAAAACAGTTCTTCTGAATTATCTTTGTGTCTAAAGAAAACAACTACTGAAATTTGACTTTTAATAATGAAATTTCTGCTGTTGCTTCATTATTTACTCATTTTAATTGCTTAATACTCATAACCTTTGGTTCTGTGGACCTTTGTCAGTATTTATTCTTGTAAAAAACAGTTTTCAAACCCCCCATTCCTAAACTTCAGTCCAGATGTCAATACATCACTCAGAAGACTTACAATCTAAATATACCACAAGCAAAACCTGTACCAGACAGTGAATGATATCAGAAATCAGAGCTACCTACATTGTTTTTACTGTTATATTTCAAGAATGAGTAACTGTTTAGCCTTTCAAAAAGTTTTCCCCCTAGTTTTATACACCTGCCCTGAAATTTTGGGAAAAAAAGTTTAAGTACATACCCGCACTCCTGAGGTGAAATGTCCTGTTCCTGACGAATCCTAAAGATGATAATGCAGTGAAATAATCCAAACAGGGGAAGTCAATCCAAAAGAGAATAGTCCAGCAAGGAAAAATATATCCAATGTTATAAGAAATCCATGGTGTGGGGGAGGGACATAGAAAATGTTTATACAGTTATAAACTTTAAACATCAGTCTCCACAGTAGCAAGTCCAAGTTTTAAAAATTATTTCACCACAGTGTATGCAAAAAAAATTTTTGATTGCGCAATGGTGAGGCACAGTATAGAAACATTTTAATTTTAGTTTATTATGTTCCAATGCCAGTGCATTTATTAAAAAAATACAAAACCAAAAAAAGTTAAAATCAAAATGAAATCTAGAAGTAAAGTTCCCAAAGTAAAGTGTTTGGTCTTCTATGTCCTGGATTCATCATCCATTGATGGCTGGGAGGGGGCATTTAAGACTGCATTTTAAAGATGTGAGTTCTCAGTATACTAATTTTTCTCTATTAACGTATGCCAGTTACACAGTATAAACATTTTTCTGCTAAATTATTAGTGATGAGAGGAAAGTAATAAGTATATTTAATTTATGTTACTATAGATTTCAAGCCAGATATTTCAATTTGTGTGAGCTAGGAAGGATCAGGCCACCGCGGATTATTCTCCATTTTGGATTGACTTCCCTGCTAAAAGGTATTTGCTGACATTCCCATTTTCTTAGGACTCTTCAGAAAATAGACATATCACCTCAGGAGTGCGGGTATAAACTTACATTTTCTACTGTGGGCTTTGCCCCCTCATACCCTTGCACCCATTACTTAGAAAATATAGAACATTCTTTCCTTTTTGGAAAAACTCACTGAAAAAAAAATCCTACATCTCTGAGCACTGCAAATCCAACACAGTCCCATCTGCAAATATGCCCAATTCACCCACCAAAAGCTAAACAAAAATATATACAGTATAAACAATACAACTAAGGGACAATCACAGTTACAGGTGACATGCATAGTGATGTACACCAACACCTAGGCACAACGGAGCCAAATATACAAGGGAGGAAGTAGGGTCTATTATGTCTAGGCATTAAGAACAAACAATGGCAGAACTCACCAGTAGCTGTGAATTCCCTTGGCTATTCTGAGAGAATTTAACATTCTTTTAGGATAGTTTCCAGTGGGGGAATTAAATATTTTGCAAAAATAAATAATCCGCGGATTAGTTTTAGTCTGCAGACTAAAATTTAGTACACGGATTAAAATCCGGCCCGTGAGAATAGAAATCTTTCATGAACTAAAGCACAACCAGGTGGACAAATAGAAAACTAGACTAAAAAAACTTAGATCACAAAGACTCAACTGGGTCAACTAACATTTAGTGCGCAGACTAAATATGGCCAGCCAAGTATGTTAGCAAGGCCATGAAGAGCCCAAAACACTCCTGTAAAACTAAAAACAGAAGTAAATAAATAAAACAAAACAACAAAGCAAATAAATAAATAAAGTAAATAAGTAAATAAATGAAATAAAAGAAAAAAAAAGAAAAAAACTGAAAAGAATCAAAACACTGACATGAACTTTCAAGTGATTCAAATGCTACCTCACCTGTGCAGCAACACATTTTCTTAAATTGAAACAAACTCTCATCACAAATACTAGTCCATAGAAGAAAGTAACATAAAAAATTAACTTTTTCAAAAAAAAAAGTCTCTGTGATATTGAATAAATGCAAATGAGTCCTTCAATAAAGAATTACTTGAAATAAATTTGCATTTGGGTAACTCAAAAATGACAGAAGCAATTTTCCCTTGTATGTCCTACAACAGACTTTTGCCTTCAAATATCAAATTTCAACCTGGAGCTAACTGTTATAACTGAATCTTGAGCCCTTTAAAATTATCATTTATAAAGAATCATATACACTATACTAAGGCCTATGGTTGATTCTCAGAGCATTAGCTCTCAATAATTCTACTGCATTAACCAGCCAACCAGAGCAATGTAAAAATGCCTATGGGCAACGATAATTAATCTACGCAGAACACAGGACAAGTGCTGTGCCTATTCTAAACAGCTGCTCCTCCCCAGTTTTCATTGTGATAAATGTATAAAACAGACACTGTTTCACTGGTTATACATAAAATACACAAGCGCCCAATGTTAAAAACTGATAATACTTCGAACATTCCTAAAGAGCCACCCCAGTACTCATTCTTAAGTAACCTATGTATCATTTAAAATTATTTGCAATTTGTCAACTGAAATAAGTACCAAAAGTGAGAGATTGCCAGATTTTCTGAATAGTTAATTATGATAATTAACCAAGTTACCTAAGAAAAAAAATTAAGTCTACTTAAGTGCTCAAGAAACACCAATGTCCTTTCTTTAGCCACACATTCAATAAATTTCTCTGTACTAATTAAAAGGCTTATTGAATTTTCCTGCACTCTACTATGTGTAAGAAATATTATGCACGTTTTGATATCAGCATTTAACTATGCAATGTAATTTCTTCTTCTAACATCATTAACGGATAAAATAGTATGACAGGCTTACACAGAATTGTGAAATACCAAATGTCCACTTATCCAATTTAATCGCTCATTGTTCATGAAACAGTTACATGATTTTCCTAAGAATAAAGGAATATTTCCTTTTCATTCATACCTTGTAGGCTACAACAATTCTAACCTATGTATACCTAACAAAATCCAAATCTTCCTTCAAGAGCCCACCTCCCTGAGTCCTTCTATCACCTTTTAGGAGGCTTCCATTTTCTCTCCACCACCCTTGCTGGCGATCTGTCTTATAATACCTACAGCATGTTAAACGCCTTTGAACACATATAGGATACAATCAAGTATATGGTTATGTATTAGCGTATATTATTCAACAGTTGCTTCAACTGAGTTAGTTCTATCACTTGTAAGCTTTTCAAGGACAAGGACTATATATTTTACTTCTTTTATATGCTTTATGGTATCTGACACAGCACTGGTTACATAGGATATACGGGTTTTTAAAGACAAATGATAAATTATTCTTTTTTATAATATTCCTTTCATATATGGATTAGCCACCCTAGTGAGACTAATTTCCAACAAAGAAATGGGGGTATAGCCAGTATAAATAGAAAAGTGAGGTAGTCTATTCACACAGGAAACATGTTAGGAAAGGGAAAGTACTACTTTATTCTAGCACTAACAAAAATGTAGGTAGAAAATTCAATAGTGAACGCAGTGTTTTTATGAGAAAAGTGATAATGAATAATAGAATGTTCAGGGCAGAGGGCGTTTAAGTAATAATATAGAAACTGATTCACCTAAGTTATAGAATGAAACAGACAAGCGGCAATCTTAGAAACCAAGAGATATTCCCAACATAGTTTTATGCTTTATGGAATACATGTGAGCAAAATCAGTATAGCAGAGAGACCAAAAAGCTAGACGAAGCGGACTTGCGAAAAAGCATTTGAAGGCAATTTTTGTTTTGTGCTCTCCATGCCCCCAAGAGGCATTTTTGACATGTGTTCAACTAGTTGGAACAGGTAAGCTAAGTGAAAAATCTTGCATTGAAAGGCTCAAAATATTGTAAGATTATGAAGTCTTTAAAAATAATTGTTTAGCTTTAAGTATTCAGAATCATAAATACCAACTGTTCAGTCTAGTCTGATTCCTTTGATAGATAAAAACGATCTTATTTTCTCTTGCTCTGTTAGTTGGAAATGCCAGTATTCATTCATGTTGAAATAACTTGACAATGTTCTACCAAATCAAGTATGTAAGGACTGATTTTTGTGGATAATGCATTCTGAGATACTTAACAAAAAACGTTCTATGGTCTCACATATCCTACAGGAGCTTAATTATTAAGTAAGCTATCATGTATGCCAAAAACTTATCGATATTTTTAGGTAATTGGTATCCATTTTGTTATTACCATTATGAAAGAGAAATTAGGAACTGCTATGATACATATGGTATGTCTTGGTAGGTATTTTCAGGAATTATGTGGTGGGAATAATCATGGAGAACTTAGATAATCAGAAAATATTTCATGGGAGAAGTGAGATTTCAGGTCTTGAGAAAAGGCTAAAACTTAGTAAGTAGAGAAGAAAAACATTCAAAGTGTGGAAAAAAAAAAAGACACTGGCAAAAGGCAGAAATGAATTTGGCTTCTCCGGGGTCCAATTAGGAGGCCATTTTGATTAGCATTTTGATTACCAAAATATTCAGCATGACTGCATGGTTCCTTCAAATGAACTACAAGCTAAGGTATTAACTATCGTCCAACTGAAAGAGATCAGGGCCCTTGGGATACTAATCTACTTCCTTGCACTACACAGTTATATCGTTTATGAATTTAATTAATCTGAAATAATATACAAATATCTGTGTTACCTGACCCCACAGGAGTATCTATCTATTACTGGGATAAAGGGGGACTACTTGCCTTAAATAATTTTAGACAAAAGGTTAGCAAAACTGGGTACTCAAAATGAGGAGGAAAAATTCATATCTATTATTACAATATAATCTTATTAGAAATCATTAACCTACCCCAATTAAATATTAACTTTTAAATGTATTGCCTAATTACAGGCATTTAAGGGTACAGAAGCTGAAGAAATTAGGAAACAGACTGGGTTCTATCAACTTGATGCTCTAGGGAAGGTTAGGAATAGCACAAGAACTAAATATATTATTATTATTTTTTTGGGGGGGGGGAAGGAAAGGCAGAAATGATTAGCAACAGTGTAAATGTACATTGTCATCCCAACAGGGACACTTGAGAGTGAAGGGACATGCAATTAATAATTACACTGGAAAAGCATAAATTGGGACATACAATCACTTTTGTCATTATATGTATGTTATGTCAAATTCTCCAAAAGACAATGAGGAATCAGAGAAGAGTTTTAAATAGGAGTGACAGTGCTGTAAGTGCTTTTAAGAAAGCTAGCTTTGACAGCAAGGAAAATATGAAGTATGTGAAAAGGAGAGAATTGGTTAGGAGAAAGAAGGTTGTTTTAAACAATTAAAGTCAGGGCAGCAGAGATAGAGAGGACGAATCACAGAATTATACTGGAGGCAGAATCTTTACATTTATTAAGAACTAAAATGAAATAATCCTTTATATTCATATAACTATATTTTCAAATCCAGAGGAAAAAACCAAAACAGCTCATTGTTACCTTACCTTAACAAAAGAAAAAAGCTGAAGCACAAAGAGTAGAAGTACGTATTTCATGGGAATGAATATATTTCTAGTGCTTAAACTAGATCCTCACTTCATTCCTAATAGAATATCATTTAACCACACCTCCATGTTCCAAATGCAGAATTTAGGCTCCCTCTTTTCTTCCAACCAATTTCCATCTCTACTCAATTCTCAATCTACTTTTGTATCACTTCCTTTTGCTTCCCATCTGGCTTTTGTCCTTTGACATGTACCGCACACACCAATGCAGAGGTCTTCATCTTTCTCACTTCCACTCCCAAGAATGGTTCATGTTTCAGAACATTAGCACCTATTTTTTTTTTTTCCTATTTCCTACTTAAAACAAAAGTACTTCATCAATGAATTAGGTTGCTCTGGCTATTAAATAACAGTCAAGGGCAACTTACCGGATTTCTAAATTCTCAAGATTCCTGCTGTATACCTCACTAGGATCATCTTGTGGCCTTGTTCTTATGTTTGTTATCTTTCTGACATATCTGACTCTCTCTCCTCAGTGTTTCCATGGAAGACATTTTCTCTCCTGATCTTTCAGTCTACCTACTTTTTTTTTAGAACACCAGCTCCAAATCCTGGTGATATAGCTATACTACGCTGCAGCACAGGAAACTGGGATGCTCACAGCTTCAGGAAATGGAGCTAAAGCGCATTCCAACAGAAGACCGCAAAATAGAGGCAAAGCAGCTTTTGTTTCCAAACTGTTTACCGCCCTGTAAGGGCAAGAAGCTCTATTCTTTAGAAAATAACATTAATGTATTAAAAGAATAATAGTAACTCCTTTGGCTACTTGGCAGAAGAGAGCTTTTCTCAAGTTGGTGTCCACTATCACAATGGAGGATAGAGGTGACTGACTTCCCTCCAGAAACAGACAATTTTCATACTGATAACCTGTTTTTTAAAATCAGTATAAGCATATTCTGGATATCATCTAGATTCATCTAGAAGGCAGTAGTATCATGAAATTTCTGTGACTGAATTTGGTTTTATTATTACAACCATGGTAACATCAACCTATTTGTGTGCATGAATGAGAAATTAAGTATCCTTATTATATAATAAATGCATTTGTACCAAGTGAAACCAAATTATATCAAGGTAAACTACATGAATGAAGAGTTCACAGTAGCCCGAACAGACAAAATAGGTGGGAGAATGGAAGCAAAATTAAAACAAATAAAAGGGCTTTATATAGATTTTTTAAGTTTGAAAAGCATTAGTGTGAGATACAGCCCTAGCTGGTGTGGCTCAGTGGATTGAGTGTCAGCCTGTGAACCAAAGGGTCGCTGGTTTGATTTCCAGTGTTGGGAACATGCCTGAGTTGCAGGCCAGGTCCCCAGCAGGGGGTGCGTGAAATGCAACCATGCACTGATGTTTCTCTCCCTGTCTTTTTCCCTCCCTTCCCCTCTCTAAAAATAAATAAATAAAATCTTTAAGTAAAAAAAAAGAAAAAAAAGAAAAAAAAGAAAAACATCAGTGTAAGGTATAAAAACATTAGGAACCCACAAGGGCAAAGGAAAGTGTAAAGCATATAAATTTATCACAAGTCTTCTGCTGGCTACATTTTAATTAGTATCAATCATTCCTCACGTTCCATCCTGGCTACTAATTGAATTGAAAAGATTCAATCCAGGGGAAAAAAATGCAGAATATGACACATATTAATATTGGTGGCAGCCTTGATTTAAAAAAATTGAGGACAGGACTGATAAATAAGATTTCATAACCTCAATTTCAGCATTATATTGCTTAGAAACTGTATATTAAGAGTAATATGTGAATACTTAGAGCTTTTCTTCCTTCATAAAAATAACATGCTTATTAAAGAAAATATGGAAATACAGAAAAAAGAAAAAATTTACCCACACTCTTCTTAGCTAAATTACTATTAATGCACTTTGGGATATGTCCCTGTATTTATTCAATAGACAGATTCTCTGTTTTTTTGTTTTTCTTCAACATGGCTGAAATCAAAGTATACTACAAACCACTTACATGAAGGAAGCACTTTAACTTGGAATAACTTGGCTGGATTCAACTCAGCCTCTAAATCCAAATAGATAACCTATGAATATAGAACCAGGTGAGAGACCCTAAGTATCTTCTGACCCAGACTTAAAATATACTTTAAGTACAAAAACCAAAGAACGGTTCATGTTAGAATATTTAGTGTTTGTTATAAATTTAATATGAAGGAAAGGGTAACATCTTGGTCAGTGAAAGCTACAGCCTTTAATTCTGGCACTAAAATACTACTGAGGTCTTTGATTTTAAGTAATATATAAATAATTAGTAATAAGAGGATTTTTTGAAGTGAAGAGAGATAGTGCAATTGTGAGAACTTGAAGGAAAGTAATTAGAAATATACAATTTAGAGAAACATACTTTCAATCTAGGAATGTAAATTACATCAACTATAGCCCTAACTTCATCTTAAAAAGATCTAAAACACATTAAATGAACTTAATGTTAAAAAAAATTGTTACATGTACATTTTAAAATACAGAACATCTCTGCTTGAAATACACATTAAAAAGCTGAACATTTCTAAACCACAAAAATATATAATGGAATATAAATAAAGGGGGGGAGGGTGCATGGCTCATAACCAGAAGTTTAAATGATCTGGCATTAAACACACATGCATGCACACGAATAGACATTTACTGGTTTTGCAACAGCCACCCATCTGATCTTGAATAAGCCACTTAGTATCTTTGGCTAGAGTTTCTAAATCTGTAAAATGAGGGAGCTAGAGACATTCTAGCTATAAACCCTACTGAGATTTTTTTCCCCTCTCTGCACATTTATTTCATAAATCCAACTTAGGTGAAAAAAACCTTTTTAATAAAATCTCTTTTAAAGTCATTTCAATTAAATGCCAAGGCAAAAAATAAACTTTTCTGGTAAATTAGTACTTATGCTCTTAGAATTGGTTCCATCTAATGTTGGTTGAGGCTAGACTTCCCAAAGGCTAGTGACATCCTGTTAACATACCAACTACTCTCAATGTATACTCTTAGCAGGAACTTATCTGCTTTTTATTCTTGCTCCCAAAACATCAACAGAAGAGTAAACAAGAGAAGAAAAACATATTATCATCTATAATAAGGTTTATATGCTAATAGTTTAAAAAACAGATATATGAAATGTATGTTTTCATATGCTGTATGATATTGATGAGCGCCTCTAATTATGTAAAGAAATTAACTTCTGATTTTTAGGTAGTTAAAAGCTTATATGTGAATTTTGCTCTTAATAAAATTCTATATTTTAATGATATCTTCACCCTACGAATAAAAACCCAGGCTGGAAACTATTTATAGGAAGACAGTGGGGAAAAAAACTACATACAGCCAATGAAACATTGAAGTACAACTACCCAACTATCTTTATAGGCATAACTGGTATGTACTTTGTACACAGGCAGCTATCTAGTCTCAAAATAGTTTGCTCTAAGAACAATGAAAAACCTAAGTTTTAGTTAACTACTGGTTAATGTACTTTTATAAAATCTCTATTTGACTCACCTTAGTCCAAGGATGTGCCTTAATTTGAGGAAATTTGAATTCTGTGTAGTTTGGGTTCATTTCTCTAATTTGCTCCCTTGTTGGTGTTCCCAGGACCTAAACAGAAAAAGCTAGTTATTGCCATGTTTTTCTATACACTTACAAATTTAGTATTTATGTTTCAATGTATTGGTTTTGTTGGAAAAAGAATTCCAAAGTTATAAAATACATAGCTCATTAAATAAAGACTGCTGTGAAAGATGTTTAACTTTTACCGGACTACAGAGCCATGCTATAACTACCCTACACAGACTTCTATAACAACAACAGCAACAGCAACAACAACAACAACAAATCAGGGTTGTAAAAAAGATCACTAAAAAATATTCAAGTAAAAATCACACATCTTCATTCTATCTAGAAAACAATTGATTGCAATGACGGCATCTGAAATGAGAATATCTTTTATTCATTTAGTATAGTAAAAACTTTTATTATTAGTAAGTTACTCAGGAGAACCATACTCAAACATGGTCATCAATAATTCTAGTCAACCACTGAATATTTAGTGATTGTCCCTTGTGTATTAGAAACTGCACCTTAATAGATGGAGGATACAAAAAAAACATGAAATTTCCTGTATGATAAACTTTCATGTTTGTGTGTGGAAAAAGTATAGCTACAATACAAGATAAAAATATAATGAGCACTTTATTGCCTCTAGAGCCACAGCAGGCACTGAATAAAACAAAGTATAGGGATCTGGTTGCACAAGACAGATGATGGAAAGAAACACTGAATGCTAAAAATTACCAATCTGAAGAAAAATGACTTCTATTACTCATCTTTATAATTCAAAGGCCTAGAAGAAAACAATTTTGTTGAAATAAAACATTAAGCCATTTACAGTTCAAGGATAGCTGCACAGAAGGAGTGGAACATAATGACACATACTTGATTTGCGGTGGCCACCACAAATCAGGGCAGTGAATAATCAGGGCAAAATAAGAAATTCGGTATTTTTGTTGTTGTTTCTAATTCTCTAGACTTCATTAAAACTTTCAGGCTTTAATCAAAATCTTAAAAATTGTTATTCTTCAAAAGACACTTAAGAAAACAAAAGTCAAACTACAGACTGAAAAGATCTGTAAAACATATATTTTGCAAAGGACTTGTATCTAGAATATACAAAGGACTCTTATAATTAAAAAACAAGATGATGATCCAAGATGATGGCAGAGTAGGTGGAAGCTACACTCAATTCCTCCCAGGACCAATCTCAAATTACAATTATATTTCAGAACAGTCAACCTGAATAACCACTAGCTGCTGCGAAGTCTTATTACCAAGGGTTTACAGAAGAAACCATATTGAGACCAGTAGGAAGGGCAGAGTCGCAGAAAGAGGGCTGGGCCTGCTCACATGGGAGCGACTGGGACTCTGGAGGGATATCTAAGCTGCAGGACTTCCACCTGAGAAGCGCAGGCTCTCCAGCTCAGAACACCAGAGCTGGGAAGAGGCATACATATAATCTGGCTGGGAAAATCAGCCTGGATTCTGTCTGCCAGGGAGATGTAGGTCTGTGCTATACACATCAGCCCTCTAAAGGGCCAACACAGAAAATCTCATTTGGGCTCTGGGCTCTGTTGGAAAGAGGGTGGAACAAGCTAGAGTTGGGTGAGAAAAGATGGGGGTTTGTGGCTCTGGGAAGAGAGAATAAAGGAACAGGTGCCAGGATCCCTGGGCTGAGTTATTCTCCCATACTGCACACCTCTCCATATAGCATCAGTCTGGGAAAATGCAACAGTCTCACATTCTGGACTCCCTGTCACCCCATACTGCAGAGCTTGAGCCCTGCTGAGGAGTCAGCTGCCTGGATAGGTGGGTAAAAGTCTGGGCAGACAGAGGGGATAGGAGTCAGTGACTGAGTTGTACAGCTTTGGGGCAAAGGCCAGTCCCCCCATTTTCTCATGAACCTGACTGGTACCTCCCTCTCCGCAACATGGTACATCCACTAGGCCCAGTCTCCCAACTCCCAGCGGCTTCAAGCTCCCATGGCACCACCCTGCTGAGGGCTGGGAAGAACCTAAGGCAGACTGAGTTCTGTGGCTCTGGGACAGGGGTCACTCAATCTACCATTTCCCAAGACTGATTGGCACCTCCCCTTGAGCAAACATCTATTAGCCTCACCCTTCCAACTCCTGGTGACCCTGACCGGTTGAGATCTGGCCCTGGGAAGAATCTAGGACAGACTAAGTGGTGTGTGGCTCTAAGATGCGGGGGACATTTTCCTGTGCATACACAACTGGAGCAGAGCCCTCCTTTCATATAGCTAAATCATGGTCCGTATGGCCCTGGTAAACACTATTGGCCTCACCTTGATGAATCCCTGAGACCCTGCCCCACCACAAAGGTGCGTGAGCAACTAGGAGGTGGCAGCTAGACTTAGTATACCCTGGGACATTTGCTCACTGACCTCAAACCTGGCATGGCACCAAGACTGAATCTGTATCGATTTGTTAAAACACCATTTGTCCCTATGTAGTAACACACTGAGAACCTACCTCACCTAGCTTGAGTACCACCAGAGGCTTTTTCAGCGACTGAACCTAACAGGCAGGGGCAAATATCATGGTGTCTTGAGGTTTTTGCTGACCTGCTACTGGGCTTAATGCTTGTAAAAGTAGGTTTTGGTGTGCAGCTTGGTTTTTCTCGTGCACACTCTAGCCCAGATGAAGCAGACCAAAACTGTGTATCGATGTGAAGCTCCAAACAGGCTGCTCAGAGCCAGTCATCGGTAGTGTCTGACACTGGTCTATACCGGAGTTCCTCCCAAGAAGCCCCAGGACCAAAACAACCAGTGGCCAGCTTCAGACATCATAAAGAAGGATCCAATTAGTTTCACAAGTGATATATACAATTGGCCTCAGCAGGCACCAGGCCTGTTGAGGTGAATTCCCACTTCATGTGGTCAGCACCTGCACGGCTGTGGTTTGTGTTGAGCCTCACAGTCAGTCACAGGGGTGACACGACACACAAATGGGTAACAAAAATCAAGGCTCAATTACAAAACGAGAGCCCACATTCCTAGAGCACACAGCTCAGGTGATCAAGGAGACTATTCCCATGGGTCCCACAGAACACTTACTACGTAAGTCCACCTTAGTAACTGGGAGTCATATCAGATCTACCTAATACATAGAAACAAACACAAAGAAGGAGCCAAAATGGGGAGACAAAGAAACATGCCCCAAATAAAAGAACAGGAAAAATCTCCAGAAAAAGAGCTAAATGAAATGGAGGCAAGCAATTTATCAGATATAGAGTTTGGAAATGAATATGTTATAAAGATACTCGAGGAACTTAGTGACAGCTACAAGGAACTTAGTGAGAACTAAAACAGTATAAACAAGGACACAGAAGCCATAAAAAAGAACTAGTCAGAAATGAAGAATACAATAATGGAAATGAGGACTACACTAGAAGCAATAAACAGTAGGTTGGATGAAGCAGAGTATCAAATCAGCAATTTGGAGACAATGTAGAACATAAAATCATGCAATCAAAGCAGTAAAAAGGAGAAAGATAAACAAAATAAACATAGTTTAAGGGACCTTAGGGACAACATGAAGAATAACAACATCTGTATCATAGGAATACCAAGAAAAGAGAGAGAGCAAAAGGTTGACAACTTACTTGAAGAAATAATGACTGAAAACTTCCATTACCTGGTGAAGAAAAGAGACAACAAGGAGGTACAGAAGGTGTGCAGAGAGTACCAAACAAGATGAACTCAGACAATAACACAAAGCACATTGTAACTAAAATGGTAAAGGTTAAAGACAGAGA
This sequence comes from Pteronotus mesoamericanus, assembly GCF_021234165.1. Classification (NCBI taxonomy): domain Eukaryota; kingdom Metazoa; phylum Chordata; class Mammalia; order Chiroptera; family Mormoopidae; genus Pteronotus; species Pteronotus mesoamericanus. The sequence goes on along the minus strand of NW_026555095.1, from coordinate 201,311 downwards.
GAATCTTATTTTTTAAAGGCTTGATTTATTTATTTATTTATTTATTTATTTATTTATTTATAGAGAGAAGGGGAGGTAGGGAGGGAAACATGACCTGTGAGAGAAACAGCAACTGGTTGCCTCTCTCACACCCTCAACTGGGAACTTGGCCTGTGATCCAGACATGTGCCCCGACTGGGAATCGAACCGGCAACTTTTGGTCTGGAGGCCCGCGCTCAATCCACTGAGCCATACCAGCCACGGCCAAAGTGAGAATCTTAAAAGCAGCAAGAGAAGGACAGTTAGCTTCCATAATACTGACAGCTGATTTTTCAAAAGAAGTATTTCAGGTCAGAAGGGATTGGCATGAAAAAGTCAAAGTGATGAAAAGTAAACTTGAAACCAAGACTACTTTACCTAGCAAGGCTATCATTTAAAATTGAAAGAGAAATAAAGAGCTTCCAAGACAAGAAAAAACTACAGGAGTTTGTTACCACTAAACCAGTACTACAAGAAATGTTAAAGGGCTTGCTTTAAGAAGCGGAAAAGACAAACGAACGGAGGAATGCTGTTACAAAGAAAAAATGGCAATGCCTACTATTAACTGCTTTAGATGTAAATGGTTTTAAGTGCTCCAACCAAAAGATACAGAGCAGGTGAATGGGTAAGAAAACAAGATCCATAGAAGAGATTTGTCCAGAAGGTATCCAGCCATGTAATATAAAGAATAGAGACATTTAATGAAGAAGATACAAGATTCAGGAAACACTGTACAAAGAACAATGACACCTCAGTCCCCTTCAAAGGAGGCACCTTGGGACCTCACACAGTTCTCCCAATCACCATCAGCTGCCCTGTAGTATTTTCCCGATTCTCTCTGACAGTCAGAAATCTCTTCACTTTCAAAGGTTGTTGTGGGAAAAGCCAGAAGTCACAGTGTGCCAAATCTGGGCTGTAGGAGAGCTGAGTCACCTGGGTGATTTGATGTTTCACGAAAAAATGCTGCACGAGACATGAGGAACGAATGGGCATGCTGTCATGATAAAGCTGCCAACTGACAGTTGCCTATAGCTGTGGCCTTCTGAATCATCTTAATAACTTCCAGGGAGGAATATTCAAGCTTAACACTAAATTTGATGAAGATTCATTGTTCCACTCACTCAAGTCACTTTGAATGCCACACAGGGCAAATGCTCACTCAACGGCATCTACTGCCCCCACTGACTAGTACAGTAAAGTAGTCATTATATACGAATATGCATGCCAGTCCACTCTCTTTGGCTGCGAGGTTACAATGATGTTGCACAAACCATTTTCATTATATTAACAATGGCTGGACTTTTTTCTGGGCAGACCTTGTATGCTAGCTCTACAAGACCCACCTCAGAACAAAAAATTCACACAGACCAGAAGTAAAGGGTTGGAAAAAGATATTTCATGCAAATAGACATACAAAAAAAGCTGGGGTGGCAATACTTAGACAAAATAGAATTTAAAACCAAGGGTATAGTAAGAGACAGAGGACACTACATAATGATAAAGGGAGCAATCCAACAAAAGGATATAAACCTTGTAAACATTTATGCACCTAAGATAGGAGCACCTAAATATGTAAAGCAAATACTGATGGATATAAAGAGAGAGACTGACAAGACACAGTCATAGTAGTGGATTTCAACACCTCACTGGCACCAATGGATAGATCTTCCAGACAGAAAATGAACAAGGAAATGGTGGCCTTAAATTACACACTAGATCAGATAGGTATCTTAGGAGCATTTCATCCCAAAGCAGCAAAACATACACTCTTTTCAAGTACACATGGAACATTTTCTAGGATAGACCACATTGGGACATGAAACAAGTCTCAATAATATTGTTTAAGAAGATTGAAATGATATCAAGCATCTTCTCTGACTATAATGCTATGAAACTAGAAATCAGTCACAAGAAAAAAAATTGAAAAACACATAAAGACATGAAGCCTAAATAACATATTACTAAACAATAAATAGGTTAACAATGAGATCAAGGAAGCAATCAAAAGATACTGTGAAGCAACTGAAAATAAGAACATAGCAACTCTGAATCAACTGAACAGCATGAAAGTAGTCAGACAAAAATTGATAGCACTATAGGCCTACTTCAAAACACAAGAAAAACCTGAAACAACCAAGCTTTACACTTAAAGAAACTTCAAAAGAACAAAGCCCAAAGTAAGTTGAAGAAAAAAAAAGTTAGAAGATAAATGATCAAAAAAGTTAATTCTTCACAAGGTGTTAGTTTCCACATACTATTATTATTTTTCTAAATATTGAAAACTATTTTTTAAATTTTATTGAATTTATTAGTGTGACTGATAAATAATATTATATAGATTTCAAGTGTAAAATTCTATAATACAGCATCTGTATATTGTATTGCGTGCCTACTCCAAGTCAAGTCTCCTTTCATCACCATTTATCCCCCCTCTCCCATTACCCTCTTTTACTTCCCCCTACCTCCTTTCTGGTAATCACTATACTGCTGTCAATGTCTATGGGTTTGTTTTTGTTTTTGCTTAATCCCTTCGCTTTTTCACCCAGCCCCTACAAACACCCTCCCTCCTCTGACAGCTGTCCATCTGTTCTCTGTCTCTATAAATGTTTCTATTTTGTCTGTTAGTTTATTTTGTTAATTAGATTGCATATATAAATGGAATCACATAGTACTTGTCTTTCTCTGATTGATGTTTTATTTCACTGAGCATAATACTCTCTAGGTCCATCCATGCTATTGTGAAAGGTAATATTTCTTTCTCTTTTACAGCTAAGTAGTATTACACTGTATAAATATACCAAAGTCTTTTATCCACCCATCTAATCTTGGCTATTGTAAATCGCACGGTAATGAGCATAGGGATGTGTATATTATTTCAAATTAGTGTTTCACGTTTCTTTTGATAAATTCCCAGAACTGGAATCGCTGGGTCATAAGACAGTTCCATTTTTAATTTTTTGAGGTAACTCCATACTGCTTTCCATAGTGGCTACAACAAGCTGCATTCCCACCACAAGTGCACAAGGGTTTCCTCTTGTCCAGTCTTCACCAACACGTGTCTGTTGATTTACTGATGATAGCCATTCTGATAGGTATGAGGTGGTATCTCATTATTGTTATAGTTGCATTACTCTGATGATTAGTGACGTTGAGCGTGTTTTCATATCTACTGGCCCTCTGTATATCCCCACTGGGTGACTATTTAGGTCCTTTACACACTTTTTTTAATTGAATTGTTTTGGGTGTTGAGTTTTGTAAGTTCTTTATAAATTTTGGATATTAAACCCTTATCAGACGTACTGTTGAGTATGTTATCCTATTCAGTTGCTTGTCTTTTCATTTTGTTGAGCAAAATCTTTTTAGTTTGATGTAGTCCCATTTGTTTATTTTTTTCTTTTGTTTCCCTTGCCTGAGGAGATAGTTCAGAAAATAAAACTATTATCAACATCCAAGATTTTACTCTCCATGTTTTCCTCTAGGGTTATTATGGTTTCTAGTCTAAGATTTATGTCTTTAATTCATTTTGCATTAATTCTTGTGTATGGGGTAAGTTGGTGGTCTAGCTGCTGCTGCTTTTTTTCTTTTTTTTGCACTCACCTGTCCTATATTCTCAACACGATTTATTGAATAGACTATCCTCACCATATTATATGCCTTTGCCTCCTTTGTCAAATGTCAATTGACTATAAAGGTGTGGGTTTATTTCGTGGTTCTCTATTCTGTTCCATTGATCTATAATATCTTTTTATGCCTATACCATGCTTTTTGATTATTATGGCCTTGTAGTACAGTTTGATATCAGGTAACATGATTTCTCGAACTTTGCTCTGCTTTATCAAGATGCTGTGGGTATACAGGGTCTTTTGTGGTTCCACACAAATTTTTGGAATATTTGTTCTAGTTCTGTGAAATACGCCATTAGTATCTTGAAAAAAATTGTGTTGAATCTATAGGTTAGAGATTGCTTTATAAAGTGTGGACACTTTAAAGATGTTAATTCCTCCTATCCATGAAGATGGTATATTTTTCCACTTACTTGTATCTTACTCAATTTCCTTCTTCAGTGTCATAAGTTTCCTACTATAGGTCTATAGGTCTTTTACATCCTTGGAAAGAATTTCTTTCTTTCTTTTTTTAAATGCAACTGTAATTGGGATTGTAGTCTACCTTTCTGATAGTGCATTACTGTTGTACAAAAATGAAACTGATTTCTGGGTATTTATTTTGTATCCTGCTATTTTAATGAATCTATTTATCAGATCTAGTATTTCTGGTTTTTTTTTTTTTGGTGGAACCTGTAGGGTTCTCTATATGCAGTATCATGTCATCTGCAAGCAATGGCAATTTTACTTCTTCCTTTCCAATTTGGATGCCTTTTTATTTCTACCTCTTGCCTGCTGCTGTGGCTAGGATTCCCAGTACTATGTTGAGTTAAAGTGGTGAAAACAGACATCCCTGTCTTATTCCTGATCTTAAGGGGAATGCTTTTAGTTTTTGACCTCTAAGAGGTTGGTTCTGGATTTGTCATATATGGCCTTTATTACATTGAGGTATACTCACTCTATTCCCACTTGGCCAAGAGTTTTTATAATAAATGGGAGCTCTATTTATGATTTTACCTAAGCATTTTTTACATACTTAGAATCTTTTTTTCAGTATGTACCAGTGCATACATGTGGAAAATCTTTTTATCACAATGAGAAATAATCAACTTTGATGAATAGTGCTATAAGTATGACTTGTAGAAACTAAAGAATCCACATCCATCCCGACTGGTACAAGATGTGGAGAAACAGAACGGGCTGGTCCCACATCCACATGTGGTGGATAAAAATTCAAGATGGATATCTTGGGAATGAAGCATCCCAGCCAAATACCAGGCTTTCCCAACCAAGGTTCCAATGTCAGGAAGCCCCAATAACTTCTGGCTGTAAAAACCAGTGGAGATTTGGTGTAAGAAACTACTGGATTCCCAAGCAGTTCATCTAAAAGGGCCCACACAAACCTTCAGATTCACTCCCTCTGAGCTACAGCACTAGGGTAGCAGCTTGAAAAGCATCAGTGGCCTACGGAGAGGAAGTGAAGTGTCTGACATCAGGGTAAAAGCTCGGGGGGAAACTTTCTCCCAGACAGAAAGATGAGCAGAGGCCTTTGTTCCTTTTCTGAGCTCTCCCCCCCACAGAGCCACAGAATGGACAGGCAGGTAACATATATGAAACTCAATCAACCTGGCGCACATAGTTTGCCCTACCCTGGTAATTCCCTCATCATCTGCTCCTTCCAACTTATGGGACCACTGAAGTTGGTACAGTGGCTTTTCCATAGTAAATGGTTTATCTCAGCACATGCTTCACATCTTCCCAAATCCTCTTGAACAAGCAACAGCTGGCCTCAGTAAGCCCCCAACCCCCTGTACCCTGTGCTAATTGGCCCCAGGCCCAGCAATAGCAGCAGCTAGCCTTGGATTTGCCTGAAAACCTCCAAGACCAGCACAAGTAGCAGCCATCTCAGATTGCTTTGTAGCTAATACTAGGTCCTCCCAAGCAGAACACAGGTGGTAGCTGACCTTGGCCTGTAACACCAGGGAAACCCCAGAGCCTGAGCACTCAGTGGATGGCTACTGACCATACTGGAGCACCACCACCCTGCCCCTGCACAGCTGATCCCTCCCAGGGATGGAGGTTGGTGGCCAGGGGTCACAGCCAGTTTTGGAGCTGACTGGCCTGGCTAAATCCCTCTTGTTGACCTACCAACAGCAATCAAGGCTCAACTACAAGAGAAAGGTATACTCAGCCAAGACGAAAGGTGTACCTCTAGTACCCAGCTTGGATGATAGGGGAGGCTGAGCCACTGGACCCTACAGGACACCTACTACTTTAGGCAACACTACCAAGACAGGGAGTTGTAGCAGCTCTACTCAATACATAGAAAGAAACACAGGCAGGCTGCCAAAATGAGAAGACAAAGAAACATAAACATGGTCCAATGGAAGAATAGATCAAAACTCCAGAAAAATAACTAAACAAAAGGGAGATAAGTGATCTATCAGATGCAGAGTTCAAACACTAGTTAATAAAATGATGCTCAAGGAACTTAATGAGGACCTCAACAGCATAAAAAAGATCCAGTCAGAAATGATGGATACACTAACTGAAATAAAGAACACTTTACAGGGAATCAACAGTAGAGTGGATGAAGCCAAGAATCAAAGCAATGATTTGGAACATAAAGAAGCAAAAAGCAAAGCAACCAATCAGAGCAAGAAGAAGAAAAAGAATGCCCCCCAAATGAGAATAGTGTAAGGAGCCTCTTGGACAATTTCAAGAGGTCCAACATTCGTATCATAGGGGTGCCAGAAGGAGAAGGGAGAGAGCAAGAAATTGGAAATCTATGTGACAAAATAATGAAAGAAAATGTCCCTAATATGGTGAAGAAAATAGACAAGCAAGGCCAGGAAGCACAGAGAGTTCCAAACAAGATGGTGTAAAGAAGCCCATACCAAGACGTATCATAATTAAAATGCCAAAGATTAAAGATAGAGAATCTTAAAAGCAGGAAAAAAGTTAGTTATCTATAGGGGAGTTCCAAGAAAACTGTCAGCTGATTTCTCAAAATAAATGTTGCAGGTATGAAGGGACTGGCAGGAAATACTCAAAGTCATGAAAAGCAGAGACCTACAACCAAGACTGTTCTACCCTGCAAAGATATCATTTAGAACTGCTGGGCATATAAGGAGCTTCCCAAACAAGAAAAAAAAACTAAGGAGCTCATCTTTACCAAACCATTATTATATGAAATGTTAAAGGACTTATTTAAGTAAAAGACGACCAACACTATGAGCAATAAAATGGCAATAAATAATGATCTATCAACAGTTGCATCTAAAAAACAAACAAACAAACAAACAAACAAACAAACAAGAAAAACAGAGACAGAATCATGGATACTGATAGTTGCCAGATGGGAGGGGTGGTGTCAGGGAATGGGTGATGAGGTGAGGGGATTAAGAAGTACAAATAGATAGTTACAGAATAGCCATGGGGAAGTACAGTATAGGAAATGGAGAAGGCAAATATAAATGCATGACCCATGGACACGGACAATGGCGTGGAGATCGCATGAGGGACTGGGGGTGCTTGAAGAGGCTAAGGTGAAATAACTGGGACAACTGCAATAGCACAATTAATAAAATATAATTGAAAAAACTTTGTTGATTATACTTGTAATAATGTGTCAGAGTTTAACTGTTTTTCACTTTTAAAACATGAATATTTGTGACTTAGAAGCTTAATTACTAAATAATGAAATCATTGATCTATTCACTAACAATTATGTAGAAGCAATTTAAATAAATAAATTAATTTGTCACCACAAAGTGGCTTAGAGATTTTTATTCCTTTGTTCTTAAATTACTATGGCTATAAGACAGGGAAAATGAGATTCTAATGTTATAATTTGTTCTATGTTTAATTTCTCTGGCTAAGTAGTTAATTACTGTAATCAGTTTTTCTATCCTCCTTCTTGTAATTTTAATTTTAAAGAAAGGTTCTCCCTAGGCTGACGAATACAGATAGAATCTACAGGAGATCCTCTGGTTCAGTGCTCAACAAACTTTTTCTGCAAAGTGCCAGAAAGTAATCACTTTAGGCTTTGTGGGCTACAAAGCCTTTTTCACTGCTCAACTCTGCCATAAACAAAAATTTATTTATATGAATAGGTAGCTCACTGTATTTGTCTCCTGGGCCATAGCTGCCAACCTCTGACCTACTTCAAGCCTTTTCAAAGATCAGAAAAACAGGCCCAGAAGGAGCCTTTCAGAGATCAGAACTAATCAGATGAACAAGTAGGATACGCCATGGAGAACCTCAGTTATTGAATTTAACTCATTTGGAAGGTTTTTTGAGAAGAAATTGGTTCAAAAACCAAATGACTTTTTCCCATGGAAATACAGTATCAGCATGAGAGGTTTGTTGGGTTGAGACCTGAAGTTTTGTTTGACAGGCAAGACATTTTTTTCTGTGAACAACTTGGTAATGGATTGAATTGTTTGAAAAGGGACACTTTGAGAACAGAGGTTGGACTATAAATTAAATCTCATTAGTGACTAACTAATTTTATGAGATACTAATCAAAGAATCTGTTTACTGGACTTAGTTGAAAGACAATTTCAGTTTCTAATTTTGGTAGTTGTGAAAAATGTTGATGCTATTAAACATGAAGGAATAGAGCTGGAAGACAAAATAATATTTAAGACAAGAAAAACCCAGAGAAGTTCTTCAGCATTTTGGGGAAAGTGCTCAAGGGTCAGCACCCAGGATCCCTGTGCTGAATCATTCACCACACTACAGAAGCCATGTTTCTCATGCAGAGCATTCCCCACCATGTTGCATCAGCCTGAAGGGCAGCAATAATCCCTCCACAGGAATTCCTCTCACCCCATCTGTGGAGTTCAAGCTTGGCTGAGGAGGTGTACAGCTGGAGGCAGTTCAGTGACTATCAGAAAGCGCACAGGCGGAGGCAGATCTCTGGGAGGTGTGAGACTTTACCTGACCCGCCACCAGGCCTGGTGCTGTAAAAGCCAGCCTTGGTGTGCAAATTGATTATTTCTACACACACCCAGGATGAACAGAGAGAGCCACAAGCTGTGGATCACTGAGAGCTCCAAATGGGTTGCCCAGAACCAGACATAGGCAGCACCTTGCATAGGTCTGCATCACTATTTGCAAATCTACCTAATATATAGAAATAAACACAAGAGGCAGACAAAATGGAAAGACAAAGAAACAGGCCCCAAATGAAAGAATAAGAAATTTCCAGAAGAAGAGCTAAATGAAATGAAGGTTAAGCTATTTCTACAATATAGGACTTAAAGTAATGACTATAAGGATGCTCAACGGCATAGAAAAGTTATAGAAACCATAAAAAAGAATCAGAAATAAAGAATTAAATATCTGAAATAAGTAATACACTGGGAGGAATAAACAGTAGGTTAAATGAAACAGAGGATCAAATCAGGCAAGGTAGAAAACAACACCCAGGCAGAGGAGCAAAAAGAAAAAAAGAATTTTTAAAATATAAGGAGAGTTTAAGGGACCTTTAGGACAAAATGAAACATAACAATATCTGCATCATGGGGATACCAGGAGAAGAAAGTGAGCAAGAGCCTATTTGAAGAAATAATGACTAAAACTTCCCTAACCTGGTGAAGGAAAAGACACACAAGTCCAGGAAGTGCAGAGTCCCAAACAAGATAGACCCAAAGACGCTCACACTAAGACATATGATTGATTAATTGCAAAGCTTAAACAGAAGGAGAAAATTGTAAAAGCCACATGAAAAAAAATCAGTTACCTACAAGGGAGCTACCATAAGACTGTTATCTGATTTCTCAACAGAAGCATGTCAGGACAGGAGGGACTGGCATGAAATACACAAGGTGATGAAACTCGACCACCTAAAACCAAGGCTACTTTGCCCAGCAAGGCTATCATTTAAAATTGAGGGGAAATGAAAGCTCCCCAAACAGGAAAAAGGTAAAGGACTTTGTTACCACCAAAGAGTATTGCAACATGTGTTGAAGGAGGAGCAGGAGCAGGAGGAGGAGGAAAGGAAGGGGAAGGGTCGAGAGGACAAGAAGCTTAAATGCTCCAAACAAAAGATACAAGGTAGGTGAAAGGATAAGAAAACAAGATCCATTTATTTGCTGTCTCCAAGAGACCCACCTCAGAATAAAAGATGCGCAGACTAAAAGTAAAGGAAAAAGATACTTAATGCAACTGAAAAGGAAAGAAAACCTGGGGTAACAATGCTTATATCCAACAAAATAGACTTTAAAACCAAGGATATAGTATAAGGAGAAGAAGAACACTACATAATGATAAAGGGAACAATCCAATAAGAGGATATAAACCTTGTAAACACTTATGTACCCAACATAGTACTTATTTATGTAAAGCAAATACTGATGGACATAAATGGAGAGACTGACATAAACACAATCATAGTAGGGGATTTTAACACCCCACTGACTTCAATGGATACATCCTCTAAACAGAAAATCAACAAGGGGACAGGAGCCTTAAATGACACACTAGATCAGATGGATTTAACTGGTATCTTCAGAGCACTGTACCCCAAGGCAGCAGAATATACATTCTTTTTAAGTGCATATGGAATATTTTCTAGGACAGACCACATACAGACACAAAACAAGTCTCAGTTAACTTAAGAAGGCTGAAATCACATCAAGCACCTTATCAGACCACAGGGCTATGAAAACGGAAATCAATCACAAGAAAACTGAAAAAAAGGTACAAAGACAGGAAGCTAAATAACGTTATTAAACAATGAATGAGCCAACAATGAGATCAAAAAAGGAATCACAGACATCCTGAAACAAATGAAAATGAGAACACACCAACCCAAAATCTATAGGGGCACGGGAAAATCAGTCCCAAGAGGGAAATACATAGCACTTCAGATCTATCTCAAGAAAAAAGAAAAAGCTCAAATAAACAATGTATGGTTAACAGAACTTGAAAAAAAAACCACAAAAAACAATCAAGCCTAAAGTGAGTAGAAGGAAGGCAATAATAAAAATTAGAGCAGAAATGGATGAAACAGTTAAAAAAAATACAAAAGATCAATAAATCCAAGAGACAGTTCTTTGAAAAGATAAACAAGACTGACAAATCTTTAACCAGACTCATCAAGAAAAAGAGACACCCAAATAAATAAAATCAGAAACGAAAGAGAAAAAATAACTGACTCCAGAGAAAAACAAAAGATTTTAAGAAAATAATACAAAGAACTATATTCCAACAAATTGGACAACCTAGATGAAATGGATAAATTCCTAGAAACACAGCATCTTCCAAAAACTAAATCAGGAAGAATGAGAGAATGTGAATAGACAGATTAAACCTTGTGAAATTGAAGGAGTAATAAAAAAACTCCCAGCAAACAAAAGCCCTGGACCTGACAGCTTCACAGGTGAATTTTACCAAACATTCCAACAAGAACTAACACCTCTTCTTCTCAAACTATTTCATAAAATTCAAGTGGCAGGGAGACTTCCAAACTCATTTTACGAGGCCAGCATTATCCTAATTCCAGAACCAGATGAAGACACTACAAAGAAAGAAAATTATAGGCCAATATCCCTGATGAACATAAGACACTAAAATCTTCAACAAAATATTAGCAAACCAAATACAGCAATGCATGCAAAAGATCATACACCATGATTAAGTGGGATTTGTTCCAGGGATGCAAAATTAGTACAACATTAGCAAATCAAATACTATGATACACCATGCAATAAAAATGAAGGGTAAAAGCACATGATCATATCAACAGATGCAGAAAAAGCATTTGATAAAGTACAGCACCCATTTATATATGATAAAAACTCTCAGCAAAGTGGGAATAGAGGGAACATACCTCAACATAATAAAGGATATATATTAACAAACCCACTGTCAGCATCATACTCAATGGGCAAAAACTACAAGCCTTCCCCATAAGATTGGGAACAAACCAGGGATGTTTGCTTTCACTTTTCTTATTTAACACCCTACTGGAAGTCCTAGCCACAGCAATCAGGCAAGAAGAATGGGAAAAAAAAAAGCTTTCAAATTAGAAAGGAATAAGTAAAACTATCATTATTTGCAAATGCCATGACACTATATTTTGAGAACCATAACGATTCCACCAAGAAATTACCAGAACTGGTAAATTAATTAAGAAAGTAATCCCATTCGCAATTGCTTCAAAAATAGCAATATACCTAGAAATAAGTTTAACCAAGGATGGAAAAAACCTGTATTCAGAATAGTATAAGACACTGAAGAAAGAAACTGAAGAAGATAGAAATAAGTAGAAGCACACACCATTTTCATGGATAGGAAGAATTAACATCATTTAGAAGCCCATGCTACCCAAAGCAATCTATACATTCAACACATTCTTATCAAGATACCAATGACGTATCTCACAGAACTAGAACAAATATTTCTTTTTAAATATTTTATTTTTAGAGAGGGGAAGAGAGGGAGAAAGAAAGGGAGAGAAACATTGATGTTGGAGAGATACATCAATTGTTTGCCACTCACACGCCCTGAACTGGGGACCTGGCCTGCAACCCAGGCATGTGCCCTGACTGGAAATCGAACCAGCGACCTATTGGCTCGCAGGCTGACACTCAATCCACTGAGCCACACCAGCCAGGGCTAGAACAAATATTTCAAAAATTATATGGAACCACAGAAGACCCTGAATAGCAACAGTGATCTTAAGAAGGGAGAATGAAGTTGGAGGAATTACACTATCTTTAATGAAACTATTCTATACGGCCACTGTACTCAAAACAGCATGGTACTGGCTTAAAAACAGACACATAGATTACTGAAACAGAATAGAGAGCCCAGAAAAAGATCCTTTAGAAGTCAATTAATTGTTGACAGAGGAAGCAACCACATACAATGGGCTAAAGAAAGTTTAAATTTGACAGATACGTAAAGAAAAGTGAAACTAGACCACCTTTTTACACCACACACACAAATAACTTCAAAATGGATTGAAGACTTTAAATGTTAGGCTCAAAACCAAAAAAAAATTAAAGACGAAAACAAAGGCAGTAAAATCTCTGATGCTGCTTGTAGCAATATTGTTTTCTGATCTCTCTCTCCCAGCAAGGGAAACAAAAGAAAAAACAAAACAAAACGGGACTACATCAAACTAAAAATATTTTGCACAGAAAAGGAAACCATCAACAAAATAAAGACAATCCACTGAATGGGAGAACATATTCATCAGTAATACATATAATAAGGGGTTAATACCCAAAATCTGTAAAAACCTTGTAAAACTCAATACCAAAAACCCCAAACAATCCAATTAAAAAAATGGGGAAAGGACCTGAATAGACACTTCTCTGAAGAGGACATAGAGATGGCTAACAGACATATGAAAAAATGTTCAATGTTACTAATTATCAGAGAAATGCAAACTAAAATCATAATGAGATATCACCTCACACTGGTCAGAATGGTTATCATCAATAAATCAACAAACAAGTTCTGGCAGGGATGGGAGAAAAGGGAACCCTTGTGCACTGTTGGTGGGAATGTAGACTAGTGCAGCCGTTCGTGGAAAGCAGTATGGAGTTACCTCAAAAAAATTAAAAATGTTACTACCTTATGACTCAGGGATTCCACTTCTGGGAATTTACCCAAACAGACCCAAAACACTAATTCAAACAAATGGAAACACTGGTGTATGTTCACTGCAGTGTTATTTACAATAGCCAAGATTTGGAGGCAACCCAAGTATCCATCAGTAGATGAGTGGTTAGAAAAGCTCCATTACACTTACACAATGGAATATTCCTTGGCCATAAAAAGAAGAATATATTACTGTTTGTGATGGCATGGATGGACCTGGTGAACATTACGTTAAATCCAATAAGCCAGCTGGAGAAAGACAAATACTGTATGATTTCACTCATATGTGGATGTAATAAACAAACTGGTGTAATGAGCAAAATAGAGACAGGCTCATAGAGAGCAGGCTGACAGCTCTAGTGGGGTGGGGGGTAAGGGGTAGGATAGGAGGTTTGAGGGACCAAGCAAAAAAGGAAAAGGATTCATGGACATGGACAACAGTGTAGTGATTGTGGGGAGGGGGACAGGGTGGGTAGAAGTGGAAGAGGGTATAAAGGGTGTACATAGTAATGAGAAAAAAATACAATAAAATTCTACGTACTTGGAGATGTAAGAATTAAATATTGACATCTTAATGTATAATATATTAAAGAGTCTGTAAAGATGCATTACTCTTTGATTAAAGAGTAATTATTTGTGATAAAAATAAAAAAAACTATCAAAGTTGAAGCATGGATGTAAACAAAAAGCTAGAACAACATATGTACATGTGAAATAAAGTCTGAAAAGGGGGTTTGGGGGAACAGATGCATAAAAACTATCTTGTGAAAATTCAATAAAAGGCTCAATGATTATCAAGCAGTATAAATTAAAAAATATCACACCAAATCACAATCAACCAATAAAGGCCACCGATAAAATGGAAAATCTTTCCCAAGCAAAAAGACTTACTATATAAAGGTATTTTACAACAATAAAAATGATGGCTGAATCCTCATCAGATACAATGTTAACAAAAAGAAAACAGACACCTTTCTAAAGAATAAAAGAAAAGCTGGAAATTAAAAAGATCCTATATCCAGTAACAAAAATGTCCTTCGAAAGACAAAGAAAAGCTGGTTGAGTTTGCCTCCAGGAGATTTACACTTCAGAAAGTATTTCAGAATGAAAGAAAAGTATTCCGAACGGGCATTCATATCTACACAAAGGAATAAAGACTGCCAAAAATGGTAACTATGTGACTAAATGTGTTACATTCCCCTCTTGCTTTTAAATTTCTTAGAAGAAAGTATTTCAATTATTGTAAAAGTATTGTAGAAGTAAAACACGGTAACAATAGCACAATGGACAGGAAGGGAAAATGCAACTCTACTGTTCTAAGTTTCTTACTCCATATGTAAAGTAATATGTTATTATTTGTAGACTAGGATAAAGTAAAGATGCCAACTGTTGCAATTTATTAGAGGTTGTTCAATCTTAGAATAAATGCAAGGAGGTACAGCTGATGGGGGTAGGGGAGTAATAAAGGGTAAAGTGGACCAAATACAGTGTGATGGAAGGTGATTTGAGTTTGGGTGGTGGGCAGGCAATGCAATATGCAGATCATGTATCAGAGAAATGTACAATTAAAACCTCTATGATCCTATCAACCAATGTTGTCCCAATAAATTTAATTTAAAAGATCAATACGGGAAATTTAAAAAACTCACTATATCCATAATGTATAATAAGTAAATGGAATAAAAAGGAAAATGTCGAGGTCGAATACTTAAACCTAACTATATTAATAATTACACAAATATTAATGGTCTAAATGCTCTAATTAAAAGGCAGAAATTGTCAGACTCAATAAAAAACAAAGACCTAAATATATACTACCATAAGAAATGAACTTTAAATATAAAGACTCATAGGTAAGAATGCAGAAAGATATACCATATAAACATGAATCATAAGAAAGATGGAGTACCTACATTAATATCAGAAAATGCAGACTTTAGGACAAGGGAATCAAACACAAAGAGGGACATTTCTTAATGACAAAGGTAATTTTAACTCTAAACTTAAAATTACGGTGAATACCATGTGTTGGTGAGAATGTAGAACACTGAAATCTCATGTTGTTGGCAGGAGTGAAAAATAGTAAAAGTGTTTTGGAGAACATTTTGGTAATTTCTTATAAAGTTAACATACACTTATCATATTGCTAGTACAATATTTTAGTTCTAGTTCTTTACTGAAGAGAAATAAAAATGTGCCTGCAAAAATACTTGTAAATGTTCATACAGCTTTGCTCATAACGAAAAACCACAAACAAGTCAAATGTCCACCCACAGGTGAATAGATAAATAAAGTGTGATATATACAACAGAGTACAATTCAGCATAAAGTGGTATAGGTGACAAAAGAAACAACATGGATAAATATCAAAACCATGATCTTGAACAACAACAAAAAAAGAAGCCAGATACAAAAGAAACATATTATATGATTCCATTCATATGAAATTCTAGAATAGAAAAAAACTAGTTTGTAATGACAGAAAGCAGACCAACGGTCACCAGAGACAGAAGATGGGAGGCTGGCTGTTAAGGGGCATGAAAAGGGTGATCAACTATTCCAGTTTAGTTACCTGTGACTGTCCTTGCAAATCCCTCAGTTTCGGGCACACTAGGATTCTTGGTCACCCAGGCTGAACACAAATACTTTTGGGGTGATAGAAATGTTTTCTTTCAATCTTGACCAAGATGGTGGTTATATATGTTGGTCAAAACTCATTAAACTGTACACTTAAAGTGGCTACATTTTATTGCACATAAATTATATCTCTATGAAGTTAATTTAAAAAGGAAAACAATACGCCATTATGTAATTTGTGATGCCTTCACTACACTAAACACAACCAGATGTTTATCCTTCTTCTTTTAGGGCTACCATTAAAAATATCAGTCTATCAAATCCTTAAATCAAAATTATTTTATAGTCTTCCATCTCTTAAAATTCATGAGAACCTTAAAACTTCTTTTGTGTCTAAGTTATATATAAAAGACTATATATATTCTTTGAGAAAGCAAAGATATAACCTAAGGTGCAAAAGAATGTAACAATGCAAAGGTAAGACATAATTGAGAGGCACTTAAAAACTTTTTTTTTTTCAGCCTCTTATTCACTCATTAAAAACATTTATTGAGTTCCTACCTTCAAGGAGCTCCAGGGCAGAGAGACTTGTACATAAATCAACTACAATCAGTCAAAACCAATACAACAAAATAAGTACAGATTTTGTGTGAGGTTGAAGTGCTACAGTACACAGGAGTCAGGAAGGGATTAAAAAAGGGTTCTGAAAGGCAAGACAAGAGTTGATTTCATTTAAGGAATCTAGGAGGCAAATGAGTTAGAAGCACATTTTGCATGCCAGGTATGACGTAGAAAACAGGAGAATGTGGATAACTGTAACAGCTGAGTAGTAACAGAATAAAAAGTAGGTAATAGATGAATGGCAAACTTAGAGGTTGAAGAGGATTATGAAGAGCAAAGATTGTGAATGCATCAAAACCACAAACATAAGACATTTAAACAAACAGACTATCCTATTTCTACTTTTTGAGTATACCTTTAGGTTTTACATTAAGTTTTTTATTAGGTACAGAGTGTATTCCTACCTGAATTACTCCAGCTGAATTATATACTATGTTTGGAGCCTGTGAAGTAGTGTAATTGTTGTACCTTTTCACTGTACCAACAAAAAAGGATGTTTGATGTGGACCTCATCATTTCAGACACAAAAGAAGTTTTAGGGTTCTCATGAATTTTAAGAGATGGAAAACTAATTTTTCCAAAAACTTTTTCCAAAAGTTTTAAACTCAGGATATACTTAAAAAACCTTGCTTCTGGATTTCCTAAAAACTGAGTTCCTCTATGACTTACAGCAGGGGTCCCCAACCCCCAGGGCCCTTACTGGTCCACAAGAAAAGCTCACCTGAGCTCTGCCTCCTGTCGCTCCATTCCACCTCCACCCCACCCACAGGCTCTGGGCCCATCCCCCATTCCACAGTGGGGGAGCGAAGTTCACCTAAGCTCCAGTCCGTGGTGCCAAAAAGGTTGGGGATGCCTGACTTATAGGAAATGAAACTGCACAAATGTTTTATGCACTTTTCTGTAAGTATGGTATCTCGCACAATTTAAAAAAAAGGAAAAAAGCAGGAGACTGTTGCGATCATCACACTATTGGCAATAGTATATATTTTCAATCATCTATTGTTAAGAGTAAGACCTTTCCACTTATTACAATGAATAAATAAATGCGCCTATTCTTTGGTCCACCATCTTAGATCATGGGGGCGGGGGTGGTATGGCTGGAAAAACCAAAATAATCAGAGATTAGCCTGCACGTCCCTTTGGGGATGCTGTACATCCCTTATGATTAAATTAATTGTTTCATTTGTATCAGCCCCCTTCACGCTTGTTTTAACATTTTTTGTCATTCTTCCATTTAGTTACCAATTTACCAAGACACTTTATTTCTTAAAAGAAATAAAAGGAAGCCAAGAATCTGACAAAAGCTATGACATAAATACAAGGATTTCTTTCACAGCCTTCCTTTCTAATAGTTCAACACCAGAGGTCGCCAAACTTCAGCAATCCAGCTATGTGTAGCCAAAGCTTAACCCTTAACCTAGGGTTCCGTTCCTGGATGAGCTTCAGAAAGCCCAAGGATCACCTCACATCAGTGCAAAATTCTGGCATGTATTGTTTTTCTGGAGGAGAGTCCATGCTATGAATAGATTTTCAAAATAGTCCATGATCCAAAAGGTATTAAAAGTTGCTTCTCTAAGTCAGCAATGACCATGGAAAAAATAAAAATAAAAATAAATTAAACAAATATTTAGTTTATATATTATATATAATATATATTACAAGTGAAAATCAGTACCACAATGTATAATGAGGTGTACATACATGTTCTGGGGAGTGAGAAGATAAAAGTGTAATATGCTGTCCTTGCAGGCTGTTACTAACACACAAGCTCTATAATATGACAGCAGAGGAAACGTCGCTAGGTAACACATGATCAAACTCCAAATGCATGTTAGCAAAGATACATCACTGATGTATCAGAAACCTTAGGGGGAAAAAGTATACTTATTAAACTGATTTAATTACTATCTTATATCTCTCTCTGAGACTATTTGATAATGACAATGATAAGCTGGAAAAAGAGTGTAAGCACACAGATGCTGAACAAACCATAATATGGACATAGGACAACTGAAAATCTAAAATGTCTGTCAAACTAAGATGGTAAAAATAAGGCTGAGCTATTGAAAGCAAAGAAATCCACCACTATAACCTTGATTACTTTAGATGAAGCACAATAAAACTTAGCCCAAAGACATGTCAAATTCATTCTACAGGGGTGGGCAAAAGTAGCTTAACAATTTATGTGAAACAAGAGTTTATTCTTGTATTATCACTTATTTGTATTACAACTGTAAACCTGCTTTTGCAAACCTCTGTATATTCATTACAGTAAGATTTTAAGGCTGTTACCTTCAGTTTATGGTCACTTTTTACAAACACTAACATTTAATAAATATGACTGAATAAGTTCTGGATATCAGGTTGACATAAAGGATCATACTGTCTTTCCCAGTTTTGGAGATCTACAACACTCCATTAGTAGAAGAAACCAAACCTAAAGCGTCAGAAAGGGTTTTCCTACCATGAACCTCTCCCAAATATGGTGGTGGTAGTAATCATCCTTTTCCTAGGATTAAATGTGGTAATCTATAAAATGCTTAGCCCACTGACTGGTACAGAGTAAAGTCTCACTAAGTGGCAGCTTTGTAATTAGCAGTAGTTTCCCAGTATTTGAAAATGCAGACTTCTGAGGAGCCAGGTAATCACTGAACTCTTAGTCTAAATTATATTGCAAACAGTCACCAGTCAAATTGGAAGACTAAGAAAATAATTATTTTCTATGACAAACATCTATGACAAATTGGGGGTCCTCAACTTTACTAACAAAAGATTCTGGCACAAAATAGTTGAAAGCATCTAGTTTTTCATAGTTACCATAATTGCAAAGACAAAAACAAAAATACAGATGATTGTTTAAAAAAATCAGTATCGCAGAACAGTGAAAAGTGAAAATCCTCTCTTTTACCTTTCCCCGTGATCCCATTACTCTCCACTGCTAAATCTCGTCCCCCTCCCCTTTTTTTTCTATTGACAGGCTTCATAAGAAATGAAGTCTATCTACTTAACTGTAATAACAATGAAAAGATTATTTGGATCTTCTTACTTACTTTTAAATTCTTCAAGTCCTTGCTAGAGATAAGGTTTTACTAGCTCTTAGTGATGTAAGAGCTAGGTACACAATATCTAAATTGAGTAACTATTGCTGAGAAAATTAAACAATAGTTTACAAAAGTTATTTTATAAGATAAACTAATTGCCTTATAACACTTTTTTACTGCAAATAATTTAAGTAGCTATATGTTTGTCATGTTTTTCTAAATATACATTCAAATTTAAAAAGCTACTAACTCTTCCATCATAAAGCAATGGACAAATCATTACTAAGCATAAGTAAATGTTCATGGACTAAATTAAAGCATATCTCTAGGAACATTATTGCATTTAAAAACCTGAAATTCTACAAAATGGTTGGTTTTCCCAAACTCTTGGTTTTGTGATATTTAATCCAGAAGTTGAGCTCTGGACTGAAGCTTACCTTTCCTCACTTGAAATTTATGTTATAAAATTTGGAGGGGGAAAAGAAACTACTAGTAAAACCTCCAGTATTCCCAGGCCCACAACTTCCCAGATTGAGTCAACTTCATCCATGGAATTTGCGGGGCACTGTCACGTAAATTAATAATCAAACCTTTGAGAGACATTACAATAATGTATCACTTTCTAGATATTCTCAGAATCAATGATGTAGTTCAGGATATAATCAAATAACAGAATCTATGCAGTCATTAGAAATCACGTAGTCAAAATACACTTCATGTGAGAAGTACAAATTATTTAGTAAAAAGTCTACAAAACAGACAGCAGTTTCATTTAAACATACATATGCATAGAAAAGTATGTAAAAATATTTGTAGAGGTTATTTTTCATGTCATGCCAGAACAGTAATTGCTTTTGTTTTTCCTATGTTTTTCTGTGTGTTTTCTCAGTCTTCTCTATTGAGCACATGAAGTTATTTTAAAAGCAATCATCTTTAAAAAAATACACTTTCTCTAAGCATTCAGAATACTCTCTTTTCCAAATAACCACACTGATGTGACTGATGGCAAATGCGCCAAAGGGCAATGCTATGTCACTAAACCTGTGTTTGTAATATTCCTGGTAGAGGTTGTCCCAAAATGTTTAATTTTTTTTTTTTTTACCAGGTATCTGAACCCACATCAGGTAATTCTTGAGATTATTTTAGTATGTTAGGAAAAAAACTAAGAAAAAAAACCTTCTTTTTGAGCAGTTCCTAATAGAATTTCTCTTTGTACAAATCCTTTGAAATCCAAGCACTTTTGCATATTCATAGGTTATCAGCATAATGAAATGTTGATCTCATAATCCTATAAGAAATAAATCTCAGAAGATGAAGTGTTTAATATATATTTCATTGATTATGCTATTACAGTTGTTGCATTTTTTTTTCTCCCCTTTATTCTCTTCCACCCTACACTGCCCTACTCCCCAGCATTGCCCCGGACCCTAAGCTCATGGCATGGGTTATACATGTAAGTTCTTTGGCTTCTCCATTTCCTACACTATTCTTAACCTCCTCCTGCCTATTTTGTACCTACACTTTATGCTGCTTATTCCCTGTACCTATTTCCCCATTCTTCCCCCTCCCCCACCTCTGTGTTTTACAGTTCATAGTTTCTGATCTTCTTTTTCTTAGATAAGACCCTTTAACATTTTATAAAAGAAGGGCTTGGTGATGATAAACTCCTTTAACATGACCTTATCTGGGAAGCACTTCATCTGCCCTTCCACTCTAAATGAGAGCTTTGCCAGATAGAGTAATCTTGGATGTAGGTCCCTGCCTTTCATGACTTTGAATACTTCTTTCCAACCCCTTCTTGCCTATTTGTTTTCTTTTGAGAAATCAGCTGATAGTCTTATGTGAACTCTTTTGTAGGTAACTCTCTCCTCTTCTCTTGCTGCTTTAAAGAACCTCTCCTTATTTTTAATCTTGGGTAACTTACTAATTATGGTGTGCCTTGGTGTGCTTCCTTGGGTCCAACTTCTTTGGGATTCTCTGAGCTTCTTGGATCTCCTAGAAGTCTATTTCCTTGGCCAGATTGGGGAAGTTCTCCATCATTTTTTCAAGTAAGTTTTCAATGTCTTGCTCTTCTTCTTTTCTTTCTGGCACTCCTATAATCTGGATGTTGGAATGTTTAAAGTTGACCCAGGAGTTCCTAAGCTTCTCCTCATTTTTTTGAATTCTTTTTTCTTCATTCTGTTCTGGTTGAATGTTTTTCTGTTCCTTCTGCTCCCAATCGTTGATTTGAGTCCGTTTCCTTCCCTTTACTGTTGGTTCCCTGTATATTTTTCCTTATTTTGCTTTGCATAGCATTCGTTTTCCCCCCCATTTTGCGACCATACTCGACCAATTCAGAGAGCATCCAGATTACCAGTGTTCTGAACTGTGCATCTGATTGGTTGGCTATCTGTTCATTGCTTAGTTCTATTTTTGGAGCTGTGATCTGTTCTTTCATTTGGGCCATACTTTTTTATCTTGGTGCACCCTGGAAATCGTTGGAAGAGGTGGAGCCTTAGGGGTTCGCCACTGTGGGGCAACACAGGTCGTTGAGTTGTGATGCTGCCTGTGGGGGAGGGGTCCGAGAGGGAACAATGCCACTTGCTCGGCTCTCCGCTGGCTTTCAGTCATTTTTCCCGCTACCCACAAGCAAACTGGACCCTTCTGGTGCTGATTCCCTGTTAGGAAGGTTTGTGTACGTTCTAGGACCCCTTGGGTCTCTCCAACGGACTCTCCTGTGAGGCTGGGAGTTTCTCCTGCCACTGTAACCCCCACAGGTTTTTACCTTTGGAGGTTCTGAGGCTTTCTTTTCTCACACTGGAACCCTGGATTGTGTGGTCTGTCTCGCTTCCCAGCTGTTCCTCACAGTTTATCCACACACAAATGTGGGACCGCCTGGTCCCCCAGCCACTGCCTTGCCACGCATCCTGTCCCTTCTGGATGCCCGTCACCGCCCCTCTTACCGGTCTGGATAAATGTTTCTTCTTTAGCTCCTAAATTGTCGGATTTCCATACAGTGTGATTTACTGGCAGTTCTGGTTATTTTTTCTTTTTAAATTTGTTGTTGTTCTTCTTTCGGTTGTGCAAGGAGGCAAAGTGTATCTACCTACACCTCCATCTTGGCTGCTGAAGTGTTGTTCATGCTTAAAAATGATCTTTCATGACTTTCAATTCTGTTCTACTTTATATTTTTATTCTAGATATTTTGCAAAGCTGTTTTAAAATAAACTGCATTAAGATTTTTTTTTAAAGGTTTTATTTATTTAAGAGGGAAGAGAGTGAGAAAGATGTGTGATCAATGTGTGATTGCCTCCTGTGTGCCCCCTACTGGGGACCTAGGCCACAATCTAAGCATATGCCCTGACTGGGAATAGAACCAGTGACCCTTTAGTTCACAGAGTGGCATTCAAATCAACTGTGCCACACCAGCCAGGGCACAAAAGCCTTCTTATTAGAGGGAAGGGAAGAAGAAATTAAAAAGTTTAACTAGAGTGAGATAAAGTTCACTCAGCTTATAAAACTATTTACTCATGCTATAAATATTGGCATGGACATATGAGCCAATAAAACTTATGAACAACATATATAAAAATCACACTAATTTTTCTAATTTCCAGATAATTCCAAATTCATGAGTGAACAATGGTCTAGCAGCTTAACTCAACATAAGTTTGTATTGAAAACTTTCTTGGTACCTTTGGATATTGAAACATACAATAAAAAAAAGTCCCCTCTCAGAAAGTTTATAAAATAATCAGTCAAGTCTACCACATACAAAATTCATTAAGTCTGCTATATGATCGCTCAAGTTTTTGCATAAACTCAATTCATAGAGAAGAGTATCTATTTTAGTGGGGTCAGGGTAGCTACCCTCAAATATTTCAGAGGAATCTCCATGAGGTTTTCAAAGGAGAAATGAAAGAGAGCAGAAAAAGAAACCCAACAGCTGGGGAGCAAGAACCAACAGATGAACGTGGATCCCCTAGTTACTACCGCAAAGACTAACAGCTCATGAGTATTATCTCAAAACAATCAAGAATTGGAGACCTATGAGATGACCTTTCATGGAAAATTCAAATCAATTCTTGAAGCCCTGATTAGCAGTAATGACACTATGTTTAAAAAACAAAATGTCTAACAACATTTAACTTTGAAAACTAACTTGCACAACTTCTCTGACTTATGACTTAAACCAGGAAAGCTGGAACAGTGAAATCAGAATTAGTTATGAATCTTCTTTCCATGAAACATCATAGATACTCAATATTTAAAGAACAGATATATAGAATCAACAAGATTTAGAGCCATATTAAACACATACACACACATACACCCTACAATGTTTATTAATCTCCATGAAATAAAGACAGACAGATTCACACATAGACACACACTCCCACAACACAATGTCTATTAGCCTGAACGTAATGTATACCTTCAGGTCACCAAATGGATGGTAGACCAGAATCGATATTTCATCTTTCCCAGGGAGCCATGCTTGGGACTATAAAAGGGACCAAGAAGCTGGATATTCCAAAGTGTCCTGGGGTGTTAATTCCATTATCTCATATCATTTTCAAAATATTTATAGACACTAACTTGGAACGACAGTAGGGTGATGTTTACATTCCTTACATATAAATACAAGATGACAAGAAAACACATAAATAAGAGTGTTTTGTGAAAGAGTCGGCCTACTGCTACAAATTGATCATGATCCAACCTGCAACAAATGAACCCTAAATGAAAATAAAGTCTTGAATCATCAATAACAAACTGATGGTTTCTACTAAAATCTATTAAGTAAATAAGCACAAACCAGTATTAGCAGAACACTAAATTACAAGGACTTGACAAAAAGTAGTGAAAAGCTCTGGATGTAAAGGTTTAAAAGACAGGATGGCAAGCATGAGACATCAACTTATCACAGATGGGAGGAACTTAGCTTCCTGAGCAATTTCATCTGTATTGTGTATTAATTTATTAAAATTAATGATAATTCTTAACTTTAATGAATAGAAAAATGACACGATTCTAATACGCTAAACATATATGACAAAAGAATGGCAACATGCCCAGAGAATTGTACTGTGAGTTCATCAAGTGAAAGCCTGGAGAGAGAAGAAATGCAAAATGTATTAGAGCAGGGGTCAGGAAACTATGCCCCAATCTCTGTTTTTGTAGGGCCCATGAAATAAGAACTGACTTTACAGATAATCATTTGCAATCAATTTGATGTCAGTGAACATTAACTTTAACCCCTATTAAATGTTAAGAGCCCCCAGAAGAACTCTATTCTACTAATTAGTAGACTGCCTCACAAAAAATTGTACTTAGTTATTATTACATTTTAAATCCATCAATTAAAATACCTGTGGAAATTTACTCCTGTCACATATCTCTATGATTTGCATTTTATCCCACAAAGTCCAAAATATTTTATCTAACTCTTTACAAAAAAAGTTTGCCAATCCTTATATGAGAATATTAATTTGAATTATAAGGAATACATAGCTTTTTAGGAAATAAAAATATCAAAATATTTGAATTTAGATCTGAGTGTAGTTGGGATTCAGGAAAGAAGTAGATCTGTCTAACAAAGTTTAAAGGTTCAATTTGAAATTAAACGACAGTTACCAAAAAAAAAACAACAAAACAAAACAAACCCAAGAAACTGCAAGTACCATAGTGTTCTCAGATGTAAACCGTAAGAAATTATATGAATAGCAAGGACTATTCTTGAATATACACTGATCTTTTCAACTACACTTGCATACACTGATATCTAACAAAATCATCTTATCAAAAGTAACATTTTTATAGATTGAAGTACAAGGATTTTAAAATAACTTAAACACAGCCCTGTGTACAACTGATAAAGGCTACCAAGGAGTATGGCTCTATACAACAGAACTAAATTCAAGCTGTGCAGATACAGAACAGACTGCATCCCAAAATAGCAATCAAATGGCTGGAAGTATTCAAGAAAACACTGGAAAACTATCTTTTAGGAATGTAACCAAGAAGGTATGTATACTGGATGAAGGATTTTACTATATGACCTTTAAGATTTTTAATTTTTCACTTCTATGAAACATTTGGAAAATCAAGAATCAAGCCCAAAAGACAGTAAGCATTGCTGCTTTGGCCAAACTGTAACCTTAGAATGAACTAATCTAGTGGTCTAAATGCATAGATTTAAAATTTTTTTTTAAAAAGGTAGAAAATTCTGTAAGAGCTCAAATATTAAAAACTTTTTAAAAATTACATTTAAAATAACAATTATAATCTCACCCCTAGCTGTTCTTAAGAGAAAATATTAATTCCAAGATAATAATATTTTGCATCTGGTGTTGTTAATAAAAGTGTTAATAGACTTAATAACTAAAATTATATTAAACCTATGAGTCAAAATTCTGCTTCTATCAGTGGTCTACTCATACATGTATATTTTATAAATATACTCTTCCATTTTATAAGTATTTATACATTGAATAAATACAAGTATCTCCTATGTGCTCAGCAATGTACTAGGAGCAGAGAGTACATAGAAAGACATAAGCTTGTGCTTTTATTCACTTTATGTACATTTTAGTGATCTTATAGCTTTTAAGTATTTAAATAATTGGTATATCCCTTTGTTGCATCAGATATACAAAATGGCTTTTACAGGATCATAAAATAGAATAACTCAATTAGAATCTGAAAGGCTGTGTTCTTATACTTCCTCCATAGTTGAACTTGCTATGTGATCTTGGATCGCTTTCTCCATTTCTTAAGTTTTTCACGGGTATACACGTGGTAGTTACAAAATTCCTTCTAGTTCAGAATTCCAATTAAACCTTCTCACCTTGATTATTTCCACCAATTGATCCACACCACTGTCCCCTGGAAATATTGGTTGTCCTAGCAACAGCTCAGCCAGTACACAGCCTGCAGACCATACGTCTAAAGAGAAAACAAATGCTTATTAATATGTAGCCCAAGTTGAAAAATATTTGTATACATTTTCTAATTTTACTTTCATCACAGAATGAGTATCACAAGCAAAAGACTGCACAATCTAGGACGCAGAAAGAGAGCAAACTATTCCTAATGAATTTTAATTTTTTTAAAATCCTCACCCAAGGATATGTTTATATTGATTTTGGTGGGGTTTGGGGAGGGAGGGAGGGAGGGAGGGAGGGGGAGAGAGAGAAAGAGAGAGAGAGAAACATCAATTGGTTGCTTCCTGTACGTGTCCCAACCAAGGATCGAACTGGCAACTTAGGTATGTGCCCTGACCAGGAATCCAATTCACAATCTTTGGGTGTATGGGATGATACTCCAACCAACTGAGCCACCCAGCCAGGGAGGGCCCTAATGCATTATTTTTTATTTTATTTTATTTTATTTTATTTTATTTTATTTTATTTTATTTATTTTAAAACATGTTTATTGATTTTAGAGAAAGGAAGGGTAGGGGGGAAGAGAGAAACATCAACTGGTTGCCTCCCATATGTGCCCCAACTAGTGATCACAACTGCAACCTAGATTAGATATGTGTTCGAATTGGAAATTGAACCCCCAATCTTTTGATGTATGAGGCGACACTCCAACCAACTGAGCCACACTGGCCAGGGTAGCCCTAATGCATTTTAAAGTTAAGTGTAAAACTTACTAAAGAGGAATCAAAGCCAATAATACTATTCCAATGAAAAGTAAAGTCTATTTATTACCAAATATCAAGTGTTCAAGTCTTTAACAACCAAGATAGGGAATTATAGTAGCAAAACACAGGCATGATTAACTACTTATCATACTTAAAAATAAGGCAAAGTGACATAATCTCTGCATAGTAGCAGGTACTTACAGAGTAGCAACAATTTAGGATTCAATCTCCTATACATAGTTTTAAGCCAATGCAAATTCTGAGAAAAAAATTTTAGGACTTTAAATGGTTGACTTTTATGTTGTAATAGTGACAGAAAAAAAAAGTGCTTAAGTATATTACTCTTTTAAATGTAAAGACAGAAGAATATACTTTATTTCACAAATAAAAAAATAATTTACTTTTAAGTCAGTGAAAACCTCAATCCCTGAGGAAAAAACTGTTAAAAATTTAATTAATAAATTAGTAAGTAATTTAAAGCATACATTCTGGCTTACCCAAAAGAGTCCTGGTTTAAATCTATTGCCCCGGAATAATTACTAATAGCATCTACTTTTTCATTTAAAAGTATTACTAAATGGGAAGACAAATTACATAGTCACTCTATTTATAGCCCACCATTAAGTCTTCCTGCAAGGAAAAGTTAATTTTGGGTTTCTGGATGCCTGAGATTGCTGGAGTTTGTATGAACCAACAATCAAGTGCTTTATACAGATGAACATATATCATTGCTGGGCTTTCCTATCTACCAGTAGGAAAGAAGTATAGTAAAATGGCATGGAAACAACAAATAATTTAAGAGGTCTGATGTGGTAAGATGCACTATGAAGAGGGATTGGAAATCCTTATGCCAGTTACTACTTTTTACAAACCAACAAAAACAATGACACAAAATTCACCTAAGAACTTTAAGCAGATTCTATACAGTTCCAAGTAATGGCAACCAAAATACCTACTTTGCAAAAAGACCAAAAGAGCCCTCCTTGATATATTAGGTAATTGATAAATGAAGCAAATATGAAAACCTCGTAGGAAATCTTCACTTTACTCAAAGCCTATAGTAATCTAACTCTTGAAATCAAGTGGAAAAATATATCTCCTTATTAATATAAATGTTTTATTTTGCTTTAGGTTTAAAAATATCCCTTTACCTAGCTAATTAGATAAAAGGTAATATGAACTCCCTTCTTTCTGCCTTAATACAGGAAAATTCATCTCAGAAGACAAGCCTAGAAATTTGCAGGGCAATAATTAACTACACTTTCATTAAAAAAACGTGTAATTGCGGGAAACACTTTCTTAGGCAGGATTCGAGGAGTAAAACATAAAGGAGTACTACTGCTTAGTGGTTGCCACAGAAGAGTAAATCAAAAGATTCAGGTGGCAATTACACTAGTGGCCTTCAATACATGTTAACTCAGACAAATTACTAAAACTAAGAAATTTATTCACTTTTTGGCAGACACCAAAATCTCTCCTACTCTTACTTCATAGGACAAATGGATGATATTCTCCAAACAGAATAAAACAGAACTAAACAGAAGGCACAAAAAAAATAAGTGCTTTGGCACAGTGAATTTTCTGGTTGTTTGGAGTTTAAGCCAAAATAGTATTCTGTTTCCTACTTTAATTTATGGTAAAAAGCAATGTTCCAAGACCATCTAGTTTAACAAACTTAATTCATAGGTAAGGAAACTAAGGCACCATAGAGTCCAGTGATTTGTCCAAGGTAAAGCTACTGGACAGTCAGGTAGGCCTGGATTCCAATTTCAATTCCCAGTCAAAATACCATTGTCTTGAATCACTGCCTATCATTATAGGATAATTAACTGTTTCTTCAAGTGTCTGTAAGCTCAATTCCTTATCTTAAGCAAGTTATTTGTCTCAATCTACCACTTCTTAGTAAGACAGTATAATCAGAGCCATCAGTCTTAGAACTGTGGTTTTATCCAAATATGACTATGACTATAATCTAGCCAGAACCAGCCAGCTACTCTTTCACTTCAAACATCATTTAAAATATTTCTGAAAGGCACCTGTATTAGTATACTTCTAAATACCTTTGTTTTTGTCTGTTTATAGACATTCCAGAGTGTTAAGAGGCAAGTGTCCCAAATATGAAGAGGGAGGACAAATCTAGGCTTATTAGGGTATGAAAGGCCTGACAGATAAATCGGTGGCATATGGTAAGTCGTAAGCCTGTAAAGTCAGAAATGAGAAGTTGGCTTTAGCCATGCAAAGAAGGGTGCTGGGAACAGGTACTCAAAACACCCAGAGAGCTCTGGCTGGTATGGCTCAGTGGACTGAGTTCCGGCCTGCAAACCTAAGGGTTGCTGGTTCGATTCCCAGTCAGGGTATATGCCTGAGTTGCAGGTCAGGCTCCCAGTTGGGGGCGCATAAAAGGTAGCCACACACACTGATGTTTTTCTCCTTCTCTTTCCCCCTCCCTTCTCCTCTCTAAAACTAAAAAAATAAAATCTTTAAAAAAAGAAACAAAACCCAACATCCAGAGAACTGGTTCCTAATAGAACAGGCTACACTATCTTTTTTGTCAAAAGATTCGAAAGAACTGGTAGGCACATGGACATGTACAGAAGTAATACACTCTTAAGAGGTTCAAAGGTTTGTATAAACGTTCCTTAATGTGTCAGATGATGTGGTCATAACTTTATTAAAGAAACTAATTGCATTTACTTAGGAACAACTCAGCTCAACATCTGGTATGCAGATGATCAATAGCATATATCTGAATAGAAAGCAGCTGGAAAATCCAATGACATCTCCAAAGATAAAGGGCTGAAACTTGCTCTTGGGGAGAGTCAAGTTAACAAATATTACAAAAAGAATACTAATTTACATTTCTATAGTCCTTTCACTAACATTTAACCTTCATAGCCACTCAGAAAGGTAGGCAGAACTACTAGTAATATCCACTTTACAGCTTAGCTAAGTAGTAATAAACCTGGAACTCAATCTAGTTCTACTCCAACCGAATATCCTTTTCATTATTTCTTATGTGCCCCTTACCATCGCATATAATGTAATCATGATGAAACTTTGAGCATTACATATACCACACAAACACACAATTATACTCTCTATCCTTCAGTGCCACAGGTCTCAGGTATGGTCTACAGAGCCCTAGACCCCCGGGGACCATTTTAGAGTTCATGAAGGGCAAAGTCTTTTCATATGAATACTAGGATGTTATGTGCCTTTCACTGTGTTCACATTTGCACTGGTGGTGCAAAAGAAATGGTAGGTAAAACTACTGACCCCTTGGCATTTTGCCCTTTGACATTATAAAATTGGTAGTGTATTTCTGTTTAGTGGTCTTTGTTAATGTCAGAGAATTTCTACTTATATCAAAAGACAAAAATCATCCAAGTTCTGGTTTTTCATAGGTTTCTGTTACTGGGGTTTGGGGTTTGGGGTTTTTGTTTTTAATCGTTATTATTTGCTTGGTATTTGTATGCTTGTTTCTGTTTTTGGACTAAGGAATTATCTCAAAAGACAATTTATAATTAAAATGTCTAGGCACTTCTGGACAAGATGGAGACGTAGGTAGATACACTTTGCCTCCTTGCACAGCTGAAAGAAGGACAACAGCAAATTTAAAAACAAAAAATAACCGTAACTGCCAGAAAATCAAACTGTATGCAAGTCCAACCACCAAGGAGTTAAAGAAGAAACATTCATCCAGACCAGTAGGAGGGGAGAAGATGGGCAGCTGGGACAGGCAGGACGCGCAGCAAGGTGGCAGTTGGATGACCAGGTGGGCGAGATGGCTGCTGGTGGACCAGGCGGTCCCATATTTGTGTGTAGATAAACTGGGAGGAAGAGTTGGGGAGCGAGACAGACTGCGAAACCCAGGGTTGCAGTGTAGGAACACAAAGCCTCAAAACCTCTGGCCGTAAAAATCTGTGGGGGATATGGCAGAGAGAAAAACTCCCAGCCTCACAGGAGAGTTTGTTGGAGAGACCCATAGGGTCCTACAACATACACAAACCCACCCATCTGGGAATCAGCACCAGAAGGGCCCAGTTTGCTTGTGGGTAGTGGGTGAAGAGACTAAAAGCCAGCTGAGAACCAAGCAAGCGGTACTGTTCTCTCTTGGACCCCTCCCCCACATACAGCATCACAACGCAGTGACCTGGGTTGCTCCACCCCTTACAACATATCAGGGGCGCAGAAACAAAAAAATACGGCCCAAATCAAAGAACAGATCAAAGCTCTAAAAATAGAACTAAGCCACAAGGAGAGCGCCAACCTATCAGGTGTAGAGTTCAAAACATTGGTAGTCAGGATGCTCACAGAAATGGTTGAGTATGGTTGCAAAATGGAGAAAAAAGTGAAGGCTATGCAGAATGAAATAAAGAAAAATATACAGGGAAACAACAGTAAAGAGCAGGAAAACGGGACTCAAATCAATGACTGGGAGCAAAAGGAACCGATAAACATTCAACCAGAACAGAATGAAGAAACAAGAATTCAAAAAAATGAGGACAGGCTTAGGAACCTCTGGGACAACTTGTAGTATGTTGACTCCTATTACAGAGCAAAAATGGGGTAGAAGAGGAAGTCAATGAGTGAAGCAAATTGTCTCCATTCAACCCTTTCTGTCACTAAAGATCTTCCATAAAGACTTCTAAAAAGTCAGAATTTTTTTTTAAAGATCTGAATTAAAATTAAATAATTGAGAGAGCATAATAGGAATGTCAACAATATGACTGACAGTATCTCAGTACTTTTCTTCATAAACTCAATGAATGCAAATCCCCCAATTGTTGATAAAGCTCAGAAGTGAGTATTTCAGGGAAATTTGAAAAAAAGAGAGAAGAAAGGTATACTTAGGATTTACCTGAAAATTTAAGTTAAAAACAGATGTAATCATAAAGAAATCATGCAGTCATAAAGAAATAACTTTATTTATTTGAAAAATCCAAGAAACCTAAAAGTAGAATAGTAAATATATTTTAAATTCTAAAAGGTAATATTTGAAATACTGTACACATTTTTACATATCAATCTTTAAGAAAAAGACATTTTAGAGCATACCCATTTTTATAATATTTAAGTACAAGTATAGATTAGTAATACTAAATTACTAAAAACAAGATTCAATTGATAGTTACAAGCCATTATATTCAGATTCAGTACTTACCTATACTAGAGGTATAATCAGTGGCTCCAAAGATCAACTCTGGTGCCCTATAGTACCGAGAACAGATATACGAAACATTGGGTTCTCCTCGGACCAGCTGCTTTGCACTAACGAAAATAAAAAGCAGAAAAATTTAAAACTAAATCTAAACCTTCAAAGAACCTAAACTGCTCACAAAACTAAATGCTTAACTAAGATTCATGTAATTCCAATCATGAAACTTATGAAAATAAGAAAATATGAATAACTATCCCTGAAAAAATATAACAGCATGACATTAATTTTAAAAATAACAGTAATTTTTAAAGACTACATTTGTCAACTGTTACCTAAGGAAAAAGAGATTAAAAAGTCATAGAAGGATATATGTTGAATTTCTTCTGATCTTCTGGTCCCTAAATTCCACCTCTAAAATACAAAGAAGAAAGGGCAGAAAAGTAAGAGGTAGCTGTCCTCACCAAAAAGCATACTAATAAATATAATGTAAGAATGTATATTTTTTACTCAGTGGGTTTTGTTTTTTTTTTTAAGGGTAAGAAACTGGCACTCTTTTATAATTTGACATCTGACTCAGAGGGAATATCCCAAGACTTACAGACCCAATCTATCTTTCCACCATTTTAGTCCATTTATAAACTGTTAGAACATCCAATACCCAATAAAAAAGAAAGGCTCACTCCTTTAAGACAGAGATTATTCATAGCCTGTAAATTCTAACTGTTGTCCTGGGTTTAATTACGTTCTCTAATCCAATTTTCCTTCTAAAAATCAGTGCAATGTACAATATTTTAAACATTAAAGTAAATTAAAATTAGTTTCTTTGGAGATGTTCCCCAAGATAACTTGAAGACATGCTGAAATAAACTGCTGTAGAAGCTAACTATTTTAGTATACCATAATAACAAAGACAAATACAGGAAATGAATACAAACAAAGTGAGCAAAAAGAAAAGGGAAGAAAATTTTGAGGTAAAGGTACAGGAAAATCAGTATAGGAACAGATGAAAATGGTCATGAGGGTTTCAAAGTTTGGGCTTTCTTTTTCTTTCATTTATTCTTGGTCCATGATAACTTTGACCTTAACCTATTCTTCCTTCCTTACAAGTTTTGGAGGTGGGGAGGCAGTTTGTTTTTTGATATCCTCCACAAATACTGATGCACAGCAACCATTTTATAAATTAATAAATGTTATAATCCCTGGTTTTAGACTGCATGAAAATTACAACATTTCAGTGATTATGACACTTATTAACAGATGAGGCCTTTCTACCTTATGAGAATGTCTCTTTTAATTAAAAAGACAGATTCTAATTATGTAGTCAGGAATTTACTAGATGATAAAGATAACAATGGAAACTCCACAGCCTACAGATTTTTTTTAAATCCTCACTTGAGAACATGCTCATTGATTTTAGAGAGAGGGAAAGGGAGGGAGAGAAACATTAATGTGAGAGAGAAACATTGATCAGTTGCTTCTCAATTGGGCCCTGATGAGAATGAATCGCAACCTAGGTATGTGCCCTAACCAGGATTAAACTTGTGACTTTTTGGTTTACAATATGATGCTCCAACTGATCCACACAGGCCAGGGCAGCCAGCAGATTTATTCACTACTGGGTGGAATGAATTTCTTTTGGTTCAGGTCAGGCTGGCTGTAAATTCCTGCTCTTTGAGGGTGAGAGCCTCTAATACAGTAGTCAAATATCATCTTAAGAAAGCCCAACTAGCCTTTCACCTAGTTCCAGGCCCTATTTCATCTAGTAAAGAATTACTAACAAGAGAGTCATAACTGTTTTGTTCAAGTCATCATCAACATGGCATTAAGGATCTAAAGTATATCCCAAACTCTACATGCCCAAAACAACTGTTAAAAACAAAAAAAGCCAACTTCTTAAATTAGAACTATTAAAAATAAGCTATTACCATACAAGTGAAATCCCTATTCTAAATATATTAAAACAAAGCAACAGATTCTAAGTATCAATGAAATGAACGTTAGCAATAGTGCTGACACTATGGTGAGAGGATAACCTCTATTAAACTTGATGTTTCACAGTCTTTTTACAGTCCCTACCAGTCAGTCACTATCAGGAGGGAAGATACTGCCTAAAATAAAACATGATTTGGGCAGTTTGTCCTACAGATAATAATAGTAGTGCTTAGTTTCAACTATCAAATTAGTTTTGATTTACTATCCCTCACCCTTTCTGATAGTTGAAGGGATAGAGTTATAGCAAACGAGCTGGATCCTGAAATTAGGAAACTGTAAAATGAGAATGGTCTGGAAAAGGACATTCTTGTAAGACTAAGAATTAAATCATGGCAGAGCAGATGTGTTTGTTAAGACTCTCTGAAAAGATAGCCGGTATAGAATGTATCCTATGTTAAACCTCAACTTTAAACTGAAGGTTGATATAAAAATATTTCAAAGAGGTGGGAATACCAGTATAAGGAGGTGTGTGTCAATATTTATAAAGAACCTAGTTAAAAAGTAAAAATTTGGGGAAATGAAAAAAATTGGAGAGATTTCAAGTCATGTGGAGATGTCTTAGGGACTGAGAGGAATGTGATTACTCTAGGTGATTACACCAGAGAGTACGTAGAAGATTAAATGCCTGAATTACATGGGGATATAGGTTTGACTTCATGCTGAAAGGTTAGATCAAAGGCACAAGATGCTGAACATTATGGAGATGGAAAGGATGAAGTCTTATTACACAGTATATTACACCAACGAATGAGTTTAAGAAAACAGAAAGTGCACTGAAACTGCAAAATATAGAGAATGAAAGACTAAATTATAGGAAAAGGAAGAAAATACAGCTACTAGAACTTTTACCTCATTTCTATACTGAGGTTAATTCTGAATTTAAAAAAATACACAGTAATGTATAATAAATATTTTTTTAAAAATTAGTTCTTAACTGAAAAGAATATATAAACGTAATAAAAAATTCAAACAATACAAAAGTACAATCAGTGAAAAGTTTTCTGACTATACTATACTCCCAGTTCCCCTTCCTCGTGCAATCAATGTCACAGAATTATTATGCATCATTCTAGAAATAATCCATGCATATATTTGTATACATGTGACTACCCTCCGTGTTTGTAAAACACAAAACGGTATACACACACACACACACACAGTCTTCACCTTGCTTTTTAAATTTAGAATTTCTTAGAGATCATTCCTTTTTAATTCATAGAAACCTCATGTCATAAGTTATCTGGTTATTCTCCTACTGACAAACATTTATTTATAAACAATGCTACGATAAAAATCCCTTCATAGATACTATTTTGTAAATGTGTATTTCTAAGGGAATAATTCCTACAAGTTAAATTGCTGGATGAAAGGCTATAATAATTCTAACAAAATTTACCAAAACTACTCTGTCAAGAAGCTGCACTAGTTTATATTCCCTGAATAACAACGACAGTATTTTCAGACTGACATTAAAAGAGAAATATATTTTTAAAAAACACATATGGGTGCAAGGGTAAGGGAGGAGAGGAGGGAAGACAGAAGAAAAAAGAGCTAGCTTACCTTCCAAAGTCACAGAGTTTTAAGACAGCTGTATCAGGGTCCAACAAGAGGTTCTGTGGTTTAATATCCCGATGGCAGATTCCAAAGGAATGAATATAGGCTAAACTTCGGAACAGCTGATACATATACAACTGGAATAAATAGTAAAAATTAATTGAATACTTTCTATCCCAAATAATCAAAATCCTTAATCAAGAAATAAAGTAACAGATTTTCAAAACAGAACAGGTGAAATGCTAGGGATTATTAGCACGCAATCTTCCTTTAACAAGTCTCACACCATTTGTATATTAATTAGCTAATTAAGATTTCAATCATGTATTTACACGATCCTTTAATAACTTAAACAAGGGTATTTTACAATGTGCCTTGCAATTTTTTATTTTACTAACATTGCACAACAAACCCTCCTAACATGTTTCTTTTTCCAAATAGATGAAAAGCTCAGAGAGGTCTTCCAAATCATGTGACTAATAAGTAACAAAGTTTAGACTTAAAAGACAAGTATTCAGTTTATGTTATCATTCTTCAAGAGTATCTGCAGTTTCAATTTCAGAATAATAATTTTCATAGATGTCAGTCCCAAAGGCTATTGAGAAAGAGACTGGAAAAATTCTGTGTGAACTGAGAAAATCTATAATCAATGATCTATCAAGATATCAGCGACGGTGTTAATTGCATCACAACACTTATATACTTCAGAAATAGACTTTAAAGTGCCATTTAAAAACATCCTAGCTGACTACTGACATCAACTTAAAAGCATATTTATTTCATTTTTATTAGGAGAAAAGCAACAAGAAGCCACGTCTGCATGGAAGAAAGAATCAGACTCTTGACTGGGGAGGAGAAGACTTTATGACAAAAGTGAGATACAGTTGATCCTTGAACAACACGGGTTTGAACTGCGAGACCCACTTAAAAGTGGATTTCTTCAACAATATATTAGACAATCAGAGGAGAACCAAGATGGTGGAGAAGTGAATGGAAGTCACACTGACCTCCTCCCACAGCCAATCTGGAATTACAACTAAATTGTGGAGAAATCACCTGGAACAAACAAGTGAACAATAGCGAGAGAGGAGCCTTATAAGCTCGGACAGACAGAAGAATCAGCTTTAGCACAACCTAACTGCCACTTACCCTGGGCTCTGGCAAAGGCGGGGGTAGAGTGGGCTGGAGATGCCTGAGGAGAGACTGAAGAAGGCGGCTTTGGGGAGAGAACTGAGAGGGTAGCCAGAGGGATCCCGGTGCTGACTCATCCCCGTACTGTAGCAGCCATTTGGCTCAGGCAGACCACTACCCTGAGCAGCTCGGCATGAGAGGACACAGGAGCCCCACTCCCAGGCGGGACTCTGCCCCACCCTGTGTGGTACCTAAGCCTGACTGCTGAGTGAATAGATTAACAACTGAAGGAGACAGCCACAGACAGTAGATTCCTAGAAGTCTCGAACAGACTGCCTAAGGTCAGAGAGGGTCAACAGCTGAAATCATCAGAGGCAGATCCATAAAGAAAAAACAGCAGTCTCCTACCATAGAAGTTCACACCACAAGGTAAGGAAATCAAGACAGATCAACTGAGGAAGCAGAAGCAAAAAAGAAGAGTCTCACAAATAATGGAAAGAACAAGAAACACTCCCCAATCAAAGGGAAAGGAGGAATCCCCACAAAGAGAACTAAATGAAATAGAGGAAAGTAAACTATCAGATATTGAGTTCTGAACAATGGTTCAAAGGAAGCTCAATGAGCTCAGCGAGCTCAAAGAGAATTACAAAAAACTACAGGGAAACTATGAGGAACTTACTGCAAACTATATCAATATGAAAAAGGACATAGAAACTATGAATAAGAGACAAGAGGAAACGAAGAATACCATTTCTGAATTGAAGAACACAGCAGAAAGAATCAAAAGCAGGCTCAATGAAGCCAAGGAAGGAATCAGCACACTGGAAGATAAAGTAGAAAAAAAGCTCCCAGAAAGAGCAAGAAAATGAAAAAAGACCCAAAAAGAATGAAGAGGCATTTAGGGAAATTCAGGACAACCTGAAACATAATAATATCCATATAATAGGGATTCCAGAAGGAGAAGAGGAGCAATGGATGGAGAACCTGTTTGAAAAAGTAATGATGGAAAACCTTCCTAATTGGAGGAGAGAAAAAGTCACACTAAGTCCAGGAAGCACAGAGGGTCCCATTCAAGAGGAACCCAATGAGGCCCACTCCAAGACACATCATCATGAAAATGGCAAGTAACGAAGACAAACAGAGAATCCTAAAGGCAGCAAGGAAGAAAGAGGTAGTAACATATAAGGGAGCCTTGATACAGCTAGCAGCTGACTTCTCAACAGAACCACTACAAGCCAGAAAGGAATGGCAAGAAATATTCTAAGTCATGAAAAGAAAAGGCCTGCCAGCAAGGCTCTCAATTAAAATTGAAGGCGAAATAAGGAGTTTCCCAGACAAAAGAAGGCGAAAAGAATACACCTCCACCAAACCAGCATTGCAAGATATTCTAAAGGGACTGCTTTAAGAAGATGAAGAGAAAGAGTCTATGAATACTCTGTTCCTGTCATAGTCACCAATAATTGATATTACCAATATCTTTAATACTTATCCATCTGATTGTGACAATAATGTGTTATTTTGTTACTTTATTATTTGTTAGACAAAGAACATGTATGAATGACCCATGGACATGGACAACAGAGTGGGAACTGACTGTGGGAGTGGGGGTTGGGGTGGGATGGGTGGAGGAGGACAAAGAGAGAAAAACTGAGACAACTGTAATAGAATAAAGATGATTTAAAAAAAGAGAAACAACATATTGTACAATCTTATGGAGATTTCCTTACTACTGTGAAGCAATCGCATTGATTACACTAGGCTACCATAAAGCTATCATGTTGCTGCTTCTTTGTTATCAGTGTATGAGTCACTGTAAGTGTAAATAAACTGAATTTTTCACATTACATTTTCAATTTTTTGTCTAGTGCAATACTTATAGTATCTAGAATGTTTTGGACCATACAAAACAATATTGATACAGGTACTGCAAAATGATTTATCAGATGATGAATCTTAAACTTACAGTATCAATAAATACAGTATAGTATTGTAATGCATTTTCCTTAAGATTTTCTTACTAATATTTTCTTTATTTTATTGAAATACAGTATATAAAACATGTAACATACAAAATACATATTAATCAACTGTTTATCATCAGTGAGGCTTCCAGTCAATAGCAGGCTATTAGTAGTTAGGTTCTGGGGGAGTCAAAAGTTAGACATAAGTTAGACATAAATTTTTATCTTGGCGGCGGGGGGGGGGGGGGTCAATGTCACCTTTTACACCCCACCTTAAAGGGTCAACTGCCTATCTTAAAGCTGTTTACTCCAAGGTCCAAGTTCTTGTTCACTTTAAATTTTTCTGACTACTCACTTTCTGATCTCTACCCCAAAGTTAACATACCATGGAAAGACTTTTTGAAATGATTCAAAGAAAAGATACTAGTGGCTTGGTAAAAAACAAAAACAAAAACAAAAATACAACAAAAAAGATAATTAAAGGTCAGATAAAGCGTTGTCATCAGGCACCATATTTAGAGGTTAATGTTAAGACTTAGTTAATTAAAGTTAACATAAAACCTACTTTCCTTCACACAGGCATGATGAAAATGGCAGACAGTTGAAATTTCAGTACATGCCTAACATTATATTGAACTAAAGCTGAAAAAGTTTAAGCCTTTTTTAAAATAAAGCATGATATAAAATGTAGATATCATCTTTAATTAGGCCAGCATTTTGCCCCCAAAGTTAGAATTATGTAATTTGGGTACCCATAACTCTCTAAAAGCTTCATAATTCTAATAATTGTATCATTGTTCAGAGTGAACCTCCAAGTCTTAAAGCTTACTCTTATAGAGTTCTAAGAGTTTAATTTGCTGCCACTAAGAAAATAAGTCCCTATAAGAAACTGAGTTCACAGACATTAATTTACTAAAGGAACTTTATCAACTGTGTTAAGACACTGATGTCTATGTCAGCAAGAATCAGAAAAAATGTTTTCTTTGCTAAAAATGCTTAAGAGTTTAAATGAGGTTAAGGTGTCTTTTTACTATATTCATTCATCTGAAAGATCTACTCTATCTCTATTCTCTTCACGTTATTTTTTGAAAAGTCAGGATAAAAAATGAAATATGCAACTTCATAGCTTTTTTTTGTTTGACTATAAAAGTGTATTTATAGGATAATTGAAAGGCTTGGTGTAATAAAAAGACAGCAATAACAATAACGAGAAAAAACTGATCATTTGACAAGCACTATTCTAAATGCTTTGCATACACTATTTCGTTAAATTCTTATGTATGTAATAGATACTATAATTATGTCTAGTTTATATATAAAGTAACTGAGGCACATAGGTTAAGCTATCTGTCCAAAAACACATACTCAATACTCTGAGGTGGTTTGGGTAAGTGTGCTTCTTTCAATTATTATTTCTTTATTTTGCCATATTCTTATTCTGTTAACTAAAAGTACAAAAATATAATTATTAAAAAGCTTGACCACTATGTAAAAGACTGGAATGATAAATTCTTTTAGAAATTCAGATATTTAGCACATTTTGAAATTTGAGATTTGCTTAATATGTACTGTGTCAAACTGAGTTTGTTTCACCTTTTGTTTATTTAATTATTGTAGTCACTCTGTGAGATTGACATTTATCCTAATTTTTGGGAAGAGAGATAACTGAGGCCCAATTAACAGTTTGAACACAACTTGAATCCAGTTACAAAGTTATCAGATCTAACTCAAGTCCAATATCCTCTCTTTCCTCAGTGCTTTAAAACAAATAGTGGAATAACAACTTTGTTCCTGGTTCACAAAAATGCATCCAGCTCTATTGTGTACCCAGACTGTCGTTAAGTACGTCTTTTCAATTAAAAAAATGCAAGATCACAACAATGATTTGCCAGGGATCTGTTTTAGAACTGTATTTAGAAATCCACTTAATTATGAGAGATGTTCATCAGAAAAGCAAATGTACTAAAAAATTTAACTTATATGTAACTGTCATTAACTACGAAGTGACCAGTACTATAAAGGGAGGGAAGAAAGAGGTCTGAAGCAATAAACTCATAAAACATACACAACTTCAGAAAATGTGAAAGTCAAAGAGTCACAAAAAACTGCAGTTGTATTTTGATAACATGTATGCCACATAAGTTATTAGATAGTGAGGTCAACGAAGGCAAAAGTTACATGTATCAATTTTACTTCCATCTTTTTCACAAAAAAATATTTTTATACAACTATGCAGTATAAGTGAATGAGATCAACTAATCAATTCCAGACAAGATTTTTATCTTTTCAGGTCCTTAAGCATAAGCATAGGTTTGTGTCCTCCAAGACTAATGTCCAGGGCCAATAGCTCTGACTCTGGAAGGACTGTGGTTATATAAAAGAACCATTCTTTTTTCCACAAGGGGAGAAAAGGAATGTTAGATCTTTCTTTGTATGCCAACTTCAATGTGCATAATAATATTATTTTTAAAAAATACAGAATCCAAAGACCTCATCCAAATATATGCTGTCAGAAATACAACAAAAGATGAGCTTAAAGGTCTTCACTACCTTATTTATAACAACAATAAAAAAAACTGAAGGGAAAAACAATATGTCCATTAACAGGTCACCAGTTGAATAAATCAGCATACAGCCATGCAACAGACTAATATACAGCCATAAAAAGAAAGACAAAATAACTCTATATCTACCTACCTATCTACCTACCTACCTGAGTGATCTCCAGAATGTACATGTTTTTAAAAGATGTTATTTATTTATTTAAGGCATGGGAAGGGAGGGAGGAAGTGAAAGAGTGAAACATCAATGTGAGAGAGAAACAGCAATCAGTTGCGTCTCATACACACCGCAACAGAGGATCAAACCTGTAACCCAGGTATGTGCCCTGACCAGAAATCAAACCAGCGACCTATTACTTTGTGGTATGATGCCAATCCAACTGAGCCACACCAGTCAGGGCCAGAATATATTTCCAATTAAAAAAGGTAGAGGAAATGTATAAATTATGTAACCTTTTACATATAAAGGAAATGGGGTGATAAAATAATTATACACATTTGCTTACTTAGAATGTAAACACTTAACTCGGGGGGAGGGAAGGAACACCTAGGATAGAGGGAACAGGGATAAAAGCTAAATTTCTTTAACTGTATATATCTTGTTTTGTAGATTTTACTTTGGAACTACGTAAATATTTTCTATTTTGATGTAAAATTTAAAGTAAAATTAACTTAAAAAAATTTTAAAACACAATCTATAATAAAAGTAAAATTAAACAAAACTTAGTAAGGCATAATCAAAGAAAGAAATGATTCAATATTTCTTTAAAGTAGAGAAATGTGACTGTTTATCCTAATGGGATATATATTGTGGGAATAAAAAGAGCTGCAAAAAGATCTTAATTATTTTCAGCAGGTATTGTTAGTGTTGGTATTGCTATCCTAAGACTGTTGTATGTTTAGTATGGTATAGAACAAGTAAATAATTATACTGTCATTGAAAAATAAAATTTTTAGTATAAGAGAAAGGAAATACAGATGGTAGATTGTAAACCCTTCCAATATTTAATTAGAAATATCAATATGAACTCACAGTGTGTTCATCTTCAAGATGAATAAAAGACGCACTTTATCTCTGAAAAAGTTATCCACATATTTCCTAGCTCTGCCTACTAAAAAGACCTAAAAACAGTAGGTCTTGCAACCCTGTGGCAAGTAGCTCCCTAAAAAATCCAGACTGTGGTGTCTAAATACCATTTCACACTAAGAATAAGTTCCCCTTGAACGAAAAGGCTCATTCCAAGTCTGGGAAAGAAATGTGTAAGATGAACCTAGAGCACTGTCATGCTAGAAAGAAAGGAAGCTATCAAAGATAATAAGACCTGTTTAAGAAGCTTTAAAACAAACTCAACAACAGCAAAAAAATACCTCATTGGTCACCTTTGGAGGATGCTATGGAACCAATAAATTACTATAAATTTTGTTAAGTAAAAGGGAAATAAATATATATCCTGTCTTATATAAACTGTTCCTTGGGTTAATGAAATAGTTGACATAGGCAAGAGTCCATTTATGGACCCATTATACTAGCTTATAAATTAAAAAAGAATAATAACATTAAAATATCATTTTATAACTGTTAAATGAATTAATATGTTTAGGCAACTGTCATAAATGACGACAAGCATCACAAAAAGAAAGACATCATGTTCTTCCTTACGAAAGCACTCAACACTACATATGAAGTAGCCTTGATTCCTATCACCAATTTTTGGGAAATACAGAGGAGAGTAATACACTATATTATACTACACTGATCTAAGCAGTAAAATCCAGACCAAGAAACTGTAGGTCAAATTACCCAGTTTCTTTACTAACAAAGTTGAGAGAGAGAGAGAGAGAGAGAGAGAGGGAGAGAAATTAGAGATTATAAGAAACATTAAGAAGCACATCTGGCAACTATAATA
Source organism: Pteronotus mesoamericanus (assembly GCF_021234165.1). Classification (NCBI taxonomy): domain Eukaryota; kingdom Metazoa; phylum Chordata; class Mammalia; order Chiroptera; family Mormoopidae; genus Pteronotus; species Pteronotus mesoamericanus. The sequence goes on along the minus strand of NW_026555095.1, from coordinate 157,934 downwards.
TATGGACATTACTTGGATTCCAATTCTAACAAAGGGATTTTTAAAATATATATGAAATATTAGAAATATAAATAGCAATCGGATATTTAATTAGAATTGTACTGGATAAATTCTTAGTCATTCTGTCATGAGTTCTATCAAATAAACAAGATGACATTGGTATTAGGTAACAAAAATTAACACCTTGATAAGAGTCTATGTATATTTAAAATTATCAGAAGTTTAAACTTCAGCTATAGATACAATGTATCTATAAATGGCAATAAAACATGAATTTGGTCATACTAATAACTACATTGCCCTGGCTGGTGTGGATCAGTGGACTGAGTGCTAGCCTGTGAACCAAAAGGTTGCCAGTTCAATTCCCAGTCATGGTACATGCCTGGGTTGCGGACCAGGTCCCCTACTGGAGATGGGCGAGAGGCAATCATACAATTATGTTTCTCTCCCTCTCTTTCTCACTTCCTTACCCTCTTTAAAAAAATAAATAAAATAAAATCTTAAAAAAAACCCCCACTATATTTTATAATTTTATATGATATGCTTGCTCTAATTTCAGTCTGTGGCACAACACATACATCAGAATCTTTTTTTTTAAAAAGGTGCTACGCCCAGCAAAATTAAAGTCCACAACTGTCTGTGAAAAAGTCACTTGTAAGAAAAATGACAAGTATCTTTAATACCCGAGTTATGAAGGCAAAGGTTTCACACTTTAAAACTGTACAAGAATTTAACGAAGTTCTAGCAATACCTACTTTGAAGCATTTCCCTCTTGGGATTAGATACAATAATATAGTTAAAACACACCTAGCCCTCTCCCTGAGTCATGATAATTAACTTTGTAAAATGGGAAATTGCTCCATTTTTACATACCTTGACATAGATCACAGGAAGCGTCTGTTTGGCTCGACTATAGTGTCTGGCAACTCTGTATACTGTTTCCGGAACATAGTCCAGCACCAGATTAAGATAGACCTCATCTTTCTGAAAAAGTTTATTAAAAACAAAAAAAGAAGATTAGAAACTAGTCCTTAAATTCAAATTAAGAGTAAATGCTGTTTACATTCACTCATTCAGATTAAAAAGAACACTTTCATGTGTTCAATTTGAATTACACAAAATTAAATCAGAATATAACCACCATAATGACAATCTACCACATCTTTTCAGCACTGTTAAGATTCCTAATCATATTTAAACTATTATTTAGGTTATATGATTTTAAAGGATATTACCTATCACAAAATATCATATTTTCTAGGAAAGGTGTCAGAGTAGTAAAGTGAGTACTGAATTGGGAGCTAAAATAGTGCATTACTAGCCCTAGCTTGGCTACTAATTGATATGCACAAGTCACTTATACCTCTCTTGGTTTCAGTTTCTTCAACTGTAATAAGAAAAGTTGAAGTAGATGTTCTTCAAAATTTCTCTAACATCTACAAAAAAGGTTCTGTGGTTATCTGATAGTCTATACTTAGTAGAACAACCACTTAGTAGAACAGTTAATTGTCTTCTACAATTATTGAAAGAAAAAGAACTTATAAGGCAGCAAATTACCATACTCACAGGTATTACTACAGGTCACATGTTTAAACATCCATTCTCAGCAGCATAAAGAAACCAATCCAAGATAATGGAGAGAAAGAAGGGAATTCCAACTAAGTACCAAGTAGGAAAGAGGAGCAGAGCACTACCCTTACCCTGAAGAACATGTGAACAATATCAGAGAAGTAAACTAAAGCAGAAAACAAAGTTGAGAATCACTGTGTTCAACTCTAGAATTGGCTGCTACTGAGTGGGAAAATCTGCAGGTAAACAAACTTTCACAATCTTACCAATTAGAAATCATCTTATCTACCACACTGAAGTGAAGAATTTCAATCTTCAGTGTTTACTGAAAGTTCAGCGAGTATTTTCTATATGTCAGTAACCACTGCAAAGGAAGTAAGGGTACAGGTAAAAAAAAAAAAAAAGATGACACCTAAACTGAGTATGAAAGGAGCGTTTCAGGCAGAAAGAAAATCATGTGTGGTCAAAGAGCACAGGAGAGCTCAGAAAACAGTTTAGTGAGACAGCACACCATTGACCTTACTACCTTTTCACTATCCTTCACTCTCTCATGTTCTTCTCTCTTCCCTTTCATATCCAGCTTAAAGTTCATGGTCTGTCATTACCCTCATTCTCTAACACAGGGATCTGTAAACAACAGTAAAGGCATGCTGCCTGGTTTGATAAGGTTTTATGGGAATGCACTGATGCTCATTCACTTAAGTACTGTCTATAGCTACTTTTGAGCTACTACAATGACAGGCTTGAGTAGTTGAGACAGAGACCATATAGCCTGCAGTATCAAGAATATTTACTATATGGCCCTGTATGAAAAAGTTTGCCCAGTCTGCCCTACTTGTTTGATAAACCTCAACCCTGGTTAAGTCAAGCTTTCCACATATTCCCTACCTGTACCAAAGAGATGAGCATGGCTGAAAACCTAAAATTGTGCTGACTGACCTCACATTAAATTCATCTTCACGAAATTCAATCAGCCCATCAGTAATACATTTGCCTAGTCTATTCACTTTTCCAAACTACCTGATTTCTTCTCTTCAATTTCCAAAACCTTTCTTCCTATTCTCATCTTCAGCTGATGACCTTGCTTGTAACCACTGCATATGCCCAACTTCAGCATCTATCTCCATATAGTCTTCCTTCCCTTCTCTGGAGATAAGCTGACCAAGCCCCTTTCTAATGCAAACCCTGCCAACTTATATAAAAATAAAAAAGATACTGCTCTGTTTTTCCTATTCATTCACTCTTGTCATTTTCCTGTCTTTCTCCATCAGTATTCTTTCTCTGTGAGAGCATTACAGTAAGTACACAAAATTGGTTTTCCTTCCCATCGTTTAAAAAAACAAACAACTCTAACTGCACTAATTACTACCATACTATCAGGCCCCCTGTAAGAGCAAAATGCCTCAAAATAGGTGTCTACACTTTCTTCAATACCTGTTTCATCTCATTCTCTCTAAAACTTACTGAATTTCACCACCACTACTCCACCATAATTCATCAATATCAATAATCTTGTTGCTAAATCCCATGTCAATTTTTAATCATCATCTAACCCCTCTGCCTTCTACTTGGCTTAGCACTACCATTTCACATAGTTTATCATCATGTTCTTTTCTTTGAAACACCTGCTTCATTTAGGTTCTAGAACCCTGTATTTTTCTGATTTTCATCTTACCTTAGAGACAACTCTTCTTGCTCTCCATTTCTGGTTCCTTCTGTTCTCTTTTATTCTCTAAGGAATGGAGGATCCCAGGACTCCGTCATCTCGTTTTTTTTTTTAGGTAAGCTCACTCCCTTGAGGATCTCATTCAATCTAATGGCTCAATACTATAATACACTTGTGATTCTGAAATTCATATATATCCTGGATCTCCGCCTTTAGCTCCAGACTAGTATATCCAACTGTCTATTTGATATTGCCTAAGCTAAGAACCTCAGAATCATCATCAATTCCTCACTCCCCCCTCTCACATACATACACACATTCCCCACATCCACATATATGTCTATATACTAATGGTTCCACTTTTAAAATTTATTCAGGACCTAACCACTTCTTGCAATCTTCAATGCTCAACCCTGTATTGGTTACTATAACCTAAATTATTGTAATATACTCCTAGTTTTCCTACTTCCACCTTTACCTTTACCTCTCTATGGTCTAATAACAATAAGCTGTAAGTTATATTGTATCTCTTCTACTCTTTGTCATTAAGATTTATTCTTATAAATGGTCTACAAGGTTGTACACATGCACTTCCTTATTTCCCTGTCTACTACTTTACTACACTGATCTCCCCATTGCTCACACATCTCTAGCAAAAGTAGCTTCCTGATGTTTTTGAACACATCTGGCAGGTGTTCACATTCAGAGCCCCTGTACTAATTATGATTAGTGCTTCAGACTAGAATGCTATATCCTCAGATACATACACAGCTCACCTGCCTCAACTTCAAATCTCTGCTCAGGGGTTACTTTCCTTAATCACATCATTTAAAATTGCAACCCATTCCTCCACCCCACACTCCCATCTGTCTTCTCCACTTACTTCTTTCCCACGATACTTAACCCTTTCTAACCACATAGTTTACTTTTTATTGTTTGATTCCCCTCACTAGACTAAGCTCCACAGGGAAAAGGTTTTTGTCTGTTTGCTGCTCTATCCTCACCCAGAATAATGCCTACCATATAAAAGATACTCAGTAAATATTTGCTGAATAAATTTTAGTTCAGAGGCAATGGATATTATTCTAAAATTACAATAATAGTCTGACAGGTCTGTTTTAAACTCAAACAGCACTGTGAAAAATGGGTACAGAGAGAGTGGAAGCTGGGAAGATGAGAATGAAAACTGAACATCTAGAAACCTATTGGAATCCAAGGCCTAGATCAGGGCATAAGGCAAAAAGGACTTGTAAAATAAGGGAGGTGGATGAAGACAGGTATATTGGCTAGTTAAACATGTGAGTAATAGAGAAACTGAGAAACAGAGAAATTAGGATTAAATAATTTAACAGTCTTTGAACTTGGGCAACTAGGCTGGTAATGTAATGATACTGAATGAATCTCAGAACATTTTAGGCTACTATGTTCCATAGGTGGTTGGAAACACGGGTTAAGTCAAAACTCAGAAAACAAGAATTGAGTATAGCCAGAGATTTAGGCAATAGCCAGAACCACAAGAATAGACTCAATCACCCAAAAAGAGTGTGTACTGTAAGAGACTGGAGGAAGAACTGAGTATAGAATCCTGAAAACCACAATAAACTTGAGCAGAGAAGATGGCTTTAGGGGATAACTTAGCAAAGACTAAGAAGAGAGCAAAGAGGCATCAAAAGAGTGAGGAAAAATTAACATTAATAGACCCAAAGCTGAAATTTCAATGTAGGGGGGGAGGGGGCGGGTAAGCAATGAAAAGATTGTTGAATCTGTTATTTCACGGTTCATCAGGTGGCAGGTGAGAAACAGGAGGCAGTTAATTTAGTTTGTTCTTACAAAATCCCTTGTAGTGAAAGTACAGAGAGAGCTGAGAGCTGGTATCTAGAGAGGAAAACAAAGTCAAGGAAAAATTGTTAATGTGCTTTTTGTTTGTATTTATTGATAGCTAAAAGAGATCTGGATTTACTGGTAGGCTGAATAGATAAGGACAGAATAAAGTTATAAAAAAGGGATAATTGAGAAAACAAGATTCTAAAATATCACAGGAAGAAGACTGAAACACAGAGAAGCTATACAGTGGCTATACAAGAGGCAAGGTTAGCATGAGTCACCAAACTGCAGACACCTCAACTCTGCTACTACAAGTTACGTAACCACAAGCAAGTTACTTAACCTCTCTAAGCCTCAGTTCCCTATACAATAATGCTAATGATGGTATCTAGTTTTAAAGACTACCTGAAGATTCTAAGAAATAATCTATACATAAAGTTCTTTTAAAAAAAAAATTAGGTACTTTTCTTTTAAAATATTTTATTTATTTATTTTTAGAGCAGAAGGGAGGGAGAGAGGGAGAAGCATCAATGTGTGGTTGCCTTTTGAGTGCCCCCTACTGGGGACCTGGCCTGCAACCCAGGCATGTGCCTTGACTGGGAATAGAACCAGCCACCCTTTGGTTCTGGTTCACAGTCTGGTGCATGCAATCCACTGAGCCACACCAGCCAGGGTCAGATATAAAGTTCTTTAAGAACATTACCTGGCACATAAAAAAAGACTCAAATTTTAACTCTTAAATCATCTTTAGAAAGGAACAATACCACTTTTTTTTTTCCTTCCTGTACATCTAAAATACTAGTTAAATGATTAGGTGCTAGGGAGATTATAAGTAAAATGAATGAATGTCTGATGACCCTATTTTTTTAATAAAGAGATGAGGTCATATATAAAACTGAGGGTAGCAAGAGTAATGCTAAAGGTTTCTCTTAAAATTTCAGAGATCAATATTTAGACAAGGATCGGTTCCAACTGAAAGTAAGGTCCAATAAAGAAAATAAATAAATAGAATACTAAACTGGTGTCAAAGGGATTGCCATTTTAAGTAGCAATCCCAAGACTTAAGGAATGGTGAGTCTTGGGTTTTGGAAAGGTCACTAACACAGCTGTCGAAGCTATCCTTTTTTAACCATTACGTGATTACAAGGTTTCTTGATTTTAACAAATCATTTGACAAATTTAATCATGATATATATATTAATTACCAGGAGATGTGTGACTATTGTATTACAATTTAATTTATTTGCTGAACAGTCATAACACAAGTGAAAAATTAAATAAATGCCAAGGTCAAGGAAGGATTCTAGTTGTAGGGCTATAAGTTCTGTCCTTCACTTGTCCAATCAATGTTTTCTTAAATAATTTCATTTACTGGGGGTTGCAAAAGTAAATGCCTTCATTGGTTAAGCAATAAATGTAAATATGTGAAACCAAAATGTGTAATGCAGAAAGGGGCAGTAGTTGGTAAATCAGATAATACAAAACTTAACTAAAAGCATTCTAATTTAAAAAAGTTAACAGAATATGCTAGCAACATAAAACACATCAGAGGGAATTTGGCAGTCAGTTTACAATTTCTGAGTTCAACACAATTACCTAAGATTGATACAAACCTAGGAAAAATGGCTTAAAATGTAAGACCAAATGAGAAATTAAAAAACCTCTAATTATCTGGAATGGTAAGCGAAACCCACAATACAAAATTTAACAAAGATAAATATAAAGCCCTATGATTAAAATCAAAGTATAAATTTATTATGTAGAATGACAGTTAAAACTTGACAACAATTTGTTTAGAAAATAAATGACAGGTATAACCGAACAGGACTCAAAAAGAATCAACACTGAGGTGCAGTTAATGAAAAACAATGCAATATTAGGTTACAGTAGAAGTATTGTATTTATATCAATACAGATAATTCTACTCTGTACAGTTCAGGCTTCATTTGACATACAGATGATATTCATTTTTAGGCAGTATATTTTATTCATAATATTAACAAGGCAGAACACATCAAAGAAAGGTTAATAAAATCATGTCAGCTGTCAGTTCAATGTTCTAATTTACTACACTATGAGAAACAGGGCGGTTCAAATTATATTTGGACTAGTATTTTGCACATTAACATGAGCCTATCTTTTTGCTCAAATAGATTTTGGTTATTCATACCATTACTTATTAAAAACTTGCAATTAAAAAAAAAATCACAGAAGAGGCCTGTCCAATTTCTAGGTATGGTATAAATATCCCTTTCACATTTAAAACCTGTCATTTTGACTGTCTTCATGTTCTGAGACACTGGAGATGTGTCAATTTACGTAAAAGCACTGTGAACTACCTTCCCTTCACGCCTCTGTGCCTGTAATCAAATCAAATCCAGTTTTTAAACATTTAATCTAATTGAGTCCTAAGACTGGAAATCAAAACAAACCAATAATACTAACACCAATCCTGATTTGAAATGAATGGGCTCAAAAACATCATGCTCTTTATGCTCCTGTTAGACTTACAGATGTTCTACTATATATTAAATAGCCACAGGAATAATCTTGAGTGGAGAGTGCATATCCCTAGAAAACATCACCACAGTAGAGGAAATACTAACATTTTCACTTTCCTGAAATAGTTTTGTTTGGAAATTTGTGCAAAAGATAATTCATGAGGCTGGGAATGCTACTATTTTGAGATGAAAAAAGGACCAGCATTTCTATCACTTCTAAATGTCTGAAATGTCTCAGGTCTGCTGTTTTCTTAATGTAATCTCTCTTTGGGGCTTTAAAAGCCAAATGCAAAAATACAACATATAAAATACAATTTAAATAGACATGCTGACAATAGCCTACTAACATAATGAGAAAGTACTAATTTCCAAGAACAGTTGTTAGGCTTTCAGAACATTTGCTAAGGAGTCACTGCTACAAGTCCTTTAAAAGAAATCTGTAGTATACAAAGTGTATGTTTTACAGAAATCTTCAAAAAATTACATGATGTACAATTTAGGGAGGATTTCTCTCCACGGTTCAATTTTCCTACTTATCACTTTTATTAATAAACCCACTCTCTAACTGCTGATAACCACTCCTCTATGAACTCTATTCTAAAACCATTCACCAAGAAAGAAATTTAAATAACAAAATTCTAATCACACCTAACAACAACTCAATGGGTAATTCCATCCTACACTTGAGAAACAGATACTATTATTACGCTCTTATCCCCAGGTGATTTTTGAGATCAAGGAAACAAAATCATTTGAGACTGCAGTTTTAAATAGAATCATTCAATAATTCTAAAAATTTGATGGGATGAAAGGCAGCATATCAGAGAACCCAGTAATAAGACACTCAACAAAGTATCATGGTAGCCCAGGATACCTAACTTGGTTAGGGAACTTGGACAGGGGCGGGGTGGGGGGCGGTGGGGGGTGGGGAACCCCTTCAAAATAAGTGACTTTTCTCTGATGGGTGTGCCAGGCTGGCTAGGACTAGGAATAATACTAACAGTAAAGTGGGTGTGAATTAGGAAAAAAAGAAACATTTTTTTCTTGGGAGAATGGAGGGAAAAAGATGAGCACCTAGTATACAACAATGATTCTAGCAAGCTTCATCCTTACCTCACACCTTCAAACAAAATATTAAAATTATTATGTTTTAAAGTATAAATATAGTAGAAAAAAAAACATGACTGTGTTTACAAATCCTGGAGGACAAAATATATGTAAGCTATTAAGGAAAATAATGCTATTTGAGAAAATGTAAAACTTTTACACTACTTAAAAAAAAAAAAGGAACCAAATTTAAAAAAACAGAACAAAAAAATGACAGTTTGGGCAGAAAGGTTTTTTTGGCTTACCTGACAAAGCACTAGTTTGTTTTTGTTTGAAACACAAATAGTTCTTAAAAGTCAGTAAGAAAAGATTAACATACCAATTGAAAAAAAAATGGAAGAATGTACAGATAGTCATATAAATGGCCAACAAAAATGTAAAAAGATGCTCAACCTCATTCATAATTTAAAAAGTATAAAAATATAACTATGAGCTACAAGTTTTCACCTATCAAATTGGAAAAGAAAATTCAATCTGAGAAAACCAAGTATTGGAACAGGGTCATGGTCCAATATGTACCATAACATACTTCTGGTGAAAGCCCATGTCCTGCAATCTTTTGCGAAGTCAATGGGCTAATATATTCATCCCGAAGTGAAGAGATAGAGATACCCAATTCAACTCAACAATGCCATTTCTAGGAATTAAGTCTATGAAAACAATGATCTGTATGTGTATGTATGCATGTATGTTCAAGTTCACACAAAAAGATGGTTGAAGATTTATGAAGAACAAGACATTAAAAATAATCTACATGCCAGAAAGTAAATACATGCTTAAAAACAAAACAAAAGCCCACATTAATGGGGGTATGTCAAAGGGGCACATAAGGTAACTAAAAAGAGCCTCCAATGGCCAAAGCTGTGACAATATAATCAATAAAATAAAAGTTTAATATTAGAGTATAACCCAAAGTATAAAATAAACACACACAAGTCCACAATGATATAAATGAATATAAATGAGGGGAAAGAAACAATCTCTCATGCAAAAGAAAAACAAATAATTTATGTAGCCACTCTGCCCTTAAGAAGGAGCATAACTCCCTCTTTCTCAGGCATAGACTGTGTATAGTGACTGTCTTCTAAAGCATAGAGCATGGAAAGGAAGTTAAAAAGAAAAAAGAGGAACTTTACAGTGGAGGAAATTTAAGAATACTAGGTCATCCAGGTGATTAAGATTAACGCAGCAGTCACAAATCGTATTGACAGACTGTACCTTGATAATGCTGTGATGAAAATGGCACTCTGTGGTCTTTTTCCAAATAAACTAGAGCTCCAGTTTATTATGAGATAAACATCAGACACATTCCCGTAAGGAATTTTCTCGGTGATAAAACTTACAAAATAATACTATTATCTACCTTGTAGCACTAATGATTAAATGCATAAAATACACAGAAAGAGCATTTTATAAATCACAAAATTTTAAAAAATAAGTATTTTTATTCATGATTGAAGACTTTACATAATAATCTCTACAGTTAATCAAGAGCATCTCTAAGAACTTGAATCTGATAAAAATTATATAGAGCATATCATAATTATATTTTTAAATTATTTATTTTGTTTTAAAATGTATTAGTTCAATGGTACTAATTTATTGTACTTACTTCAAATCTTTTACTGACTGATAAGGTATACAATCAAAAGACAGAAGACAATCAGCGTATGCTCAATTGTTACTATTTATTCTTTTACACCTCAGTATGCCCCCACTATAGTTGGAAGCCTCTATTTTATTCATCTTTTCTACCTAGCATAACAATTCCAATAAACAGTCCATGGACAAAGTACAGAAAATAGTAATGGGGAACAAGACTGGAATTGCAGAGTAAGGAACTCAGGAGATATCCCAGCAAAGCAAAAATTTAACTGGTGAATGATTTAACTGTTAAAAAGTAACAAAATTGTTCTCAGGGCATACAGCAAATGGAGAAGCAAATGTCAGTAAGAAGAGCAACAGTCCCGCATTTTAGCCAAGACCCACTCCCTTACCCTACCATCCTACCTCCATGTTTGGGAATTTCTACCCAGTACGCACCTCCAGACAGATGTGGCCAAGAAAAGGAGTAGAGCTCCCTTTCCCATCAGCTCCCAGTCGGGGCTGACATCACCCCAAAAGAGACAGGCTGTGTCCCATGTTGTGGCAGATATATTCTGGTTGAGCACAGCCAAGAAGACTGTCTTCCTATCCCTACCCAGTTCCCACAATTAAGTCAGAGCAGCTCCACTCCAGATATAGCAGACTGGGGCCTTGTGAGCCTCATCCTCAGCTTGCTCATAGGGCAGAGCTCCCATGATGGCACGAGACAGGAAGACCAGGGGCTGCCAACTGCCTTTCCTCCAGCACCCACTCTTAAAGTGGGGGTGTTACTCTTGGAAAAGTCAGTCCTCATTCTCAGTTCCAGTACAGAAACAGGGATACTGTCCAAAGGGAAAGACAGGCTATGGGCTCTGCCAAAAGAGACTGATCCTCAGTAGGGAGAACTGCATGCCTTTGGACATTGTTTAAAACCAATGGAGAACTTTGTGGAAAACAATTAAGAGAAGCCACGTAGGTCCATGACACAAACAAAAAGGCAAGGAACCAGAAGTATAATACAGAGAACCAAGGAAAGAGACAGCCAAAAAGAGCCTACTTGGAATCAAGGTCCACTCTGGAGGTAAGGACATGCACAGGTGCTGGTTAGGCTGAACAAAATGTGGCACAAAAATCATTCCCAGGGCCTAAATTGATACATCAACACAGCAGAAGCATCCCTGGCACAAAAGGGATGTGCAACCTCTAACCAAACAGAGACTGAACAATAAGCTACTCTGACCCATGTGTAGTTCCCAGGAAGTGAAATCACCTTCATCCCTGACAGTCAGAAAGACTGTGAATGCCCAAAGCTGTACCCTCTCAAGAGCAATGAATTCCAAGATACTAGAGTCCCTGGTTCAACATGCGGCAAATAAATATGACTTCCCTGAACTATAATATAGCAGTTAAGCCAGTCACACACATCCACTGGTATAGAATAAAAATATAACTAGCTAAGGGGACTTTAAGCACAACCTTTGACCAGTAATTGGTATTACAAATATCTCAAATTAATAACCTTAAGTTCTTTGTACATTAATAAATTAGAGGGGATAAAAGAGCAAAGTAAACCCACTGCAAGTTGCAAGAAGGAAGTAATAAAGACTAGAACAGAAACAAAGAATAGAAAAGCAATGGGGGCAAGTGAGGGGGAAGTCAATAAAACCAAAAGTTAGTTCATTGATCTTAAAAGAGTAAAAAAATTTCAAGGGAAAAAGTATAAATAACTTTATGCTAATAAAATAATTTAGATGAAATGAACAAATTACCAAAATGGACAAGAGAAGAAATAGAACAACCTAAACGCACTATTATAAGTAAAGAACCTGAATTAGTAATTTAAAGACCTCCCACAAAAAGTGCCGAGGTGTAAGTGGCTTCACTGGAGAAATCTACCAAACTTTAAAACAAGTATTAATACCAATTCTTCAGAAACCTTAAAAACACAGAAGAGGAAAACACTTACCCACTCATTCTATGAGGTCTGTATTAAAATCAGATAAAGTCATTGAGGGGTGAGGTTGGGGGGTGGGTAACAGTATAAATCAATATCCCTTATGAATACAGAGGCAAAAATCTTGTAAAAAAAAAAAAATACAGTCCAGCAACATATAGAAATTATTAAACACCAAAAGGGATTAATTCCAGAAATGCAAGGTAGGTTTAACAATATGGAGTTGCCTCAAAAAATTAAAAATGGAGCAGCTTTACGACCTAGTGATTCCAGTATGGGAATTTATCCAGAGAAACCTGAAACACTACTTCAAAAGAATATATGCACCCCTATGTTCACTGCAGCGTTATTTATAATAGCCAAGATTTGGAATTAGTTCATGTCCATCAATAAATGAGTGGGTAAAAAGGCTGTGGTATATTTATACAATGGAATACTCCTTGGCCATACAAAGGAAAGAAATCTTACCCTTTGTCAGCATGGATGGACCTGGAGAGAGCATCACACTAAGTGAAATAAGCTAGTCAGATGAAGATAAGTACCATATGATTTCATTCATATGTGGAATCTAAGGAACAAAAGGTACTAACAAGCAAAATAGTGACAGACTCATAAACAGAGAACAGGCTGGCAGCTGCAGGGAGCTGTGTTGTGGGAGGTGGGGCAGGGGGGAACGGGGGGGGGGGGGGGTAGTGGCTACGTAGGGGGCTGGGTGGAGGAATTGAACAAAAAAAAAGAAAGGAAAAACTCATGGACACAACAGTGTGGTGATTTTGGGGAGAGGTTATAGAGGAAGGTGGAGGAAGGTATAGGGGGATAAATGGTGATGGGCGGAGACTTGACATGGGGTAGTGAACACACAATACTGTGTACGGATGATGTGTTGTAGAACTGTGCACCCAAAACCTGTATAATTTTTTTTAGTGTCATCCCAAAAAGGGGCAAAACTAATGTAAAGTGCCTTATTAACATAATAAAGGACAAAAACCATATGATCGTTTCAATAGATGGAAAGAAAAGCATTTGACAAAAATCAACAACCTTTTAAGATAAAAATGTTCAACAAACCAGAAATACAAGGGAACTTTCCTTCAACTGGTAGATGCCTGATAATAGATGATATCCACAGCTAACATAATACTTAAAAATAAAAAAACTGAATACTTTTCTTCCCCTAAAGTAAGAACAAGACAAAGATGTCAGCTTTATCTCTTCTCAACACTGCACTGAAGGTTCTAGCCAGGGCAATGGCAAGAAAAAAAATGAAAGGTATCCAAGATGTTCTGTTTTGATAAAAGGGTAAATTCATTGAGAAGATATAACTACTATGTACATATACACATCAAACAACAGAGTCCCAAATACATGGAGAAAATGATGGGACTGAAGGAAGAAACAGACAATAAAATAATAATAGTTGGAGACTCTAAGACACCACTTTCAATAATGAACAGAATGTACAGATAGAAGAGTAATAAAGAAACAGAGGGCTTGAACAACATTATAAACCAGTTAGATCTAATAGAAAAATATACATTCTTCTCAAGTGTACATGGGATATTATTCAGGATAGTCCATATTTAGTTCACAAAACAAATTTCAATAAATTTTAAAAGACATATCATTATGAAGTATCTTCTCCAACCACAACAGAATGAAACTAGAAATCAGTAACAAAAAGAAAACCAAAAAATAATAATAAATGTTTGGATATTAAACACACTCTAAATAACCAACAGGTCAAAGAGGAAATTAGACAACACACTCTTAAACTAACAAAATACTAGAAAGTACTTAAGAGATAAATGAAAACAAACATACAACACACCAAAACTTACGGGAGGCAATGGAGGGAGCTCTGAGAGGGAAATCCACTGCTGTAAATGCCTACAGTAAGAAAGATCTCAAATCAACATCCTAACTTTACACCCTGAAAAACTAGAAAAAGAGGAAACTAAACCTAAAGTTAATAGAGGAAGGAAATAATAAAGATTAGACGAGAGATAAATGAAGAACAGAAAAAAAACAACAGATTTAAGAAAATCAAAGTTGGTTCTTTGGAAAAAATCAACAAATTCACAAACTTTTTACTACTCTGGCAAAGAAAAAAGAGGTAAGACACAAATAACTCAAATCAAAGATGAAAGCAAGGACATTACAACTGACATTACAGAAATAAAAGACTGATAACAGAATACTATATACAGCTGTGTGCCAACAAATTAGATAACCGAAAAATAATAGATACATTTCTAGAAATATACCAATTACTGTACTGACTTAAGATGACACAGAAAATCTCACCAAACCTATATAGGGAATAGAGCTTGAATCAGTAATCAAAAACTTCCACAAAGTCAAAGCCAGGACCAGATGGTTTTAATGGTAAATTCTAACATTTAAAGTAGAATTAACAATAGTCTTCTTAGAGCTCTTCAAAAGAAAGGAAGGATTAAGGATAGGGAAGGGAAGGATAGTAAAGGGGGGGGCAGAGTATAAAGTATTTAGATTAATGCCTGACATATAATAAGCACCATATAAGTTCTGCCTATTATTATTACTGCTACTTCTATTATTATAGAGCAAAAGGCTATTTACTCTCTCTTAAAGGTCTCTAAAGAACTGTACAATCAACCTCATGTTGTTCAGCAATCATTATTACAATATTTTTAAACGTTACATTTCTAATGCACCATGTTCTTACCATTGATCTCCTGCCCAGAGCTTCTCCTGAGCTCTCTGAAATGCCAAAAAAGAAACTCTTTGTGGAGTTTCAAACGCCGGTCTCTTTACAGAGGGTTCTTTTTACTTCCCTGCCATAGACAAAACCTGGATCCCACCCAAAGGTACCGGCTTCCTTGCAGCTCTCTTAACGTATTCTAGGACCAGAAGGCAATACTGGCAAACTGCTGGCTCTTTGTTGTCCTGGCCTCAAATAACGGAGAGAGGAGGGGAAATATCCTCTCCCCTCCTTTCCAAACTCCTAAGAGCTCTACCACATGGCTACACACCCTACCTATCCAAATTTGTCATGTCATTCCTCCATCTATTGCCTTCCCCACCTATGAAGTCATACATGTACCTGTCTACTGGACATCTCTATTTTGCATGTCTCAGAGGCGTCTCAAACTATTATTTCCTCTCCCAAAACTCTTCTAATTATATACATAGATAATGCATAATGCTTCTGTTAGTAAAAACGCCTATCTCATATATGACTGTCATATTCAGAAAGAAATCACCTTTAAGGATTTGTAAGAATTTCATAAGACATTACATCCCTTTTCCAAAAAGAAGTTCTGAGTTCACTCAGTAACCTACTCTTGGACAGCTGGAACTAATAATAACAAACCTGAGCTCCCAACACTAGTCAAGAGCCCATCTCATATGGGATGTGTTAGTTTAATATCTCGTCTCTTGAGTGATATGTTGGTCCTACCAGAACAACTAACAAAAACAGTAGTGGAGATCATGAGTAGGCCAAGAAAAAATTATCCTTTTGGTGGCTAGAATATTATGGGAAGTCCTAAACCTATGTATTTTTGCATATCCTTAGAAAACCTTCCTTTTTTCTGACAAGGGTTGTTATTTTTAGCAATAATCACTACTTTTCTTTCTATCTTTTTAGTTGAACTATCCAAAATTAAAAGATGTCTTTTTTCACTTAGGAAAATTTACAATGCTAAAGAGAAAGGTCTGAGATAAATAAAATATTAGGAAATATATTTCTTTTTATCTCCCTTAATGACTTCTCAATTACTCTTTACCTGAAAGACTATTTAAGATAAATAAGCAGCTCTGCACAGCAGCCGGGAGGAAAATCATCCTCTGGAATACACAGAAAACAATCAGTCCATTTTTACTTCCAAGACAGGATTAAGTAACAGCGAGGGCAGACTGTGATGGGGACTTCCACCAAGCCAAAACCACAAAGGTAAGCCTTTAGGTGTCACCACAAACAGAGCCTTATTCAAAAGTTTTGATATTCTTCCCTTTCTCTTTCTCTTCACAAGAGTTAAATGAGTTAATACTTGTAAAGCACTAAAACAGTACCTGGCATACAAGGAAAGCAATATAAATTAAGTAGTCAAGAGAAAATGTTTAGGGGCTTTAAGGATACCTTTGCAAATGAATCTGCATGTAATCCAGTGATATGTGGAAAGAGTAATTCTGCATTTATTTTCCTCCGTAAGTCATTATAATGTCTAGCATCACAAAAAAGTCATGAGGTTGCAAAATTCTAAGAGTGCTGCGAACATAACAGATATTCCATAATTTTATTTGGGAAGGGACAGGAAAATTAAAGACATAACAGGCAGTTTGTTAGGTTAAAAAAAAATAGCATAAATCAAGTAATTGGCTTTAGAAACTAAAGAGCTCAAATACTTATGAAGATTTACAGTCTCTAATACAGAGGAATCATTTAAAATTAAAGGCAGGCATGCACCTGAAAAACGAGTCACTAAAGAACCAATTTGGTTGTTAAAATATTAGCTATCTCACACATATACACACACCAATTATGTATCTGTAGGCATGTATAACACAATCCTGACTTAATATATAGGTACCTTCACATATTAAAGGTTCTGTCATGAAAAAGAGAATTTCTTAAAAAATAATCTAAATAAAATTAAATGGAAAATAATTAAATATGGTTACATTGGGAAATAGGTATGTGAAATAAAAAGAACAGTAGGCTAGAAATCAAGAGGAATTATGGATCTAAGGACTTTTCGGTAATATATGCATAACATCTGAGGTCCAAAATATCAAATGGACTTATCCAAAGTCATATTTATTTAGCCAAACAGATTAAGTGGTTTGTTATTTGTCCTGCCCCTTCATCTCAAATCAGTGAAGGATAAAAATGTAAAAAACAACTGAATCTGGAAAGAAGGGAAAGTGAACAGACAGAAAGAAAAGGACCACAGTAAAATAGAAGAAAATGATTTTCTAGGCTGCCAGCTCCAACAGTAGTTATTACATCTTCAAAAGAGAAAGACCAAGAGGAAGGGGGAGTAGGGGAGGGAATTGACAGCACAAAGTGCTCCTTAATTATCCTTTGCTTGTACAGATTTAAATATGACCATAAGTAGCGATCACTTACAACAAGCTGTGACAATATTATGTATTTTTCCATTTTTCCCTAGCAAAAGATTGGTTAAACTTGTCTCCTATATTTAAGTCTCATTCCGGTCCTACCAAAGTCCTCCTCCTTCCCCTTCCCCTCCAGTATTTCAACTTGACAAAATTATATCATTTTCTTCCCTCCAATAAATAGGTGAACTAACATGGGGCTCCAGAGCAAATATATTAACATAAAGGTTTAAAAAAATATATTTAAATGTGCTCTAGAACTGAAGACAAAGGTTTAAAAAAAAGAAGAAAATTCTTTAAAAATCATTCCTATCTTTAACATTTTCCTGACACAACTAATAATGATCAAAGATGATACCTTGAGCTCAGAATCACTAGGGCGTGTGTTTTGGAATTCTTTCATTTACTTAGCAAAACTGTTTCACTTGGGAAAGGGAGAATATTTCTAGAAGAACAACAAGTCTGTCACAATATTTGGTACATACTTTCTGCAAGACCTACCTTCTCACCACTTGAGTAGAAGAAATAACGCAACCGAACTATGTTACAGTGATCTAGCTTTCTCATGATTTGGAGCTCTCGGTTCTGAAAAGGAAAGACAGAAAAATATTTTTTAACAGATAACTCATCATATTGACTAATACTTCTGAAGTAACATCAAACATTACAAACAGCAGGCAACAGACATGTTAATAAAAATATGGTCAATAGATCACTGCTAATCTATAAATGATCTGTTACTAGTCCATAAACTATTTATTACTGCTCTGAAAATCAAATTAAAAATAAGTGTTTGGAATATTCTATAACAATCTGACAGAATAGTTTTATATAAATGAACCTTATAATAAAGTGGGGTCTATATTTTATATTTCTTAATTCATCTGTATTGTATTTACAAAAATATCAATCTTCAATGAATTGGAAATTTTTAAAACTAATACATCACTACAAAAAGCTTGAAAAGCACTGGTCTACAGTATGTAAGAAATAATCTGAAATGAGTTATTATTGCTATAATTTCTACAACTATAAAAATAAAACATTACATAAAACAAATAAATTTGGATGCAAACAAAAATTCTTACAAGCCCTATTATTTTCCAAAACACACTGAAAAATCTGAGAATTACCCCATTAGAAGGGCTTAGTTGCTAAGTTTTAGAGAGTTAAAATGTAATATACTAGAAACTATATAGTCCTGATAAATTTACAAACCACAGAAATAATTTTCCCTTCAGGAATTTTCAAGGTTATACTCATTCTTCATAGAAAGAAAACATTAAATATTATGACCTCCTAACACTATAAATTTTGCAATAATAAATTTGAAGATTATGTATTAACAAAGATAAAGTCCAACAATATACTTGGACTGTCAGAAATCAGTTAATAAAGGCTAAATTAAATAATAGAGAAAGAACACCGAAGTACCAGCTATATAGACAGAAAATATAAAATTTCAGTTAAAATAACGATTTAGAAGAGCAATAAAACCATAAACTATATGCCTGGGAATCTGGAAGAGAAATGCTGTTATGATAAGGGGGGGCGGGGCATGCCAAGAGAAAAAACAAAAAAGAGGAGTGGGGGATGCATAGGAGACAACGAGCCAAATACACAGAACTGTCCTAGAGCACAATGGGCTCCAGTTATTAGAAGATGTTAGCAGAAAGAAGCAAATGTTTCTCCTCTTGAAACTTCCAATAGGCTCTATTCTATGACTGTTCTCTCAGGGAAATAGGAAACTCAAGGGGACTCCACTACTGCCACTTTAAACTGATCATGAGAGCTGGGTTTATGTATACAGTGACATTTAAAATTCTTTTATAAGGCCCTGGTCAGGTGGCTTGGCTGGCTGCTGGAGTGTCATCTGGTGCACCAAAAGGTCACAGGTTTGATCCCCAGTGACGGCACATACCTAGGTTGTAGGTTCAAACCCCTGTTGGGGCAGGTATGGGAGGTAACTGATCAATACTTCTCTATCTCACATCGATGTTTTTCTGTCTCTCTCCGCCCCCCACCATCCCTTCCCCTTTCCTCTCTCTCTAAAAACAGAACAACAACAACAAAAAAACAATCAATATATCCTCGAATGAGGATTAAAAAATAAATATAATAAAATTCTTTTGTAAGACATGCATTCATTCTATTACTTGTTATAAAATGTTTATAGCTGAAGCTATAAACAAACAATACAATATAATTGTTTTAACAAGGAAAATGACTAAAGTTAGACTAAGTTTTGACTGTTGCAGAGGACACAAAAAACTACTAATTTCAAGAGTGTCATTTCCATTCCAAATTGAAGCTATTTCTGAAAGTGCGCCTATACTTTGCCAATTCACATCTAGGTAGCTAGTTTTGTGGGGGAACTGCTAGTAAACTAAGACTTACTCCTCTTATGATATACAGATATTAAGACTGACTTTTTTAAAACATAGCCAACTATGTTAAAATGAGCTACCGACTTTTTCAGGCTCATTAACCAAGTAACAGAAAACTATTAAATTCCCAGATAACAGAAGTTGTATAAAAAGAATATATAAGTGAGGTAAGTACATGGACCTAAATATTTATCTACCCTTACTGTTCTGTTTATATTCTATTCTTTTAAAAAGGAGGCTTAAATTTTATCATTTTAAAATCCCTGCCCTAGTTGGTGTGGCTCACTGGACTGAGTGCCAGCATGCAAACCAAAGTGTCGCCGGTTTGATTCCTGATCAGGGCACATGCCTGGGTTGTGGGCCAGGTCTCCAGTTGGGCGTATGCAACAGGCAACCACACTCTGATGTTTCTTTCCCTCTTTTTCTCTCTCCCTTCCCCCCCTCCAAAAATAAATAAATAAAATCTTTTAAAAAATAAGATTCCCTAAAAGATCTAAAACATATTTCATAGAGCAATAATTATAAGTATTAATCAAACCATAAATTCATGCTTGAAATGTACTTAAATATACAACTATCCCAAGACTAGCCATTTTTACTGAGTCATTCTTTATTAGTGCACTAAGGACATATTAATTCTACAGAAAACACTGTTATTCTATTAATGTAGTGCATCTTTCTGGGCCAGCCATCACTTACAATATTAAGGATGATGTGGCAGTGAACAAGAATAACAAAGTTCCTACCCTCATTAAACTTGCAGTCAGACTATGGAGGAAAGAAGGAAATCAGACCAGACCTCAGGAACCTGAATGATCTGATGAGGAGAACCATGTGAACATATGGGGAAGAGCACTGCAGTGCAATTACAGGAAACTCCAAATGTAAATGCCTAGAGATGGGTTTTGCATATTCAAGAAACTTCTTGAAGGACAATGCAGCCAGCTAAGTAAAGGGAGAGAGGTGGGAGATAAGTTCAGAGAAGCAGGCAGGGGGGTATGTCATACAAACTAGTAAATCATGTTAAGAAACTAAATTTCACACTAAATGTAAAGGAAAATAACATAATCTGATCTATCTTTTTAAAAGATCATTCTAAATATTGAAGAGAATAAATTTGAGGAAGAAAGTGGACCAAGAGTTCTATTTTTTTATCTGTTAAGTTTGAAATCCTTATTAGACACCCAAGAGAAAACACCAAGTTGGTACTGGAAATTGGCATCTGGGAGGTCATCTGCATGTTGGGTTCTTATAGCAAGGGGTCCCAATGTTTTATCTATCACATAGGAAAGAAGTTTAGACCACCCCCCGCAAAATTCATAGGTATATAAAGGAGCGTATCGCATGGAACAGTCAATGAAGTAGATTGAAAAACAGGAGAGCCCTGGCTGGTGGGGCTCAGTGGATTGAGTGCTGCTGGTCTGTGAGCAGAAGCATTACCAGTTGGATTCCTGATCAGGGCACATGCCTAGGTTGCGGGTTGGGTCCCTGTTGGGGGGCGTGTGAGAGGCATGCACACATTGATGTTTCTCTCCCTCTCTTTCTCCCTCCCTTCCTCTCTCTAATAATAAATAAAATCTTTAAAAAAATAAAATAAATTTTAAAAAATTTTGTTTAAAAAACATAGGAGAGAGTGCTACCTTAGAAGCCAAGTAAAAGAGTTTGCAGAAAAAGGGAGTAACCATTTATGTCAAAAGCGGCTGAAAGGTTAAGATGAAAGCAGAAAACCAGTATCTGGATATGGCAAATGTAAGATGCTGGTGGCTCCTACAAGAATTATTTCAGTAGAATGGTTGTGACAAAAGCCTGATTACAGTGAATTAAAGTGGGGCTGGGAGATAGGACTAAGAAGTTAGTTCAAAACGAGGTGACATTTCCAGCTCTTGAGGAATGAAGAGTTCCCCCCCCCCCAAACAACTATAAAAAATACTACACTATAGAAAATAATCATTTCAGAGCTCTGGAAATCGTTCAAATGCAACAAACTGAGAAGCATTTATTTATGAAAAGCTGCTAGACACTGGAGTTGGGCCTCTGGGGGCAGTGGCCCTTTTGTCAGGGAAAGCTACCATCCCCCACTATCACCACCTGGCTCAGTCAGTCACAGAGTTTTACCAAGGCTGGGTTGACCTTGAAAACCAGGAGTTCTGCTTCTACATGGGGGCTACTATCACTTAGAACAGAGAGCAAAAACCCATGTCCAGTGGCACTCGCAGAAAAATAGCAAATTTGACAGGAAACACAGTGAAAAAGCCCACTCCTTTGCTACCATGAGACTACAGTCCCAGCTGGGGGAAATGACAGACTGGCAGAACACTGAGAAAGTTAACAGAGAGATCTTGGAAATACGAGAGTCACAGAGGGGCTAAGTAAGCTCTGAACATATCCCTGGTCGAGAAGCTGTACACATATGCAAGGGAGACCTAAGAGGGCCTCCAAGAAAGCTGAGGGCATCTTAAAAACTACTCAAATTTTAATGTACTCTGTGATGCGTGTAGAGGATCATCAAAAAATGGTGGAAGCTTTATAAAATCAAGATGTCCAGCTGATCACTAAGCTATGCAGACAGAGAAGAAACCCCTAAGAAATCAGGCTAAAAACATAAAAATTAGAATAAAAAAATTTACACAGAATTCAGGGTCTTTAAACTGTGGTGGAGTGAGATTCTATAGATTGGATACAGGTAATTCACAAAAAATAAAGGAAAACCCCAAAACAATAGCCTTCAGGAGGATTAAAAAAAATCAGAATCTAGAGTTGCTACAATATATTACTGAAGATGCCCAACTGTCCAAAATCATTGTGAGACAGGGAAACAACGGTTTGGGTTTTTTTTAAGCAGTCAATAGTAATTGACTCTGGGTAGACACAGCTGTTGGACATGGCAGACAAAGAGAACAGAGCAGCTATTACGTTTAAGAACATAAAAACTGTAAAACTCTTGAAGGAATCAGGCAGGGATAACCTTCTTATCAATAGTCTTGGCAATAATTTTTTATATTTGACACCACAAGCAAAGCTGTCAAAGCAACAATTAAGTAAGACTATATCAAATTAAAAAGGTTTTGCACATCAAAGAACATGTACAACACAATAAAGGCAACCAAATGAATGGGAGAAAATATTTGCAAATCATGTCTGATAAGGGATTAGTATGCAAAATATATAAAGAATTCATGTAACTCAACAGCAAAAAGGAAAAAAAACCCCCACACAAACAAGCCAGTTAAAAAAAGGGGCAAAGGACATGAGTAGACATTTTTTCCAAAGAATACATACAAATGGCCAACAGGTACATGAAAAAGCGCTCAAAATCACTAATGACCAGGGAACTGCAACTCAAAACCACAGTGAGATGGCACATCACACCTATTAGAATGGCTAACATCAAAAAAACAAGAGATAGCATATTGGCAAGGTTATAGAGAAGAGAGAAGCCTTGTGCACTGTTAGTGGGAATATAAATTGAAGATTCCTCAAAATATTAAGACTAAAACTACCATTTGATCTAGCAATGACGCTTATGGGTGTATATATATAAAAAAAATGAAATGCCTTTCTTGAAGAGATACTTGTACTCCCATGTTCATTGCAGCATTATTCCCGATAGCCAAGACATGGAAACAACCCAAGTGTCCATCGACAGATAAATGGATAAAGAACCTGTACTGTGATGTGATGTGTAGTCATGTGCTGTGCTGCTTAATGACAGGATACATTCTGAGAAATGTATTTTTAGGTGGTTTTGTCATTGTGGGAACATCAGAGAGTTTACTTACACATGGATAGTATAGCCTACTACTCTAATTGTATGTACTTTACTTTTATATAAGTGTTGAAGTAGTCTGTTTACACCATAAACACTTGAGCAATGCACCATGCTACAGTGTCACTAGAAATTTTTCAGCTCCCGTGTAATTTTATGGGACAGTACCACGGTTGTATATAAGGACCCTCATTGACCTGTGAATGTGAATTTTATTCAGCCATAAGAATAAAAGACATCCTGCCATTTGCAACAACATGGATGGACATTTAAGTCATTACAGTAAGTGAAATAAGTCAAAGATAAATACTGTATTGTATATCAACTCTCTGTTGAATCTAAAAAAGCTCAACTCCTACAAAGTAGAAGGTAATTAACAGGGGCTGAGTGTAGGGGACAAGAGAAGATGTTGGTCAAAGAATACACACTTCCAATTATATAATGAGTAAGTCCTGAGGGTCTCATATACAGTATGGTGACTACAGTTAATAATGTTATATTTCATATTTGAAAGTTGCTAACAAAGTAGGTCTTAAATGTTCTCACCACAAAAAAAAATTGGTAATTATAAGATGTGACATGTTAGCTAATGCTATGGTGGCGATCATTTTGCAATAAACAAATATATCACCTCAACATGTTGTATACCTTAAACTTACATAATAGTATATGCCAGTTGTATTACTAAAATGGCTTTTAATATAGAATAAATATAAATATAATTTTGTTCAAATACTTAAAAAGAAATCCTATGTTAAAAGTTAAAGGAAGATACAATGACAATTAAGCCACAAATAGAAAATTTCAACAAAGAAATATTAATTTTTAAAACCTGTAAATACTAGAGTTGAAAACTATAACAGAAGAAAAGCTTCACTATGAGCTTAAGATAAGATTTGAGATGGGCAGTTTAAAAAAGATTTCTGAACTTGAACATAAAGAAATACAAATTATCTAACTGAAAAAAAAAAGAAAAAAAAAAAAAGACTGCAGAAAAATGAACACGGCCCTAATAGACCTGCTGTTGGATAACATCACATTTACCAATATGCATATAAAGGCAGTATCAGACAAAAAGAGGAAAAAATAAAAAGGAAAAAAATTTTTTGAAAAAAATAATTGCTGAAAACTTCCAAAATTTGACAGAAAAACATTAATCTATTGAACCATACGGTTTAATGAACCCCCTCAAAAGGATAAACACGAAGAGATTTACATCTAGGTACATCACATTTGAACTGAAGCCACAAAGAAAAAAAATCATAAAAGCAGTAACAACAACAACAAAAAAAGAGACTCATTTCATACATGAGAAAAACAATACAATTAGCACCTAACTAATTATCAGACTAATTGAGGGCAAAAGGTAATAAAAATATTCAAAATGCTGAAAGGAAAAAAACCCAAAAACCTCTCAATCAAGAATGCTACATACAGAAAAATTATCCTACAAACATGAAATAGAAAGACACTGCCAGATTTTTAAAAAGATGGAGAATATTCTACAGTAGAAGACCGATCATTACGAATTACTAAAGCAAGTCTTTCAGGCTATAAGGAAATGACACCAGAAGGTCAATCAAATCCTCAATGAGAAAATGTAGAAGGCTGTATATATTTTCTTTCCTTCTCTTAATTTCACCAAAATGTAAATTGTATAAAGCAATTATAGTAACAGTATATTATTAAGTTTATAATATAAATAGATCTAATATATATGACAATAATAGCAGGAAGGATAGGAGAAAAATCAAGCTCTATTGGAAGAAAAGGTGCTATATTTTGCTGGAATTAAGTCAGTATAACCTAAAGCAAACTGTGATAAATTGAAATGCATATTATAGTTCCTAAAGCAGCAGCTAAGAAAATAAATTTTTTAATATTAAAAATCGACACTGGCCCTTGGCCAGTGTGGTTCAGTTGGTTGGGTGTCTTCCCACAAAGTAAAAGGTCACAGGTTTGACTCCTGGTCAGGCCACATGCCTGAGTTGTGGGTTTGGTCCCTGGTCGGGGCACCTAGGAGAAGCAAGATATCAATGTTTCTCTCTCAGCACAGATGTTCCCCTCTCTTTCTTCCCCACTTCTCCTCTCTTCTAAAAATAAATAAATAATGTAAATAAATCAACACAGGACCTAAAATGGTACTAAAAAAAAGATCTGTTCAACACAAAAGGCAGCAATAAATGAGAAAAGAGGAACAAAAACAACTTGAGAGAGGGAGAGAGAAACCAATGAGCAACATGGAACAGGGAATTTCAGCCAATTCAGAGACTATACAAAATGTCATTAGGCATACATACAAAGGCAGTAGTTGTCAGAATGAGTAAGAAGGAAAGCACCAACTATATTGTATCTACAGTTGGTATACTTTAGATTCAAAGACACAAATAGCTTAAGCGGAAGAGGATGAAAAAAGATATGACACCCAAACAGCAACCAAGAGATCTGGAGTAGCAATGTTATTAAACAAGCACAATTTCGAGAGAGACATACAGATATCCCCCATTCTACTATAGGATAAAGTCTAATTACTTCATAATCTAACCTGTCCTTATCAACTTAAAATTATCTACCATTCATGACCAATGGGATCATAACTAGGTCCCAATTCTCACTCTTTCTGAGTATTTCATTCCTAATTCTAAGCCACTGATCACACTTATCACTGGCATGTCTCCATTCTCCCTCCCACCTACACAAAAGCTACCCATCCTTTAAGTTACTATTTAACTCCCATCTCTATCACAACTCCATCCCCAGCTGCTCCAACTCACCCTAATCTTTTCTGATCTTTATATTCTTATAGTTCCTACAAATATTTTGGAATTTACTATACAAGGGGGCCCCACACAAAAATGTAATTTATAAAAAAACTGTATATTTATTCTTGTATTTTTAAATTTCAGTCACCTTCAAAGTATTCTCCATTCAATCCAATACATCTATAGAGACTTTTTATACAATCCTCAGAACAGTTTTTGAACTCTCAGATTTTTGATGCTTTTTAGTCCTTCTGCCATTTTTGTTTCACCTCTTCCGTATTGGCAAAATATTTCCCTTTGAGGACTTTTTCATAGGGGTAAAAAAAAAAACAGTTTTGGTGCAATATTGAAATAGGGAGGGTGGGGCACAGAAGTCATGCCATTTTTGGTCAAAAACTGCTGAACATTCAGCACAGTGTGGGCAAGTGCACTCAAAAGTCACCGATCACCACATGGGCAAATGGGCTGAAAAATTCTTCAACAAAATTCACTTAAGACAAACACAGCCTTTCACGTTGTGTTTAGCTTATTACGTTGGCATATGGATAAGAAGTGCGTGGCTACAGTATTTTCTTCCTCACCAAATTCCATTCTACCAGGAGATCTTTTCCTCCACTATAAAAGCTTCATTTTCATAAAATCTAGCAAAACAGGATTCATTTAAAAAGTTTTGCTTCAATGACTATTTTCCCAAAATACATATTCTTAAAAAAATGCAAATCACCAAAAATTCCAACATCAATCCTTAGTAATCATACTGGGACTGAAAGTGTTTAACCTGTCTCTAAGTCTTTGATTCCACAGTAAATTCAGATGTCCCCCAAAATCCTACAGTTAGCTAGAATATCACCATACCATGTACACAAAAGATATTTTGAAGCCAACTATCTGTCAGAGCCAGGCTCTGAGTATACAAAAATTCATAGTCCCTAGAAGTTTCACACTCTGGGTCACGAGACGCTTGAGGAGAGACTGGAGATGGAAGTGTTGGGGAGAGAACTGAGGGAGTTGCCAGGGGTCTCCTGGTGCTGACTCCTTCCCCACTACTCAGCTTCCACCTTGCTCAGGCAGACCACTCCCCTGAGTGGCAGCAGCCTGAAAGGACACAATAGCCCCACCCTCAGGAGGCAACACTCCACCCAGTGGTGCCTAAGCCTGATGGCTGAGGCCAGAGTGACTACATTAACAATTGCAGGAGACAGACACAGACAGAAGATTCCAGGAAAACTTGAACAGACTGCCTAAGGTCAGACAGGGTCAACATCTCACGTCATCAGAGGCAGACTCAGAAAGGGGAGGGGGGCCTTCTTCTGTGGTAGAACTACTACCATAGAAGTTCACACCACAAAATCAGGATATCAAGGTAGATCAATTTAAGAAGCAGAAGCAAAAAAGAAGAGTCTCGCAAATAATAGGAAGAGCAAGAAACACTCACCAATCAAGGGGAAAGGAGGAATCTCCACAGAGAGAACTAAATGAAATAGAGGCAAGTAAACTATCAGATACTGAATTCAAAACAATGGTTTTGAGGAAGCTCAACGAGCTCAGCAAGCTCGCAAGCTCAAAGAGAATTATGAAAAACGACAGGGAAACTATGAGGAACTTACTGCAAGCTATATCAACACGAAAAAGGACAGAGACAAGAGGAAATGAATACAATTGCTGAGTTGAAGAACACAGTAGAAGGAATCAAAAGCAGGTTGGATAAAGCAGAGGATCGAATCAGCGAGCTGGAACAAGGAAAAACAAACTCCCAGAAAGAGCAAGAAATGAAAAAAGACTTAAAAAGAATGAAGAGGCATTGAGGGTAATTAAGGACAATCTGAAATGTAGTAATATCTGTTTAATAGGGATACCAGAAGGAGAAGAAGAGGAGCAAGGGATAGAGGACCTATTTGAAAAAGTAATGATGGAAAACTTCCCTAACTGGAGGACAGAAAAAGTCACACAAATCCAGGAAGCACAGAGGGTCCCATTCAAGAGGAACCCTATAAGGCCCACTCCAAGACACATCATCATTAAAACGGCAAAGAGCAAAGACAAAGAAAGAATCCTAAAGGCAGCAAGGGAGAAACAGGTAGCAACATAGAAGGGAGCCCTGATACAGCTAGCAGCTAACTTCTCAACAGAAA
This sequence comes from Pteronotus mesoamericanus, assembly GCF_021234165.1. Classification (NCBI taxonomy): domain Eukaryota; kingdom Metazoa; phylum Chordata; class Mammalia; order Chiroptera; family Mormoopidae; genus Pteronotus; species Pteronotus mesoamericanus. The sequence continues at coordinate 129,582 of NW_026555095.1, read as the reverse complement.
CACTACAACCAGACAGGAATGGCGAGAAATATTCCAAGTCATGAAAAGCAAACACCTGCAACCAAGACTGCTCCACCCAGCAAGGCTCTCAACTAAAATGAAAGGCAAAATAAGGAGTTTCCCAGACAAAAGAAGGCTAAAAGAATACATCTCCACCAAACCATTACTACAAGATATGCTAAAGGGACTGCTTTAAGAAGATGAAGAAAAAGAGTGAGAAAGAGAAGAACACAGGTACAAAGGGAAAAAAATGAATACCTATCAATTATAATTTTAAATGTAAATGGACTACATGCCCTATCAAAAGACACAGGATAGCTGAATGGATAAGAAAACATGACCCACACGCGTGCTGCCTATAAGAGACCCACCTCAGAACAAAGGACCTACATAGAATGAAAGTAATGGGATGGGAAAAAATATTCCAAGCAAATGTACACAGATAAAAAGCAGGGGTAGCAATACTCATATGAGACAAAATAGATTTCAAAACAAAGGCCATAAAGAGAGACCAGGAAGGACACTTTATAATACTCAGAGGAAGAACCCATCAAAAAGACATAAACATTGTAAACCTATATGCACCCAACATAGGAGCACCCAAATATATAAGGAAAATCTTGGAGGACTTCCAGAAAGATATAGACTGCAACACACTGATAGTAGGGGATTTTAACACCCCACTCTCAAAAATGGATAGATCTTCCAAACAAAACATCAACAAGGATATTGTGGAACTGAACCACGCATTAGATCAAATGGACTTAACTGGCATATACAGAAACTTTCATCACAAAGAAGCAAAATATACATTCTTTTCAAATGCACATGGAACGTTTTCAAAGATAGGTCACATGATAGGACACAAAACAAGCCTCAACAAATTCAGGAAAACTGCAATAATAACAAGCATTTTCGGACCACAAGGGCTTGAAATTGTAAACCAACCTCAACGGAAAAACCTCAAATGCATTCAAACTCATGGAGACTGAATAGCACACTATTAAACAATGAATAGGTTAATAATGAGATAAGAGAAGAAATAAAAAAGCTTCTGGAAACCAATGAAAATGAACACACAATCCAAAACCTATGGGACACAGCGAAGGCAGTCCTGAGAGGGAAGTTCATAGCAACACAGGCCTACCTAAAAAAGACAGAAACATTTCAAATAAATGACCTAACCCTACAACTTTAAGAACGGGAGAAACGACAACAAAGAAATCCCAGAGCAAGTAGGAGGAAGGAAATAATCAAGATCAGAGCAGAACTGAATGTTCTTAGAAAGCAAAGAACAAGGGCAATGAAGGAAACACTATCAAATGTAAAAATACAGCCTAAATGCCATATCAAAGATAGAGGCTGTCAGTAGATTTTAAAAACCTAAGTTTAAATAATGTTGTATGTCAATACATCTTAATTTGAAAAAGTAAGAATAATTTTTAAAATAAGTTGAAAAAGACCCAACTATACAGGAACGGACAAAAAGTAGGTTTACAGCCCTGACTGGTGTGGCTCGGTTGGTTGGGCGATATCCCACAAAGTGAAAGGTCACTTGTTTGATTCCCAATCAGGGCACATGCCTGGGTTGCAGGTTCGATCTCTGGTCGGGACACCTAGGAGAATCAACTGATCAATGTTTCTCTCACACATTGCTGTTTCTCCCCCTTTCCTTCTCCTCCCCTTCACCTCTCTCTAGAAAGAAAGTAATAAACTCTTTTTTAAAAAAGTAGATTTACAGTTGTTCATATGGAAAAAGACAGGTTTAATTATTACAATAGCTTTATAATCAGAAGAATGTTTGCCTATCCCTGTACATTATCTACAAGAACCTCATTTTAAATTCAAAGACACAGATATATTTGAAGTGAAGGGAAAGACACAAGAAAACCACAGTCCATCATCTTTGCTGGATACTGATGCAAAAACCGTGAACAAAATACTGGTGACCCAAACTGAACAATGCGTTAAAGGATTATACATCATGACCAAATTTTGTACCAGCAACACAAGGATTTATACCTGGAATGCAAGGATGGTGGTATATGACAAATCAATCAATAAACTGTACCACCTTAGCAACACAAATGATCATCTCAAGTAATGCAGAAAGTACTTAAGAAATTCAATACTCTTTCATGATGTGTGCCCAAAAAACGAGGGACAGAAGGAAGCTGCCTCAATATATTGATAAAAGTTCCATATGAAAAGCCCAAAATTAACATCATATTCTATGGCAAAATACTGAAAGCTTTCCTTCTAAGATCAGGAAAAAGGCAAAGATGCCCACTCTCACCACAACTAGTCAACATAGTACTTAAAACCCTAGCCAGAGCAATTAGATAAGAAAAATAAGTAACAAAAGCAATCCAAATTGGAAAACAATTAGTAAAATTATCTCTGTTCACTTTATTTGTAGAAAACCCTGATTTTTAAAAAAAGTACTTTTAGAACTAAAACAATCTCAGCAAAGTTTCAGGATGCAAAATGAACAATTAAAAATCAACTATATTTCTATACATTCACAATGACCAAAAATAAAGCAATCTCATTTACTATAGGATCAAAAAGGATAAAATACTTAGGAAGAAGCCTAACCAAGGAGATAGAAGGACTTGCACACTGGAAAATACAAAACAATGCTAAAAGAAATCAAAGAAGATATTAATAAGTGGAAACACATTCCATGTTCATAGACTGGAAGACTTACTATCATTAAAATGCCCATACTACCCAAAGCCACCTACAGATTCAATGTAATCCCTATCAAACTCCCATGGTATTTTTTGCAGTGGCAGAAAAACAAACTGCTACAATGTAGATAGGATCTCAGGAAATTCCAAATAGCCAAAATAATCTTTAGATAAGAAGAAAATCTAAAAGAAAACTCTTAAGTTTATATCTTGGAAAACTGAGAAAGAAGAACACACTTGATCTAAAGAGATAAGAAAACAAATAAAAATTAGAGATGAAATTGAAAACAGAAAATCAATAGTTTAAAAAATAAGCAAAATCAAAAGCTAGTTCTTAGTTCTTTGAAAAGATCAATGAAAACTGATAAACCTCAGCCCTGAGTGATGTGGCTCGGTTGGTTGGGCATGATCTGCAAAGCAAAAGGTCACCAGTTCGATTCCCACGCAGGGCACATGCATGGAGTGTAGTTTAGTCCCTGTTCCTCCCCAGGCCTTTGGGGCACATATGAGAGGCAATTAATGTTTTTCTCACATTGATGTATCTCTCCCTCTCTTTTTCCCTCCTTTCCTGCCTCTAAAAATAAAGAAATACAATCTTTTTAAAAAATGATAACCTCTAGCCAGTTTAACCAAGAGAGAGGACAAATTACTGCTTCCATATCTTGGCAATTGTAAATAATGCTGCAATGAGCGTAAGGGTGCTCATGCTCTTTTGAATTAGAGTTTGGGGTTCTTCTGTAGATGAGTGGGTAAAATAACTATGGGACATTTCCACAATGGAATACTACTTGGCCATAAAAAAGAAAATTTTACTCTTTGCAACAGTATGGATGGATCTGGAGGACATAATGTTAAGTGAAACAAGCCAGTCAGTGAAAGACAAATACCATATGATTTCACTCATATGTGGAATCTAATGAACAAACTGAACTAACAAGTAAAATAGACTCATAGATTAGAAAGCACAATAACAGCGAAACAGGGGGTGGTTAGGATGTGGAGGGATTGAGCAAAAAGGAAAAAGGTCTCATGGGTAAGGACAACAGTGGGGTGATTGCAGAGTAGGGAGGGGGATGTAAAGGGACTCAATAGTAATGAGGAAAAAAATACAATAAAAAAAGACACAAATTACTAATATAAAAAAAATCGAAGGGACATCACAGATCTCATAGACATTAAAAGATTAATAAGACAATATTACAATCAGCTCTGTACCAACAAATTTGACATACTAGATTAAATGGACAAATTCCTTGAAAGATACAATTTACCAGAACACACATGGGGAGAAATAGATAATCTGAATAGGCCTATATTTTAAATAATTCTATTAATAATTAATCACCTTCCAAAACGGAAAATACAACACCCAATTAGGTTCACTGGTGAACCCAACATTTAAGGGAAAAATGATATCAATTCTCTAGTCTTTTCCAGAAGACGGAAGCGGAGGGAATATCTCCTAACTCATTCCATGAAGCCAGCATTACCCTAATACCAAAATCAGACAGTGACATTACAAGAAAGAAAACCTACAGACCCGTATCTCTTGTGAACACAGATGCAAAAATCCTCAACAAAATATTAAGAAATTGCATCCAGCAACATATAAAAAGAATTATACACCGTGGCCGAAGGGGATTTGTTCTACCTATGCAAGGCTAGTTCAACATTAAAAATCAATTAAGATAGTCCATCACATTAATAGGCTAAAGAAGAAAAAAATTTGGATCACCTCAATAGATGTAGGAAAAAGTATTTAACAAAATTCAACATCCATTCATGATAAAATCTCTTGTCAAACTAGGAATAGAGGGATACATCCTCAATTTGATAAAGCTAAACATTATATTCAATGGGGGAGAAACTAGATGTTTTCCTGCTACAATCAGGAACAAAGCAAGAAAAATTTCTCACCACTCCTATTCAACATTGTTTTGGATGCAACAAGACCAAAAATTTAAAAGGGAACTTAAAAGGTATATAGATTCAGAAAGAAGGAAAAAAACGATCTTTCCTCACTGGTTACACAACTGTGTGTAAAAAATCTCAACGAATCAACACTAAAACAAAAAAGAACCCTTCCAAAACAAATAAGCAATTATAGCAAGGTTGCAGGATTCAAAATAAATGTACAAAAGTCAAATGCTTTCTTATATGCCAACAATGAACAACTGGGATTTAAAATTAAAAACAATACAATTTACATTAGCACCCCAAAAATAAAATGCTTATGTATAAGTAAACAAAATACGTACAAGATTTACATGAGGAAAACCATAAAACTAAAGAAATATATCAAAGATCTAAATAAGTAAAAACATATTTCACATACATGGACAGACGACTCAATACTGTCAAGATGCCAACCAGTTCTTCCTAATATGACTTAGATTCAACACAATCAAAATCCCAGCAAGTTATTTTATAGTATAATGTAGTCAACACAATACTGAAGAACAAAGGACTGACACTAACTTTAAGACTTACTATAAAGCTATAATAAAAGAAGATGTTATGATGATATTGGAAAAAACAAACAAATAGATCACCGGAACAGGAAAGAGAGCCCAGAAATAGCCACCAAATATAATTAAATGAACTTTGACAAAGGAACAAAGGCATTGCAATGGAGAAAGGATGATCTTTTCAACAGATAGTGCTAGTGCCTATTTTGGCAGCACATATACTAAAATTGGAAGGTTAAAATAACATGCAAATCTGTCAAGTGTTCCCTATTTAAAAAAAGAAAATTGCTGGAACAACTGGAGAGCTACAATCGAAGAAATGAATCTAGACACATCAAAAATTAACCCAAAATGGATCACAAACCTAAATGTAAAAGTGAAAAGCACAAGACAGATAAGAGATAACGGGAGAAAACCTAGGTGTTCTTGGGTTTGGCAGTGATTTTTCACATGCAACACCAAAAGCTCAGTCCATAAAGAAAATAGGTAAGTGGTACTTTTCATTGAAATTTAAAACTTCTGTAAGACATTAAGGAAAAGACAAGTCACAGAATGGGAGAAAATCTTCATAAAACATATACAGGGTAAAGTATCATTATCCAAAATATATACAGAACTCTTAAAACTCAACAGTAAAAAAAGAAATCACATTAAAAATGGGCAAAAGACTTGAAAAGATATCTCTCCAAAAAAGATATACAGATGGCAAATAAGCATATGAAAATACGTTCAATATCGTATGTTACCAGAAAATTATAAATTAAAATAACAATGAGATACTAATACACTACTCTAAACAGAATGGTTAAAGTCCCAAACACTGACAATAACAAAACAATATGTGGGAATACAAAATTATTTTGAACAGCCATTATGGAAGACATTTTGGCAACTTCTTGCAAAACTAAACATATAATCTTACTACACAATCTAGCAATTGTGCGACCTGGTATTTACCCAATGGGGTGAAAACTCATATCCACACAAAAATGTGCACATCAATGTTTACAGCAGCATTATTTATAATTGTCAAAACTTGGAGGTGACCAAGATGTCCTTCAGTACTTAACAGATAAACAAACTATGGTACATGCATACAATGGAATATTGTTCAGTGCTAAAAAGAAATCAGCTATCATGCCACAAGAGGCTATGTATGCACATTAAATGCATATTGCTAAGTGGAAAAAATCCAATCTGAAAAGACTCTATACTGTATGATTCCAAATACATAACAATCTAGAAGAAGCAAAGCTATAGAAACAGCTAAAAAACAAAAATAAAAATCAATGGTGGCCAATGGTTGGGAGGGGAAGAGAGGGAGGGATGAATAGGTGGCTCTCAGAATTTTTAGGGCAGTGAAACTATCCTGTATGACACTGTAATGATGGATACATGTCATACATTTGTCAATACCCACAGACAATACAACACAAAGACTGAAACATAACACAAACTATGGGCTATAATTACTAGTAATATGTCAATATTGGCTTGACTATAACAAATTTACATTGATATTAATAATAGGAAGAACTGAACAGAACAGGAATATACAAGGGGGATCCAAAAAACCCAGAATCATCTTCTGGAAGGCAGGCCCCTTGTAAGACAGGCTTCCCTTGCTAGGTGAGTATTCTAGGAATCCATCTGTATCAGAGTACCACGTAGTGTTGTTGTGAAAGGCTGCGTTTGGCTTTAGTGAATTTTTTTTTGAAGACTCAATGTATTTGCCTATTTCATGATGGGTGATTCATGAGCTCACCCACACGTAGGGCACTGAGTGATTAGCAGTTTTTGACCAAAATTGGCATGACCCCCATGTCCCACCCTCCCATTCACCCAATCTTGCTGAATGACTTTCTCTTTCCCCCTTGAATGAAAAAGTCCTCAAAGGGAAATTTTTTGCCAGTGTGGAATAGATGAAACAAAAAATGGTAGAAGCACTAAAAGGCATCAAAATTGACGAGTTCAAAAACTAGTTTTGAGCAGTGGAAAAAATGTCTTGATAGGTATAATGCATCAAATGGAGAGTACTTTGGCAGTGGCTGGAGTTTAAACATGTAAGAATAAATACGCAATTTTTTATACATAAATCCCAGGGGGCCCATATATGTGAACATTGTACTGTCCACTCATTTGTCTGTAAAACTAAAACTGCTCAAACACTAAAGTCTATTAATTACTAAGAAATTTAGAAACAATTTTAATGGGCAAAGAAATTCAACAGAAATTTCTCAAAAAATAAAAAAATATAAGGCCAATAAACACATGAAAAAACGTTCAACCTCATTAGCCATCAAGAAACGCAAATCAAGACAAGGAGATGCCTCTTCACTCAAAGATGGTAAAATTTTTTAAAAAGCAGATAATAACAAGTATTGGCAATGATACGGAGAAAGGATAATGCTGCTACACTGCTCGTGGGTTTATAAAATGGCACATACAGTTGCTTTGGAAAACAGGTTAGCACTTCTTCAAAATGTAAATCACAGAGTAACCATTGACCTACAACACTCAGAGGTATATACTGAAGAGAACTGAAAAATAAAGAAGTCCCCATATTTATATGCAAATTTTTAGAGAAGCATCATTCAAAATAGCCAAAAATGAAACCAACTCAAATATTAATCAAGTGGTGAACAGATAAACAAAACGTTGCACATCTAAACAATGAAATATTATTTGTCCATAAAAAGGACTTAAATAATGGCATATAGTACAACATGAACAAACCTTAAAAATATTATTCTAAGTGAAAGAAGCCAGACACAAAAAGGTCCGGTATTATGTTTCCATGTATAGGAAATGTCCAGAACGGGCAAATCTGCAGATTCAAAGTAGATTAGCCGTTTTCCAGAGAATGGGGAAAGGGAGAAAAGGGGACCTTACTAAAGCAGTTTCTTTTTGTGGTGATGAAAAAATTCTAGAGATGGTAGTGATATTTGGTGTACAACTAAAACGCTGTTGACTATAGTAAAACCAACGTACTATAAGTACAGAAAAGTGAAATTTATGGTACAACTCTGACTATAGTCAAAACAATAAATTATAGAGTATTAAAAAGGTAAAATTTGTGGTGCAGTATTATACCTCAATAAAGCTATTATAAAATAAGATCAAGCAACTGAACATCCACAAAAATTAAAAAGCTCTTAGTGAAACTAGTCAACACCTGATGCTAAACACTTCTTTAGAATTTACTACAGATACACAGGGATTTGGAAAGCTATAAACACTAAAAAATAGTCAAGTAAAAAAAAGTGAGAAAACTTAAAAGCATATTATGCTTTATGTTTTCTCTTTTTACCTTTTGACCCCCTTCACCCATTTCTCCCACCCCCACATTCCACCTCTCACAACCACCATCCATCTGTTCTCTTTATCTATAAACTTGACTTTTTGTTATTATTGTTGTTTACATTCTACATACAAGAGAAATCATATAGTATTTGTCTTTCTCTGCCTGATCTATCTCACTTGGCATAATGCCATAGTGGTCCATCCATGTTGTCACAGATGGCAAAATTTCATTCTTTTTTATGGCTGAATAATATTCCATTGTGCACACACCACAATTTCTTTACTCACTCATCCACTGATAAACACTTAGGCTCTTTCCACATCTTGACTACTGTAAATAATGCTGCAATGAACATGGGGGGAGAGTGCACTTATCTTTTCAGATTTTTTTTTTTGCTTTCTTTTAATAACTACCTACAATTAGAACTAATGGATTATATATTTTTAATATTTTGAGAAACCTCCATGTTGCCTTCTGTAGTGGCTGCACCAATCCACGTTCCCACCAACAGTGCACAGGGTTCCCTTTTCTCCGCATACTCGCCAACACTTATCTTTTTTTGACAACAGCCGTTCTAACATGTGTGAGGTATTATCTTGTAGTTTTGATTTGCATTTACCCGATGATTGATGATGCTGAGCATCTGTCATGTACCTGTTGGGTATTTCTATGCCTTCTTTGGAAAAATGTCTATTCAGCTCTTCTACCTATTTTTTAATTGCAATTTGGTTGTATGAGTTTTTTATATATTTTGGATTAGCCCCTTGTCAGATATATGATTTATAAACATTTTCTCCCATTCAGTAGGTTGCCGTTTCATTTTGTTGATGGTTTCCTTTGCTGTGCTGAAGTTTTAGTATGCTATTTTTGTTTTTGCTAGTTTTGGTGTCAGATTTAAAAATTCATCGCCAAACTTTTACCAAAGAATTTAACCACCTATGTTTTCTTCTACAAGTTTTATGGTTTCAGGTCTTACATTCAAGTCTTTAATCCATCTTGAGTTTAATTCATTTGTGTATAGTGTAAAGTAGTGGTACAGTTTCATTCTCTTGCACGTGGCTGTCCAGTTTTCCCAATACCATTTATGGAGATATTTCCCAATACCTTTCCCCAGAGAATATTTTTTTTTTCTTCCTTTGCTGTAAATTAATTGACAATGTGTGTGGCTTATTTCTGGACTCTGTTCTGTTCCATTGTTCTATGAGCCTGTTTTATATCCCAATACTATACTATTGCAAGTACTACAGCTTTGTAATATAGTTTGAAAGCAGAAAGTTGTGATGCCTCTAGCTTTGTTCTTCATTCTGAACGTTACTTTGGCTATTTAGGGTTTTTGTAGCTCCAAACAAATTTTAGGATTATTGGTTCTATTTCTTTAAAAAATGCCATTGAAATTTTGACAGGGATTGCACTGAATCTATAGATTGTTCTGAGTAGTATGGACATTTTAACAATATTATTTCTTCTAATCTATGAGCATGAAAGAGCTTTTCATTTATTTGTGTCTTCAATTTCCTCTCACTGATTATCTTGTAGTTTTCAACATGCAGATCTTTCACTTCCTTGGTTAAATTTATTCCTAGGTATTTTATTCTTTTTGATGCAATCATAAATAACTTTCTTGCTCTTTCTGATAGCTAGTCTTTAGTGTATAGAAAAGCAACCAATTTTTGTGTACTGATTTTTTATCATGTAACTTTACTGAATTTGTTTCCTGGTTCTAACGAACCAGAATTGCACTGCAGTATGAGGCTTTCTTATCTAACCTTTTCTTGTCCTTCCTTCTCTCCTCAAAAGAGGTTAATTTGTGGAGACTTTAAGGTTTTTACATATAATCTGTCATCTGCAAATAGTCACAGTTTTACTTCTTCCTTTCCAGCTTGGATACCTTTTATTACTTTCTCTTGCCTAAAATTGCTCTGGTTGCCTTCTATTAAGTTTTATTTCTCTTTCTTTAAATCCATTCAAGCCACTGAAAGCTAGAAAGAGGTCACTCAAGAGAATACCATTTTTTTCTCACTGGAATAATAGGAGCAACTAAATTATGTATAATTTTGAGGGCAAAATCAACAGAACCCTCCACACCAACTTTATACAGTCTCTGAAAATATTTTACCAGTTATTTTGCATATGAACTTGGGAAAATAGCATAAAACAATCTGTACCCTCAAGACACTTGGTATGGCAATTATAAAAATGTGCTTCAGAAGATCCTTCACTGCAAGGAACATCACTGACCAATGGTTCCAACTGATGAACTCTCAAAGCCATTCTCTTATGAGGGACAAGCCAAGTTTCCCATGGGCTGTCCTTAGTCAATGACAGAGCCTCTCAGTCATATTTAATGTAAATGTCTTTTTTCTTAATGTCTTCTCCCAGGAGATACTGAATTCTTGATAGTTAAACTCTGGTTTGAAAATTCCCCATTTGTTTTGCTGTAGCTTTCTTAGAACTTACAGCAGGGTGAGGCTTTTCCTATCCAACCTGACCTTGTCCTTCCCACTCTCAACAGAGGTTGAGACCTGGTTTTTAGCTTTTACTTAATAACTAAAAATTTCCATGACCCAAACAAAACTCCATATGGCATAACTGAAGATTACTATTTCTGCTGTTGCTGGTGGCTCAGTTGGTTGGCGCACTGCCCCATTCACCAAAAGGTTGCAGGTTTGATCCCTGGTTAGGGGTATACAGGAGGCAGCTAATCGATGTTTCTTTCTCTCTTCCCCCGACTCCTTCCTCTCACTCTAAAATCAACAAACATGTCCTCAGGTAAGGATTACAAAAAGAATTTTTTTAACATTACTATTTGTCTGTCAATTTTATCAGGAAATAGATTTTCTACAAGTGACTTAGAATAGCTGTATAAATACAAAAAAATCAGGTGCCTAAAAATAGATTACCAAACTTAAGAGGACTAAATAGGAAAAAAATCCAAAGTGAATAGCAGTTTATAGTAATTCAGATGCCTAAAAATAAAAACAATTATAAGAGGTTTTAAAATTTAGGAAATGTTCTCACAATATATACATTGTTTCATTTGATATATACAACATTGGAGAAAAAGAGGAGAATAGTATTTATTGAGTTCTTTTATGTACTAGACATTGGTCTGGGGCATTGCTCTGGTTAGTAGCATCTCCACTTTACAGATGATGAAACTGAGGCTTATAAAGTTACTAGAATGCTCAAGCATACAAAACTACTTAGAACGGATAAAGATCTTCTTTCTCCTATGCTGTCTCCAGAATATCATGCAGAGAATAATCCTATCCCTAAAGGTCGAAATCAGCCATTATCTCTCCTCACTCTCCAAAATGGTATATTAAAAGTAGAGCTCTATTCACTCTCCATTCACAACAGAACAGTGACACTTCACATCTCCATCCTCGCACCCAATCCACACAAGTGAAATAAAACAGGAGACTTGAAACTTATGACTTAATTCAAAGGAAAAGTGAAATTAATAGCTAATTAAGCAAAGATCACTAATTAATTAAAAATGCAACTTACTGACTTTCAAATTGGAAAAGCCAGCCCCAATTGGTTGCTTTTGGGATTGATTAACCTTGTCCCTGCTTTAATATCAAAGGTCTCCTACCTAAGGTACCTAACTGGACTTTACCCCTACAATACTGTAACAGCATTTTCTATCAGTGCACTTCCAAACAGGCCAAGCGAAGTAGTTTAATTTACTTTAAGTAATTTGTCACAGCATGATAGCTCAGAGGAAAAGAAGGGATTCAAATTTTAAATAAACCACTAATGAAAATAAGCTTGTCATAGAAATTCCTTAAAAGCAAACACACCCCTCAGTGTCTTAAATATATAGTTTATGTGACTACTGATGTAGGGATAATTACTGCTTCTTTTCTTTTTATCTCTGACAATTCTCTCTCTTCGAGTTTGTTTTGGTCTTTTTTTCTCCACCAAGACAAACTGCCTCTCACTAACACTAGCAGGTTCAGCAAGCTGGTTTAATTGGGCAAAGAGAAACCTCTATTCCAACCCTTTGGAAATACATAATTATTGAATGCAATCCTAGCCAGCAACTATGTAAATCTTAGACGTAAATCTGCAGAATTTTTATTAGTCAAAACATTCCTATTATTTTATGATAATCAAGAGAAATGAATTGGTTACCATATATAAAAAATTGGGGAGAACAATTAACATTTAGCAAGGAGAACAAAGAGTATGAAACTTCCACAAAAGAAGATGATACGGTGGAAAGAACTAAACTTGATATAAGGTACTCTGTCACTTTTTAGCATGTAGGAGAGAAACAAACAAAAAAAAATTAGAAGGTCTGTCTTGAAAAAGTCCATCCATTGTTAACATAACGAGGATGGTTTACAAGACACTGATGTAATCTGGCAGCCAAGGAGAGTGGACTGGAATGTGCACGGATGAACAATGACAATCTCACTGTATTAGTCAGCAGAAGTGGAAGACATCATTGAGTGACCATGTGTATTGTGTGGCTATCGCATTCAAAATGACTGAGTGAGTACAGCAATGAATCTGCATCAAATTTTGCATTAAGCCTGAATCTTCCTCTGCGGAAACTATTCACGCAATTCAGAAGGCTGATGTTAAAGGCAACTGGTGATTGGCAGCTTCATCAAAACAACATGCCTGTTCGTGCATCACGTCTCATGCAGTTTTCTGGAGAAACACGAAATCACCCAGGTGACTCAGCCAACCTACAGCCCAGATTTGGCGCCCTGCCATTTCTTGCTTTTCCCAAAACTAAAATCACCTTTGAAAGGGAAGAGATTTCAAACCGTTGATGAGATTCAGGAAAGTACAACAGGGCAGCTGATGGCAAATGGGAGAACTGTGTGAGGTCCCAACGTGCCTACTTTGAAGGGGACTGAGATGTCACCGTCCTATGTCTCTTGTATCTTCTTTAGTAAATGTCTCTATTTTTCATATTGTATGGCTGGATACCTTCTTGAAAGACACAAAAGTTGGTCTGAAGAAATGGAAAGACACTCTTATTCCTGGATAATTAAATATCACAAATGGGTTAGTACTCACTAATTTACTAAGTTAATGAAATTCCAATTAAAAACATCAACTACCTTTTTTAAGGAGTTTCACAAAATGATACCAAAGTTCATATGGAAAAATGAACATCCAAGAATAGCTAGTACAACATGAAAAAGAAAAGATATAAGGGCAGATCAGTCCTACCAGACTTAAAAAACAAACAAACAAAACCCCATACTCTCGCACTCTAAAGCTCTACAATTAAAACAGTGCGGTACTGCCCTGGCCCGTTTGCTCAGGCGGTTGGCATGTGGTCCTATAACCCACAAAAGACTGTGGGTTCGATCCTGGACAGGGCATATACCTAGATGGCTGGTTCAATCCTTGGTCAGGAGATCAGAGGGGTGGAGGGTCAGAGGGTCCAGGGTTCAGGGAGTGTACAGAAAGCAACCTATTGATGATTTTCTCTCACATGGATGTTTCTCTCCTCCTTTCTCTCTCTAAAATCAATACACATATCCTGGGGTGAGGATTTAAAAAAAAGAAGACAATGTGGTACTGACACAGAAATATCCAAATGATCTACTGGAAAAGAATGGAAAGTCCATAAGTAGACACGGATATATGGAAATTTAGCATATAATAACAATGGCATCTTGAATCAGTGCAACAAAGACCCTTTAATAAACTGTACTGAGACAATTGGTTGATTTAGAAAGGATAAAAATTAGATCAGTAACTCACACCATACATAGAAATAAACCCCATATATAGCAATAAACTTCTAATGAATCAGGAATCTAAATACAAAAAATTAAATTTTACATCTACTGGAGGAAAATAAGGATGAACTTCTCTTTATCCAAGGAAAAGGCTTTCTATAAGAAAAGGCTTTATAAAGAAAAGGCTTTCTAACCATAACTCAAAATAGGGATACAATAAGAGAACAATAAATCTCACTACAGAGGGGAGGGGCAAGGACGACTTTTACATGGCAAAAGAAATACTGGGTAGACCAAAAACTTCCTTTGTTTGTTTCCGTAAGATGACTGTAGTAGTGCTTAGTTGTCTGTAACTTCATTCAAAACAATTTTGTTAGACTGTATTGTGACAGCTGTCATATCAGCATGCATTTAAAAAACGTATCAAGACTGGTGAAGTTTTGATACTACGCAGAAGAAAGAAAAAAAGAACTATTAAACTTCGCGACAGCATGGATGGGACTAGAGAGCATTATGCTAAGTGAAATAAGCCGGGGACGGAAAACAAATACCATATGATCTCACCTATAAGCGGAACCTAACCAACAAAACAAAAATGCAAGGAAAATAAGACCAGCAACACTGAAAGGAAAAGAAACCAACAGAGACAAGAGGGAAGGAGGGAGGAGTGGGCGGGGGAAAAGGAAGGAAAGGGGCAAGTCAAGGAACATATAGCAAGGACTCATGGACAAAACCAAAGTGGGGAAGGACTGAGGGAGGGAGAGGGGGTAGGGAGCAGGGGAAAGTGGTGGGGGAAAGACAGAGACAAATGTATTTGGAAAAATTAAAAAAAAAATTAAAAATAAATAATAAAAAAAGGAAAAGAAAAACTAATAATAAATAAAAATACAAGAATAAAAAGACAAATATAAAAAAATAAAATAAATGTCACATAAATGGAATCATAAAAATAAAAGACTAGTGAAGTTTTGTGTAGCCATTTCAATACTGAGAATGGAAGAAAATAAGCAGCATTTTCAGTGTATTATTATTTCAAGAAAGATGTAAACACAACTGATATGCAAAAAAAGATCTGTGCAGTGTATGGAGAAGGTGCTTTGCCTGATCGAACATGTCAGAAGTGGTTTGTGAAGTTTTGTACTAGAGATTTCTCGCTGGTAGATGTTCCACAGTCTGGTAGACCAGCTGAAGTTGATAGCAGTCAAATTGAGACATTAATTGAGATCAATCAACATTAGACCATGCTGGAGATAGCTTACATATTCAAAATATCCAAATTAATAGTTACTGGTGAAAATGAAAAATATGTCTTTATATTACCGAAAAAACTAAAACTTTTTGACTAACCCAATGGAATAGAAAAAGTAAAAATACTACATATATCACAATAAAAACTAAATGCATAGTCAACTCTTCAGAGTTAAGAGGAAAAGACCAAAACTACATTTTAAAAATGGGCCCCAAAATAAGATAATTCACACACACACAACAAATACAATGGACACTGAACATATGAAAAGATGTTAAAGTAGATTCACAATTAAGACTGTAGATTAAAACTACAATGAGATACCATTTCCACCTATGAGATTGGCAAAAACTGAAAAGTAAAGCAAGGTATGTTGTCAAAGCTGTGGGGAAATAGGAACTCATATTACTGGAGAGAAAGTAAATTGATATAACCCTTTTGGAGAGGAATTTGGCAACACCAAAAGAAACTGTATAGGTGTGTCTGTTTTCATGCAGCAGTCCTACTTCTCTTAATCTACACTGAAGATAAACATCTAATTTAAAACGTATATATGTAAAAGATTTTTCATAAGAGCACTCCTAGAGATTTACAAAATACTAAAAAAAAAAAAAAAAAAAAACCACACATAGAATGGCTGAATCAATGCTGCAATGCTGTGTAGCTGTAAAAATAAGAGATGAGAAAACTCTGAACTGAAAATACAATGATTCCTAGGAACTATAGTTAAAAGAAAAAGCAAAGTACAAAAGTATCTCTAATGTATTACTTACCTTTCATATGTAAGAAAGAAACCAGGAAAATTACACTTAACTGCTCATTTGTGCAAAAGAAACCCAGAAAAAAATAAACTAAAACAAAATGAGAGTGGCCATTTACAGGGAGTAGAAAAAAGAAGAAATAAAATAGAGATACTTGCATATTTCTGACTTTCAGAACCAGGCTAGTGTTTCACAGATTTTTATTTTTTTTTAAATCAAAAAGAATGTGGGTAAAGTTCTAAGAAGATAGACACATACCAAATTGTATTTCATATGAATAACCTAACTATGCTAAAGGGAAAAGTTTTAATTTAAAAACAAAAGACAAATAAGATCTCAAGTACCTCTGCAAAGAATACATGGGTTTGATGCAGTAACGATAAAATGCAGTAAAGTACTCTGGAGTCAGACTGCTTGGATTCAAATACTTGCCAATTTATCCACGTGCTGTGTAACCCTGGACCAGTTAATTTATAATCTCTGTAGTTTGCCTATTCCAAATAATAATAGTACCAATCTCACAGTACTAATGGTAAATCTCAAATAAAACTACTCATGTAAAACCTCACTAGATCATTGAGCATGTAAGTATTTGGTAAGTTTTGCTATCATCAACTACTAATCCAAAAAAAACACTGAATATGTGGGTATCCAAAAGACAGACATATTAAAAATGGAGTCCTTGTCATGTAAAAAATTTGTAATTTTCTAGTGTTCAAGAAATTTACAATAGCAAAATCCATATGTCTGGCTGGAATCATCTAGGAAATTCATAAAGAAAGAATCTTACACTTTATATACATGCAGGATTTAGATAGCAGAAGAATAAGAGTGATATGTGAAGATAACAGGAATCTGAATAAAAGCAGAGAGGCCATAAAGACCAATATAGTTGAACTCTGACACAGAAAAACGTTAGGAAGCTGAGTGTTTGGAGATTAGGCAAGACTATGGAAGCTCCTGAATGACCAATTGAATGGGGCAAGTTTTATTTTCTAGACTATGAGGAATCACAGAAGATTTATATGTAGGAGAAACAACATGATCAAACTGAACTGTGTGACTATTTCAGTGCTGACATGTAGAAGAGGTTACAAGTGAGATCAGAGGTAGAGTGTTAGAAGTGTTAAACCAAAGTCTGAATGACAAAGTGAATGATACAGTCATTTGAAGGAAAAGAAAAAAAGAATGGGAACCATCAGAAATAATTTCCACTGGGTTGTACGAGTTAAGTCAGGAGGATGGACTTTGGGTCCAGATGGCAATGTAGGCAGACATGGCTCGCCTCTTTGCACATCCCCATCAAAATTATAACTAAAAAGTATAGGACAAACATCACTCAGGAATATCAGAAACTGAGTTGAATGAAGTCTGACAACTACAGAACTGGAGAAACCACATCCATCCAGACTGGTAGGAGGGTTGTGTACTGAATGGACTGGCCCCAAACCCACATGGTTAAAAATTCAGGAGGGATTTCTCAGGAGTGAGGAGTCCCCAGGCCCACACCAAGCCCCCAGCCCAGGATTCCAATGCCAGGAAGATAATTCCCCACAAGTTCGGGCTATGAAAACTAGCGGGGATTGAATCAGTGGAGGAGACTGCTGGAGCTCTAGGCAGCTCCTCCTGGGGAACCTACACAGGGACCCACCTACTCAGACTCGCTCCCTCTGAGCTCCAGCACCCGGGTGGTAGCTTGAAGGGCACCAGTGGTAAACAGGGAGAGACTTAAGAGGCTGGCATTAGGGCAAGCAGAGGCCATTGTCCCGCTGCTGAGCCCTCCACCCACAGAGCTGATAGGCTGGTACCATGTCTAAGACTCCATCAACCTGGCTCTGTGTGACCCACCTTGGAGGTCCATAGAGGCTCTATCCCACTCAACTTAAGAACCCACCCAAACTGTTTTTCTATAAGAATGGCCAGTCTTGGCTCCCAAATCCTACCAAACAAGCAACAGCAGGCTTCAGTGAACCCGCTCTGGTAGCCAGATTAGACTCACAGCTTGGTTTTTCCTAGGAATCTCCAAGTCCAGCACAGGTAGCAGCCATCTCTGACTGCTTTATAGCTCAGGAATGGTGTCCCGGGCAAACACCGGTGGGGGCAGACCCTGGTCAACACACCCAGTGGACAGCTACAGACCATGTCAGAAAACCAGCACCCTGCCCCTGCAAAGCTGATCCTCCACGGAGAGCGTAGGCTGGAGTCAGTACTAACAGCCAGTCCTTGCAGCTGACTGGCCTGGATAAATCCCTCCCATTGATCTGCCAACAGCAACCGAGGCCCAACTACAAGAGGAGGGTGTACTCAGCCCACACAAGCAGCACACCTTAAGTACCCAGCTTGGGTGATAGGGGAGACTGTGCCCCTGGACCCCTAAGGACACCTACTACATTAGGCCAAACCACCAAGACACGGAGTCAAAGCAGGTCTACCTAATACATAGAAACAAACACAGAGAGGCTGCCAAAACAAGGAGACAAAGAAACTTGGTCTCAGTGAAAGAACAGATCAAAACTCCAGAAAAAGAGCTACATGGCTAAATGAAATGGAGATAAGCAATCTATCAGATGCAGAGTACAAAACACTGGTTATAAGGATGCTCAAAGAACTTAGTGAGGACCTCAGCAGCATAAGAAAGATCCAGTCAGAATTGAAAGCTTCACTAACTGAAATAAAGAACAATTTACAGGGAAACAACAGTAGAGTGGATGAAGCTGAGAATCAAATCAATGATTATGAACATAAGGAAGCTAAAAAGAAGAAGAAAAAAAAAGAAAACAAGAACAATAAGAAAAAGAATCACCCCAAAATGAGGATAGCATAAACATCCTCTGGGACAACTTTAAGAGGTCCAGCATTCATAGGGGTGCCTGAAGGGGAAGAGAAAGAGCAAGAAATTGGAAATCTATCCGGAAAAATAGTGAAAGAAAACTTCCCTAATTTGGTGAAGGAAATAGACATGCACGTCCAGGAAGCACAGAGAGTCCCAATTATGATGGATGCAAAGAAGCCCACTCCAACACACATCATTATTAGAAGGCCAAAGATTAAAGATAAAAAGGGACTTAAGAGCAAGAAAAAAGAAGCTAGTTGCTGGAAAGTTTCCAGATGGGAGGGACAAGGGGGAGAGCAGGTAAAGAGGTGAGGGGATTAAGAAGTACAAGTAGGTAGTTACAGAATAGCTATGGGGATGTAAAATACAGTATAGGAAATGGAGTTCAATTCCAAGCCAAAGAACTTATATGCATGACCCACAGACAAGAACAATGGTGGGGGGGATTACCTGAGGAAGTAGGGGGCATTGGGTGTAGGGGGCAAACAGGAAAAAAAATCAGGACAACAGTAATAGCATAATCAATAAAATATAATTTTAAAAAAGTTAAGTCATTGTTGTATAAGAAGCCTTGCCAATTTGAGATAATAGTGCAAAATTCAGATAGCAAGATCCAGTGGGCATCTGGCAACATGGGACTAGTGCTTGGGAAAGAGAGAGAACTGATGAAAAAAACTGTATATTTTTTTCTTAAAAAAAGTAAAAACTACTTTAGAATGTTCAAGACATTCTAAAGCATAGAGATACTAGACTGTGTGCTATTCCAGAGCAGTGATCACTTATTTTTATATCCCTTAATGTTTAGCATAGTTTCTAATACAAAGGATGCTCTCAGTAAGATGTTGCAGAGATGGAAGGAACAGAGATAGGAACAGAACTTCAAGGCTAATTAATGGCAGAGCTTTGACTATAGTACCGGTTTCCGGACCCTCCACTATACCGTAACACAAAGATGACCTCCAAACCTTCATCATAGAATCCCCTAAAGAAATGGTGTAAGAAATGAAAACAAAATCAACTGTGGAGAATGCTGGCTTCTACTGGCAGACAGAAGAGAGACATAAGGAGACAGTAAAGAAAGGTCAGGGTTATGAGCAGGATGTGGGCATGGGAATTAGAGTGTTGAATCACAGGTTCAAAGGAAATTTTTAAAGAAAGGAAGCATAGTGAAAAATATCAAATGAGTCCTGGCTAGTGTGGCTTAGCAGACTGGGGGCTGCTGGTTCGATTCCCAGTCAGGGCACATGCCTGAGTTGTGGGTCAGGTCCCCACCAGGGGGCGCATGAAAGGCAACCACACACTGATGTCTCTTCTCTCCCTCACTCCTTCCCTTCCCCTCTCTCTAAAAATAAATAAATAAAATCTTAAACAAAACAAAAAAACAAACCTCAAATGATCCTCTGCTACACCAGTGAAACCCAAGGCAGGGAGAGGTAACTTTTACAAATATAAATTAAGATATTTTCATCTACTTGTAACAGCATTTTGACTATAAAATTGCAAAATAAAATTGCAATCTTCTGTAAACTTTTCTCTACAAAATACATGACATAAAATAAAGTCACTATAGTTAAGTAGTTGAGTTAAATAAAAATATGCACAGTAAATGAAATCTGAAGCAAAAAGCAGCAACTGAAAAAAAAATAATCATTTATATGTACTGATAGAAACAAAATACATGAAATACTGAAGATCTTACCTTAAATCTCTTGTCCTGCAATACTTTCTTGATGGCAACCAATTCTCCCGAATCACAAAGTTTGGCTTGATATACCACACCAAATGATCCATTTCCAATCACTTTAGTGTCTGTATAGCTGACTTCTTGTGGTCTGTCTGGACCCTGCCCAGGAGTCGCCACCACTGTGGTCACCTTACTGCCATCCTTGTCTCCTAAAAGAAAAAAAGTTAAAGAAAAATGAGAAACTGTGAAGAATTAAACAGAAAATTGCTCAGTATACATATTAAACTATATTCTTTGCCACAAACTATTTTTAAATCTTTATCTTAGTATATCATATAGAATTACTTCAACTATTCACTTCAGTTTAAGTATTTGTTTTTTTAACCAGTCATTCTACAGACCAGGCATCAGGCTTTATACATGACTCCATTTAATAAAAACACCACCACCATGAAGTTGATAAGTACTGCTCCCATATTACACATAGTGGGTGAAAACGGTGGACCTAATAGGATTTTAATCCTTATCTGTCCAACTCTAAAGACCCTAGTTATTTCCTCAAGGCTTCTTTATTTTATTTGAAAATAAAATATGTGAGGCT
Source organism: Pteronotus mesoamericanus (assembly GCF_021234165.1). NCBI lineage: Eukaryota > Metazoa > Chordata > Mammalia > Chiroptera > Mormoopidae > Pteronotus > Pteronotus mesoamericanus. Next base: position 108,275 of record NW_026555095.1, on the reverse strand, counting down.
GAAAATATCTAAATATGCTAACTCTATTCACACCATTCTGCCTTTAGGAAAGTAAGGCTTGGAGTTTTTTGCTTTTCCATATTATACCATTTCCTTTTAAGAAAATAGTGGGATACCTCGCAGAGAAAGGTCTGATGGAGAAAAGGAACAGGGAAAGAATGTTGATTTGGGGGTAAGAAATGAAAGTTTAAAAGAAAAATCAAAACCATTCTGAACTTCTGCCTCATTCCTAAGAAGCTCACTGGCTCTGAAGTCTCTGCCCACTCGTGGGCCTCTCCTTACCTTTTATGCCCTCCTTCCCTCTGCCAAGGAACAACCCAAAGACTACAATTCAAGCTCAAGAGCTACTTCCTACTTGACCTGGCATGGTTAACAATCATCTTTTTCTCTGAATTCTTAAGCTATCCTAAACCATTCTAGGATACCTAGCACCTAATTTTAGAGCTTTAACTTATTCTTTTACTGATTTCAGAATACACAGATATTCTAATGACCAAAATCATCTGAAGGAGCAATTAGGACTTCTGCTTCTCTTCTCTCTTCCCTAACAAATCTATAACCAATTCTCAGTACAATATTAGTCCACAGGCTCAATACTACACGACCCACTTTCATTTTATCCTCTACTACTTTATCAATTTTACTCTTAACGTGCTAAATGAATTCATAAATGATGTACTAAAATATAATGTGAGGAAGAATCAAGATGGCGGAGGAGGGAGTGGAAGTCACACTGACCTCCTCCCAGGACCAATCTAGAAATACAACTAAATTGTGGAGAAACCACCTGGAACAAACAACTGAACAATAGTGAGAGAGGAGCCTTGTAACCTTGAAGACAGAAGAATCGGCTTTAGCGCAATCTAATCGGTAAGGAGTGCGGTACAGACCTGAGAAGGCAGGCGGGGCGCCCACGGGTGGCAGCACCAGGAGGATATTGAAACAGCCAGTTGGATCCCCCTGAGAAGAGCGGGGTCTAAACCAAAAGCGGGGATCTCTAGCCCACAGCACCAGAGCCCAGAAAGTACACAGAAAACAGCCAGCTGCGAAAAGCAGAGGGTTGCTCTCTGCCAGAGACAGGCGGTTGGAGATGCAAAGAGCCTTTTAAAGGGCCAACGCAAAATTTTTATTAGCAGCCACTTACCATGATCTCTGGCAAAGGCGGGGGCAGAGTGGGCTAGAGATGCCCCAGAAAAGACTGAGGAAGGAGGTTTTGGGGAGAGAACTGAGAGAGTAGCCGGCGGGATCTCGGTGCTGACTCATTCCCCGTGCAGTAGCATCCATCTTGCTCAAGCTGAGACCACACCCTCAGAAGGCACTAGCATCAAAGGACCCAATAGCTCCGCCCCCAGGTGGGATTCCACCCCGTCCTGTGCTGTCCTGTGCTGTCTAAGCCGCCTGCTGAGTGCAGAGTGGCAGCCACAGAGAGCAGATCCCTGGAAGTCTCCAACAGACTGCCTAAGGTCAGGCAGGGTCAACATCTGACATCATCAGAGGCAGATTCAGAAAGTAAAAACAGCGGTCTCCTACCATAGAAGTTCACATCACAAAGTCAGGAAATCAAGACAGATCAACTTAAGAAGCAGAAGCAAAAGAGAAGAGTCTCACAAATAATGGGAAGACCAAGAAATATGCCTCGCTCGAAGGGAAAGGAGGAATCCCCACAAAGAGAACTCAATGAAATAGAGGCAAGTAAACCATCAGATATTGAGTTCCAAACAATGGTTCTAAGGATGCTCAATGAGCTCAGTGAGCTCAGAGAGAATTACCAAAACTACAAGGAAACTATGAGGAACTTACTGCAAAACTCTATCCGCATGAAAAAGGACGTAGAAACTATCAATAAGAGACAAGAGGAAATGGAGAATACAATTTCTGAATTGAAGAACCAGGAGAAGGAATCAGAAGCAGGCTAGATGAAGCCGAGCATCAAATCAGAGAGCTGGAGGACAAGGTAGAAAAAAGCTCCCACAAAGAGCAAGAAAATGAAAAAAGACTTAAAAAGAATGAAGAGGCCTTTAGGGAAATGCAGGACAACCTGAAACATAATAATATCCGTATAATAGGGATACCAGAAGGAGAAGAAGATGAGGGAGGGATGGAGAACCTGTTTGAAAAAGTCACGATGGAAAACTTCCCTAATTGGAGGAGAGAAAAAGTCACACAAGTCCAGGAAGCACAGAGGGTCCCATTCAAGAGGAACCCAATGAGGCCTACTCCAAGACACATCATCATTAAAATGGCAAATATCAAAGACAAACAGAGAATCCTGAAGCAAACAAGGGTGCAAGAGGTAGTAACATATAACGGAGCCCTGATACAGCCAGCTGCTGACTTCTCGACAGAAACACTGCAAGCCAGAAGGGAATGGCAAGAAATATTCCAAGTCATGTAAAGCGAAGGCCTGCAACCAAGAGTGCTCTACCCACCAAGATTCTCAGTTAAAATGGAAAGCGAAATAAGGAGTTTCCCAGACAAAAGAAGGCTAAAGAATACACCTCCACCAAACCAGCACTGCAAAATATGCTAAAGGGACTGCTTTAAGATGAAGAAAAAGTTTCTATGAATACCCAGTTCCTTTCAGGGCTGCCAATACTTGCTATTACCAATATTTTTAATACTCATTAATCTCATTGTGACAATGATGTTATTTTAATTGTTCCTTTACTATTCGTTGAAACTAAACCTGTGTTTGTATATTTCTTGCCTATTTCTATTATTATTTTTTTTTTTTTAAAAAGCTTTACATGACTTTTCAGTATTCTTTATCCATTTTATTGATTAAAGGTTTGTAGAAATTTTTTCCCTGGAAAAAAAAACAAACAAACAAACAAACAAACAAAACACCGAAAACCTATTAACCACGTTTTAGATGTGCTGCAAATACTTTCCTATTCTATTCCTTGTCCTTTAACTTTTTTTATATGTATATTACTATATAGTTAAAGGTTTAATATAGTCATATTGTCAATATTTATAGCTTCTGGGGTTGAATATTTTACTTCAGGTCATGAAAAATATTAGTTCTATTTTCTTCTCAAACTCCTTTGATTCTACATATTGATTTTTAAGTCACCTGAATATTTCTTGTGTAATGTGTGAAATAGGGCTCTACATTTGTTTTATTTCAAGTAATAGTGGTCTACGCACCTTCTTTGTTGAATAAGCCTTATTTTACCCATTGATTTGAAATATCAACTTAATCATATATTATATTGTTAGACAGATATATACGTTTGTCTCTAGAATGCTCATTATATTTCATTGATCTACTTGATTATTTCTGTGCTGGTGTCATATTGGTTTAATTGCTGAGACTTTATAATGGTTTTAAATTTTTTTAGTATTTTATAATTAACTCTGACATTTAAAAAATAAAAATCAGTCTGCATTTAAGAAAGAGAGATAGAACTCCTACTTTTTGTGACAACATGGATCGAAATGGAGAATATTAAGCTAAGTGAAATAAGCCAGTTGATCAAAGACAATTATCATATGATCTCACCTATAAGTAGACTCTATTCAACAAAATAAACTAATGAACAAAATAAGCCACAGGCACGGAAACATGGAGCAGACTGAGAGTGACCAGAGGCAGGGGTGGGGGGAAGAGGACAATGGTGGAAAGAAGGGGAAGGGACTAGAGAAAGAACAATGAATGACCCATGGACATGGACAACAGAGTGGAAATTGACTGTGGGAGTGGGGGGTAGGGGTGAGATGAGTGGAGGGGGTAAAGGGGGATATATTGAGACTACTGTAATAGAATAAACATGATTTATAAATTAAAAAATAAAAAACAATAAAAAATAAAAAAAGATAATGTACTATTTAACTCTAGATACCAAATCAGGATTAAGTATTCATTTGTACTTGATATATAAAAAGATATAAAAATATAAGATAATTTTCCAGTGGTTTGAGTGTTTTCCCCTACCAAATATAACACTGTGTAATCATTGAATATCCAAATATTAGTGGTATACTATAACCAATATTTATGGCCATTTCAGTTCATAGAGGTATTAATATACACAAAAGTCAATAATAGGCAGTATATATTATATTATGGCCAGCTACCTGGAACATGTATGTCTTTAGTTCCAAGGTGAAACATCCCAACAGGTATGTTTTAGCTAGCACAAATCGAAACACACTTGTAGAAAGAACAACTCAAATCTTGTCTACACCAATCATTTTTATTTACAACAATATCACATACGCCTTAAATGTATACAAACCCCAGCACAAGCCAATACATATGTAACAGTTCTCAAAGCTTTTAAATGTTCCATTCACATCTCACTTCCAAGTAAAATAAACCTTAAAATAACTTGCTAAAAAAACTAGTTTAATCTGAATTCTAAATCATCATGTTCCATTCCTCCAAAATAATCCATATTACTTTTGTTTCTTACCATGTTAATCTTAACTCAATTCTTCAGGTTGACTATAAACCTGTAAGTTATTTTCTTCTTCATTTGAAAAATAAACTTCTATTATAGCACTCCTAAAGACAGAACACAGCCATTTGAACTTAAACTCTACATAAAGAGATCTAGAAAACTTAGATCCAGAAAGACTAAAATCCAAGGTATTGAACACATTTTCTTATCATCTAATTGTCCCAAAGAAAATAAAAAGCAGAAGCAATTTCAAACAGTCTCACTCTTCCCTCGATCATCCAAGTTCAAACCAGTTCAGGAAGGGGAGAGGGGAGAGAAAGAAAGGGAGGAAGAGAAAGGAAGAAAGAAAGGAAGGATGGGAAAAAAAATCAAGAACCGTGAATTAATAGTTCCACCTAACAAGAGTTGCTTGCAAAACTTCACAGACCTAATTCACATTATTTTTTAATTACCTAACATAAATTAATAGACTTTAAGAGTGACTGTTATACTTCAAAATTTTAATTGAAAACAAAAGCTGTTTGAGATATAACCAAAACTTAACACTTTTCTACTGTATAACCATATTTCAATAACAAAAACTTTCCCTCTCTTGCCTCCTCTGAGGTTGCATTTGTATAAAAAAAAAATTTCACATTTCAGAGAAATGATTTTAGAGTCTCAAGAATCAACTAAGAAAGCTATCCATTACAATCCTGGGATTTACCATCTCTTCAACCTTAACTACCAAACTTCAGAACAGCTCTCCCTGCACCAGGACTTGCATATAATAAAATGAACAAATGAGATAATTCCTCAAAAATATTAAAAGCAAAGTAGAAAGATAAACAGATCCTGTATATCTAGTTAAAAAAAAAAACTACTTATTTTCTTAGCAGAAATTAAAAGATTTACTCTCTTGCAAGCAGTTAGAAAATGCTTAAAACTCTTAATGACTATACTCTACTACTATAAAATCCCTAGGTACACAAGAACAATGACTCTCAGGCTTTCTTCCTCAAGCATCCTAGAATTTTTATTCAGAGATCACTAAGCAAATCATCAGACTGCTCCATCAGAGGTCTGAAATAGCAGAGCCTTAAAGAATGGCAAGACATCACTGGGGATGACTTGGCGAGAGCATTAGTAGTGCACGGGACAGTCAGCAGCAAGTGTGCCGAGGAAAAGCCTGTCACTGCTTGGCATTGTAATTTGCTAAGTTTGCCAAATAAATAAATAAATAACAGCTGTATAAAATTTTACTGCACAAAGAACTTTCCAATTGTTTCATCTTTTCTAATAATTATATAATAAATGCACAGATAGTTTCTATGCAAATGAAGAAAGTGAGACTAAGAGAGACTAACATGTCTAATATCATAAAGCTTCAGCAGAACTTTACACCTGCCTCATATTGCCTCTGCTATATTTTACAATCTTAGTACTACAGCTGAAAAGACTAACATAACATCATATACTCTTAACCACCAAAGCAGCAGATAATGTTTTTGAAAATATGATGTAAAAAGTAATAAGTAGTAAGATAATAAATCATCTTTTAGAGTTTTCAGGCCTCAATTATTCATTTACAAATAGCTAAAAAGCTCTTTCTAAAGATACTCTGGCAGCATTAGATTTTGAAACTTATGCCCCCTCAAAAAAGCATACAGAAAACAAAAATGTGAAATAAGTTATTCTGTGATATTCAAACATTTAACATTTGCTACCAGAAATGGGATAATTTTGGATATGGGATAGAGCAGCATTTTAAGCTCTGCTACCAAGAGACCAAAATACTCATGAAAAGCTAAAAATCATTAATGAATCCCCCTCATTTTTTAAAAGAAGTCATCACCCTACCCAATACTAAAGTTCCCAGAATACATGGTATAGTGAATCTCAAACCAATTACAATCAAATGTGTCTTCCAAAAATGCCACTGTCTCCAGGAGCTACAACAGCAGAATTGTGAGAAGAGAGAGGCTCCAGGCTCTCTTTCTGGCCAGAAGGCTCATGGGATCCTCTATTTCAATTAAAATTCATTCAAGTGGTATTAATTCCCATTGTAACTAAAACACAATCAAATCCCCTACTCTTTTCACAATAGGCTCTTCATGAAGCAATGGAAAAATGGCCTACAACAGAACCACCACATTCCATTGAAGGTTTTTAAACATAGAATACAATTTTTACAAAAGTTTTAGGCATATCCCAAAACAGTATGTGCAGCCTAGTTCTCAATCTCTCAAACACAGGTTTGTGCCTTGAGGTTACATTTTTTAAGTCTTCTGAAGTCACTCCTCAAACCAATCCACCCAGATGAACAAATGTTACAGCGTAACACCCACAGTCCACATCCAAGGTATGGAGGTAAGCATCTAAAAACCAAAGGCCACTTTAAGCATGTTTAATTATTTAGGAAGAATCTGACACTGATATTCTCATTTTATATGAATGGTAAATCTCAAAGTTGAACATACTTTAGTGGTTTAATTTAATGTTTCTTAAGATTCATAAGATGTGAAAAATCAACAATTGTAACACTTTAACTGAGAGGCTTTTAGAGATGTTAATAAGCCAAACTATTAATACAAACTGAACCAAGTCAGTAATGACTGTCTCTTTAAAAATCTTCCTTTAACTCCATGTAGAAATAAGAGAGTTTGAAAGTCTGTCACAAAAGCCCAGAGAAACCACACACCACCATCTGTGACTACAAGGAAAATACAAAGTATTTTTTTATGAGGTTTTTGACCTAACAATAAATAATAAGAGAAAACAGTATTGCCTATTGTTTCTCTAGCAGAAGTACCAGATAGTTGTTTTTACAGTTGTTTAACAAACAATATGGCAAACAGTCTACTGAAAAGTATCATATAAATTATTCAAAAGAACCAAGAATAAAACTTATTCTCAGGCATGATTAAGATTGTCTGAATGATAAACTGACCACTTCTAAATTTTCAGGTTTTTAAATCAAAGTTCAAACAACTCTATATTCTAACGTAACTGGCTAAGGAACTTCTATTAAAATAAGACGTTCTCCCCAGAATAAATAGAACAGCTTAGAAACATGAAAACAACATACAATTAGTAAGCAAAAGAAAAAGAAATTGAGGCCTACGGAATCAGTTACATAAATTCTAAAATAAACTTATTCTTGTCATGAAATAGGGGCTCTACTCTCTCATGTGGAAGCTCTAGCCAGAGTCCAACTGCTCACATACCTTAGAGCAAACTATGAAGAAAGGGAATGCTACCCAAGCAGCTGAACCAGTCATAACAACCCTAATGATCAATAGCATTATATTTTAAAAATTAAAAATTTAGAGCAATTTTTATGTAACCTTGATATGATAAAAATCTCTATACTCCCCCCCCCCAAGACAACATTCACCTCCATATGATTCTATCTAAATGACTGGGAAAAACAAAACAAACAAGAGTTACTAAATTTTCTTTGGGGATAGGAAAAGTAAACAAAAGGAGAGGCATGGAAAACAAACGAACAGATGTCATACATGGGCTGGCTTTTGGAGATGTTTCCCTGTATATCACTTCTAGAAACAGAAAAACAGTGGCAGAGAAAGATAAAACAGAAGAGACTCCAGAGTCCTTGACTGCACAATAATACCACATTTTCAATCACAGGAAGATACCATGCCAAAGAAATAACAAGCGTTGATTCTGAAGAACTGTAAAACTCCCTTTGAGAAAAAATTCAGTCAAGTTTTTGTCCTAAGAGAGAGGCATAATGGTATAATATGGATTCTGAAGTCAAACCAAGGTTTGAATCACATATTCTACCACTTAATATCTATAAAGTGGAAATAGCTGCTACTATAGAGGGACGTTGTGATGATTAAGTAACAGATTAAACAGGTGGGTTTTTTTTTTTAAGTGTATACCACACAGTTGGTGCTCAGTAAGAAAAAATACATTCTGCTTTGCTATGCTCTTTTAATGTGCCCTACTATAGTGTTTATCACATGTTTTTAAATTATTAGGAGTCTGACTCACACCTGACTAAGAGGTCTTAGGAAAGCCAGACATCTGAATATTTACATGCTTATAAAGTTACAGGGTTCAGCACAATGCATGTGCTCAGCGAATGTTTATTGTTGAATTTATATAAGAATCACTCAAGAAGAATTGTTAGGATTTGGGAACTGACTACAGCATGCTAAACACTAGTGATGTTTTTGCTGCTTCTTATGCTTACATTGATCAGGTACAAACCTCTAAGGATAAGGTATATAGAAAGGCCTCACAAGTAGTAAAACAGAATAGAAGGCTTACTGAAAGTAAGGCAACAACAAGCAGCCAAAGCCAATTTGTTATGTGGATTTACAGGTAGCAGAATTACTCCATTTTATAACCCTGTTTCAAAAATTTCTGGTGTCTTTAGAGCATCAATATGCAGCAAAGGATAAAGTGGGAAAGGGATACCTCTAAGGTCTGAGGTTTAATTTACACTAATATGTGTTGAGTATATTCCTTAAGTACTGTTCACAGTTTGCAAGTGCTACTCACAGCAGACCTAAGAATAAGCTGGGAGAGCACTGGCTGGTGTGGCTCAGTGGATTGAGCACCAGGCTGCGAACCAAAAGGTCCCACGTTCAATTGCCAGTTAGGGCACATTCCTGGGTTGTGGGCCAGTAGGGGGCGTGTAAGCAGCAATGGACTGATGCATTTCTCACACATTCATGTTTATCTCTCTTTCTCTCTCTCTCTCTCTCTTCCCCTCTAACAGTAAATGAATATAATCTTAAAATAAACTGGGAGATTTTACTAAAAATGAAGGTTCTAGGAATTTACCACTAGAGAGAGACTCAGTAGATTGCAGCGGGGCTCAGGAAACTGCATTTTTAATAAGCCCCACCAAATGATTCTTAATGCAGTTCCAGCTACAATACTTTAAGAAAAACCAGTACACTATTTAATCCTTACAATTTATAATCTTGTAACTTATTCAGATTAATCATTTAACAAATGAGAGAAAGTGAGGTGTTTAAAAAGGTAACCCCTTCAATAAAGTGTACCCACAGGATTCAGAAGCGTCCATTAACTCTAAAATCTGTATCCTACTGCATTACTTTGCTTAAGATTATGCCATAAAAATAACACACAGGGGTTGAGGTCGTAAAATCAACTTTGTTTTCCACAAAACTGAAAACTTCAAGTATGTTACAAAGGTTCTGATGCAAGTATCTATTATATATCCAAATTTTCACTTCAAAATATCTATACTCCTTTTGAACTAATTTTAACTGATTCATTTTTTTATCTTCTCTTAAAACTCAAATTCTACTTTAAGCCAAACAAATCAAAAACCAGAATAAACTATGCTCATTTTCAAAAGCCTGAACTTACGTTTTATTTTACTTATAAACCATGAACTGAAATCAAGCGTATTTTCCTTTTTTCTAACACCAGTGACCTGGAATACAATTAAACTAACCCCAAAATGAATAAATGTTTCACTTGGTCTTCAGCCCTCACTTGAAATAACAGGATGTATTTTAGAAACAGGTTTGTTTCCCATTAAAGTCTAAAAGGTTTACATCAAGGGTGGAAAAGAGCTTCATGGATTTACATTATAATCTTTAAGTCTTAAATATGGTTATCTGCTTGATTTATTGATAGAAATTTGGGATAAAGGGAGAGTAAAAATACATTTACATTTGTCTTAACGAGAAGTTTATCATATTACCAAAGAAAACAGAATACTGTATGTGCATGAAAAGAGTAAACGGTAAACTTAGACTAAAGAAACAAATAATTATTTTTAAAAACACAATGATTCACTGATCCAGTGGTCACACTTCTGGCAACTTCAATCTTGAGCAGCCATGAATCCAGAAGAAAGCCAGAAAACAACTCTTAAAAAGCTGGTACACTTTATTCCAGTCTTTAGTGAGCATAATATTAAAACCAACGCTCTACAAAATTCTTTTAATGGATTAGGTCTGTGTTTGGTATACCTTCTGACAACCCAAATCCCTGCAATGTAACAAAAGCTCACTCAGTCTTGCCCCTGAGCTATGCACCGAAGTTATCCTCACCTGTAAATCCAAACTGCTTTACCTCTAGTGTAGCATATAAACTTGCACACATCTTTACATGCTTTTTAAAGTGGTGGTTACACACCTAAAATGTTCTGTTAAATTTCAACAGAAGTAGAAGGAAAAGAACAGGATGGGATTTGTTTTCTCCCAGAGGACTTGCTTAGTCTAGGTTGGTCCTATTGCTTTACCAATTACAATTTAACAATGTGGATGCAAAAGGGTGCTATAATAAATCATAAATTCCTAACTGGGCAGGTCATGGTGTGCAGTCATGCCCCAGGCCTGTAACTTCTTTAATGAAAGGTTTTTAAGCCTGTCTGTTGTTCTTGTGCATCTACCTTACTACACCTTTGAAATGTCAGAAGGAATACCTCCAGAAGGTGTAACCACCCTCAAGAGAGCACATAATCTTAACTATCTGTAATCCAAATCCTGCTTTGCTTTCTCCCACCTTCATGTAATTTCCCTTACATTTCCTCCTTAATTTTCAAATGCATAGAAGAAACTGAAAATTTATTATTATCTGGAGCATTTGAGATCTTGCTTCCCAGATACTATCATCAATCTTGGCTGAAATAAACTCTTATAAAAATTTTCTTTACAGGTTTGGACCTTACAGGCTTTTTATGTCAACAATAACTAACAGTCAATCCACGAGAGCAGCAATCATATATTTATCACATTTATTGCTATAGGCCCATTTTATGCCTTTGCACAAAGTGGACTGTAAACTCCAGGGTGGAGCTAAAGTAGGTTTACAGGCATAGGTATGCAAAACAGTTTATTCTTATGTTATTATTTATTAATTATTGCATTGTTTTCCATACAAACTGCAAACCTACTTTTGCTCCACACGGTATTTGTTCATTTTAAGTGAACAAATTCCTACATCATTCCACTATACTTTGAAAACTGCTAAAGGTCTAAAAGTCACTAAAACAAGTACCTCTAATTCCTCTTCTAAGATGACAAAGGACCCCATAATTACTTCTCAAAAGGGTTAAGTCCCACAACAGACTGAAAAGAAAATGCAAAGACAAAACTGAAGGATTTGACAATTTTACCTGGGGCCAATCCTCACCATCTTCACCCATCATCATCAAAAATAACATATTTGTGGAACACTTAGTAACTTACAAACATGTTTATATATAGGGAACAGTTCTGTGAAGGTAGAACCAAGAAAAGAACTGAAGCTCAAGAGGTAAGTAAAATTGTTCACTGTCAGTAATATTGAAAACTACCACCCATGTCATCCAATTTCCAAGTTTAATACACTTCCCAGTGCCTATAAAAATGAAATTGAATCAAGCCATTTATTTCTATTCCAAAATAAATCCATAAAAGTAACTCAGTCCAATATAACCACACATTTTAATAAGTGTCCTCAAAACTTTTTTATTAACTCTCAGCTGAGGACATTTTTTCATTGCTTTGAGAAAGAAAGGGGGAGAGAGGGAGAAACATCGATGTGAGCAAGAAACACCCACTGATTGCCTCCCGTATGCAGCCCGACTGAGGATCAAACCTGCAACCCAGGTATATGCCCTGGTAACTGGGGGCATGCGGTCCAGCTGCTCCTAACCATGTACATGCATAACGAAGATTCTGGGAGAAGGAAATAGGTTTTTATTAACAGAATTTTCAATTTGAGGGGGCTGGGAGCATTCTTGTTCTGAGCTGACCTCTCCTGCAAAACACAGAAAACTGGCCATCCCCAAGATTAAAGTCTAAGTCCATGTCCAGAAGTTCCCCATTATTATTTATCTATAGCCCAAGGTTGTTACTCAAATGGGCTTCTGTCTTTATGCTTCAAGCTCTCTTGGTTCTGGAGTCACCATCACCTCACTGCAGCTTGCTTGCTCTCCGAGTCTGGGGTGTGCTTCCAGATCACTGGTCATGCACAGGAAACTCCATCTGCGAGGAACTTCCCAGTTCATGCCTCCATGTGCTGCTCTCATAAGTGGGAGAGTGGAAGCAGCCCAGGACTCTGTGCCAGGCTGCCCTGGGTCATAGCATCTCAAGGGTTGGAGCCTGGCACACCCTTGCACACATCCTCATGAGGGACCGGCCCCTAGGGAGGGAAGCTGGCTTCCCACCGAGGTAGGCCCAAGTCACAGGTGGTCTGCCACACCCTCACGTGAGGGGCCAAGCAAGAGAGCCCAAAAAGCCAAAAGGCCAAGAGGCCAAGAGCCAAAAAAGTAAGTTTCTGCCCACCTTCTGTTTAAAAGTCTTTTTCCAGAAACCCATGTGCTCTGGAAGCCAGTGGGAGTGTCCAGCTTTCCAACCAGTGAGGGCCAGAGTTGGCCATGTGTGCTGCTGCTCCTCTTCCTGCCACCATACTCCATAAGGGGGTGAAGTCTTCAGTCATGCTTCCTCTGTACAAGCTCCCTTCTGCCAGTCACAAGCTGCCCAGCTGCTTCAGGCAATTTCCCTCCTCCTGCAGCCCTTCCCTTCAGAGGGAGGGCACAGCTCATCTATCTTAAATTCCACCTTGGGGTTTTCTCCCCACCCCCTCCCATTTCCAGGGATTTCACCTGATCACCCTGTTACACCCTGGCAGGGGACTTAACCTGCAAACTTTGTGTGTATGGAACAAAACTCCAACCAACTAAGCCACCTGGCCAGTGCCTCAAATCTTTTAATATAAAAGCAAATATATCTTTTAATATGAACTACCTCATTCAGCCTGAGACAGAAGGCTACCAGAGAGAGAAATCATCTAAAATGAATAAAAGGAGAGCCAGAATTTCCAAGGAAAATCAAACCAGTGAACTGACAGCAAACATTGCACTTTAACAGATTTTTCAGAATATAAAGTAATAACCCACTGGTTCACCAGAGCTCCTACTTTTGCAGAAACAGAAAGAACATTACCTTTGTTTCTATTTTTACTTTTTGGATTAGCTTATTCTAAATAAGAAACACTGAGGACTGAAAAAGCAGGGAAGTATGATTTTTCTAATCAATAAACAAAAAAGGAATATGAAAACTAAATCTCTACATCACACAGTTTTAAGGACTCTCCTGTTGATCTGGCTAAACCACAATATTTTACTTTTGTTAAGTTTAAAGATAACAGTATATTTGCTTATAATAATAAAATTTATTGTGTTTTATTGCTTATGCTATTACAGTTGCCCCATTTTTGTTCTCGCCTTTATTCCCATCCATCCTGCACTGCCCCTCCCCCCAGCATTCCCCTGCCTTTAGTTCATGTCCATGGGTCCTACATATAAGTTCTTTGGCTTCTCCATTCCCTATAGTATTCTTGACCTTCCCCTGCTTATTTTGTACTTACTATTTATGCTGCTTATTCCCTGCACCTTTTCCCCCATTCTCTCTGCTCCCCTTCCCCTCTGATCTCCATTTCTATGATTCTGTTCCTGTTCTAGTTGCTTGCTTAGTTTTTATTTTTGTTTTCTTTTTTTTAGGTTCAGTTGTTGATAGCTGTGAGTTTGTTGTCATTTGACTGTTCATCGTTTTTGATCTTCTTTTTCTTAAATTAGTCCCTTTAACATTTCATATAATAAGGGCGTGGTGATGATGAACTCCTTTAACTTGACCTTATCTGGGAAGCACTTTATCTGCCCTTCCATTCTAAATGAGAGCTTTGCTGGATAGAGTAATCTTGGATGTAGGTCCTTGCCTTTCATGACTTTGAATACTTCTTGCCAGCCCCTTCTTGCCTGTAAGGTTTCTTCTGAGAAATCAGCTGATAGTCTTAGGAGAACTCCTATGTGTCTTCTTTTCTCTTGTTGCTTTTAAGATTCTCTCCTCATCTTTAACCTTAGGTAATGTAATTATGGTGTGCCTCAGTGTATGCTTCCTTGGGTCCGATTTCTTTGGGACTCTCTTCTCTGAGCTTCCTGGATCTCCTGGAAGTCTATTTCCTTTGCCAGATTGGGGAAGTTCTCCATTATTTTTTCAAAGAAGTTTTCAATTCCTTGCTCTTCCTCTTCTCCTTCTGGCACCCCTATGATTTGGATGTTGGAACATTTAAAGTTGTCCCAGAAGTTCTGAAGCCTCTCATTTTTTTAATTGTTTTTTCACTCTGTTCTGGTTGAATGTTTTTCTGTTCCTTCTGCTCCCAATCGTTGATTTGAGTCCCAGTTTCCTTCCCTTTACTGTTGGTTCCCTGTATATTTTTCTTTATTTCACTTTGCATAGCCTTTGTTTTTTCCTCCATTTTGCAACCATACTCAACCAATTTAGACAGCATCCAAATTACCAATGTTTTGAACTGTGCATCTGATAGGTTGGCTATCTGTTCATCGCTTAGTTCTGTTTTTGGAGCTGTGATCTGTTCTTTCATTTGGGCCATATTTTTTTGTCTCAGTGCACCTTGGAAATCGTTGGAAGGGGCGGAGCCTTAAGGATTCGCCATGGCGGGGCAACACAGGTCACTGAGTGGTGACACTGTCTGTGGGGCTGGGGTCCAAGAGGGAACAATGGCAGTTGCTCAGCTCTTGGTGGGCTTTCAGTCACTTCCCCTGCTAACCACTGGTAAATTGGGCCTTTCTGGTGCTGCTTCCCAGGTGGGTGGGTTTGTGTACATTTTAGGACCCTGTGGGTCTCTCCAAGGGACTCTCTTATGAGGCCGGGAGTTTCTTCTGCCACCGCAACCCCCATTATCTCCTGAGGTTTTGAGGCTTCCTTTTCCTGGCCCGGAACCCTGGATTGCACAGTCTGTCTTGCTCCCCAGCTGCTCCTCACGACTCATCTGGATGCAAATATGGGACTGCCCGTGGCCTTGCCCACCTGGTCCTCCAGCCACCACCTTGGTGGGTGTCCTCTCCACTCAGCCCCAGCCGCTTGTCTCCACCCCTCCCATTGGTCTGGATGAGTGTTTCTTCTGTAGCTCCTTGGTTTTTTGACTTCCCCACAGTTCAATTTTCCAGCAGTTCTGGTTATTTTTTGTTTTTAAATTCGCTGAGTCCTTCTTTTGGTTGTGTAAAGAGGCAAAGTGTACCTATCTATCTATGCCTCTGTCTTGGCCAGAAGTCCCAATAAAATTTATCTTTTAAAAACTACCCCTACTTTATGTAATGTTTGGGTGGCAGTTGCGATAGGGGTACTCAAAAGAGTTAAAGATTTTAGTTTCAGTCATAGTTGATAGGCTTACGTGATTAATGCATGTGGAAAGCTGTTGTTCCAGAAACTGGAACGCATGACCTACGTTCCTTCAGCGGCACATATTCAACCTTTGTTCCCCAGGGGGTCTGCAGGTCATTGTGTCCCAGGGAGGGAACTTGTAGCAGATAGAGAATTGCTGCTCAACATATAAAGAAGTACTCAGAAAATCGCCACAAGAGTGCAACTCTTATCCGATTACCATTTTTTCCAAATCCCTTACCTACCCTTTTTTCTCCTTATAAAAAGGTCAGATGACCTTGAGATTAGATGTTAAAATGGTTTTTAGGGTATATAACCTGCCGTCTTCTCAGATCTTCGGCATCTAAATAAAATGCCCACAAGTATTCAATCATTTTACTTATAGGTTCTGGTAGCTGACAGGCAGCACAAATGTTGACTTTTCCAGTTTCAGTTGCTATCCCACATCTCTCTCTCTCTCTCTCTCTCTCTCTCTCTCTCTCTCTCACTCTCACACACACACACACACACACACCCCTAAAATTTTTACATATATAAATACCAAGGTAACACACTGTTCCTCAATCTCAGTTCTACACGGCTTTCAAAGATATCCAGCACCAGCTACTGACCAACACAGGGATATCTAATCCAGTACACTTTCTTATCAACCCCTGCTCTCTCCCCCTACAGGAATCACTTTGCTCTATCTACTCCTTATCTCTCTCAGATTAAATTTTTTTTAATCAAGTATTTAGGCGTTTCTAGTTTTGTTTACTATTCTTGCAATATTACTTTCCACTGTAAATATGTAGATATCTGAGTTATTCTGGCTTAGTTAGGCTTTTGTAAAACAGCTTGGGAACCTAACCATTTTTATTTTACATATTTACAAAACTTTAAATGGGGAATATGTTCTAAGTTCCAAAACTACTGACAAACTTTTAGAACACAATCCACTTATAGGCTAAGGCTTTTCTGCATAATCTGGAGTGGAAAATATACCTAAAATATTACAGATTAACTTGTTAAACTCTTAAAGTAGAAATGGAATATATGTCTCTTCTAAGAGCTTTACAAGAATCTCTAACTGTGAAGAACAAAAACAGCCAGCTAATAAGTAAGAGTTCTGTCATTAATTCCATTTTTGCAAGGGACACCACACATTTTCAAATAGTGATTAATTTTTAGTTTACATTTACAACTATAGGAATAATGATGCTACATTTATCATTAATAAGGAATATGCCTAAAAGAAAAATTTATGAAATAACGTTGTTTCAACTGATTTGAATTACACAGAATCAAATCCAAACTCATTTTTGTTTGCCCCTCTTTTCCTCCCTCTGAAAACTGGCTTAACACTCCCCAAAACTTTCTCAACAGAAACCGATTTTAGAGATCCTAGCCATGCCATTCAAATAGGGAAAATTCCAGGCCTATCTCTCCACAAAGGAACAGTACTGACAGACCAACTGGGTCCATTCACAAAACAGAGTCCACTTAGTATTTCTCTCCACAAAGCTCTGCTAGAAGAGATGCGAACTGGACTCTATTAGATAAAGGCCACTGGAATGACAGTCCAATACTCACAGTGGGACTATAAGACCTGGTTCGAACTGTCACTGCTTAAGAGCAATGGCTAATCCCCTTGCTAGTGGGACACAGAAGAGAATGCTAGGTGGCACACCTAATGCCTGGGCAGAGTACTTCCCACACTGCTGACTCATTACTTAAAATGTCAGAAGCCTAGAGGACTTAAAGGTAGAACTTAAAGGTAGGAAACACTTTCTTCTGATAAAGAATTTCATCCTTAGGAAACACCTACATGTCAAACCTGGCCTTCTGCAGATGGTCTTTATCATGTCCTACTTGTTTTCCTTTTGACCTTATGATAAATCAGGACAGGAAGAGCATGTCTGCTAAGTGACTGCTAGCAAAATTCCTTTTTATACCATTATCTCCGCAATTTGCAGAAGCACTGAAAAACACACTCCTGTTTCAAAGGAAATCAGTGGAAAAGTGAGTGCCATTGAAAATGGTGGAGGAGGGTCAACCCTATCCTTTGAGTACTTGTACTTTAATAAATCATCTCTGTGTGGCTTTATTAAAATACTAATTCTCATGTGTGTCTATTTTATATATATGTTTTTCTATTTTGTAGGTATTCTTTCATATTAATGTCACACAGTAAACTCAGTGATAGAAAATTCTCAAAAATCCTGAGAACAGAGAAGGAAAAAAGGTAACAGTAGAATTTTTGGTTCAAATACCTTGTCATTATTTCATCACAGGCTTAATGAGCACTATCTATGTAGTACTATGCTAGGAATTGGGGGGAGGGGTCACAAAAATAATGAATATGACAAACAAGGCCCTTTCCTTCATAGAGCTTTCTGTTCAAAGGAAATGTATTAATGAAATCTGGATTCATTATTCAAAATTTGGGCACAGTATCCCCTGTGATTTAGGAGAGCCATGTACCTCACTAATTATTTTCACATAATACCTCATGTAATCTTAACAAGCCTGTAAAGTACATGAAATTACCTCCATCTCACAGATAAAAAAACAGAGGCTCCTGGAAGTTACGAGATTTACTGGAGATCACTAACTAATATGAGGGCCACATTAAAAGAGCTGTTTCAACTTTAATTGTCAATTCTGTTATTAACATATCCGTCTGCTTGTAAGAAAAGGAAAAATCACTACTAGATGCCCAGATTATGAAATTAACTCGCACAGAAATAAAATTCCAAAAGTCTTTAAAAATATTTCTGGCATGAATATATGCAAATAACGGGACAAAGATTCCACTGAGATTTTTATGAGCTGAATCCCTCCAAGACTCCAACAGAGTGTACATTCATGCTTCACAGATAAAACTGTTGTTATTACATGCCACTGAGTCAGCAGCTCTGATTCCTGGCAACTCTATGAATGAGTGATGTACACAATGTCCTGCCCTCAACAGCTGTGCTCAGGTCCTGCAGACTCATGCCGCTAAGGCTTCTTTTCAAGAGTCTAATATTCCATCAAATATTTGGTTTTCCTCTTTTCCTGCTGCCTTCTATCTTTCCTATTATTGTCTTTTCAAAAAACCCTGCCTTCTTGTGGTGTGCACAACATTGCTCAGCTTCAGTTTTGCCAATGTATATAAATATATATCTACACAAATAAACTGATACATAAATATATGAAATACATCTGAACAAAAGTTTGCTATCAAATGAGTATCTATAGAGCTATCCTATTTTCTCATCAATTTCCATTATCAAAACTGAAACTACACACCCATAAAAGAGCACCACAGTAGACAGTTTTAAAGCTTAAAGGATGTGATATGGTATATAGTCCGGTGTTACTAATAACCTTGTAGATTGACAAAGCCAACAGAAAGCCATGTGGCTTATTGTCTTTTGCCGTGTATAATGATTATATACCATGGGCATAATAATCCCATATATAATGCACACCAAAATGTGGGTGCGCATTATACACGGCAAAATGCAGTACTTACTTTCAAAGTGTTACTCAAATTTCATCAAGACGACCTTCATGCATACAACCCACAGTCACTTACCTTTGTCTCATGTACCTGCACTATCCAAAAAGGAACAAAGAAAATATAAAGGGAGAAGAGAACAAATGTGCTTAACAATCTCAATCACCATGACTGAGAAGAAATGGTGGGCCCCAAAGGCCAATAACAGCGGCTGAACCTCATCAATTCATTAATATATCCATGAAGGAACACCCTTCTTCAATAAACATGTCACACATAGACAGCAGAACCCATAATTTGCAAATGTCCTTGGGAAACTGAACTGTTATAATACAGATTTTTTTTTTGAAAGATTTTAGTTGGATTATCCAACTTCTTGGGTAGGGTAAGTATTCCAGATAATCTAACCAACAACATAAACAAACTCCAGAAATTAACCTAGAAATGACAGTTTTAAGTTTTCCTATAACAAAGAATTTTCCAGATTCATATTTCTGCGGAATGTAAGACAATTCTTACAGTATCTGCCCAATACACGCAATACAAAGCCTAATTAACCACTTATTTTCTACTTTTCAGTTTATATTTTTGACTGTGAGTAATGTTACTACATTAATAGTTAATACACACACACTCTCCTCTTCTTCTCTGAAAACTTCCCCCCACTACCACGGAGTCAAGCACCTCAATGTATTCATCCAAGTACTTCTTTCTACACTTAGACTGAAAAATAAACAATAAATAACAAACTCTCTGCTTTCATGGAGCTAGAGCATAGTGAGAAAAGTATTATTTATATAAATAACTGTCCAGTTATGTAACAGTTGAGGTAAGAGTGTATAAAGGAGACTTATAGGATGCAATAGAACCCATAATGGAAAATCTAGAATCTGGTCTGAGTTGAGTCTTCCTGGGAAGGTGATATGTCGGTTGAATTTCAAAGTGTGAAGGAAAGAATGAAACAATTGGGTGGGCAAAGATAATAAAGATATAAAAAGAAAGAGAGTAAAGGAGTTTAACAAATATGGGATTAAAAGAAGAGTAAAAGAGTAGTCAGTCACAAAAGACCACATATTACATAATCCTGTTTACATGAGATACCCAAAATAAGCAAATCTCTGGAGACAGAAGGTAAATTAGTGATTGCCTAGGGCTGAGGGTAGGGAGAATTAGGTGGGAAGTAGATAGGGAGTGACCACTAGCTGAGTAAGAAATATCTTTTGAGGATGATAAAAATGTTCCAAAAATAGATTATAGGGATGGTTGTACAACCCTGTAAATATATGAGAAATAACTGAATTGCACATTTTAGATGAGTTTGTGACATGTAAATTATATTTCAATAAAGCTGTTAAAAATAAAATAAAAATATATCATCCCTAAAAAGATGGGGGGGGGGGTAGTGGGGCTGGTAAAAGCACAATGAGAAAAAAAAAGAATGGAGAGGGTCCAATTAGTGAAGAGACCAGGAGCTATAGCATTACGCAGCTTTATAGGCCTTTCTAGTATCACTAGGTTTAAATGACTTCTTGTCTGAAATCTCAGTATACATTTGTTATTTGAAGAATAGATCCACTACCTCCATCAGATTGAATTTTTGGCAAAATTAGATAGTTTGACTCATTTCACTAACAGATTATTTCAAACAAAACTGAAGTCACTAAGAAGTGTATAACTTCTAATTAAGCAGATTATAAAATTAAAACATCTTGCCATGCTATATTTCGAGAAACAATGACCTGCAGTGAAAATAAAACACCTATGCTGTATTTTTATCTTCTGGGTTGAGAAAGTGAAAGAGACCAGTGTCACTGTTATTTCTCCCCTAGTAACTAACAAAGAAAAAGATCATTGTTTTTTAGTTACCAAAAACTTACCATCAGCAAACAAACATTGAACAGAACAGCTTTTGCTATAAATTACAAAAGAGGGAAGTCAAGAGAAAAATATTTTAAAATGTTGAAGACACAAGCGGCATGTCATGGCTCCTAACACTTCTAAGAGCAAATCTGAAGGAAAATGGTGAACAGACAAAATGCTGAGAATTCTCTGATACTCCTTGAGATGGTAAAAAGTGAAACATGACAATTTCATAGGTAGCTATGGAGGGTAGCAGCAAAGTAAGGTAGGGAGAGTCCAGAAAAAGTCTCCAGGTAATGTTTTTTTCCCCACACAAGTCCACTATGCATCACCCATGAACCTCAGCAAAGGCAGAAAAGCCACCATCTTCCAGGTTAGTGTACTAGTTGGAGGAAGAAAAAGAAGCCCACAAAAGTAGAATGTACACCTGGCTTTGGTGGTGGAAAAGATGTTCAGAAAGAACAGCACTGGCTAAGGAACATCTCTACCTCAGTACCATACCCGTCAGGCTACAGACAAATGCATTAAAAACCACCACCACATTCTTAGAAGAAAGGATATTCAAAATAAGATGAAAAAAGAAAGAATTGATGGATGGAAGTTATATCAAAAAAAAAAAATCTGGAAAGAGATGTCCAGTTTAACCATGAGAAAGCTGAAAAAAATAAAATAAGCACACTGTTGGAAAAATGTGCAAAAACCAAACCAAGAACTGTATTTGGAAGAAAGCAATCTAAAAAACAGGAAAAAAATTACTTTCAAAAGTTTAGTGCTATAGAAGAAATTAATAAGAACATGAAACAAATGAGTCCAATGATAAGGTCACAAAACAACAGCAAGATAAAAAAGGAAAATTGCTTTGATCCTTCTATTGGTTTCCTGTGGCTAGAATAACAAAATAGCATGAATTGGGTTGCTTAAAGCAACAGAAATTATTTTCTCCGTCCTGGAGACCAGAAGTCTGAAGTCAAGATGTTGGCAGGGCTCCCTCCACAGGCTGTAGGGGAGAATCCATTCCTTGCCTCTTCTAGCTTTGGTAGCCGTCCAGATTACTTGATTTACACTTTATAGATGCCATTATCCCAATCACATGGCCTTCTCCTCTGTGTGTCTGTTCTTTTCTAAGGACGCCTGTCAGCTGGATTCAGATCCCACCCAGATAACCTCGAACAGCTGTCTTCAACCTTTTTGGCACCAGGGACCGGTTTTGTGGAAAACAATTTCCCTGTAGACCCTGGGGTGGGGCAAGGTGGAGGAGGGTGGTTTGGGGATGATTCCAAAGCATTACATTTATTGTGCACTTTATTTCTATTATTTTTACATTGTAATATACAGTGAAATAATTATCCAACTCACCATAATGCAGAATCAGCGGGAACCCTGACCTTGTTTTCCTGCAACTATTTGGTCTCATCTGGGGGTGATGGGATACAATGACACTCGAAGTATGTTGCTTATACCCAGTCTACTCAGTAATCTCATTTTGGTTGCTGTCGCTGAAGAAAACCCTGCCTCACAAAGATAGGATGTTGGAAATGGAAGCAGGCTTTTCAGTGCTTTTGTGGTAATCTCAGGATATTCCGCCTTGGCTTTAATCCAGAATAAATGGAGATTTGAAGTCATCTCAAACATACTTTTAAGGCCACCAGCATTTGCGACCTCAAGCAGTTGATCCTCTTCTTCCACAGACAAAGTCAGTTCACTTGGCTTATTCACAAATTGGTCGCACATCTATTCCTTCCCAGTTTGGGAGTCTTTTGTCATTGGGAAGTAATGCTCAAACTCTTTTGAAAGCTGAGACAGGTGATTATGCACCAGCTGGGAGAAAGAAGGCCATGGCTCAGTCTCTTTCAAAATCTTTGCCAATGTATGAAACATGTCAAAAATCCCAATGTTTGCTCATCGCTCCCATAATTTCAGTTTGGCTTTGAATGCACTTTACCTGCCGACTTTAACACGGTTGTCATTCTCCCCTGCAGCGACAGATTGAGCTCGCTGAGCGTGCTGAATGTCACACAAGCAAGCAAGTTTTGTGACCCATTCTCTCATCACTGAAATGTGCTGCCAGTAATGACATTTTTCTAAGAGAAATCTCTGAAGCAGCTTTTGTAACTCAAAAACTCTGGCCAAGTGATCTAGCTTTAGAAAGCCATCTCACTTCCGTATATAAGAGAAGATGTGTGTGCTCTGTGTCCAATCTCCTCACAGAGCTGCGTGAACAGGCGTGAGTTAAGGGCAAGTACTTTAATGTGGCTGATAATTTTAATCACAGCCTACAAAATGTTAAGTTCAGGTGACATTTTTCCGGTTAGCCAGCATTTCTCTATGGATGACGCAGTGCGTAGACTCACATTCACAAGCAACCTCTTTGTCCCGAGCAGTAAAACCAGAAAGCAGTCCAGTCATGGCAGCAGCTTCGTCCGTGCATATACCAACACAAAATGACCACTTCAGTTTTCTTGATATGTAATCATTCAGAGACTTGAACAGTTCTACAGCTGTGGTGTCGGTTGGCAACAAAAAATGCACGTAGCATATCCTTGTGCACATCCTCCTGAAAAATATACTGCACAAAAACAAGCACTGTTGCCTTGTTGTCAACACTGCTATACTTGTCAACCTGGACTGTGCACCACGGTGACTCATTAATCCTAACAATTATGCCTCAATATCCTCTGCTATTTCATCAATTTATCTAATTATGGTACTAGCCAAAAAAGGAACACATGCCACCTTTTGAACTGCAGCCTCTCCTAAAAGTTCATGACAAATGTCCTTAGCAGCCGGCAGGATCAACTCTTCACCAACAGTAAAGGGCTTCTTAGCTTTAGCAATGCAGTTAGCCACTAAAAATGATGCTCTCAGTGCAGACATATGAAGTGGTGGCCTTCAATAATTGCTTCTGTTCTTTGTGTTCACTTTTTTTATCTTTTGAAAAGCTCCAAAGGCTTGTCTTTTAAAGCAGGGTTCTTGGTCTCCATGTGGCAAAGCAGTTTTGAAGGTGTCATGGTCTCACTGCATAGATAGCCAGTCGCTACATATTATACAAAGCAGTCTTGGAGAATGTGAATCACCTGCTGCAATAAACTCTAATTTAGTAGGACTCTGATATTTTCTTTTAGATGCAGCCTTATTTTGTTGGCAGTCATAAGAGTCTTCTTCTGTCCCATCATCAGGTCTTTACGTATTTTCAAAGAAGCTCTCCAGTAATGTTTGTTTTTTACCCCTTTTGGCTAAGGTTAGCAATGTGGGCTTACCAAAACTGTGACTGAAACAAGTACAAAGGACAAGAAAGAGACAGGGATGGAGGTGGTAAATAAAATACTAGGTGGGCCATGCAGACTAAAGTAAGTGTCAGAATCTGACTTAAAGCCTGCCACCAGATGCAGTTGTACAGTTCAAGTACATCAACTCACTCGCCACTATAAAGCCTACCACCAGATGCAGCTTAATTGTCACTTGCCATTCACTGATACGGTTTTGCTATGAGTCTGCAAGCAACTGATTTATTACGGCCTCTGTGCAGTCTAACCTCTCTGCTAATGATAATCTGTATCTGTAGCCGCTCCCCAGAGCTGGCATCATGGCCTCAGCTCCACCTCAGCCAGATCATCAGGCATTAGATTCCCATAAGGAGTGTACAACCAACATCCCTTGTATATGCAGTTCACAGTAGGGTCCATATTCCTATGAGAATCTAATGCTGCAGCTGATCTGACAGGAGACAAAGCTCAGGAGATAATGTGAGGGATGGGGAGTGGCTGTAAGTATGGATGAAGCTTTGCTCGCTTACCTGCAGCTTACCTCCTACTGTGAGGGGGGTTGGGGACCCCTGATCTACAATGATCTCATTTCAAGATCCTTAATTTAACTGCAATCTGCAAAAACCCTCCTTCCAAATAAGGTTATACTCACAGGTTGCTAGAATTTGACATGGATATCTTATAGGGAACCATTTTTTGGCCTATAACAATTCACTATTTGTTTCTTAGCTTAGCAAAATCACCATAGCTCTTAAAAAACAAAACGAAGAAAAAAAACCCTAGAAACAAAGTACAGAAGAGACTTGGTGAAAAATTAATGTACAGAAGAAAGGAAATCACAGTAATTCAGAAGGAATAAATAGATTAAAGTAGAGAGAAAACAATAAACATAGAGAACAGATGATTTGACATAAGTAAAATTATTACTCCAAGAGGAAATTTCAAGAAATGAATAGAAAAAGTATTCAAAGATACAAATTTCCCTGATACTGAGTGAACTATATCTGCATGACAAAACAGTACAGTGTATATATACAAGAAAGAACTGACTGAGAGTACTGAAACATCTTGGTTAAACTCAAGGGTAAAAAAAGATCCTATCAGGCATCCAAACAAACAAAAAATCTGTTGTTTACAGGAAGGAGGCAGGGTGGAGGGTACAGAGTTAAAGGATGGCAAAGGACATTTGTGAAAAAGCCAATACTAGTTATGAAAAAAACAGGTCAAGCTTTTTTATACCATTGTTTGGCTTTGACCTTGGGAAAGTCAAGGAACCTCCTTTCTGTATCTCAGTTTCCCTACCTATAAACCGAAAGAACTCAGTAAATGTATTTTTAAATCCCTTTGGCAGCCTGATAAAGATACATTTCAGACACTGGGTTTTATAGCCTAATTCTCACCTTCCAATTTTCAGTTACCACCTAGGAAAGAAAGAAAATTTGTAATTCTTCCCACTCCTAAATAGACCTTACCATATTTTACCTAGCAAATTACCAAAAGTTAAAAAATTAAAAGTAAACACTCAAGGTTAACAAGGATACAATAAAACTAGGCACCCTCAAAGGTGATGCAGCTCTTACTTGCCAACTGAGTTCTAAAAGCATTGTATCAGTTTAGACTTTTACTGTCAGTGTTTGAGGATTCTATTTTTCTTTTTTTAAACTGACTTGAGAGGGAGAGAGAGAGAGGAAAAAACCCCAGAATTTTGTTGTTCTACTTGTTTATCCATTCATTGGTTGTTTATTGTATGTGCCCTGATTAGGGATCAAACCTGCAACCTTGGCATATCAGGACGTGACTCCAACCAAGCTACCCAGCCAGGGCCAAGGATTAACATCTTGAAATTGTTAACAAGCCTTAAAATCATCCCCAAATATCACACAAGGAAGTTACACCAAAAGGTCACTGAATAAAGAAGGAATATTTATTAGGGGCAATAAGAAGGTATCTGATGGACCCAAGAACAGTAAAAAAGATGAGGGACAGAACTGAAGCTTTATAATATCCAGTAGTAATTCTCAACATGAGAGCTAGTAAGACCTTGTAAGGATTTGTTATTACATCGTCAAATCCATACACAAATCAATCACTGGTGGGATATAACAATAAATGTTATACCCACAAATATATACATATATATTCTTAAATGAGATCCTGTTTTAATTAAGTATAATTTTCCTTAAAAGCAGCAAAAACAACAACAAAGAAAAAAGCCCTACTTTTTGACCTCATATTTCCTTTTTTTAGGAATATGGTGAAAAAAAGTAATCAGAAACTCAAAATAATTGATTTATATAGATATTGATTGAAGCACTATAGTATCACTAAAATGGAACCAATCTAGATGTCCAATAATAGAAGAATCATTAGGAAAATATGACATGCTCACACTGAAAAGAACGTTAAACAGCCATTAAAATGACATTTTCAGAGAATATTTAAGGTTTTAAGAAAATATTCATGACAGAAGATTACAGGGAAAAGGTTACAGACTACTATACATGAGGTCTGTCCAGAAGGTATCCAGCCATGTAATATGAAAGAGACATTTTCTGAAGAAGATACCAAGATACACAGGACAATGACACTTCACTCCCTTTCAAAGTAGGCACCTTGGGATCTCACACAGTTCTCCCAATCACCACCAGCTGCCCCACTGTTATTTTCTTGAATCTCATCCATGATCTGAAATCTCTTCCCTTTCAAAGATGATTTTAGTTTTGGGAGAAGCCAAAGTTGCAGGGCGCCAAATCTGGGCTGTAGGAGGCTGAGTCACCTGGGTGATTTGATGTTTTGCCACAAAACTCTGTACGAGACATGATGCCTGAGGAGGCACACTATAGTGATAAAGCTGCCAATCACCAGCTGTCCACAGACGCAGCCTTCTAAATCATGTGAATAGTTTCTGCGGAGGAATGTTCAAGCTTAATGCAAAATTTGATGCAGATTCATCGCTCTAGTCTCTCAGTCATTTTGAATGCAACAGCTACACAGTACATCTACAGCCCTCACTAACTAGTACAATGAAGTCATCACTGTTCCCACATGTGCATTCCAGTCCACTCTCCCTGGCTGCCAGGTTACATCGATGTGGCACAAACCTTTCTTGTTGTATTAACTTCTGGACAGATCTCATAAACTATATGATGACAATTTTGAAAAACTATATATAAACACACCATAAAGCACACAAGAATTTTCTCTGGACAGTGAGAATACAGGTAAATTTTTATTTTCTTCTTTGTACTTTCCAAATTTTCTACAGTTGAGCATTTAAATGTTAAAAGATTATATTTGCTTAAAGCTCTAAAAAGATATTCTTTTCACAGAAGTATTATTGTTAAAATCTAACATCTCTTTGCTGTATTCTTAGAAATTCACTCTGTTTAGGGAACTGTTTAAAGTAAAAATTAGCAAATGTCTACCTCTTAAATGATTTATCCTTGTTTCTAAAATTGAGTATCATCAGCATTACAAAGAAATGGACTGAGTACCTCATTCATAGTCAGCGTTTATTCTTCAATTAAGGATGCATTCAACAAGGGACAGGGGCTGACGTGGGAGGACATAAGGAAAAGTAGTATTTATTAAACACTTGACAACTGCAGTATTAAATATATCATATTTCACTTACTCGTACCAACCCCAC
Organism: Pteronotus mesoamericanus; assembly: GCF_021234165.1. Lineage (NCBI taxonomy): Eukaryota > Metazoa > Chordata > Mammalia > Chiroptera > Mormoopidae > Pteronotus > Pteronotus mesoamericanus. The sequence continues at coordinate 80,451 of NW_026555095.1, read as the reverse complement.
AATGCAGTTATCATCATCCTGTTTCACAGAGAATATTTAACTCTAAGTCTGTACTTTTCCACTATCTACTTCTTAAGCAATCTTCTCTAATAAAATAATTGTGTAAGTAACTATTAAGTGCAGTATTCACAGGGAGATAAGGCATGTCTGCATTTTTCACAAGTTTTCACAGACCAAGAGCTCAAAATTTCTGGGGAAGGGAGGGAAAAAAGGAGGGAGGGACAAAATAAACTTGAGTACCACCTCTTCTGTGACCTTCCCTGACCATTCTAAACTACAGTGATTATTCCTCCTCCTGCAGCCACACCGACTGCCTCTACTTGTGTTGTCCAAGAGAATAATCACGAACTATTACATGAGGCTAACTGAACACTTGAAAATGGTTAGTCTGGATTGAGATATGCTGTAATACATAACAGATTTTTGAACACAGTATAAAAGTAGCATAACGATAATAATGTCAGGTTTCTTCTTTCATTTTAACAATCATAATTCAGACTTGAGCATGCTCCACTGAAAAAGAACATTAAAAAGACATGACAGTCTCTTAAAAAAATTGCATTAGATCAACTGGACATCTACATGCAAAAAAAAAAGAAAGAAAGAAAGAAAAGAAAAACAAACTGAGCTTCTTTCACAACAATTAACTCAACAGAGACCTAAAGTAAAATGCAAAACTACAAAACTTCTAAAGGATAACATGAGAAAATTTAGGTGAATTGAGTTTGGTAATGTCTTTTTTAGGTAAAACACCTAATTACAACCCATGAAATAAAAATTTATTAAGTTGGACTTTGTTAAAATTTAAAACTTCTGCTCTGCAATAAGACACTGTTAAGAGAATGAAAAGACAAGCCAGAGACTGGGAGAAAATATTTGCAAAACACGTTACCTCATAAATGACTTGTATTCAAAATATACAAAGAACTCTTAAAACTCAACAATAAGAAAACAAACAACCCCATTTAAAATAGGCAAAAGCCTTGGACAACTCACCAAAGAATATATAGAGGTGGCAAATAAGCATATGAAAAGGTGCTCAACATCATATATCATTAGGTTACTGTAAGTTAAAACAAAGAGATACCACTACAAATCTATTCGGATGGCTAAAATTCAAAACAGTGGCAACACCAAAGGCTGGTGAGGATGTGGAGCAACAGAAACTCTCACTAAATTGCTGGTGGGAATGCAAAACTGTGCAGCCCCTTTGAATCACAGTTTGGCAGTTTCCTATAAAACTAAACACAATCGTAACATACAATCCAACAAGTGCACTCATGGATATTACCCAAATGAATTGAACACATGTCCAGTCAAAAACGTGCACACAAATGTTTATAATAGCTTCAGTGATATTTGCCAAAATGTGAAAGCAACTCACCGGTCCTGCAACGAGTGAAAGGATAAAACAAGCCTTGGTACATTCATACAATGGAATACTATTCAGCAATATAAACAAACAATCATGTCAGAAAAAGATATGGAAGAACCTGACATGTATATTGGTAGTCAAAGGAAGGCTAAAAAAGGGCTTTACAACCTGTATGATTTCAATTAGAGGACACTTTGGAAAAGATAAAACTACAGAGATAAGCAGTAAAAATACTAGCATTTGCCAGGGATAGGAGGGATGTAAGAATGAATAGGTGGAGCACAGAGAATTTTTAGGGCAGTACAACTATTGTATATATTATAATGGTGGATACATAACAGTATGCATTTTTTAAAAGCCAGAGAACTATCCAACACAAAGAGAGGGCCTGAATACCAATTATGAATAATAAACAAGGGATTTTAATTAATAACAATATATCAACATTGATTCATCAATTTTAACAAATGTACCATGTAACACAAGAGGGAACATGTGAAAATTCTCTGTACTTTCTGTTCACTTCTTCTGTAACCCCTAGAACTGCTCTAAAAAAGAAATACTTTAACAGAAAAGAAAGGTAGTACAGCATAATTTTTCTAAGCCAAATGAGTGTGATTACTTGGAAAATTTATTCATTATTAAAAATGTTTTTAATGTTATTAAAAATATTACTAGAATATTATTAAAAATATAATGTTCAAGTTTTCCTTTTGCTTTTCTTTTGTTATCTTACTATACATGTCTGGTCCCTATCTCAAATCTAATAAAAATAAAGACCTTTGGGAGTAGGACCTTAACATGTATATGTTTATAAAAGTTCCCAAGTGATTCTACTGTCAACATGAAGCAAAAAAGCAGGAACTATGAGTTAAACAGACTGGTCTGACTGCTGCTTTGTACTAAACTAGCACATACATAGCGCAACTTCTCTGTACCCTAGTTTCATCAAATGTAAATGGGAGGGTTAAATGTGGCAGGTAAGAGCTTGGACCAAATACTAAGGTCACTTTCAGCTCAAAATTTCTTTCTCAACTATATGAATATAAGTTTCAACTAAAATAATTCCTAAACCACAAATTCCTTTATTTATCTTAAACCTAATCAAGATAGACAAACAGAATTTTCATTGTTTTAACTAAGGTGATACAAATGACAGCTAAACTTTCTTACCTGATCAAATATACTAATGCTTTTTCTGTCACAATTCTATCCCCACAAGAACAAGAGCATTTAGTCTTTTGCAACTGTTTGAGGTATTCAAAAAGATCATCAAGTGTGTAAGTTAAGAATCTGAGATAACTGTAAGAAATCAGATACACTCAAGAGAGCAATCCAATAGATAGGCTGCCATTATCTCTTACTGGTAGCAAATTTCCCATTATTTCCTAACATTCACGTGAGCAAAGATCAGCACGCACTAAATCCAATGCCAGCGTGGTTCAATTTCCATGTCTTAAAATTGGTCTAAATATCATGCTGAATGTCAAAAGTCTCATCCTAGAAAACTAAAATTTATCATTTATCATCAGCACCTAGTACATAAAAGAGCACCCATGTACCATATAACATTGTATGTAACAGACAATCAAGTATTTTTCAACTTATAGATATTGAAGAGTTGCTGAGCATATACTATATGTCAGGTAGTATGCTAAACACGGACTAGAATAGTGAGCAGAACCAAGTCCCTGTCCACATGAATTTATACTCTAATAGGGAAGACAAACTAACATATGCCACATGGTAATAAAGACAATTTTAAAAAATTAAGCAAGGTAAAGGGGTAGGGTATTTACTGACTGGAAGGAGCCACAAGAGAGCCTTCTGAAATAATGATGAAAATGTTCTATACCTAGCTTGATCTTAGTGGTAGTGTACTCACTGAGTTGCACACTTAGGCTTTATGTAATCTGCTATATATAGATTATATTTCTAAGTGTTATTTTGAACTTGCTAAAAGGCCAACCCCTGCACCCTATGTTCACTGCAGCATTACATACAACAGCCAACATACAGAAGTAACTCAAGTGCCCATCAACAGACAAGTGGACAATAAAGCTGTGGTACATATATACAATGGAATATTTACTCAGTCTTAAAAAACAATGAAATCTTACCATTTGTCATAGCATGGAAGAACCTAGATAGTATTATGGCCAGTGAAAGACAAAGACCATAATATTTCACTTATATGTGGAATCTAAAGAACAGAATGAATGAACAAACAAAATTGAAACAGACTCATAGAGAAAGCAGACTGACCAGTGATTGACAGAGGGAAGGGGGGTTGGGGGACTGGGTAAAAGAGGCGAAAGGATTAAGAAGTACAAGTTAGCCGTTACAAATCAGTCACAGGGATAGAGTGCAGCATAGGGAATATAGTCAATAATACTGAAATACTATTATTATTAATAAATAATACTGCAATACTACTACTAATAATAAGTAATAATATTGTAATATTGTATGGTGCCAGATGGGTACTGGAAATATTAGGGGAAACACTTTGTAAAGTATATGACTGTCTAACCACTCTGCTTATACCTGAAACCAATACAAAATAATATTGAAAGTAAACTGTAATAGGAAAATTTGAAAAATAAATACTAACAAAAAGAATTTTAAAAATTTTTAAAAATAAAAAATAAAAGACCAACCCCACCTAGCTCCAATGATGATTACCTCTTGATTACCACAATTATTAATACATTTCTAGGTTTAGGGACTAAATCCTCATAGCTAAATAAAATATACTTCCTGGAATCACCTACATGATTTTAAGATTCATTATATATATTTAACTTTACAATTGTAATACATTTACTTCTATTACCCCACAGCTCTACTCTTCAAGCTAATCACTGAATAAGCACCTGCCGCATATACACAAGGGAAGGCGAAAGAAACCAAAGTCTCGCCTATAACGGCAGTAAAAGGTAAAAAATAGAATGGTTCTAAAATGGAGTTGTATAACTAATTATGCATGATAAACATACAAATATAAAATGGACTATGTCTTTAAAAAAAAACTGTATTTAACCATTATTGCTTCCTTTCCCCAGTGATCCAAAACCCCAGAGTTTGTTTTAGAGACAAATGTAATGAAAGTAAGAACTGTGCACTCAAAATATCCCAAGATCCATTAAGAGAAAAGTTCAGCACTGTGACCAAAAGTCCAGGGGTGTGGTGGAGTGATGGGACCAAAAGCCCATCACTCCACCACACCCCTCCCTGCAAGGAAGAAACACTCTGCAGAAAAAAAAAATCAGAGAAAATAATAGGAGAGCCAGAAGAGCAGTCTCAGTGGAATGGAGTGCTAAGGGTTACTGTAGCTAAATTAAACATAGGCTACCATCTTTTTGAGGAGGAAGAAATTAGTAGGCCAAACACTGAAAAGGTCTAATTGGATTTAGGATACTCTAGGCAGAAAGAACATAAACAAATGCACAGTAGTTAAAAAAAAAATGACAGCCCCGAATAGGTGAAGCCATAGAGACAGCAAGCCAAACTGGTGGCTGCCAGAGGCTTGTGGGAGGAGAAAATGTGAAGTGACTGCTGATGTGTTCAAATTTTTTCTTGTAAGGTCTTGAATATTTTTTCTTGAGAATATTTTGGAACTTGATAAAAGTGGTGGCTACATATTGTGAATGTAAACATGCTACTGAATTACACAGTTTAAAGTGGTTAATTTGTTAAGTCAATTTCATCTCAATTTTTAAGTGCATTAGCCTCATATAAAAAAGTGAATACAGGCTTTCTAGATCATGGCACAAACCCTAACTTCCTGCCGTCCAAGTACTGCCCTGGGTTAAATTACAGGTTACCCACTAGTTGTGATACTAAGCCTACAATATTCATGAACCTCACCAGGTTACATTAATTTTCTGCCTTAAAATAGCTAGTCTACAACTCCTACCCTCCTATTCTCTCTCTCTGTCTCTCTCTTTCTCCAAATAAAATACCCCATACCAACCATAATTCTAGGTCATCTTCTACCCCTCTCTCATTTTTAAATATTTTTTAGTATTCAATCCAAAAATAAAGGGATTACAGAACCATCTCAAGAGAGAGTGTTTTCAAAAACCTCCAAGAAAAACCTTCCCTAAATAGCGGTAACAGCCAATCAATCTACCTCAGGAAATAAATCTTTTTGCTTATACAGGGTGGGGCAAAGACAGGTTTACAGTGGTTCATATGGAAAATAATACAATAACTAATAAATAATACAAGAATAAACTTTTGCATACTCACAAATGTAAACCTACTTTTGCTGCAAATTCTCACTGCCCTCCCCAACACATAAATCTATAGTATGACTATTTTAATCTATTTCCTTTTCAAATATAGTTAACACTTCTCTAATCAAGAAGACTTCTAGAAACAGCAAGCTTAGAAAATCAAAACCCTGGAGACAGAGAGAAAATAATTATTAACAGCTAACATGCATTGGAATCTACCTACTCTGTGCCAAGCTGTGTTTTTCATGCATTACAGCATTTAACCTCCTTAATGACTCTGGGAGGTAAGTACTATTATAATCATTTTAAAGATAAATGAAGAAAGCCAAGTTCTGAAAACAAGTCATTTAATCAGGTTCAGAGTCAGTAATTTTTGGAATGGAGATTCTAAAGCAATCTAACATACAGATCTCTGCATTTCTTAAGTGAAATAGCAGTAGAAAACCATATACATCACAGACTAAGCTTTATGGAAGCAATCCCCCAGATCTTCCCTACAACCTACAGTACCGATTAAAATTATCAATCTCATTCAGAGCACAAGTCTAATAATTGTTGATATGGATTTCCCCCGTTCACAGTTACTCAGGTGCAGCATATTTGCAGGAACAAGTGGTATTACTACTAGGACCCACCACACTAATGAGTTGTTGGGATCAGAGGGGAGACAAATGCACACACAAGGAAAAAAAGAAAATGATTATTAAAAAACTACTTCATAATCACATTAAATAGCCCTCAGCCGTTGTATTTTAGAATGCAGCTGTTTCTGTATCCTTCAGTAGAACAGAGTAACATTCATGACAATGATAAGAGAGGTCCTCTTATAACGTCATTTCATTATAACATTAATGAGCTTCCACAGGAACTTAAAAATTGTTTATATCAATTGTCCTATGGTTAAATTGGTTTCCTTATACATAATTTTGCTTAAAGTAGTAGAACCAATCAACAACATTAAGTGGGAACTTACTGTATTATAAAATGGTACCAAAAGTCATATTCATCCATTATTTAAAATACAGATTTTAGAACAATTCCTACAAAAAGTTTGAAATCATTTTTCTAGAAAGTTCAAGATGATAGTATTTCTCCATCTCTCAGGTTATTTCCTCATCCCTCAATTCAATCTCTTATTCTCTCCTCTTTTTCCTTAGAACATAAACATTCTCAAATCCCTATGTTTTTGTCCACTTCTAACTTGCACTCCCCACCTTAATAGGCAAGCTTCTCAAAGAGTAGCCAACACTCATTATCTTCTACTTCCCCATCTCCATCCTCTCTGCTAGAGCTTCTGTACCCAGCTTCCCAGTTAAGTTGTTCTTGCTAAAGTCACCAATGCCTCCCTATTCCTAAATCTAATGAACAATTTTCAGGTCTTATTTGTCCTTTTGAGCAGGATTTAACATTTCAGATCTCTTCCTCCCCTTCCCTCCTCTTTTAAATTCTGGTCAGTTACCTCCTACACTGCCACTCTTCTGTTTTCCCTCTTCTTACTACTTTTTTATCCATTTTCCTGCCTGTCCCACAAAAGGTGGAGGGTCCCTGGCTGCCTTCTCTTTTGTTAAGAATTCTCAAAAGATGATCTCAACCTCTACTCTACCATGCTATATACTATTACTTCTAACTCTCTAGCCCACTTAACTACCCTAGCAGCTTTCCAATACCTCTCCCAAGCATCTCTGCTGGAGTATTTCCGGGCCCCTCAACATCAACATAGCTACAACTGAACTGATCTTTGAAAGCCAAAGAATACAGCCTTGGAAAGTGAAGATGTACAGGAAGTTTTATTTTGGTAGGAGCGGGGAAATTTCCCTATTTTAGTAAAAATCTTTATCCACACAGTTTTTCCACCCAAACAGCTGGGGGTCATTCCTGACTCCTTACTTCTCTTGACCTGAACAGCCAAATAAATCATCAAATACCAAAAGAGGATTGTAAAACCTTAATCTCTTCAAGTCCCCTCCCCTTCTCTTTACTCCCCCATCGTTTCTCAGCAATAGCTTCTTTAGGCTTTTGCACAATACTCATAATCGCTTGTGACTATAATACTTATCACATAACATGCATATTTCTCCATTAACCTGCAAACTTAGTGACAGGAAACCGTGTCTTGTTCTTTTTATCCAATGTACCTAGGAACACATAAAAATAAACATAAGTCTGGTGAGTAATTCCAAGAAGCTAAAACCTCAAAAATGTACAATTTATTAACAGTAGAGTAGGAATTTATGTGTAGTTTTAACTTGCCAGCATTTTTCAATATTGAAGTGCCATCTTAGAACACCAATAGCAGCAAATCAGTAACATTCTGCATATTCAATGTAACAAAATATTCGTATCCTATGTTTCTATGTACATTTCACATTTTCTACAATGACCACTTTCATAATTGGTGAGGGAACAGTATTTTTAGAGCAAAATGCCACAATCAACACAAATGAAAAATCTTTTGTTTTTAGGACAATTATGTTGTGAAACTGGAACTGGGGTGGGGTGGATGCATCAAGAACCTAAGAGAATAGATTTTTGTTTTTTTCTCAGTGCTGCTTCCAGCCCTGCCGCTTCCCTTTGGTCAGATTCTCCAGCTTATCTCACAGCATGGCTCCCACAAGCCAGTCTTCACTCCCACCCCTCGCGAAGACACTGAGACCTCCTCCTGCCCTCAAGCCAGAGAAGAAGCCAACCTCTCACGACTTGCCAAAGGAAGAAAAAGAACAGCAATTGAACATATTGATGAAGTACAAAATGAAACAGACAGACTTAATGAACAAGCCAGTGAGGAGATTTTGAAAGTAGAACAGATATATAACAAACTCCGCCAACGATTTTTTCAGAAGAGGTCAGAATTGATCACCAAAATCCCAAATTTGGGGGTAACAACATTTGTCAACCATCCACAAGTGTCTGCACTGCTTGGGGAAGAGGATGAAGAGGCACTGCATTATTTGACAAGAGTTGAAGTGACAGAATTTGAAGATATTAAATCAGGTTACAGAATAGATTTTTATTTTGATGAAAAACCTTACTTAGAAAATAAAGTTCTCTCCAAAGAATTTCATCTGAATGAGAGTGGTGATCCATCGTCAAAGTCCACTGAAATCAAATGGAAATCTGGAAAGGATTTGACGAAACGTTCAAGTCAAACACAGAATAAAGCCAGCAGGAAGAGACAGCATGAGGAACCAGAAAGCTTTTTTACCTGGTTCACTGACCATTCTGATGCAGATGCAAATAAGTTAGGATAAGTAATCAAAGATGGTATCTGGCCAAATCCATTACGGTACTACTTGCATCCCCGACATGGATGACAAAGAAGGGGAAGGAGAAGATGATGATGATGAGGATGAAGGTGAAGAAGATGAAGATGACGATGAGGGGGAGGAAGGAGAGGAAGATGAAGGAGAAGATGACTAATGGAACTCTGATGGATTCCAATCTTCTTTTTTAATTTTCGCCAGTCTCTGGGAGCAAGCTGCAGCCTCCCCCTCCCCACCCCGCCCTTGTGCTCCGTCTCCCTGTTTTTTAAGTCTCTTTTCTATCCTTTACACCATGGTTCTCACCTTATTTGGGGGGGATGTACCTTGAGCAGAATACAGTGGGAAAAGAATCTCTGCCCCTTTCTGTTCAAAATTCATTTTTTAGCCCTTCCTATCTTGACAAAAACTTTATGGAATAAACACCACCATGCTCTGTGGGAAAAAAGAAAAACCTTCTGCTTCCTTAGCTCTGCTGGAAGCTGGAGGGTCCTAGGCCCCTGTGTGGTTGTGCATAGAATTCTAGTTTTTTCCCTCCTTTCTCTGTATATTGGGCTCAGAGATTACACTGTGTCTCTATGTGAATATGGACAGTTAGCATTTACCAACATGTATCTGTCTACTTTCTCTTGTTTAAAAAAAAAGAAAAAACATAAAGAAAAGGGGGTTATAGAAGGTCAGCAAAGGCTGGGTTTGAGATGTTGGGTGGGTTGTGGGCATTTTGACAACATGGCTTCTCCTTTGGCATGTTTAATTGTGATGTTTAACGGACATCCTTGCAATTCAAAATGACCCTTTTGAAATAAAATTATCTCCTGATGATGACTTGAGCCCTGCCACTAAGTGGGAGAATCAGCAGAACCTGTAGGATCTTATTCGGAATTGACATTTCTCTATTGTAATTTTATTGTTTATTTTTGAATTTTCTTGTTTCGCTGGAAAGGAAAGACGATGCTCAGTTTTAAACGTTAAAAGTGTACAAGTTGCTTTGTTACAATAAAACTAAATGTGTACACACACACACACACACACACACACACACACACACCCCCCACTAAGAGAATATACCAAAAAAGGGATACTGCTTTCAATGAAGTTAAGCTCACTTGGTAACTGTATTTAGTTGTAGTTTCATCCCTGTCAGTCTATGACTTGCATGAAAGTGGATCTTTCCACTTTCAACATGCAAGCAAAGTTACTGGCTGGCTAATAATGGAAGGGACATATTTGAAAACTTATACTCAAATTCACTTTCCAGATTTATATTTTTTTCTTATATTTTTTTCAGTCATAAAAATATGAGGAAAATATAAGTGAATATTTGTATCAACACTTCTCAAAGTGTAGTCTGAATCTCTGAACCCTTTCAGAAGCCCAAATTTATTTTCATAACAATAAGATGACATTTGTATTTTCATTCCCATTCTCTGAAATACACAAGAGTTCTCCAGAGGTGAGAATGTCCTGTGATAAATACTGCAAGAGTTTAATGCATCCTGTGATAAATATCTCAAGAGTTTAACAGCAGAGGCAGATGTGAGAATCCAGCTACCTTCTATTAAGCCAAAGGTATCTGCAAAAATGTATAAATTCTCAATAATCTTTTTATTTGGGAAAATGTGAGTTTTTCATTAAAAATGTTCATATTAACATGTAAGGGACTTATTTCTTAATAAATTAATAAGTATTTATAAATCTCAGTTTTAACTTCTAGTGTGGCAAATGTCTACTGATGTAACCCACAGGAAAAAGAGCTCTTTGTGGTTCTCAAGAGTTATTAAGAGTATAAAGGGGTCCTGAGACCAAAAGTACAAGCACTGCCGATTTATATAGTTTAAGGAGGGGCAAGCTTCTTTAAGCATGAGCCCAAAGCAAGAAAGCCAACCAATAAATATGTTGACAAATATTTTAAACTTCTATCATCCAAAAATAAACACAAGCAAAATACAAGAAAAACTGACAAGTCAGGGGAAATACCAAATACAGCAATGGGTTCATAATATTTACACATGAAGAGGTCTTTCACATCTCTAAGGAAAAGACAAATATCCCCCAGTAGGAATGGACACACAAAAACTAATGGGGAAACAGTAGAATATACAAAGACTAATATACATGTAGAAAAATAACCCTCAAACTTATCAGTTTTCAAAGCAATGAAAATTAAAACTGATTAAATCAGCAATGGTGTGCCAAATTCAGTAAGAATGCAGGGAAACAAGTGCCCATATAAATTACTGTTATGAACATAAACAGTTACAGCCTATCTGGAAGGCAATCCAGAAACATGGATCATAAATCTTTTTTTTCTTTTTTAAGATTTTATTTATTTATTTTTAGAGAAGAGAAGGGAGGGAGAAGAGGGGAAGAGGGGGAGAACCATCAATGTGTGGTTGCCTCTTGCGTGCCCGCACTGGGCCCATGGCCAGCAACCCAGGCATGTGCTCTGGAGTGGGAATCAAACCGGCGACCCTTTGGTTCGCAGGCCGGTGCTCAGTCCACTGAGCCACACCAGCTAGGGCTGAATCAGTTATCTTAGAAGTGTATCTTCTCCCCAACCTCCAATCCTATCCTAACTCCATAAAAATATATACAAAGTCTGCTACAATATTCACCAAAGCATTATTTATAATTGCAAAACAGACACTAGAAACAAATGTCTACTAAGGAGACGGCTGAATATATTATAGCATCCCATGTAGTGTGAACTACTTCTTATCTGGTGATTTAAAATTTTGTACATGGAAAAGTATCTTTGATATACTAGGTCAGAAAAAGGCAGTTAAACCATCTCAGTAGAAGACAATACACCTATGTGCAAAGAATTAGGATGTGCCAGGAATTCAAGTTATGTGCTAGGTATTTCATATGCCTTATCACTTTTAATTTTCAAAACTATATGATATAGGGTGCCCTCCATAAACCCCTGTTCTCTCAGAACCTGCAAAACTGAAATAAGTAATTTGCCCCAAAACCATGAGAACCTGATTTCACAAAACCATCAGATACTGGAGGCCATACTTGATTCTAGGTCTCACACTCAAACTACATTTTGTTAAATATCACCTGTAAACCAAAATGTTAACAGTGAGTCAATATGACTATCTCCTCTCCACAGCTACCTTTCTTCTTCTTCCTCTTTTTCTTCCCCTTAATGTTATATTTCTTTCTATAATAAACATAGTTTACTTTTTTTAATTTAACAAGGGCATTCTTATTTTGAAATACTCTAATTCAAAAGCCAAAGATTCCATGTGGGGAGAAAAACTTTAGAGCACAACTTTCAAATTCAGTACATCTTGTGATTTAACATTATCTACAGGCAAATTAAAAACAAACAATATCAACTTCTTTTGCGAAGTTTTACAGAAAGTATATGGATTTTAACATCAACAGACCTGGTTTAAAAATTAATTTTTAAAAATTAAATAATTAAATAATCAAATAAAATTAACTAATATCCACAATAAACTGTGAACCTTAAAGCAAATTTTTTAACCTCTCTGAAACTCAACTTTCTTATTTGTAAAATACTGATAATAATTCCTACCTCACAGGGTTATTATAAACACTGTGTTAAAAAGAATAAACCAGATAGCTTTTCTGGTTGCAGCCAAGATGGAGGCATACACAGATATTCTTCACCTCCTCACACAAGCAAAAGAAGGAAACAACCAATTTAAAAACAAAGAACAACCAGAACTGGGAGAAAATTGAACTGTGTGGAAGTCCGACAACCCAGGAGTTAAAAAAGAAACACTTATCCAGAATGGCAGAAAGTACAAAGACAGGCAGCTGGGGCAAAGAGGACTCAAGTGAGGCAGTGGCTGATGGAACAAGTGGTCCTTCATTCAAACTGGGGGGAACAACTCGGAAGTGAAACCCAGGGATCCTGTGAGGTGAAAATAAAGCCTCAAAACCTCTGGCTGTATAAATCTGTGGAGGTTGTGGTGGTGAGAGAAAATGCTAGTCTCTTGAAAGCAGGCAAAGTGCCAAGCAAGCAACACTGTTCCTTCTCTGACCCTTTCCCCATATACAGCACCACAACTCAATGAAGTGGGTTGCCCTGCCGTGGTGAGTATCTAAGGCTCCACCCCCCTACAATATAACAGGTGCACCGAGACAAAGAAATATGTCTCAAATGAAAGAACAGATCAAAACTCCAGAAAAAAAAACAAAGCCATGAGGAGATAGCCAACCTATCAGACGCACAGTTCAAAACACTAGTAATCAGGATGCTCACAGAAATGGTTAAACATGGTCGCAAAATAGAGGAAAATGTGAAGGTTATACAAAGTGAAATAAAGGAAAATACACAGGGAGCCAACAGTGAAGGGAAGAAAACCAGGACTCAGATTAACAGCTTGGAACAAAAGGAAGAAACAGATATTCAACCAGAACAGAATGAAGAAACAAGAATTCAAAAAAATAAGGAGAGGCTTAGGAACCTCCAGGATAACTTTAAACATTCCAACATCCAAATCATAGGGGTGCCAGAAGGAGAAGAGGAAGAGCAGGAAATTTGAAACTTATTTGAAAAAATAATGAGAGAAAACTTTCCCAATCTGGTGAAGGAAATAGACATACATATACAAGAAACTCAGAAAGTCCCAAACAAGTTGGACCCAAGAAGGACCACACCAAGACACATCATAATTACATTACCCAAGATTAAAGGAGAGAATTTTAAAAGCAGCAAGAGAAAAGGAGACAGTTCTCTACAAAGGAGTTCCCATAAGACTATCAGCTGATTTCTCCAAAGAAACCTTACAGGCAAGAAGGGGCTGGCAAGAAGTATTCAAAGTCATGAAAGGCCAGGACCTACATCCAAGATTACTCTATCCACCAAAGCTTTCCTTCAGAATGGAAGGGCAGATAAAGTGCTTCCCAGATAAGGTCAAGTTAAAGGAGTTCATCATCACCAAGCCTTTATTATATGAAACATTAAAGGGCCTTACCTAAGAAAAAGAAGATCAAAACAACGAACAGTAAAATAACAACAAACTCACAGCTATCAACAACTGAACCTAAAAAAAAAAAAAACAAAAACTAACAAACAACTAGAACAGGAACAGAATCACAGAAATGGAGATCATATGAAGGGTTATCAGCGGGGAGGCGGTGGGGGGAGAATGAAGAAAAGGTACAGTAAATAAGAAGCATAATTGGTGGATACAAAATAAACAGGAGGAGGTTAAGAACAGTATAGGAAATGGAGAAGCCAAAAAACTTATAATATGACCCATGGACATGAACTAAGGGGGTGGGAAGGGAATGCTGAAAGGATGAGGGTGCAGGATGGAGGGAATAAAGGGGAGAAAAAAATGGGACTACTGTAATAGCGTAATCAAAATATATTCAAAAGAAAGTACAAACTTTAAGATATAAAATAAGTCATGGAAATGTAACGTACAGCATGGAAACTATCATCAATAATATTGTACTGCATATCTAAAAATTGCCAAGAGAGTAAATCTTTAAAGCTCTCATCACAAGAAAAGAAATTGTAACTTTGTATAACGGCAGTTATATCACTTCAAAGCATAATACAAATTATCATTTTGTATACCTGAAATTAGTATATTATATGTTAATTTTACCTCAATTTTTAAAAATGGCATGTGGTGATGGTTTTTCCTCAATTTTTAAAAAGATTCTAAGTCTCTCCTCATGACCTCCCTACACACGCCCATTAAACACACACACACACACACACACACACACACACACACAACAAACAGGTACAGGAGAGGTACCAAACAACATACACTGAAACCTTTATTATTTTCATTACTACCAATAATAATAGCTCTGGCCTGGGTTGGGTGTCATCCCACAAAGTGAAAAGTCTCCAGTTTGACCCCTGGTCAGGGCATATGCCTGGGTTGCAGGTTTGGGACCAGTCAGGGGCACATACAGGAAGCAACTGACTGATGCTTCTCTCTCACATCAGTGTTTCTCTCCTTCTCTTTCTCCCTCCTTTCCCTTTCTCTAAAAATAAATTTTAAAATTTACAAATAATAGTCATAATAATGACATCTAAAATTATGTGCCAGATACTGTGCCAAGCACTTTATATGTATAATTACTTCCTTTAAGCTTTACAATCAGCCAGAAAGGTTAAGTATTATTATCACCACTTTCAGATAATGAAACTGAAGCTATAAAAAGTTAGTAACTTTTCTAAGCTCACTATACCTCATAAAAGACAGATCCTGGCCTCATGATGTCAAAAACAGATATAAAGCTATGCATACCTAAAGATATATGAAATCTCACAAAAAAAAAAAAAAGCACTTCCATTTACAGAGTATTTTCTGAAACCTTCCTTTCTAGAAAATGGAGTTCATCTATGCAAAGCAATGGGTGAGGAACATGGTCAAATAGTCAATTTATTATCCTTCCCTTTTTTCCTAAATAGGGCCACTTAGTCTCTCTCCCAGTATTACTGCTAAATTACTGTTTCTACAAGTAAAAGCCAAATTCGCAGTCCATTACAATCACATAGCAGCATGGTAAGGTCAAAAGAGCAAAGATTTAAGAATCAGAGAAGTTAGGGATCCTTTCCCAGTTCTGCCTTGTAACTAGTTTTGCGCCTTTGATCCTCCAGAAGAGACTCGGGTTCCTTGCCTATAGAAAGGACATACCACTTCCGCCCTGTGGAACAATGCTTTTTAAATACTGGCTCTCTTCCCTTTTATTCTAAAATAAAAGCAAGGTCCAAATACCTAAGACAGAGCTTCCAAAGTCTGATCCAACCAATACTAACCCTTCAAGGGATCCTATACGCAGCACTTCCTAAACTTCATTGGCCACAGAATATTTATTACAGCATAACACTGTTTAGGAAACACTGACCAAAGGACTTTAATATACGTTAAAACAAAAACAAAAACACTTTGCTTCAGATTCTATGACAGCTCTTTTGGCTCTTCAGTGTTCATTTTATCCACTCTCTAGTTTGTGCCTTCATTCGTACAGTTGAGCTGGCAAATCAGTGTGCCTACTAGATGTAAGAATATTCTATTTATTAAATATTGTACATTAAAATTCAGGCATCCTCTTACAAATGTGGTCTAAAAAACCCAACTGCACAAAAAACAGGGCTTGTTATCGCAAAATTAACAGAAAACAGTATTTTTCCAGTTACAGAGAAGAGGAGCCTGGGAAAAATAAGTCCATGTTTCAGTTTCCATTTACTAGAATTGCATTAAACAAACCAATTATTACAAACAAAATGTGTACTGGACTCATCTTCAATAACAAGTCAGGGCAGAAAGGAGAAGCCAATTATACTGTATGTGAATTGTGTACTATCACAGAATTTTACACAAAATCTGACATCTAGAGCATTCATCAACTAAGTAAAAACAAAATTTTCTCAAATCGTGAGAACTGTAAATCAGCCTTTAAAATAAATATTTAACTAGTCTCAAAAATTACAATACTTAACAAGAAAAAATGATTATGAACTGATGTATTAAAAGTTGGTCTCTCTAGTTAGGATTTAACCTTTTAAATTTCTGAGTTATTTTCAACATTCAACATCTTTTAAGTGCCAACCAGATAAAGATCATCTTCATATGTAAGAATAATGTAAAACAACAAAAAATAATACTGAGACAAGAGACTACACTTAATAAAATGGAAGCTGAGGAAATCCTACACTTGCCTTAAATCAAGCTATGATGTATGGGTAACTGGGCTCAAAACTGGTACCTTCAAGTTACCAGAGGTGGCAAGGCTCTGTTTTTGTACAACTGTTCACATTCTCCTTAGGACAGTAAAGTAGTTAAAAGAGCCCTAGACTAAATTACAGGGTTATACCCATCAGGACCACAAACTTTTTTTCTAGTTAACTTCTTCCGCAACCCTTACTCCTATGGTCTACAACAGTTTTAACCTTTTCCCTAAACTTAAAGTACACAGGGTTTCATGTTTCTCAGGTACAAAGTCTGTCCAGAAGGTATCCAGCCATCTAATATTAAAAATGGAGACATCTATCAAACATACAAGAAACAGTAAACATTGTACATAGGACAATGACACCTCAGTCCCCTTCAAAGTAGGCACCTTGGGTCCTCATACAGTTCTTTCAATGGGCATCGGCTACCCCGCTGCATTTTCCTGAATCTCATCTCTTCCCTTTCAAAGGTGATTGTAGTTTTAGGAAAAGCCAGAAGTCACAGGGCACCAAATCTGGGCTGTAGTGGGGCTGAGTCACCTGGGCGACTTGATGTTTCACCAAAAACCTCTGCACGAGACATGCATGAGCAGGTGTGTTGTCGTGATGAAGCTGCCAACCACCAGTCACCCATAGCTGCGGCCTTCTGAATCATGTGAATGGTTTTCACAGAGCAATGTTCAAGCTTAACACAAGATTTGATGCAGATCTGTTGCTCTACTCACTCTGTCATTTTGAATGCAATGGCCACACAGTACACCTCCTCACTCAATGGCTCTACTGCCCCCCACTGACTAGTAACAGTGAAGTTGTCATTGTTCACATGTGCACATTCCAGTCCAATCTCCTTGGCTGCCAGGTTACATCAACGTCATGCAAATGTTCTTATTACATTAATAATGGCTGGGCTTTTCCGGGACAGACCTTATATATGTGAGATACAAAAAGATGTCTTTTAAAAATTGGGACATAAAGTAAAGCCACATTTTTAAACAATATCTTACTTCCAAATACATACTGATGGCTGACAAGATGTACAATTTATACTGATGCCATATACTGCTGACCCATAAACAACAGGAGGTTAAGGGCGCCAATCCCTGTGCAGTAGAAAATCCATCTATAACTTCTGACTCCCCAAAAACTTAACTATAGTTCTCTCTCAGTATTGAGGGGGGACTAGTTCCAGGACTCCATGTAAATACCAAAAGCCACAGATGCTCAAGACCCTTATATAAAATGGCACTGAACAGCGCCTAACTGTAGGGTATCTGCATCCACATATTCCCAGGTACAGATCAAAAACGGTTCTTGATTCAAGGTTGGTTGTATCATGGATGTTACAACCAGAGATATAAAGGGATGACTGTGTATCTATTGGGGAAAAATCGACATATAAGTGGACCCATGCTGTTCAAAACCTCTGTTCAAGAATCAACCGTACAAGAATCTTCTGCCTATGGGATCTTTGTTGTCTAAGGACCCCCAAAATTGACCCACCTGCTCTTGTATTAGAAATCATGACACATACACCCTTTGTTTCTTACTAAGTATTCACTCTCCACTATAGCAGAAATACAGTGTCCAGCAGGAGTAACACTTGCTTAAGTGTTGGTAGGGTAATAATATAGGGTGTAATAACTTAGTTTTAATTTGAATGTTGCACCTAAAATGTCATATAATGTGCTTGAGTATGATATTGTTATGTTACAGAATTACATGCTTCTGATTTTATAATAAAAAAAATTTGTGCCAGACCCTGTATAATACTAGAACATTTCCTCTATCCTTTGAAAATGCACAGCCATTCTTTAGTTTTCCAAAAACTGACAGGAGGTAAATACACATATTAACATTAAGGTCTCAAAAGTCTCTCAGTAAAGGTTACCACTGATGTTCAATTGAACTTGAAGAAAACTGTGCTTTGTTCTTTGGTAATTCCTCTTGGATTTCAAGCAGGGTAGAGCAAGCATTTGCTACTAACAGAAAAAATAAATAAATATCTTCTATGTCTAAGAAGCATGCCCTTGACCAGCCAAACATCTCACAACTGTAATCAAAGAAGTATATACCATATTCATCAGTAGAAACCAAATTATCCTGACAACATGACTTCTCCAAATCAAATAGAAAGAGCAAAATTAAATAGCTTTTTAAGAGGTTGGATTATTAGCAAGAGGACCCATATTGTTTATTAATATTTCTCACTCTCTCTGACAAATCTCTTAAACTGATATACTTATATGCATTTGTACATCAAATAAATATTCTCTAGAGACACACAGAAAGTAAAAACAGCAGTCTCCTACCATAGAAGTTCACATCACAAAGTCAGGAAATCAAGACAGATCAACTTAAGAAGCAGAAGCAAAAGAGAAGAGTCTCACAAATAATGGGAAGACCAAGAAATATGCCTCGCTCGAAGGGAAAGGAGGAATCCCCACAAAGAGAACTCAATGAAATAGAGGCAAGTAAACCATCAGATATTGAGTTCCAAGCAATGGTTCTAAGGATGCTCAATGAGCTCAGTGAGCTCAGAGAGAATTACCAAAACTACAAGGAAACTATGAGGAACTTACTGCAAAACTCTATCCGCATGAAAAAGGACGTAGAAACTATCAATAAGAGACAAGAGGAAATGAAGAATACAATTTCTGAATTGAAGAACCAGGAGAAGGAATCAGAAGCAGGCTAGATGAAGCCGAGCATCAAATCAGAGAGCTGGAGGACAAGGTAGAAAAAAGCTCCCAGAAAGAGCAAGAAAATGAAAAAAGACTTAAAAAGAATGAAGAGGCCTTTAGGGAAATGCAGGACAACCTGAAACATAATAATATCCGTATAATAGGGATACCAGAAGGAGAAGAAGATGAGGGAGGGATGGAGAACCTGTTTGAAAAAGTCACGATGGAAAACTTCCCTAATTGGAGGAGAGAAAAAGTCACACAAGTCCAGGAAGCACAGAGGGTCCCATTCAAGAGGAACCCAATGAGGCCTACTCCAAGACACATCATCATTAAAATGGCAAATATCAAAGACAAACAGAGAATCCTGAAGCAAACAAGGGTGCAAGAGGTAGTAACATATAACGGAGCCCTGATACAGCCAGCTGCTGACTTCTCGACAGAAACACTGCAAGCCAGAAGGGAATGGCAAGAAATATTCCAAGTCATGTAAAGCGAAGGCCTGCAACCAAGAGTGCTCTACCCACCAAGATTCTCAGTTAAAATGGAAAGCGAAATAAGGAGTTTCCCAGACAAAAGAAGGCTAAAGAATACACCTCCACCAAACCAGCACTGCAAAATATGCTAAAGGGACTGCTTTAAGATGAAGAAAAAGTTTCTATGAATACCCAGTTCCTTTCAGGGCTGCCAATACTTGCTATTACCAATATTTTTAATACTCATTAATCTCATTGTGACAATGATGTTATTTTAATTGTTCCTTTACTATTTGTTGAAACTAAACCTGTGTTTGTATATTTCTTGCCTATTTCTATTATTATTATTTTTTTTTTTAAAAAGCTTTACATGACTTTTCGGTATTCTTTATCCATTTTATTGATTAAAGGTTTGTAGAAATTTTTTCCCTGAAAAAAAAAAAAACAAACAAAACACCGAAAACCTATTAACCATGTTTTAGATGTGCTGCAAATACTTTCCTATTCTATTCCTTGTCCTTTAACTTTTTTTATATGTATATTACTATATAGTTAAAGGTTTAATATAGTCATATTGTCAATATTTATAGCTTCTGGGGTTGAATATTTTACTTCAGGTCATGAAAAATATTAGTTCTATTTTCTTCTCAAACTCCTTTGATTCTACATATTGATTTTTAAGTCACCTGAATATTTCTTGTGTAATGTGTGAAATAGGGCTCTACATTTGTTTTATTTCAAGTAATAGTGGTCTACGCACCTTCTTTGTTGAATAAGCCTTATTTTACCCATTGATTTGAAATATCAACTTAATCATATATTATATTGTTAGACAGATATATACGTTTGTCTCTAGAATGCTCATTATATTTCATTGATCTACTTGATTATTTCTGTGCTGGTGTCATATTGGTTTAATTGCTGAGACTTTATAATGGTTTTAAATTTTTTTAGTATTTTATAATTAACTCTGACATTTAAAAAATAAAAATCAGTCTGCATTTAAGAAAGAGAGATAGAACTCCTACTTTTTGTGACAACATGGATCGAAATGGAGAATATTAAGCTAAGTGAAATAAGCCAGTTGATCAAAGACAATTATCATATGATCTCACCTATAAGTAGACTCTATTCAACAAAATAAACTAATGAACAAAATAAGCCACAGGCACGGAAACATGGGGCAGACTGAAAGTGACCAGAGGCAGGGGTGGGTGGAAGAGGACAATGGTGGAAAGGGGAAGGGACTAGACAAAGAACATGTATGAATGACCCATGGACACGAACAACAGAATGGGAACTGACTATGGGAGTGGGGGGTGGGATAGGAGAGGGGGGTAAAGGAGTAAAAAGTAAGACAACTGTAATAGAATAAACATGATTTATAAATTTAAAGAAATACAAAAAGAGGTCCAATAAAACTTTAAAAATTTTCATAAATCCCCACAATACAAGTTTCAGCACACCCATGATGGTGAGGCTGGGAATATTCATATTTAAATAGTGTCTGCTTATATTATCTCTTGCAGGATAAGCTACTTGGGGAAAGTAAAGAAACTGATTTGTCAGGTTTCACTGTTCTAAATCTCTCTTCTATACTCTTCAAATAAAATCCTGGAAGGCTTTGGGATATTGTAGTAGCTGAACAGGTTAAATGTTTCAAAGGTACTATGTTTACCAACCAGTACAACCTAGTACTTGAGTTCTTTCATTCATTCAGCTATACCTCCCAGAGTTCAGAACTACTTGTCACTAAGCACATTGTATAATAAGTGTCTATATCTCTCTCTCTCTTTCCTTTTCCTATTATTGTTCCTTCATGTTTAAATAAAAACCCAGGTTTTTAACTCCGTAATTTCTTGTACCAAAACTTAAAGGTTCCACCCTGGTTGGTGTGGCTCAGTGGACTGAGCTCTGGCCTGCAAACCAAAGGGTCGCAGGTTCGATTCCCAGTCAGGACACATGCCTGGGTTGTGAGCCAGGTTCCCAGTAGGGGGCATGTGAGAGGCAACCACACATTGATGTTTCTCTCCCTCTCTTTCTCCTCCTCTAAAAATAAATAAATAAAATCTTAAAAAAAAAAAAGGCTTAAAGGTTCCTAGAAACATCAGTGATAGGCTGGTGACCTAGCAACTCTATATCATGTAAACACCAATGTATAGTATTCATGTATTCATTTAACTGCCATGACAAATTGCCTTCAACTCAAATATGAACTAAATGACCCAATCCAGAAAGCACTGTGCTCCACACTGCAAAAAATACAAGGCTGATACACTGCAAAAAATATAAAGCTAAGTAAAATACTTTTTCGTCATACTGGAATTCATATTTCCCTAGGGAGAGACAAGTTTACTAGAATACATGGCCGACCAGAAACAGGAGGATAGAGGGTACTATAGGAATTACATGTAAGTGAATTTCACGCCTTAGGGGAAGACATGGAATTGGCTAAGGTTGCATTTGGGACTAAGAAAGCTTGGTATGTCTTTGAAACAGCAAGGGGAGAGACATATGACAAAGAATAGACTGAAAGATTCCATCAGGACCAGGACAATCATGACCATGACATCTCACAGCATACCAATAAGAATTTCAATATACATTTTAACAGCTGCGCTAAAATATGAGGGTAAAATCATTACCTCCTACAGCAAGCACCTTTCTGAAGAACATAAATGTCTCATCCTCCTTTAATGTGGTATAAAAATTCAAAATAAACAGAAGACAAGACTCAAAGCAAAGCAATGACACAAATCAATGAAGTTTTTAAACCACCTATGCTTGAAAATAGACTATATGATTAGACAGACAATACAATATTTTAAACCTGCACTGTCCAATACAATAACTACTAGCAACATGTGCCTACTGAGTATTAAAATGTGGTTACTCCAAATTAAGATGGGCTCTAAGTGTTAAAATACCTACTAGGTTGTAAAGATTTAGTACAAAAAAAAAAAAACAAAAACCACAGTAAAATATCTCAGTAAACTTCAACATGATTACATGTTGAATAATATTTTGAATACACTGGGTTAAATAAAATACATTATTAAAATTAAGTTCATCTGTGGTTTTTTACTCTTTTTAATGTGGCTCCTGGAAAATTTAAAATTACATATGTGACTCACATTTGTGGCCTGCATTGTATTTCTATCAAACAAACCAGGTTTAAACAATTGCTTAATGTTAATATTGTTCACATTTCTATACCTGATTCATACCGTTGCTTTATTTTGGCATTGTAATTACTTGACCATAGTGACTGTATTTTGCCATGTATAATGCATACCCACATTTTTAGCCCAACCTTTCAGGAAAAAAATCTTTCAATTTTTTAACTCAATTATTTGCTTATTTATATTTAGAAACAAAACCAATTATTGTATTCCAGGATATTATTTTGCATACGGGTATCACTGCTTTCTAGAGTTGCACTTTTAACGCATAAGCATAAATAAAAGAAATAAAAACATTTATTTAGATAGGGAATTAGTACTATCCATGTATTATGCACACTCTTATTTTTCCCTCAAAAATTGAGGCAAAGAGCACACATTATACATGGCCAAATACGGTAACATCTCAAACATCTATGCTTCAGTGTCTAGATAATGAAAAGGTGAGCTACCCACCAAAAGAGTTTATCAGTTTCTTAACTACCCTTTTGGAGCAAATGTAGAAAAAACAACCAACTAACATGGTTTCCAGATACGTTTCAAGCAGTTAATGCTCTGGGCACTGCTGGCTGATATCATGAGATTATGTTAGATAAGAACTACTCAGTGACACAAAGACAAGGGATCTAGGAAATAGGAGAGTAGGCACTAAAGAGCAATGAAAGAAATCAGAAGATGACAGCTGTACAGCGAGACCTGGGGAACAAGCAGGCTAGATCCCAGCAGTGGGACGAGGGACTCTAGGAAGGACATTCCAGGAACAGAACAGATGGTCAGGCAGAATCTAGAGACTACCTAATAAAATTTGAGGGGAAAAGAAAAAAAAACACAAAGTTATGATAATTGCAAACAGTGCAAGAAAATATAAATGGCAACAATGAAGTATTTTTAAAAAATTAAAAATTAATGAAAATATGATTGTCACTTTGGAAACAGTTTGACAGGTCCTTAAAATATTAAACAGATTTACCATACAAGCTAGCAATTCCACTACTCGGTATATATCCAGAAGATCTGAAAGTGTGTCCACACAAAAACCTGTTCACAAATGTTCATTATTCATACTAGCCAAAAGGAGATTGCAATCCAAATGTTCATGAACTAATGCATGGATAAACAAATGGTGGCACTTCCATACAATGAAATATTATTCAACAATAAAAAAGAATAAAGTACTGATATATGCTATACCATAAATGTACCTAAAAGATATTATTGGAAGTAAAAGAAGCTAGTCACAAAAGATCACTCATTATATGATTTCATTTATATGAGTGAATAGGAAATGTCTAGAATAGGAAAATTCAGAGACAAAGTATAGATTAGTGATTGCCTAGAACTAGGAGGAAGTGGAATATGGGGAAGGACTGCTAATGGGTACTGGTTTCTTTTAGGAGTAATAAAAAATGTTCTGAAATTAAATTGTTAAAATAGTTGCACAACTCTGTGAATATACTAAAAACCAGAGAACTCCACAACTTTAAATGGATGTATTTTAAGGTATGTGAATTACATCTCAACTAAAGCTGTTTTTTAATAAAGCAACTTTAATAAAGCAGTTTTCAAAAGGAAATATGATCGTTGTACACTACTTCTTTCTGCTAAGAATACTGCTTATTATCTAGATACTGAGTATTAATCATTTGAACTACAATTTACATGACTTAAATAAAAAGAGTAATAATTATATTAGCATGATAGCAAGAGGGAAATGAGAATGACAATAAATAGAATCTACCATAATGAGAAGACAATAAATATCTAAAAATAATTTTAAGAAATAGACAAAAAGTATACTAATTAAAAATGACAAAAACTACTAGAGGAAGCAGCTCCTGAGAAATAAAACTGGGGGACAGAAGACTAGCTTCCATAAAAAGACTTTGTATACTATTTGATTTCCTTTAATAATATGAATGTATTACTTTATAAAAATTTTTTAAAACATCTAAGGAGTACTTGTGCTTGGCTTATGAGCAGAATGAAACCGTGCGCTCTTAAAGAGGTAAAAGGCACAGGCTTCATTGACACGACGCACTCTGCGCCTCTGATCTCTCAAGAGAACAGGTTTTTTCATCTAAGATGCCATTAAAAATGGAAAATTAAGAGGAAAAAATAAATTACCCTGTTTTTCTCTTTACCATAAAATAACTATTTCCAGCAAAAACACATATAATATCTACTTAACGTTATATATCATTTTTCAAATACACAGTGGGGAAGTATTTTAAATATTCTACTAAGTGTTGACTGGTTATGGCTATTAACTGTTTCCCTTTAATGCCATGAAAAAGATCCTCTCAGCTTCATTCTTACTCCCTATCTAATGCACATTCAGGAAAATAAGGATTTAATAATCTAAAGCATTTAGATTTAGTGATGAAAACAATAGCAATTTTCTAGAGTAATTGACTTAAATATTGTTTTAATTCTAACATTCTTATGCTAAAGCCAGTGTCAATTTCAAGGATGTATGCACAAAATATAATTCCAGATTAGAAGTAACCAATGAACATTCAGATTATCTATGGAAGGATACACGTAAGAACTTGGAATGCTGGCTGTCTCCAAGAAAGGGAGCTGGTAGTTACAGAGCAGGAACAGATGGAAGACATTACTGAATGACTTAAATTTTGAATAGTGTGAGTAAATTCTATTTCTTAAAGCAAAAATATTAAGCCTGCCCAGAAGGTATCCTGCCATGTAATATGTAAAATGGAGACATTTACTGAAAAAGATACAAGGTGAAAGAATCCTTATACATAGGGCAACAATGCCTCAGTCCCCTTCAAAGTAGGCACCTTGGGACCTTACGTAGTTCTCCCAATTGCCATCAGCTGCCCTGAATCTCTTCAATGGTCTGAAGTCTTTTCCATTTCAAAGGTGATTTTCATTGTAGGAAAAGCCAGAAGTCACAGGGGTGCCGAATCTGGCTGTAGAGGAGCTGAGTCACCTGGGTGATTTGATGTTTCGTAAAAAAAAACAAAAAAAAACAAAAAAACAACTCTGCAAGAGACATGATGCAGGAGCAGGCACATTGTTGTAATGAAGCAGTCAATCACCAGTTGCCCATAACTGCAGCCTTCTAAATCATCCAAATAGTTTCCAAAAAGGAACGTTCAAGTTTAACACAAAATTTGATGCAGATTTGCTGCTCTACTCACCCATTTTGAATGCAATGGCCGCACCGTACACACACTCAACAGCTCACTCAGTTGTCACTGTTCACACATACGCATTCCTGTCCATTCTCCTTAGCTGCCAGGTTACACGGATATCACACAAACCATTCTCATTATATTAACAATGGCTGGACTTTTTTCAGACAGACCTCATATATAAATAAGCATGTAACTTTATCATACAGCATCCAATTAACACTGTATTTTACCGTCTATAATGCGCACCTTTTTGCCCACATTTTTGAGGGGACAATAAGGCTGCACACTATACATGGGTATAACTATCATATACAATGGGTATAATAATAGGTATAATAATCCTGTGTATAATAAGCACAAAATGTGGGTGCGCATTATACACAAGAGCGCATTATACACAAGAGCGCATTATATGCATCAAAATATGGTATTTGGCGATTACTATTATGTATATTATGTAAATTATGTAAATATGATATATTGAAATATATATACACACGATTATATATTAAAATTGAAACCCTACCAACTCAAAGAGCCCCTTTTCCTTTCAGAGTTGAAATAATGTATACAGTATCAAAGCTCTGAAATGCTGATAGAACAGCAAATGAAAGGTAATATAATCAAGTCTGATGACAGGCGTAACTTTAGTATCTCCAAGCAATTAGGTACTGCCTCTACAAACTCAAATCTAAGAGCAGTAATTTGACTCAGCTCAATAACTTCAACACAAGTCATGAAAACACTCATTAATCAATTTAAATGAATTAACTGATTTTAAGGAATAAGGGGAAGTAGAGGGAGACAGGTTTTTTAAAAATAATTAATCTTCTTCATAAAGATACTGAAAACACAATGTTTTTTAGTTAGATTAGCCAATTAAACCCCTAAGAACTTCTTAGACCTCAAAGAGAGAAAATAACTGTCATTACTGTCCTTTTACTTCAGATCAGCAGGTAAGATACCCACCTTTTCAATTCTGATTACATAGGCTATATATGTATTTGGTAAAGTTGCTCTCTACTGTAGCTAATCATAATTCATAAGAAAACCTAAATAACTCCATGCAGTACCTTCAAGCATTCCACAATCAGAAAATATGGGCAGGTAAAAATCTAAATAGCAACTCCATATATGCCACAGAAGAAAATAACAAACCTTAAATCAGATAAAATGCTGTGACTGAGTAATAAATACAGATGGACAAGGGAAAGTTGGAGAGAATATTCTGGGCTAGCATACTGAAGACTTTAGTATCATTATCCAAATCACTGAAATTCAACTACAGTTAGTCAATCAGAGATGAGATGACCCAGTTGTCTTCCACATCACTTCAGTGACCAACAAGTTTGGAGAACGTCTGATGTGATTAGAAGTCATTACAGAACCCCAGGTATCCAGAAGAATCTTTCCTGATTCCTGCCCTTTTAAGACAGTGAAGTTAGTATAAATTAACCTTCTCTAGTCAACATTTTGAACAACTATCAGAGTGATTTCCCCAAGAGTTGTGTGAGCCTAGAATAAGTAATCCCAGTATGCCTGTTTTCCTGAATTTTCTGCCCATTTTTTTTAAGCAGGTATAATACTTAACATCAATATCCACTTATCCCCTTCTAATTGGCAGCTTAGAAAACTAGCCAACTTAATGAGTTAGAAGTACGTGTTAAATAATAGTAGAGAGGTTTAAATAGGTCTTGGCCAGGTAGTTCAGTTGATTAGAATGTCATTCCAATGCACCAAAGTTGCAGGTTTGATCCCTGGTCAGGGCCTACACAAGAATCAACCAATGAATACATGACAAGTGAACAACAAAATCAATGTTTCTCTCTGTGTGTCTTTCCCCCCTTCCTCTCTCTCTAAAATCAATAAATAAAAAAATGTTTTAAAAAAGAAGCTTAAATAAAAGCCTAAAAACCAACTATATGCAAAATATATGTACCATTTGGGGATTTCAGCTGCTCAGGAGCCTTTTGGTTTATTTCCTGATTCTTAAAAGGTGACATTCCAAATAACCCAATTCTAATTACACACTGATACATAGCTATTATTCTTTAAAAAAAACAAAACAGAACAGAACAAAACACCCTAAAGGCTCGCAGTTCCAGACCTAACAAATGTCCGATACTTGACTAATGTGACTACTTCATTGGTTGTGCATATATGGGGGAGGCCCCCACAACTTTCATGAGGTTTGCTGTCAATTATTAAAAGGAGAAATAGAAAAAACTCTTAAAACACTATACACCCTACAAGAAGAGATGGAGAGAAATAATCCTTAATAATGGCTAATCTGTAGACTCACATTCTAGTATTGCCTGGAAATATAAATAAATAAATACACCAGATTAATTTATGAACAATCTACTTTTCAAGTTTTTTTTTTAAAAAACCAGTGCTCTGAATGACCATTAAACAAAAAACAAAAGCATATTTTACTTATTTTTCTTTTTGTGCTGTCATAAGCCCTAATATTTTCATTTTCAATGTTCATCTTAAGAAGCTTTCCATTAAATCTTAAAATAATTGACAGTTCCCCCACCCCTCCAATATAACTGTAAGTATTTAAGTACTGTAGCTGCTAACAGGCAAGCCTGAAACTAATTTTGGAAGGAAAAGTCTTACACAGTCACTGCTAAATTATCAATGAAAGACTATCCTAAAAATAAAAGGCATTTTAGCTTATCTCTGGAATCCAAGTGTTAAGATAACAGCCATCCATTCTCTATAATATTCGAATAAAGAGCAAGGGCTCTAGAATCAGAATGCCTGCGTTTAAATTCTAACAGAGCAACTTCCTGGCAAGGTAACTGTGGACAAGCTGTTTCACCTTTCTGAATTTCATTTACCTCATCTATAAAGCAGGGGTAATATTAACAGTATTAGCTACTTTGTAGAACTGTTGTAATGATTAAAGGAGATACTGCAAGTGAAGTATTTGGCAGAGCACTTAGTACATAGTAAACTTTCAGTAGGCATGTTGCATGTCAATCACGTTATTATTAATGAACTTTATACACTTTAATACTTTTTATTACAGTAACCTATTTATTTTTAGCTTTCTAAGCCAAGGATTTCAACATTAAAAAGTTAATGGTAATTCAAAAATGCAATGGTAATGTCACTGCTTTGCACCAATGTTACTAATATTTTTGTCTGCGTACCTACCACCTCTCTGGCTTAGAGCATGCCTAGCCAGTCCTAAACCTGTAAATTCATCAAAGTTATTCCATCATCTAAAATACCACTTTCTAGGAAAACAGTTACTCCTTTGTCAGAAATGTTCACTCTTTATTATTAAATTTGAAAGGACAATCAAGAAATTAACCACTCTAGAATATGTTAATAAGGGAATACATTAAGGATTTGTGTCTGTGCCATTGCTGGGCAGGGTACCCTGGTGACAAAAGGAAACCTTGTCTGACAGAATTAGTTTCAAAAAAATTCATCATTTTACTTCAATCCGATCCAACAGATACGCTTCTAAAAAAAACTATTCAACACAAAAACGTAAGATTGAACTATTTACAAATTTTTAACTTGCATACCCTCTGAAAGTAAACCTTTCTCCCAAAAACATAAGCAAAGTGGGAAGGGGAACTTTAAACTAGACTCCAAATCAATAAAGTTCTACCTTTATAACTTGTACCAGAGCAACTACATTACAGACACAAGTATATACTGACATTACTTACTGAATATCCATTATTTGCTGGGTATTTACTCATTTTTTAAAAAGCAAGAATAACAACTCAATGATAAAGAAAATAGAATAGTATCGCTTTAGTATATCACCTTAATAGTAGGAAACTTTTGGGAAAACAAATTGTCTTTAACTCTGTCAGTTTTTCCTTGCTGCTCTATTGACACAGATCTTTATATAAATATACATTTCTACATCACATTCAATCAATTTCGAGACATTTATATAGTCCAGAAAGATTTGTGTGACTCAAGATAGGAACAAAGATTGTAACCTCTACTTTAAAACCAATGAACCATGAAAATACTTCTAAACTTGAAATCATTAAAGATTCCCTTTTCACACACCCTCTGGGGAGAAAAAAAAAAAAAAGCTAGAAAATGATGCTAAACATTCCAACAAATCCATTTATTCATGGTGATTACGTTCTTATTATTACAATACAATATCCGGGAAATCAGGTTGGTCCTGTTACTACTAGTATCTACTCCTGTCACACCCATGTGATCTGCCCCTCCATTCTCCATTGTAGGGTGGAGCATCATAAAAGATAACACAATCTCACAGCCTGCCCATCATCATCCCTATCTCACAATCCCATGAGTCTTATTAAAAAATAAGCACACTAGCACTCTAACAAATGCTTATTTACAAGTATGGAACTGTGGCACCAGTGTCAGCGCATGCATGTTTCACACACAGTCTTCTCTATACGTTAAGCACACACAAAAACAAGAGTTCCCCTGAACTCAGAATCTGCTGACACTTAAAAAACTCTGCAAACTTCTCCAAAACAGTATCTCACACCTGTAATTCAAGTCCAAAATAAGGGGCAGAAAGCACAGGGTGCAAGTACTAATTTTCAGCTGACCCATGTCAGTGAAGTAAGATGTCACCTCTTTTTCTAAATGCAATTCCCAATCAGCCATAAATTGATTTGTAAGTCTCTGGGTTTCCTTTTTCGTCTTCCACAGGTGCATGCAACAAGAGAAGATGTAATTCTCGTATACAGGTCACAATGTTTTAAAAACTCTGGAAAGCTCTGACTGGGAAAGAAATGAAAATTTTGCTGTTCTAGTTTTCAGTCTCACACATGAACTCTCTCCCACGTCAACATGGATAATCTAGAAACTGGCTAAATTCTAATAACCTAATTTTTGGATGTCACAAAGAGATTCTGATTCCTTGGAACAGAGGAGCTCTAAGTTGCCACCTACTCTTCCATTTTAATCACCATATGACTAAATACACAATAAAACACGAATACCATTATTCATTCTCTAAAAAAAAAAAAATCTATAAAAAGTTTTATATGAGGAAGTAAGTAATGCTCAACTTACTTTCCTCTTTCCAAGTGTTATATTTAAAACTAGGCAATTAACTAAATTTTCACCAATAGCAAACCAAAGACAGTATCATTAATATTTTGACCAAAACCACCAGACAGCCCCAGCTAGTGTGGCTCAGTGGACTGAGCACCGGCCTGCGAACCAAAGGGTCACCGGTTTGATTCTCTGTCAGGGCACATACCTGGGTTGCGGGCCAGACCCCCAGTAGGGGGTGCGCGAGAGGCAACCATACACTGATGTTTCTCTCCCTCTCTTTCTCCCTTCCCTTCCCCTCTTCCTAAATTAAATAGTAATTAAAAAAAAAACACCAACTATTGGCAAAATCACCAAACAGTCCCTTATTTTTTCTATTTTGAGTACAGTATCAAGTAATTCTACAGAAGGAACTGTATAGGTATTAACATGTATTTAATAACACCTGAATCTGGGTGTAAACAAAAAAGAAATGCTGGCTTCACCATAGTAAGCAAAAAGAAATATTTCAAATATACTATTTAAACTTGTGATGAATACTTAACAGGAAAGTCAAAAACTACTTGTTACAAAATCTTTTAAAATTTCTGCTAGACCCTTCACAAACCAAGTGAAGCTTGGTATTATTACCACTATTTTTAACGTAAGGTTTACCTGAGAATAATCACGTGTATAAAAAACAAGTTTTAAGTTATACCAAAAATTAAAGGCTATATAAAATAGCTGAAATTTTTAAATCACAGTTTAGTGCAAAAAGTGATTTTCATGGTCTTCAAATAAACAACCATGAAATATTATAACCAGGTTTCAAGTGCAAAGCTCTTGAATCCACATAAGAAATTATTTTATTTTTTAGAAATTTAATGGAAAGCATTTAAATGAAAACCTTTAGTTTACTATTTCCAAAAATAAGTCCAACATTTGTAGGTGTAGAAAAATTAGAAACTGTGCAATTAATAGGCTGAAAACTTAAATATCGTTGCCAGTAACCAACTGCTATCTGCTGAATTTCAAGGGAACCTATTGTATATTAAATTTTTAAAAAGTGAACTCATCTAACCTCTCATCTCAGCACTTTCTCAACTTCCCTATTACAATCAACAATATAATTCGCAGTCAAGTCTTCCAGACCAATAACATCAGAATTTATTTTTAACTCCTGACTCCTTCCCAAGTACTCCCCTTCCATCCAATCCAAAGTCCTGCCAGTTCTCCATTCACACCGTTCTGTCAAATGTGTTCTTTTCATCCCATTTTCACATTTTACTTTATATTACCTCATGATTCACAATACACCTTACTATCCCCCCAAAAGGGCTCTAATGGCTCTACTCTAATCCATCAACTCGGCTTGCCCAAATCATCTTCAGATCTCTTGGTTTAGCCATTTACAGTAAATACCAATCTCTCTTGAATCTCAACCAAACTCTTACAGGTCCCCTCTACCCTCCATCAGCTGATGTTTTATTTCTCAAATTCCATCTCTCATTTTCCTATTTAGTCTCCTTTAATTTTCAGGAGAAAATTTGCTTGGTAAATACAAAAACCATTTCCCTACTATACAAAAATCACCATCTTTGTGCCTCTGTCCATTCTTCCCACCAAGAATCCTTGATGCTTCTCTATGAATTGAAGTTACTGCCTCCTTTAACATGTCTTAAAATACACATCTGGAGAAAGTCTCCCCTCTCCAAACCATCTACCTTACCCTTTTATTCTCTGTCCTCCCGAACAAAGCATTCTATTTGTATTCATAATCTTACAGTCATCTTGGTATTGTATTCATATTTTGTCCCATAAATTGCATCTACAACTAAATGAGCTTTTGAGGCCAAAGGTTACAATTTCTAATCTCTGTTTTGAACAGGGGTCCCTTAGAACAACAGAACTCTAACATATTTAACAATTACCCCTTCTTCTAAAATGTCCTTAAAAGTCAAGGTTGTCAAATACACTTAGCATTGAACTCCCAACTTTTTTTAAATGTTAAGTTTACCTATATGGGAATAGAAAATTTTACATTTTAACCTATACACTTCACAAGAGTTAACATCCACACTATGATGGAAGGAGTTAACTCCTTCAAAATAAGGAGTTATTTTGAAAGAAAATCCTAGGGAAAAAAGAACAGTCAAAAGTTTAACATTATAAAAGCTATTTTATTTCACTCTCTAGAATAGACCTAATAAATTAATTAACCAAAACTGATTTCAAGTGGTTTTTAAACTATATTACCAAGATGAAAAGACAAATACTCCAGTACCACTAGAGGTTCTTAAGTATCTATTATACTATTTGCTTCATCATAGCTGAAAATTACTCCAGAATTTTAAATTATTCCTTTCAAATAACTCCATGAAATGCTTAGATAGTTTGACCATTCCCTGAAAGATGTATCAGCTTCCCTCTTCACATACCCTGCACTCTGTACTAGCTAGTCACCCCACCCTCCCAAAACAAAATTAACTTTCAAAAATAATCTCCCATTCAGTAATTACTTTAGGCTACCCTGTTTCAAGCAAGTTCCAAAAGCCAACATGAATTTAAATCCTGAGTTAAAGTCATTTTATGTTGCTTAAGAATATAACATTTCACATAACAGCATATACTTAAAAAAAAAACACCTCAGTTCTTCAGTTCTCCTAGGCAACCAAATTGTTTTTCTTTGCCCTCATCAAGCGCCCTTCTCATGGAATAAGAAAATACAACTTCAAATTTAACGTCAAGTTCTGGAAGTATGTTTAAATACTGTCATTAATAGCACATAAACAGATCTACAAATAGATACACTGGAGCACTGGATACTTAGTATGCCGAACACCTAAAGAACAGACTTTTCAGCACAAATCTGGGACAAGAGTACACTCTAGCAACAACCCTGTACACAGCGCAAATATCCCTACTATATCCAGAGCCACACAGCCTTCTGCAAAACGTATGATGGAAAAGTATAAATCCACATTCCCACAACTAAATCCATAGTTTTATTTGAATGAGACAGGAACCAATGCAAGAGTATTTTAATTATCCTAAGAAGGGATCCCCTGAGCTCTAGATCATTTAACAAGTACAGAATGCAATGGCACCCCAAAATTAAACTTCAGTCACAAATCAGTAACAAATAACATCCAACTCAGTATTTGGCAACATGGTAATACCAACCTCACTTACTTCCAAGTAACCTTTTGACTAAACATTATATAGTGGTAGACTGGTAATGTCAAGACGGGAAGGTTCCCAGTTAACATATTAAACCACTTATCCAATTTTAAACAATGCCTATAGAGATACTGCTGTGACTGGGTGTCAGCAGCGCCCACCAGCCCCTTCTAAAGGAATCAATGCTAGCCTCCCAGTGTGAACGCTGGTCACTGAGCAAGTTCATCTCAGGATTAAGAACAAATACTTCGTATGGTCAGTCATACAAGCAAAAAAGAAATGTTAGGAGACTGTAACACTCAATCTCTCTATTAAGTATACAAAATTATGATAACCCTGAGACCTGAGCTAACTAAAATATCCCTCATTCCAAAAGGCATAAACTAAGCAAACATACAGTGGTTTATGAATCAAGTCTTGTCTTCTTTATCCAAAAGGATAAGCAAGTAAACACTGACATCATTATTTTTATACTCAAGCACTTAATAAAACTACCAACAGAAAGGTAATTATAAGAAAGTAAGTTTCAAATCAAATCATTCAAACAAAAATCATATTCTCTCAATTCAAGGTTAATGAGACCGGTGGAGGGTGTATGTGGGAGGAGAAAAGAGGGAGCTGTCTCATCCTTAACTGAAGACAGGTTTTTGCCTATTTCCATTACCTCTAACAGTTATACCAGGAGGTCTAACATTTTTAAGACTCTGGTATTTTAAGGTTGATTTTTAAGGTGAAGTGGAGAAAAGGTGTAAAATAAAATCAATACTCACTGCTAACTTTCATGCTGCCAAAAGCTGAAGGCTGCTGCACTGGCTTGCAGCTCTCCGCAAAGGAGGTGGTTCTGGGCCGCCCTGACATGATTACTCTCTTCCTGAATCACCCTCTTTTCCTTCCTTCCTCCTTTTCTTCCTTTTGTTTTATGTTGGGGTGTTAGGTTAATGACAAATGCAGCATTAAGTTCTCCCACAAGAAAAAGAAGAAGACTTCGTACTCTTGGCTTTTTACTCCTTTTGTATAGACATTAAAAAAAAAAAAACGAGCGATGTATTTCTTCAAGACTGATCAGTATGGGTATTTAACATATAGATGATTTGGGGCTGGGGGGAAAAATACAATTCTTTCCCCTCCCTTTTCTTGGAGGGGCGAAAAGGAAGGGAGGAAAATCCTAAAAATATATATATCACACAAAATGGGGGTAAATACTTGATTGAAAATAAGTACTCTCAATATCGTATTTTCCTCGGGGATTTTTTTTCCGAGTCAATGAAGAAGGGAAGCGGCGGAAGGATCACGAGTCTCACGCTTGAAAAGAAGGGGGATGGGAAGGAGGGAGGGAAAGGGAGGGGGGTGGTTCGGAGATGCGACGGGAAACGCTGCGGCTCCAGCAGCGGCGGGATCCGGAGGGCTGACGGCGGGGGCCCGGCGAACTGGAGGGCAGTGGAGTCGCGAGTCAGTCAGAGGCGGGCGGTGTCGGCGACTCCGCTCCTCATTGCGCCAGGAGCAGTTGCAGGCGGCGGCTGGATCCAGCGGCCATGGCGGCGGCGGTGGCGGAGGCAGCTCCCTTCAGACCCCAAGCAGCGGCTCCTCGACTGCTCCCCATACGCCGGGGACATGGGAACCCAGCAACCGCTTCCGTCCCTCGGGGCCCCCTCCCCCGTCCACCGCACCAGTGCGGCCGCTCTCCTCGCCTCTGCTTGATGCCCGCTCAGGAAGTATCCGCGCTTTGCCCCCGGCCCGGAATCCTGTCAGCGTCTGTGGGGCCGGCTCCTCCTTGCTTCCTTCCTTCCTTCCTTTGTCACTCGGCCCGGACGGCGACGGCGGCAGCACAATCCCGCATTCGCCCGGGTCAGGGGCTGCTCTGTGTGAGGAGCGCCGTCTGCGCAGCCGCCTAGCTCTTCCCCACGCCTCCTCCCCCTCCTACTCTTCCTCCGCCTCCTTCCTCCCCCACCCCTTCTTACACCGCCCAGCGCCCCGCCCGCGTAAGAAGGGGTGGGGGAGGAGCGCGGCGCGGCGGCGGCGCGGGCATGTGCCGCCCACTGTGCTCGGTTTTTGCTCTCCACTCCCAAAAAATGTAAAGTACAGTGCTCTTCTTTTCTTGTGGAAAACTAATGCTGCATTTGTCATTAACTAACACCCAGCATAAGCAAAGGAAAAAAGAGTAGGAAGAGATTCAGTCTCGGGGCGGCCCAGAGACCCTCCTTCCACCGGAACTCCAAACCGGCCTTCAGCTTTGGGTGAAAGTTAGAGGAGTATTGATTTTTATTTTACACCTTTTCTCCACTTCACCTTAAAAATCAACCTTAAAATACCAGAGTCTTAAAAATGTTAGGACCCTCCCTGAGTATAACTGTTAAGAGTCACAAATGGAAATAGCGCAAAAACCTGTCTTCAGTTAAGGATGAGACAGCTCCCTCTTTTCTCCTCCCACTACACCCTCCACCGGTCTCATTAAGAACCTTGAATTGAGAGAATATGATTTTTGTTTGAATGAACTGATTTGAAACTACTTCTTATAATTACCTTTCTGTTGGTAGTTTTATTAAGTGCTGAGTAGTAAAAATGATGTCAGTGTTTACTTGCTTATCCTTTGGATAAAGAAGACAAGACTTGATTCATAAACCACTGTATGTTTGCTTAGTTTATGCCTTTTTTGGAATGAGGGATATTTTAGTTAGCTCAGGTCTCAGGGTTATCATAATTTTTGTATACTTAATAGAGAGATTGAGTGTTACAGTCTCCTAACATTTCTTCTTTTTGCTTGTATGACTGACACGAAGTATTTGTTCTTAATCCTGAGATGAACTTGCTCAGTGACCAGCGTTCACACTGGGAGGCTAGCATTGATTCCTAGAAGGGGCGGTGGGGCTGCTGACACCCAGTCACAGTATCTCTATAGGCATTGTTTAAAATTGGACAAGTGGTTTAATATGTTAACTGGGAACCTTTCGTCTTGACATTACCAGTCTACCAATATATAATGTTTAGTCAAAAGGTTACTTGAAGTAAGGAGGTTGGTATTACCATGTTGCCAAATCACTGAGTTGGATGTTATTTGTTACTGATTTGTGACTGAAGTTTAATTTTGGGGCCGCATTCTGTGACTTGTTAAATGATCTAGAGCTCAGGGGACCCCTTCTTAGGATAATTAAAATACTCTTGCATTGGTCCCTGTCTCATTTAAATAAAACTATGGATTTAGATGTGGGAATGTGATTTATACTATCATACGTTTTTAGAAGGCGGGGATATAGTAGGGATATAATCTTGCGCTGGTACAGGGTTGTTGACTAGAGTGTACCCCCAGATTTGTGCTGAAAAAAGACCGATTTCTTTTAGGTGTTCGGCATCACTAAGCATCCGAGTGCGAGTGTACTATTTGTAGATCTGTTTATGTGCTATTAATGACAGTATTTAAACAACTTCCAGAACTTGACGTTAAATTTGAAGTTGTATTTTCTTATTCCATGAGAAGGCGCTTGGAGAGGGCAAAGAAAAACAATTTGGTGCCTAGGAGAACTGAAGAACTGAGGTGTTTTTTTTTTAAGTATATGCTGTTATGTGAAAAGTATATTCTTTAAGCAACATAAATGACTTTAACTCAGGATTTAAATTCATGTTGGCTTTGAACTTGTTGAAACAGGGTAGCTCTAAAGTAATACTGAATGGGAGATTATTTTTGAAAGTTAATTTTGTTTTGGGAGGGTGGGGACTAGCTAGTACAGAGTGCAGGGTATGTGAAGAGGGAAGCTGATACATCTTTCAGGGGAATGGTCAAACTATCACAAAGCATCATGGAGTTATTTGAAGGAATAATTTAAAATTCTGGAGTAATTTTCAGCTATGATGAAGCAAATAGTATAATAGATACTTAAGAGCCTCTAGTGGTACTGGAGTATTTGTCTTTATCTTGGTAATATAGTTTAAAAACACTTGAAATCAGTTTTGGTTAATGAATTTATTAGGTCACAGAGAGTGAAACAAAATAGCTTTATAATGTTAAACTTTTGACTGTTCTTTTTCCCTTAGGATTTTCTTTCAAAATAACTCCTATTTTGAAGGAGTTAACTCCTTCCATCATAGTGTGGATGTTAACTCTTGTGAAGTGTATAGGTTAAAATGTAAAATTTTCTATTCCCATATAGGTAAACTTAACATTTAAAAAAAGTTGGGAGTTCAATGCTAAGTGTATTTGACAACCTTGACTTTTAAGGACATTTTAGAAGAAGGGGTAATTGCCAAATATGTTAGAGTTCTGTTGTTCTAAGGGACCCCTGTTCAAAACAGAGATTAGAAATTGTAACTTTGGCCTCAAAAGCTCATTTAGTTGTAGATGCAATTTATGGGACAAAATATGAATACAATACCAAGATGACTGTAAGATTATGAATACAAATAGAATGCTTTGTTCGGGAGGACAGAGAATAAAAGGGTAAGGCAGATGGTTTGGAGAGGGGAGACTTCCAGATGTACCCTAAGACATGTTAAAGGAGGCAGAACTTCAATTCATAGAGAAGCATCAAGGACTTGGGAAGAATGGACAGAGGCACAAAGATGGTGATTTTTGTATAGTAGGGAAATGTTTTTGTATTTACCACAAATTTTCTCCTGAAAATTAAAGGAGACTAAATAGAAAATGAGAGATGGAATTTGAGAAAAAAACATCAGCTGATGGAGGGTAGAGGGGACCTGTAAGAGTTTGGTTGAGATTCAAGAGAGATTGGTATTTACTGTAAATGGCTAAACCAAGAGATCTGAAGATGATTTGGGCAAGCCGAGTGATGGATTAGAGTAGAGCCATAGAGCCTTTTGGGGGGATAGTAAGGTGTATGTGAATCATGAGGTAATATAAAGTAAAATGTGAAAATGGGATGAAAAGAACACATTTGACAGAAGGTGTGAATGGAGAACGGCAGACTTTATTGGATGGAAGGGGAGTACTGGGAAGGAGTCAGGAGTTAAAAATAAATTCTGATGTTATTGGTCTGGAAGACTTGACTGCGAACTAATTGATGATTGTAATAGGGAAGTTGAGAAAGTGCTGAGATGAGAGGTTAGATGAGTTCACTTTTTAAAAATTTAATATACAATAGGTTCCCTTGAAATTCAGCAGATAGCAGTTGGTTACTGGCAACGATATTTAAGTTTTCAGCCTATTAATTGCACAGTTTCTAATTTTTCTACACCTACAAATGTTGGACTTATTTTTGGAAATAGTAAACTAAAGGTTTTCATTTAAATGCTTTCCATTAAATTTCTAAAAAATAAAATAATTTCTTATGTGGATTCAAGAGCTTTGCACTTGAAACCTGGTTATAATATTTCATGGTTGTTTATTTGAAGACCATGAAAATCACTTTTTGCACTAAACTGTGATTTAAAAATTTCAGCTATTTTATATAGCCTTTAATTTTTGGTATAACTTAAAACTTGTTTTTTATACACGTGATTATTCTCAGGTAAACCTTACGTTAAAAATAGTGGTAATAATACCAAGCTTCACTTGGTTTGTGAAGGGTCTAGCAGAAATTTTAAAAGATTTTGTAACAAGTAGTTTTTGACTTTCCTGTTAAGTATTCATCACAAGTTTAAATAGTATATTTGAAATATTTCTTTTTGCTTACTATGGTGAGGCCAGCATTTCTTTTTTGTTTACACCCAGATTCAGGTGTTATTAAATACATGTTAATACCTATACAGTTCCTTCTGTAGAATTACTTGATACTGTACTCAAAATAGAAAAAATAAGGGACTGTTTGGTGATTTTGCCAATAGTTGGTGTTTTTTTTTTAATTACTATTTAATTTAGGAAGAGGGGAAGGGAAGGGAGAAAGAGAGGGAGAGAAACATCAGTGTATGGTTGCTCTTGCGCACCCCTACTGGGGGTCCGGGCCCGCAACCCAGGTATGTGCCCTGACAGAGAATCAAACCGGTGACCTTTGGTTCGCAGGCTGCTCAGTCCACTGAGCCACACTAGCTGGGGCTGTCTGGTGGTTTTGGTCAAAATATTAATGATACTGTCTTTGGTTTGCTATTGGTGAAAATTTAGTTAATTACCTAGTTTTAAATATAACACTTGGAAAGAGGAAAGTAAGTTGAGCATTACTTACTTCCTCATATAAAACTTTTTATAGATTTTTTTTTTTTAGAGAATGAATAATGGTATTCGTGTTTTATTGTGTATTTAGTCATATGGTGATTAAAATGGAAGAGTAGGTGGCAACTTAGAGCTCCTCTGTTCCAAGGAATCAGAATCTCTTTGTGACATCCAAAAATTAGGTTATTAGAATTTAGCCAGTTTCTAGATTATCCATGTTGACGTGGGAGAGAGTTCATGTGTGAGACTGAAAACTAGAACAGCAAAATTTTCATTTCTTTCCCAGTCAGAGCTTTCCAGAGTTTTTAAAACATTGTGACCTGTATACGAGAATTACATCTTCTCTTGTTGCATGCACCTGTGGAAGACGAAAAAGGAAACCCAGAGACTTACAAATCAATTTATGGCTGATTGGGAATTGCATTTAGAAAAAGAGGTGACATCTTACTTCACTGACATGGGTCAGCTGAAAATTAGTACTTGCACCCTGTGCTTTCTGCCCCTTATTTTGGACTTGAATTACAGGTGTGAGATACTGTTTTGGAGAAGTTTGCAGAGTTTTTTAAGTGTCAGCAGATTCTGAGTTCAGGGGAACTCTTGTTTTTGTGTGTGCTTAACGTATAGAGAAGACTGTGTGTGAAACATGCATGCGCTGACACTGGTGCCACAGTTCCATACTTGTAAATAAGCATTTGTTAGAGTGCTAGTGTGCTTATTTTTTAATAAGACTCATGGGATTGTGAGATAGGGATGATGATGGGCAGGCTGTGAGATTGTGTTATCTTTTATGATGCTCCACCCTACAATGGAGAATGGAGGGGCAGATCACATGGGTGTGACAGGAGTAGATACTAGTAGTAACAGGACCAACCTGATTTCCCGGATATTGTATTGTAATAATAAGAACGTAATCACCATGAATAAATGGATTTGTTGGAATGTTTAGCATCATTTTCTAGCTTTTTTTTTTTTTCTCCCCAGAGGGTGTGTGAAAAGGGAATCTTTAATGATTTCAAGTTTAGAAGTATTTTCATGGTTCATTGGTTTTAAAGTAGAGGTTACAATCTTTGTTCCTATCTTGAGTCACACAAATCTTTCTGGACTATATAAATGTCTCGAAATTGATTGAATGTGATGTAGAAATGTATATTTATATAAAGATCTGTGTCAATAGAGCAGCAAGGAAAAACTGACAGAGTTAAAGACAATTTGTTTTCCCAAAAGTTTCCTACTATTAAGGTGATATACTAAAGCGATACTATTCTATTTTCTTTATCATTGAGTTGTTATTCTTGCTTTTTTAAAAAATGAGTAAATACCCAGCAAATAATGGATATTCAGTAAGTAATGTCAGTATATACTTGTGTCTGTAATGTAGTTGCTCTGGTACAAGTTATAAAGGTAGAACTTTATTGATTTGGAGTCTAGTTTAAAGTTCCCCTTCCCACTTTGCTTATGTTTTTGGGAGAAAGGTTTACTTTCAGAGGGTATGCAAGTTAAAAATTTGTAAATAGTTCAATCTTACGTTTTTGTGTTGAATAGTTTTTTTTAGAAGCGTATCTGTTGGATCGGATTGAAGTAAAATGATGAATTTTTTTGAAACTAATTCTGTCAGACAAGGTTTCCTTTTGTCACCAGGGTACCCTGCCCAGCAATGGCACAGACACAAATCCTTAATGTATTCCCTTATTAACATATTCTAGAGTGGTTAATTTCTTGATTGTCCTTTCAAATTTAATAATAAAGAGTGAACATTTCTGACAAAGGAGTAACTGTTTTCCTAGAAAGTGGTATTTTAGATGATGGAATAACTTTGATGAATTTACAGGTTTAGGACTGGCTAGGCATGCTCTAAGCCAGAGAGGTGGTAGGTACGCAGACAAAAATATTAGTAACATTGGTGCAAAGCAGTGACATTACCATTGCATTTTTGAATTACCATTAACTTTTTAATGTTGAAATCCTTGGCTTAGAAAGCTAAAAATAAATAGGTTACTGTAATAAAAAGTATTAAAGTGTATAAAGTTCATTAATAATAACGTGATTGACATGCAACATGCCTACTGAAAGTTTACTATGTACTAAGTGCTCTGCCAAATACTTCACTTGCAGTATCTCCTTTAATCATTACAACAGTTCTACAAAGTAGCTAATACTGTTAATATTACCCCTGCTTTATAGATGAGGTAAATGAAATTCAGAAAGGTGAAACAGCTTGTCCACAGTTACCTTGCCAGGAAGTTGCTCTGTTAGAATTTAAACGCAGGCATTCTGATTCTAGAGCCCTTGCTCTTTATTCGAATATTATAGAGAATGGATGGCTGTTATCTTAACACTTGGATTCCAGAGATAAGCTAAAATGCCTTTTATTTTTAGGATAGTCTTTCATTGATAATTTAGCAGTGACTGTGTAAGACTTTTCCTTCCAAAAATTAGTTTCAGGCTTGCCTGTTAGCAGCTACAGTACTTAAATACTTACAGTTATATTGGAGGGGTGGGGGAACTGTCAATTATTTTAAGATTTAATGGAAAGCTTCTTAAGATGAACATTGAAAATGAAAATATTAGGGCTTATGACAGCACAAAAAGAAAAATAAGTAAAATATGCTTTTGTTTTTTGTTTAATGGTCATTCAGAGCACTGGTTTTTAAAAAAAAAAACTTGAAAAGTAGATTGTTCATAAATTAATCTGGTGTATTTATTTATTTATATTTCCAGGCAATACTAGAATGTGAGTCTACAGATTAGCCATTATTAAGGATTATTTCTCTCCATCTCTTCTTGTAGGGTGTATAGTGTTTTAAGAGTTTTTTCTATTTCTCCTTTTAATAATTGACAGCAAACCTCATGAAAG
Organism: Pteronotus mesoamericanus; assembly: GCF_021234165.1. Taxonomy (NCBI): domain Eukaryota; kingdom Metazoa; phylum Chordata; class Mammalia; order Chiroptera; family Mormoopidae; genus Pteronotus; species Pteronotus mesoamericanus. Next base: position 37,265 of record NW_026555095.1, on the reverse strand, counting down.
TTGTGGGGGCCTCCCCCATATATACACAACCAATGAAGTAGTCACATTAGTCAAGTATCGGACATTTGTTAGGTCTGGAACTGCGAGCCTTTAGGGTGTTTTGTTTTGTTCTGTTCTGTTTTGTTTTTTTTAAAGAATAATAGCTATGTATCAGTGTGTAATTAGAATTGGGTTATTTGGAATGTCACCTTTTAAGAATCAGGAAATAAACCAAAAGGCTCCTGAGCAGCTGAAATCCCCAAATGGTACATATATTTTGCATATAGTTGGTTTTTAGGCTTTTATTTAAGCTTCTTTTTTAAAACATTTTTTTATTTATTGATTTTAGAGAGAGAGGAAGGGGGGGAAAGACACACAGAGAGAAACATTGATTTTGTTGTTCACTTGTCATGTATTCATTGGTTGATTCTTGTGTAGGCCCTGACCAGGGATCAAACCTGCAACTTTGGTGCATTGGAATGACATTCTAATCAACTGAACTACCTGGCCAAGACCTATTTAAACCTCTCTACTATTATTTAACACGTACTTCTAACTCATTAAGTTGGCTAGTTTTCTAAGCTGCCAATTAGAAGGGGATAAGTGGATATTGATGTTAAGTATTATACCTGCTTAAAAAAAATGGGCAGAAAATTCAGGAAAACAGGCATACTGGGATTACTTATTCTAGGCTCACACAACTCTTGGGGAAATCACTCTGATAGTTGTTCAAAATGTTGACTAGAGAAGGTTAATTTATACTAACTTCACTGTCTTAAAAGGGCAGGAATCAGGAAAGATTCTTCTGGATACCTGGGGTTCTGTAATGACTTCTAATCACATCAGACGTTCTCCAAACTTGTTGGTCACTGAAGTGATGTGGAAGACAACTGGGTCATCTCATCTCTGATTGACTAACTGTAGTTGAATTTCAGTGATTTGGATAATGATACTAAAGTCTTCAGTATGCTAGCCCAGAATATTCTCTCCAACTTTCCCTTGTCCATCTGTATTTATTACTCAGTCACAGCATTTTATCTGATTTAAGGTTTGTTATTTTCTTCTGTGGCATATATGGAGTTGCTATTTAGATTTTTACCTGCCCATATTTTCTGATTGTGGAATGCTTGAAGGTACTGCATGGAGTTATTTAGGTTTTCTTATGAATTATGATTAGCTACAGTAGAGAGCAACTTTACCAAATACATATATAGCCTATGTAATCAGAATTGAAAAGGTGGGTATCTTACCTGCTGATCTGAAGTAAAAGGACAGTAATGACAGTTATTTTCTCTCTTTGAGGTCTAAGAAGTTCTTAGGGGTTTAATTGGCTAATCTAACTAAAAAACATTGTGTTTTCAGTATCTTTATGAAGAAGATTAATTATTTTTAAAAAAACCTGTCTCCCCTCTACTTCCCCTTATTCCTTAAAATCAGTTAATTCATTTAAATTGATTAATGAGTGTTTTCATGACTTGTGTTGAAGTTATTGAGCTGAGTCAAATTACTGCTCTTAGATTTGAGTTTGTAGAGGCAGTACCTAATTGCTTGGAGATACTAAAGTTACGCCTGTCATCAGACTTGATTATATTACCTTTCATTTGCTGTTCTATCAGCATTTCAGAGCTTTGATACTGTATACATTATTTCAACTCTGAAAGGAAAAGGGGCTCTTTGAGTTGGTAGGGTTTCAATTTTAATATATAATCGTGTGTATATATATTTCAATATATCATATTTACATAATTTACATAATATACATAATAGTAATCGCCAAATACCATATTTTGATGCATATAATGCGCTCTTGTGTATAATGCGCTCTTGTGTATAATGCGCACCCACATTTTGTGCTTATTATACACAGGATTATTATACCTATTATTATACCCATTGTATATGATAGTTATACCCATGTATAGTGTGCAGCCTTATTGTCCCCTCAAAAATGTGGGCAAAAAGGTGCGCATTATAGACGGTAAAATACAGTGTTAATTGGATGCTGTATGATAAAGTTACATGCTTATTTATATATGAGGTCTGTCTGAAAAAAGTCCAGCCATTGTTAATATAATGAGAATGGTTTGTGTGATATCCGTGTAACCTGGCAGCTAAGGAGAATGGACAGGAATGCGTATGTGTGAACAGTGACAACTGAGTGAGCTGTTGAGTGTGTGTACGGTGCGGCCATTGCATTCAAAATGGGTGAGTAGAGCAGCAAATCTGCATCAAATTTTGTGTTAAACTTGAACGTTCCTTTTTGGAAACTATTTGGATGATTTAGAAGGCTGCAGTTATGGGCAACTGGTGATTGACTGCTTCATTACAACAATGTGCCTGCTCCTGCATCATGTCTCTTGCAGAGTTGTTTTTTTGTTTTTTTTTGTTTTTTTTTACGAAACATCAAATCACCCAGGTGACTCAGCTCCTCTACAGCCAGATTCGGCACCCCTGTGACTTCTGGCTTTTCCTACAATGAAAATCACCTTTGAAATGGAAAAGACTTCAGACCATTGAAGAGATTCAGGGCAGCTGATGGCAATTGGGAGAACTACGTAAGGTCCCAAGGTGCCTACTTTGAAGGGGACTGAGGCATTGTTGCCCTATGTATAAGGATTCTTTCACCTTGTATCTTTTTCAGTAAATGTCTCCATTTTACATATTACATGGCAGGATACCTTCTGGGCAGGCTTCATATTTTTGCTTTAAGAAATAGAATTTACTCACACTATTCAAAATTTAAGTCATTCAGTAATGTCTTCCATCTGTTCCTGCTCTGTAACTACCAGCTCCCTTTCTTGGAGACAGCCAGCATTCCAAGTTCTTACGTGTATCCTTCCATAGATAATCTGAATGTTCATTGGTTACTTCTAATCTGGAATTATATTTTGTGCATACATCCTTGAAATTGACACTGGCTTTAGCATAAGAATGTTAGAATTAAAACAATATTTAAGTCAATTACTCTAGAAAATTGCTATTGTTTTCATCACTAAATCTAAATGCTTTAGATTATTAAATCCTTATTTTCCTGAATGTGCATTAGATAGGGAGTAAGAATGAAGCTGAGAGGATCTTTTTCATGGCATTAAAGGGAAACAGTTAATAGCCATAACCAGTCAACACTTAGTAGAATATTTAAAATACTTCCCCACTGTGTATTTGAAAAATGATATATAACGTTAAGTAGATATTATATGTGTTTTTGCTGGAAATAGTTATTTTATGGTAAAGAGAAAAACAGGGTAATTTATTTTTTCCTCTTAATTTTCCATTTTTAATGGCATCTTAGATGAAAAAACCTGTTCTCTTGAGAGATCAGAGGCGCAGAGTGCGTCGTGTCAATGAAGCCTGTGCCTTTTACCTCTTTAAGAGCGCACGGTTTCATTCTGCTCATAAGCCAAGCACAAGTACTCCTTAGATGTTTTAAAAAATTTTTATAAAGTAATACATTCATATTATTAAAGGAAATCAAATAGTATACAAAGTCTTTTTATGGAAGCTAGTCTTCTGTCCCCCAGTTTTATTTCTCAGGAGCTGCTTCCTCTAGTAGTTTTTGTCATTTTTAATTAGTATACTTTTTGTCTATTTCTTAAAATTATTTTTAGATATTTATTGTCTTCTCATTATGGTAGATTCTATTTATTGTCATTCTCATTTCCCTCTTGCTATCATGCTAATATAATTATTACTCTTTTTATTTAAGTCATGTAAATTGTAGTTCAAATGATTAATACTCAGTATCTAGATAATAAGCAGTATTCTTAGCAGAAAGAAGTAGTGTACAACGATCATATTTCCTTTTGAAAACTGCTTTATTAAAGTTGCTTTATTAAAAAACAGCTTTAGTTGAGATGTAATTCACATACCTTAAAATACATCCATTTAAAGTTGTGGAGTTCTCTGGTTTTTAGTATATTCACAGAGTTGTGCAACTATTTTAACAATTTAATTTCAGAACATTTTTTATTACTCCTAAAAGAAACCAGTACCCATTAGCAGTCCTTCCCCATATTCCACTTCCTCCTAGTTCTAGGCAATCACTAATCTATACTTTGTCTCTGAATTTTCCTATTCTAGACATTTCCTATTCACTCATATAAATGAAATCATATAATGAGTGATCTTTTGTGACTAGCTTCTTTTACTTCCAATAATATCTTTTAGGTACATTTATGGTATAGCATATATCAGTACTTTATTCTTTTTTATTGTTGAATAATATTTCATTGTATGGAAGTGCCACCATTTGTTTATCCATGCATTAGTTCATGAACATTTGGATTGCAATCTCCTTTTGGCTAGTATGAATAATGAACATTTGTGAACAGGTTTTTGTGTGGACACACTTTCAGATCTTCTGGATATATACCGAGTAGTGGAATTGCTAGCTTGTATGGTAAATCTGTTTAATATTTTAAGGACCTGTCAAACTGTTTCCAAAGTGACAATCATATTTTCATTAATTTTTAATTTTTTAAAAATACTTCATTGTTGCCATTTATATTTTCTTGCACTGTTTGCAATTATCATAACTTTGTGTTTTTTTTCTTTTCCCCTCAAATTTTATTAGGTAGTCTCTAGATTCTGCCTGACCATCTGTTCTGTTCCTGGAATGTCCTTCCTAGAGTCCCTCGTCCCACTGCTGGGATCTAGCCTGCTTGTTCCCCAGGTCTCGCTGTACAGCTGTCATCTTCTGATTTCTTTCATTGCTCTTTAGTGCCTACTCTCCTATTTCCTAGATCCCTTGTCTTTGTGTCACTGAGTAGTTCTTATCTAACATAATCTCATGATATCAGCCAGCAGTGCCCAGAGCATTAACTGCTTGAAACGTATCTGGAAACCATGTTAGTTGGTTGTTTTTTCTACATTTGCTCCAAAAGGGTAGTTAAGAAACTGATAAACTCTTTTGGTGGGTAGCTCACCTTTTCATTATCTAGACACTGAAGCATAGATGTTTGAGATGTTACCGTATTTGGCCATGTATAATGTGTGCTCTTTGCCTCAATTTTTGAGGGAAAAATAAGAGTGTGCATAATACATGGATAGTACTAATTCCCTATCTAAATAAATGTTTTTATTTCTTTTATTTATGCTTATGCGTTAAAAGTGCAACTCTAGAAAGCAGTGATACCCGTATGCAAAATAATATCCTGGAATACAATAATTGGTTTTGTTTCTAAATATAAATAAGCAAATAATTGAGTTAAAAAATTGAAAGATTTTTTTCCTGAAAGGTTGGGCTAAAAATGTGGGTATGCATTATACATGGCAAAATACAGTCACTATGGTCAAGTAATTACAATGCCAAAATAAAGCAACGGTATGAATCAGGTATAGAAATGTGAACAATATTAACATTAAGCAATTGTTTAAACCTGGTTTGTTTGATAGAAATACAATGCAGGCCACAAATGTGAGTCACATATGTAATTTTAAATTTTCCAGGAGCCACATTAAAAAGAGTAAAAAACCACAGATGAACTTAATTTTAATAATGTATTTTATTTAACCCAGTGTATTCAAAATATTATTCAACATGTAATCATGTTGAAGTTTACTGAGATATTTTACTGTGGTTTTTGTTGTTTTTTTTTTGTACTAAATCTTTACAACCTAGTGGGTATTTTAACACTTAGAGCCCATCTTAATTTGGAGTAACCACATTTTAATACTCAGTAGGCACATGTTGCTAGTAGTTATTGTATTGGACAGTGCAGGTTTAAAATATTGTATTGTCTGTCTAATCATATAGTCTATTTTCAAGCATATGTGGTTTAAAAACTTCATTGATTTGTGTCATTGCTTTGCTTTGAGTCTTGTCTTCTGTTTATTTTGAATTTTTATACCACATTAAAGGAGGATGAGACATTTATGTTCTTCAGAAAGGTGCTTGCTGTAGGAGGTAATGATTTTACCCTCATATTTTAGCGCAGCTGTTAAAATGTATATTGAAATTCTTATTGGTATGCTGTGAGATGTCATGGTCATGATTGTCCTGGTCCTGATGGAATCTTTCAGTCTATTCTTTGTCATATGTCTCTCCCCCTTGCTGTTTCAAAGACATACCAAGCTTTCTTAGTCCCAAATGCAACCTTAGCCAATTCCATGTCTTCCCCTAAGGCGTGAAATTCACTTACATGTAATTCCTATAGTACCCTCTATCCTCCTGTTTCTGGTCGGCCATGTATTCTAGTAAACTTGTCTCTCCCTAGGGAAATATGAATTCCAGTATGACGAAAAAGTATTTTACTTAGCTTTATATTTTTTGCAGTGTATCAGCCTTGTATTTTTTGCAGTGTGGAGCACAGTGCTTTCTGGATTGGGTCATTTAGTTCATATTTGAGTTGAAGGCAATTTGTCATGGCAGTTAAATGAATACATGAATACTATACATTGGTGTTTACATGATATAGAGTTGCTAGGTCACCAGCCTATCACTGATGTTTCTAGGAACCTTTAAGCCTTTTTTTTTTTTAAGATTTTATTTATTTATTTTTAGAGGAGGAGAAAGAGAGGGAGAGAAACATCAATGTGTGGTTGCCTCTCACATGCCCCCTACTGGGAACCTGGCTCACAACCCAGGCATGTGTCCTGACTGGGAATCGAACCTGCGACCCTTTGGTTTGCAGGCCAGAGCTCAGTCCACTGAGCCACACCAACCAGGGTGGAACCTTTAAGTTTTGGTACAAGAAATTACGGAGTTAAAAACCTGGGTTTTTATTTAAACATGAAGGAACAATAATAGGAAAAGGAAAGAGAGAGAGAGATATAGACACTTATTATACAATGTGCTTAGTGACAAGTAGTTCTGAACTCTGGGAGGTATAGCTGAATGAATGAAAGAACTCAAGTACTAGGTTGTACTGGTTGGTAAACATAGTACCTTTGAAACATTTAACCTGTTCAGCTACTACAATATTCCAAAGCCTTCCAGGATTTTATTTGAAGAGTATAGAAGAGAGATTTAGAACAGTGAAACCTGACAAATCAGTTTCTTTACTTTCCCCAAGTAGCTTATCCTGCAAGAGATAATATAAGCAGACACTATTTAAATATGAATATTCCCAGCCTCACCATCATGGGTGTGCTGAAACTTGTATTGTGGGGATTTATGAAAATTTTTAAAGTTTTATTGGACCTCTTTTTGTGTCTCTTTAAATTTATAAATCATGTTTATTCTATTACAGTTGTCTTACTTTTTACTCCTTTACCCCCCTCTCCTATCCCACCCCCCACTCCCATAGTCAGTTCCCATTCTGTTGTTCGTGTCCATGGGTCATTCATACATGTTCTTTGTCTAGTCCCTTCCCCTTTCCACCATTGTCCTCTTCCACCCACCCCTGCCTCTGGTCACTTTCAGTCTGCCCCATGTTTCCGTGCCTGTGGCTTATTTTGTTCATTAGTTTATTTTGTTGAATAGAGTCTACTTATAGGTGAGATCATATGATAATTGTCTTTGATCAACTGGCTTATTTCACTTAGCTTAATATTCTCCATTTCGATCCATGTTGTCACAAAAAGTAGGAGTTCTATCTCTCTTTCTTAAATGCAGACTGATTTTTATTTTTTAAATGTCAGAGTTAATTATAAAATACTAAAAAAATTTAAAACCATTATAAAGTCTCAGCAATTAAACCAATATGACACCAGCACAGAAATAATCAAGTAGATCAATGAAATATAATGAGCATTCTAGAGACAAACGTATATATCTGTCTAACAATATAATATATGATTAAGTTGATATTTCAAATCAATGGGTAAAATAAGGCTTATTCAACAAAGAAGGTGCATAGACCACTATTACTTGAAATAAAACAAATGTAGAGCCCTATTTCACACATTACACAAGAAATATTCAGGTGACTTAAAAATCAATATGTAGAATCAAAGGAGTTTGAGAAGAAAATAGAACTAATATTTTTCATGACCTGAAGTAAAATATTCAACCCCAGAAGCTATAAATATTGACAATATGACTATATTAAACCTTTAACTATATAGTAATATACATATAAAAAAAGTTAAAGGACAAGGAATAGAATAGGAAAGTATTTGCAGCACATCTAAAACGTGGTTAATAGGTTTTCGGTGTTTTGTTTTTTTTTTTTTTTTCAGGGAAAAAATTTCTACAAACCTTTAATCAATAAAATGGATAAAGAATACCGAAAAGTCATGTAAAGCTTTTTAAAAAAAAAAATAATAATAATAGAAATAGGCAAGAAATATACAAACACAGGTTTAGTTTCAACGAATAGTAAAGGAACAATTAAAATAACATCATTGTCACAATGAGATTAATGAGTATTAAAAATATTGGTAATAGCAAGTATTGGCAGCCCTGAAAGGAACTGGGTATTCATAGAAACTTTTTCTTCATCTTAAAGCAGTCCCTTTAGCATATTTTGCAGTGCTGGTTTGGTGGAGGTGTATTCTTTAGCCTTCTTTTGTCTGGGAAACTCCTTATTTCGCTTTCCATTTTAACTGAGAATCTTGGTGGGTAGAGCACTCTTGGTTGCAGGCCTTCGCTTTACATGACTTGGAATATTTCTTGCCATTCCCTTCTGGCTTGCAGTGTTTCTGTCGAGAAGTCAGCAGCTGGCTGTATCAGGGCTCCGTTATATGTTACTACCTCTTTCACCCTTGTTTGCTTCAGGATTCTCTGTTTGTCTTTGATATTTGCCATTTTAATGATGATGTGTCTTGGAGTAGGCCTCATTGGGTTCCTCTTGAATGGGACCCTCTGTGCTTCCTGGACTTGTGTGACTTTTTCTCTCCTCCAATTAGGGAAGTTTTCCATCGTGACTTTTTCAAACAGGTTCTCCATCCCTCCCTCATCTTCTTCTCCTTCTGGTATCCCTATTATACGGATATTATTATGTTTCAGGTTGTCCTGCATTTCCCTAAAGGCCTCTTCATTCTTTTTAAGTCTTTTTTTCATTTTCTTGCTCTTTGTGGGAGCTTTTTTCTACCTTGTCCTCCAGCTCTCTGATTTGATGCTCGGCTTCATCTAGCCTGCTTCTGATTCCTTCTCCTGGTTCTTCAATTCAGAAATTGTATTCTCCATTTCCTCTTGTCTCTTATTGATAGTTTCTACGTCCTTTTTCATGCGGATAGAGTTTTGCAGTAAGTTCCTCATAGTTTCCTTGTAGTTTTGGTAATTCTCTCTGAGCTCACTGAGCTCATTGAGCATCCTTAGAACCATTGTTTGGAACTCAATATCTGATGGTTTACTTGCCTCTATTTCATTGAGTTCTCTTTGTGGGGATTCCTCCTTTCCCTTCGAGCGAGGCATATTTCTTGGTCTTCCCATTATTTGTGAGACTCTTCTCTTTTGCTTCTGCTTCTTAAGTTGATCTGTCTTGATTTCCTGACTTTGTGATGTGAACTTCTATGGTAGGAGACTGCTGTTTTTACTTTCTGTGTGTCTCTAGAGAATATTTATTTGATGTACAAATGCATATAAGTATATCAGTTTAAGAGATTTGTCAGAGAGAGTGAGAAATATTAATAAACAATATGGGTCCTCTTGCTAATAATCCAACCTCTTAAAAAGCTATTTAATTTTGCTCTTTCTATTTGATTTGGAGAAGTCATGTTGTCAGGATAATTTGGTTTCTACTGATGAATATGGTATATACTTCTTTGATTACAGTTGTGAGATGTTTGGCTGGTCAAGGGCATGCTTCTTAGACATAGAAGATATTTATTTATTTTTTCTGTTAGTAGCAAATGCTTGCTCTACCCTGCTTGAAATCCAAGAGGAATTACCAAAGAACAAAGCACAGTTTTCTTCAAGTTCAATTGAACATCAGTGGTAACCTTTACTGAGAGACTTTTGAGACCTTAATGTTAATATGTGTATTTACCTCCTGTCAGTTTTTGGAAAACTAAAGAATGGCTGTGCATTTTCAAAGGATAGAGGAAATGTTCTAGTATTATACAGGGTCTGGCACAAATTTTTTTTATTATAAAATCAGAAGCATGTAATTCTGTAACATAACAATATCATACTCAAGCACATTATATGACATTTTAGGTGCAACATTCAAATTAAAACTAAGTTATTACACCCTATATTATTACCCTACCAACACTTAAGCAAGTGTTACTCCTGCTGGACACTGTATTTCTGCTATAGTGGAGAGTGAATACTTAGTAAGAAACAAAGGGTGTATGTGTCATGATTTCTAATACAAGAGCAGGTGGGTCAATTTTGGGGGTCCTTAGACAACAAAGATCCCATAGGCAGAAGATTCTTGTACGGTTGATTCTTGAACAGAGGTTTTGAACAGCATGGGTCCACTTATATGTCGATTTTTCCCCAATAGATACACAGTCATCCCTTTATATCTCTGGTTGTAACATCCATGATACAACCAACCTTGAATCAAGAACTGTTTTTGATCTGTACCTGGGAATATGTGGATGCAGATACCCTACAGTTAGGCGCTGTTCAGTGCCATTTTATATAAGGGTCTTGAGCATCTGTGGCTTTTGGTATTTACATGGAGTCCTGGAACTAGTCCCCCCTCAATACTGAGAGAGAACTATAGTTAAGTTTTTGGGGAGTCAGAAGTTATAGATGGATTTTCTACTGCACAGGGATTGGCGCCCTTAACCTCCTGTTGTTTATGGGTCAGCAGTATATGGCATCAGTATAAATTGTACATCTTGTCAGCCATCAGTATGTATTTGGAAGTAAGATATTGTTTAAAAATGTGGCTTTACTTTATGTCCCAATTTTTAAAAGACATCTTTTTGTATCTCACATATATAAGGTCTGTCCCGGAAAAGCCCAGCCATTATTAATGTAATAAGAACATTTGCATGACGTTGATGTAACCTGGCAGCCAAGGAGATTGGACTGGAATGTGCACATGTGAACAATGACAACTTCACTGTTACTAGTCAGTGGGGGGCAGTAGAGCCATTGAGTGAGGAGGTGTACTGTGTGGCCATTGCATTCAAAATGACAGAGTGAGTAGAGCAACAGATCTGCATCAAATCTTGTGTTAAGCTTGAACATTGCTCTGTGAAAACCATTCACATGATTCAGAAGGCCGCAGCTATGGGTGACTGGTGGTTGGCAGCTTCATCACGACAACACACCTGCTCATGCATGTCTCGTGCAGAGGTTTTTGGTGAAACATCAAGTCGCCCAGGTGATTCAGCCCCACTACAGCCCAGATTTGGTGCCCTGTGACTTCTGGCTTTTCCTAAAACTACAATCACCTTTGAAAGGGAAGAGATGAGATTCAGGAAAATGCAGCGGGGTAGCCGATGCCCATTGAAAGAACTGTATGAGGACCCAAGGTGCCTACTTTGAAGGGGACTGAGGTGTCATTGTCCTATGTACAATGTTTACTGTTTCTTGTATGTTTGATAGATGTCTTCATTTTTAATATTAGATGGCTGGATACCTTCTGGACAGACTTTGTACCTGAGAAACATGAAACCCTGTGTACTTTAAGTTTAGGGAAAAGGTTAAAACTGTTGTAGACCATAGGAGTAAGGGTTGCGGAAGAAGTTAACTAGAAAAAAAGTTTGTGGTCCTGATGGGTATAACCCTGTAATTTAGTCTAGGGCTCTTTTAACTACTTTACTGTCCTAAGGAGAATGTGAACAGTTGTACAAAAACAGAGCCTTGCCACCTCTGGTAACTTGAAGGTACCAGTTTTGAGCCCAGTTACCCATACATCATAGCTTGATTTAAGGCAAGTGTAGGATTTCCTCAGCTTCCATTTTATTAAGTGTAGTCTCTTGTCTCAGTATTATTTTTTGTTGTTTTACATTATTCTTACACATGAAGATGATCTTTATCTGGTTGGCACTTAAAAGATATTGAATGTTGAAAATAACTCAGAAATTTAAAAGGTTAAATCCTAACTAGAGAGACCAACTTTTAATACATCAGTTCATAATCATTTTTTCTTGTTAAGTATTGTAATTTTTGAGACTAGTTAAATATTTATTTTAAAGGCTGATTTACAGTTCTCACGATTTGAGAAAATTTTGTTTTTACTTAGTTGATGAATGCTCTAGATGTCAGATTTTGTGTAAAATTCTGTGATAGTACACAATTCACATACAGTATAATTGGCTTCTCCTTTCTGCCCTGACTTGTTATTGAAGATGAGTCCAGTACACATTTTGTTTGTAATAATTGGTTTGTTTAATGCAATTCTAGTAAATGGAAACTGAAACATGGACTTATTTTTCCCAGGCTCCTCTTCTCTGTAACTGGAAAAATACTGTTTTCTGTTAATTTTGCGATAACAAGCCCTGTTTTTTGTGCAGTTGGGTTTTTTAGACCACATTTGTAAGAGGATGCCTGAATTTTAATGTACAATATTTAATAAATAGAATATTCTTACATCTAGTAGGCACACTGATTTGCCAGCTCAACTGTACGAATGAAGGCACAAACTAGAGAGTGGATAAAATGAACACTGAAGAGCCAAAAGAGCTGTCATAGAATCTGAAGCAAAGTGTTTTTGTTTTTGTTTTAACGTATATTAAAGTCCTTTGGTCAGTGTTTCCTAAACAGTGTTATGCTGTAATAAATATTCTGTGGCCAATGAAGTTTAGGAAGTGCTGCGTATAGGATCCCTTGAAGGGTTAGTATTGGTTGGATCAGACTTTGGAAGCTCTGTCTTAGGTATTTGGACCTTGCTTTTATTTTAGAATAAAAGGGAAGAGAGCCAGTATTTAAAAAGCATTGTTCCACAGGGCCGAAGTGGTATGTCCTTTCTATAGGCAAGGAACCTGAGTCTCTTCTGGAGGATCAAAGGCGCAAAACTAGTTACAAGGCAGAACTGGGAAAGGATCCCTAACTTCTCTGATTCTTAAATCTTTGCTCTTTTGACCTTACCATGCTGCTATGTGATTGTAATGGACTGCGAATTTGGCTTTTACTTGTAGAAACAGTAATTTAGCAGTAATACTGGGAGAGAGACTAAGTGGCCCTATTTAGGAAAAAAGGGAAGGATAATAAATTGACTATTTGACCATGTTCCTCACCCATTGCTTTGCATAGATGAACTCCATTTTCTAGAAAGGAAGGTTTCAGAAAATACTCTGTAAATGGAAGTGCTTTTTTTTTTTTTTGTGAGATTTCATATATCTTTAGGTATGCATAGCTTTATATCTGTTTTTGACATCATGAGGCCAGGATCTGTCTTTTATGAGGTATAGTGAGCTTAGAAAAGTTACTAACTTTTTATAGCTTCAGTTTCATTATCTGAAAGTGGTGATAATAATACTTAACCTTTCTGGGTGATTGTAAAGCTTAAAGGAAGTAATTATACATATAAAGTGCTTGGCACAGTATCTGGCACATAATTTTAGATGTCATTATTATGACTATTATTTGTAAATTTTAAAATTTATTTTTAGAGAAAGGGAAAGGAGGGAGAAAGAGAAGGAGAGAAACACTGATGTGAGAGAGAAGCATCAGTCAGTTGCTTCCTGTATGTGCCCCTGACTGGTCCCAAACCTGCAACCCAGGCATATGCCCTGACCAGGGGTCAAACTGGAGACTTTTCACTTTGTGGGATGACACCCAACCCAGGCCAGAGCTATTATTATTGGTAGTAATGAAAATAATAAAGGTTTCAGTGTATGTTGTTTGGTACCTCTCCTGTACCTGTTTGTTGTGTGTGTGTGTGTGTGTGTGTGTGTGTGTGTGTGTGTGTGTTTAATGGGCGTGTGTAGGGAGGTCATGAGGAGAGACTTAGAATCTTTTTAAAAATTGAGGAAAAACCATCACCACATGCCATTTTTAAAAATTGAGGTAAAATTAACATATAATATACTAATTTCAGGTATACAAAATGATAATTTGTATTATGCTTTGAAGTGATATAACTGCCGTTATACAAAGTTACAATTTCTTTTCTTGTGATGAGAGCTTTAAAGATTTACTCTCTTGGCAATTTTTAGATATGCAGTACAATATTATTGATGATAGTTTCCATGCTGTACGTTACATTTCCATGACTTATTTTATATCTTAAAGTTTGTACTTTCTTTTGAATATATTTTGATTACGCTATTACAGTAGTCCCATTTTTTTCTCCCCTTTATTCCCTCCATCCTGCACCCTCATCCTTTCAGCATTCCCTTCCCACCCCCTTAGTTCATGTCCATGGGTCATATTATAAGTTTTTTGGCTTCTCCATTTCCTATACTGTTCTTAACCTCCTCCTGTTTATTTTGTATCCACCAATTATGCTTCTTATTTACTGTACCTTTTCTTCATTCTCCCCCCACCGCCTCCCCGCTGATAACCCTTCATATGATCTCCATTTCTGTGATTCTGTTCCTGTTCTAGTTGTTTGTTAGTTTTTGTTTTTTTTTTTTTTTAGGTTCAGTTGTTGATAGCTGTGAGTTTGTTGTTATTTTACTGTTCGTTGTTTTGATCTTCTTTTTCTTAGGTAAGGCCCTTTAATGTTTCATATAATAAAGGCTTGGTGATGATGAACTCCTTTAACTTGACCTTATCTGGGAAGCACTTTATCTGCCCTTCCATTCTGAAGGAAAGCTTTGGTGGATAGAGTAATCTTGGATGTAGGTCCTGGCCTTTCATGACTTTGAATACTTCTTGCCAGCCCCTTCTTGCCTGTAAGGTTTCTTTGGAGAAATCAGCTGATAGTCTTATGGGAACTCCTTTGTAGAGAACTGTCTCCTTTTCTCTTGCTGCTTTTAAAATTCTCTCCTTTAATCTTGGGTAATGTAATTATGATGTGTCTTGGTGTGGTCCTTCTTGGGTCCAACTTGTTTGGGACTTTCTGAGTTTCTTGTATATGTATGTCTATTTCCTTCACCAGATTGGGAAAGTTTTCTCTCATTATTTTTTTCAAATAAGTTTCAAATTTCCTGCTCTTCCTCTTCTCCTTCTGGCACCCCTATGATTTGGATGTTGGAATGTTTAAAGTTATCCTGGAGGTTCCTAAGCCTCTCCTTATTTTTTTGAATTCTTGTTTCTTCATTCTGTTCTGGTTGAATATCTGTTTCTTCCTTTTGTTCCAAGCTGTTAATCTGAGTCCTGGTTTTCTTCCCTTCACTGTTGGCTCCCTGTGTATTTTCCTTTATTTCACTTTGTATAACCTTCACATTTTCCTCTATTTTGCGACCATGTTTAACCATTTCTGTGAGCATCCTGATTACTAGTGTTTTGAACTGTGCGTCTGATAGGTTGGCTATCTCCTCATGGCTTTGTTTTTTTTTCTGGAGTTTTGATCTGTTCTTTCATTTGAGACATATTTCTTTGTCTCGGTGCACCTGTTATATTGTAGGGGGTGGAGCCTTAGATACTCACCACGGCAGGGCAACCCACTTCATTGAGTTGTGGTGCTGTATATGGGGAAAGGGTCAGAGAAGGAACAGTGTTGCTTGCTTGGCACTTTGCCTGCTTTCAAGAGACTAGCATTTTCTCTCACCACCACAACCTCCACAGATTTATACAGCCAGAGGTTTTGAGGCTTTATTTTCACCTCACAGGATCCCTGGGTTTCACTTCCGAGTTGTTCCCCCCCAGTTTGAATGAAGGACCACTTGTTCCATCAGCCACTGCCTCACTTGAGTCCTCTTTGCCCCAGCTGCCTGTCTTTGTACTTTCTGCCATTCTGGATAAGTGTTTCTTTTTTAACTCCTGGGTTGTCGGACTTCCACACAGTTCAATTTTCTCCCAGTTCTGGTTGTTCTTTGTTTTTAAATTGGTTGTTTCCTTCTTTTGCTTGTGTGAGGAGGTGAAGAATATCTGTGTATGCCTCCATCTTGGCTGCAACCAGAAAAGCTATCTGGTTTATTCTTTTTAACACAGTGTTTATAATAACCCTGTGAGGTAGGAATTATTATCAGTATTTTACAAATAAGAAAGTTGAGTTTCAGAGAGGTTAAAAAATTTGCTTTAAGGTTCACAGTTTATTGTGGATTTTAGTTAATTTTATTTGATTATTTAATTATTTAATTTTTAAAAATTAATTTTTAAACCAGGTCTGTTGATGTTAAAATCCATATACTTTCTGTAAAACTTCGCAAAAGAAGTTGATATTGTTTGTTTTTAATTTGCCTGTAGATAATGTTAAATCACAAGATGTACTGAATTTGAAAGTTGTGCTCTAAAGTTTTTCTCCCCACATGGAATCTTTGGCTTTTGAATTAGAGTATTTCAAAATAAGAATGCCCTTGTTAAATTAAAAAAAGTAAACTATGTTTATTATAGAAAGAAATATAACATTAAGGGGAAGAAAAAGAAAAAGAGGAAGAAGAAGAAAGGTAGCTGTGGAGAGGAGATAGTCATATTGACTCACTGTTAACATTTTGGTTTACAGGTGATATTTAACAAAATGTAGTTTGAGTGTGAGACCTAGAATCAAGTATGGCCTCCAGTATCTGATGGTTTTGTGAAATCAGGTTCTCATGGTTTGGGGGCAAATTACTTATTTCAGTTTTGCAGGTTCTGAGAGAACAGGGGTTTATGGAGGGCACCCTATATCATATAGTTTTGAAAATTAAAAGTGATAAGGCATATGAAATACCTAGCACATAACTTGAATTCCTGGCACATCCTAATTCTTTGCACATAGGTGTATTGTCTTCTACTGAGATGGTTTAACTGCCTTTTTCTGACCTAGTATATCAAAGATACTTTTCCATGTACAAAATTTTAAATCACCAGATAAGAAGTAGTTCACACTACATGGGATGCTATAATATATTCAGCCATCTCCTTAGTAGACATTTGTTTCTAGTGTCTGTTTTGCAATTATAAATAATGCTTTGGTGAATATTGTAGCAGACTTTGTATATATTTTTATGGAGTTAGGATAGGATTGGAGGTTGGGGAGAAGATACACTTCTAAGATAACTGATTCAGCCCTAGCTGGTGTGGCTCAGTGGACTGAGCACCGGCCTGCGAACCAAAGGGTCGCCGGTTTGATTCCCACTCCAGAGCACATGCCTGGGTTGCTGGCCATGGGCCCAGTGCGGGCACGCAAGAGGCAACCACACATTGATGGTTCTCCCCCTCTTCCCCTCTTCTCCCTCCCTTCTCTTCTCTAAAAATAAATAAATAAAATCTTAAAAAAGAAAAAAAAGATTTATGATCCATGTTTCTGGATTGCCTTCCAGATAGGCTGTAACTGTTTATGTTCATAACAGTAATTTATATGGGCACTTGTTTCCCTGCATTCTTACTGAATTTGGCACACCATTGCTGATTTAATCAGTTTTAATTTTCATTGCTTTGAAAACTGATAAGTTTGAGGGTTATTTTTCTACATGTATATTAGTCTTTGTATATTCTACTGTTTCCCCATTAGTTTTTGTGTGTCCATTCCTACTGGGGGATATTTGTCTTTTCCTTAGAGATGTGAAAGACCTCTTCATGTGTAAATATTATGAACCCATTGCTGTATTTGGTATTTCCCCCTGACTTGTCAGTTTTTCTTGTATTTTGCTTGTGTTTATTTTTGGATGATAGAAGTTTAAAATATTTGTCAACATATTTATTGGTTGGCTTTCTTGCTTTGGGCTCATGCTTAAAGAAGCTTGCCCCTCCTTAAACTATATAAATCGGCAGTGCTTGTACTTTTGGTCTCAGGACCCCTTTATACTCTTAATAACTCTTGAGAACCACAAAGAGCTCTTTTTCCTGTGGGTTACATCAGTAGACATTTGCCACACTAGAAGTTAAAACTGAGATTTATAAATACTTATTAATTTATTAAGAAATAAGTCCCTTACATGTTAATATGAACATTTTTAATGAAAAACTCACATTTTCCCAAATAAAAAGATTATTGAGAATTTATACATTTTTGCAGATACCTTTGGCTTAATAGAAGGTAGCTGGATTCTCACATCTGCCTCTGCTGTTAAACTCTTGAGATATTTATCACAGGATGCATTAAACTCTTGCAGTATTTATCACAGGACATTCTCACCTCTGGAGAACTCTTGTGTATTTCAGAGAATGGGAATGAAAATACAAATGTCATCTTATTGTTATGAAAATAAATTTGGGCTTCTGAAAGGGTTCAGAGATTCAGACTACACTTTGAGAAGTGTTGATACAAATATTCACTTATATTTTCCTCATATTTTTATGACTGAAAAAAATATAAGAAAAAAATATAAATCTGGAAAGTGAATTTGAGTATAAGTTTTCAAATATGTCCCTTCCATTATTAGCCAGCCAGTAACTTTGCTTGCATGTTGAAAGTGGAAAGATCCACTTTCATGCAAGTCATAGACTGACAGGGATAAAACTACAACTAAATACAGTTACCAAGTGAGCTTAACTTCATTGAAAGCAGTATCCCTTTTTTGGTATATTCTCTTAGTGGGGGTGTGTGTGTGTGTGTGTGTGTGTGTGTGTGTGTGTGTACACATTTAGTTTTATTGTAACAAAGCAACTTGTACACTTTTAACGTTTAAAACTGAGCATCGTCTTTCCTTTCCAGCGAAACAAGAAAATTCAAAAATAAACAATAAAATTACAATAGAGAAATGTCAATTCCGAATAAGATCCTACAGGTTCTGCTGATTCTCCCACTTAGTGGCAGGGCTCAAGTCATCATCAGGAGATAATTTTATTTCAAAAGGGTCATTTTGAATTGCAAGGATGTCCGTTAAACATCACAATTAAACATGCCAAAGGAGAAGCCATGTTGTCAAAATGCCCACAACCCACCCAACATCTCAAACCCAGCCTTTGCTGACCTTCTATAACCCCCTTTTCTTTATGTTTTTTCTTTTTTTTAAACAAGAGAAAGTAGACAGATACATGTTGGTAAATGCTAACTGTCCATATTCACATAGAGACACAGTGTAATCTCTGAGCCCAATATACAGAGAAAGGAGGGAAAAAACTAGAATTCTATGCACAACCACACAGGGGCCTAGGACCCTCCAGCTTCCAGCAGAGCTAAGGAAGCAGAAGGTTTTTCTTTTTCCCACAGAGCATGGTGGTGTTTATTCCATAAAGTTTTTGTCAAGATAGGAAGGGCTAAAAAATGAATTTTGAACAGAAAGGGGCAGAGATTCTTTTCCCACTGTATTCTGCTCAAGGTACATCCCCCCCAAATAAGGTGAGAACCATGGTGTAAAGGAGAGAAAAGAGACTTAAAAAACAGGGAGACGGAGCACAAGGGCGGGGTGGGGAGGGGGAGGCTGCAGCTTGCTCCCAGAGACTGGCGAAAATTAAAAAAGAAGATTGGAATCCATCAGAGTTCCATTAGTCATCTTCTCCTTCATCTTCCTCTCCTTCCTCCCCCTCATCGTCATCTTCATCTTCTTCACCTTCATCCTCATCATCATCATCTTCTCCTTCCCCTTCTTTGTCATCCATGTCGGGGATGCAAGTAGTACCGTAATGGATTTGGCCAGATACCATCTTTGATTACTTATCCTAACTTATTTGCATCTGCATCAGAATGGTCAGTGAACCAGGTAAAAAAGCTTTCTGGTTCCTCATGCTGTCTCTTCCTGCTGGCTTTATTCTGTGTTTGACTTGAACGTTTCGTCAAATCCTTTCCAGATTTCCATTTGATTTCAGTGGACTTTGACGATGGATCACCACTCTCATTCAGATGAAATTCTTTGGAGAGAACTTTATTTTCTAAGTAAGGTTTTTCATCAAAATAAAAATCTATTCTGTAACCTGATTTAATATCTTCAAATTCTGTCACTTCAACTCTTGTCAAATAATGCAGTGCCTCTTCATCCTCTTCCCCAAGCAGTGCAGACACTTGTGGATGGTTGACAAATGTTGTTACCCCCAAATTTGGGATTTTGGTGATCAATTCTGACCTCTTCTGAAAAAAATCGTTGGCGGAGTTTGTTATATATCTGTTCTACTTTCAAAATCTCCTCACTGGCTTGTTCATTAAGTCTGTCTGTTTCATTTTGTACTTCATCAATATGTTCAATTGCTGTTCTTTTTCTTCCTTTGGCAAGTCGTGAGAGGTTGGCTTCTTCTCTGGCTTGAGGGCAGGAGGAGGTCTCAGTGTCTTCGCGAGGGGTGGGAGTGAAGACTGGCTTGTGGGAGCCATGCTGTGAGATAAGCTGGAGAATCTGACCAAAGGGAAGCGGCAGGGCTGGAAGCAGCACTGAGAAAAAAACAAAAATCTATTCTCTTAGGTTCTTGATGCATCCACCCCACCCCAGTTCCAGTTTCACAACATAATTGTCCTAAAAACAAAAGATTTTTCATTTGTGTTGATTGTGGCATTTTGCTCTAAAAATACTGTTCCCTCACCAATTATGAAAGTGGTCATTGTAGAAAATGTGAAATGTACATAGAAACATAGGATACGAATATTTTGTTACATTGAATATGCAGAATGTTACTGATTTGCTGCTATTGGTGTTCTAAGATGGCACTTCAATATTGAAAAATGCTGGCAAGTTAAAACTACACATAAATTCCTACTCTACTGTTAATAAATTGTACATTTTTGAGGTTTTAGCTTCTTGGAATTACTCACCAGACTTATGTTTATTTTTATGTGTTCCTAGGTACATTGGATAAAAAGAACAAGACACGGTTTCCTGTCACTAAGTTTGCAGGTTAATGGAGAAATATGCATGTTATGTGATAAGTATTATAGTCACAAGCGATTATGAGTATTGTGCAAAAGCCTAAAGAAGCTATTGCTGAGAAACGATGGGGGAGTAAAGAGAAGGGGAGGGGACTTGAAGAGATTAAGGTTTTACAATCCTCTTTTGGTATTTGATGATTTATTTGGCTGTTCAGGTCAAGAGAAGTAAGGAGTCAGGAATGACCCCCAGCTGTTTGGGTGGAAAAACTGTGTGGATAAAGATTTTTACTAAAATAGGGAAATTTCCCCGCTCCTACCAAAATAAAACTTCCTGTACATCTTCACTTTCCAAGGCTGTATTCTTTGGCTTTCAAAGATCAGTTCAGTTGTAGCTATGTTGATGTTGAGGGGCCCGGAAATACTCCAGCAGAGATGCTTGGGAGAGGTATTGGAAAGCTGCTAGGGTAGTTAAGTGGGCTAGAGAGTTAGAAGTAATAGTATATAGCATGGTAGAGTAGAGGTTGAGATCATCTTTTGAGAATTCTTAACAAAAGAGAAGGCAGCCAGGGACCCTCCACCTTTTGTGGGACAGGCAGGAAAATGGATAAAAAAGTAGTAAGAAGAGGGAAAACAGAAGAGTGGCAGTGTAGGAGGTAACTGACCAGAATTTAAAAGAGGAGGGAAGGGGAGGAAGAGATCTGAAATGTTAAATCCTGCTCAAAAGGACAAATAAGACCTGAAAATTGTTCATTAGATTTAGGAATAGGGAGGCATTGGTGACTTTAGCAAGAACAACTTAACTGGGAAGCTGGGTACAGAAGCTCTAGCAGAGAGGATGGAGATGGGGAAGTAGAAGATAATGAGTGTTGGCTACTCTTTGAGAAGCTTGCCTATTAAGGTGGGGAGTGCAAGTTAGAAGTGGACAAAAACATAGGGATTTGAGAATGTTTATGTTCTAAGGAAAAAGAGGAGAGAATAAGAGATTGAATTGAGGGATGAGGAAATAACCTGAGAGATGGAGAAATACTATCATCTTGAACTTTCTAGAAAAATGATTTCAAACTTTTTGTAGGAATTGTTCTAAAATCTGTATTTTAAATAATGGATGAATATGACTTTTGGTACCATTTTATAATACAGTAAGTTCCCACTTAATGTTGTTGATTGGTTCTACTACTTTAAGCAAAATTATGTATAAGGAAACCAATTTAACCATAGGACAATTGATATAAACAATTTTTAAGTTCCTGTGGAAGCTCATTAATGTTATAATGAAATGACGTTATAAGAGGACCTCTCTTATCGTTGTCATGAATGTTACTCTGTTCTACTGAAGGATACAGAAACAGCTGCATTCTAAAATACAACGGCTGAGGGCTATTTAATGTGATTATGAAGTAGTTTTTTAATAATCATTTTCTTCTTTTCCTTGTGTGTGCATTTGTCTCCCCTCTGATCCCAACAACTCATTAGTGTGGTGGGTCCTAGTAGTAATACCACTTGTTCCTGCAAATATGCTGCACCTGAGTAACTGTGAACGGGGAAATCCATATCAACAATTATTAGACTTGTGCTCTGAATGAGATTGATAATTTTAATCGGTACTGTAGGTTGTAGGGAAGATCTGGGGGATTGCTTCCATAAAGCTTAGTCTGTGATGTATATGGTTTTCTACTGCTATTTCACTTAAGAAATGCAGAGATCTGTATGTTAGATTGCTTTAGAATCTCCATTCCAAAAATTACTGACTCTGAACCTGATTAAATGACTTGTTTTCAGAACTTGGCTTTCTTCATTTATCTTTAAAATGATTATAATAGTACTTACCTCCCAGAGTCATTAAGGAGGTTAAATGCTGTAATGCATGAAAAACACAGCTTGGCACAGAGTAGGTAGATTCCAATGCATGTTAGCTGTTAATAATTATTTTCTCTCTGTCTCCAGGGTTTTGATTTTCTAAGCTTGCTGTTTCTAGAAGTCTTCTTGATTAGAGAAGTGTTAACTATATTTGAAAAGGAAATAGATTAAAATAGTCATACTATAGATTTATGTGTTGGGGAGGGCAGTGAGAATTTGCAGCAAAAGTAGGTTTACATTTGTGAGTATGCAAAAGTTTATTCTTGTATTATTTATTAGTTATTGTATTATTTTCCATATGAACCACTGTAAACCTGTCTTTGCCCCACCCTGTATAAGCAAAAAGATTTATTTCCTGAGGTAGATTGATTGGCTGTTACCGCTATTTAGGGAAGGTTTTTCTTGGAGGTTTTTGAAAACACTCTCTCTTGAGATGGTTCTGTAATCCCTTTATTTTTGGATTGAATACTAAAAAATATTTAAAAATGAGAGAGGGGTAGAAGATGACCTAGAATTATGGTTGGTATGGGGTATTTTATTTGGAGAAAGAGAGAGACAGAGAGAGAGAATAGGAGGGTAGGAGTTGTAGACTAGCTATTTTAAGGCAGAAAATTAATGTAACCTGGTGAGGTTCATGAATATTGTAGGCTTAGTATCACAACTAGTGGGTAACCTGTAATTTAACCCAGGGCAGTACTTGGACGGCAGGAAGTTAGGGTTTGTGCCATGATCTAGAAAGCCTGTATTCACTTTTTTATATGAGGCTAATGCACTTAAAAATTGAGATGAAATTGACTTAACAAATTAACCACTTTAAACTGTGTAATTCAGTAGCATGTTTACATTCACAATATGTAGCCACCACTTTTATCAAGTTCCAAAATATTCTCAAGAAAAAATATTCAAGACCTTACAAGAAAAAATTTGAACACATCAGCAGTCACTTCACATTTTCTCCTCCCACAAGCCTCTGGCAGCCACCAGTTTGGCTTGCTGTCTCTATGGCTTCACCTATTCGGGGCTGTCATTTTTTTTTTTAACTACCGTGCATTTGTTTATGTTCTTTCTGCCTAGAGTATCCTAAATCCAATTAGACCTTTTCAGTGTTTGGCCTACTAATTTCTTCCTCCTCAAAAAGATGGTAGCCTATGTTTAATTTAGCTACAGTAACCCTTAGCACTCCATTCCACTGAGACTGCTCTTCTGGCTCTCCTATTATTTTCTCTGATTTTTTTTTTTCTGCAGAGTGTTTCTTCCTTGCAGGGAGGGGTGTGGTGGAGTGATGGGCTTTTGGTCCCATCACTCCACCACACCCCTGGACTTTTGGTCACAGTGCTGAACTTTTCTCTTAATGGATCTTGGGATATTTTGAGTGCACAGTTCTTACTTTCATTACATTTGTCTCTAAAACAAACTCTGGGGTTTTGGATCACTGGGGAAAGGAAGCGATAACGGTTAAATACAGTTTTTTTTAAAGACATAGTCCATTTTATATTTGTATGTTTATCATGCATAATTAGTTATACAACTCCATTTTAGAACCATTCTATTTTTTACCTTTTACTGCCGTTATAGGCGAGACTTTGGTTTCTTTCGCCTTCCCTTGTGTATATGCTGCAGGTGCTTATTCAGTGATTAGCTTGAAGAGTAGAACTGTGGGGTAATAGAAGTAAATGTATTACAATTGTAAAGTTAAATATATATAATGAATCTTAAAATCATGTAGGTGATTCCAGGAAGTATATTTTATTTAGCTATGAGGATTTAGTCCCTAAACCTAGAAATGTATTAATAATTGTGGTAATCAAGAGGTAATCATCATTGGAGCTAGGTGGGGTTGGTCTTTTATTTTTTATTTTTAAAAATTTTTAAAATTCTTTTTGTTAGTATTTATTTTTCAAATTTTCCTATTACAGTTTACTTTCAATATTGTATTGGTTTCAGGTATAAGCAGAGTGGTTAGACAGTCATATACTTTACAAAGTGTTTCCCCTAATATTTCCAGTACCCATCTGGCACCATACAATATTACAATATTATTACTTATTATTAGTAGTAGTATTGCAGTATTATTTATTAATAATAATAGTATTTCAGTATTATTGACTATATTCCCTATGCTGCACTCTGTATCCCTGTGACTGATTTGTAACGGCTAACTTGTACTTCTTAATCCTTTCGCCTCTTTCACCCAGTCCCCCAACCCCCCTTCCCTCTGTCAATCACTGGTCAGTCTGCTTTCTCTATGAGTCTGTTTCAATTTTGTTTGTTCATTCATTCTGTTCTTTAGATTCCACATATAAGTGAAATATTATGGTCTTTGTCTTTCACTGGCCATAATACTATCTAGGTTCTTCCATGCTATGACAAATGGTAAGATTTCATTGTTTTTTAAGACTGAGTAAATATTCCATTGTATATATGTACCACAGTTTTATTGTCCACTCGTCTGTTGATGGGCACTTGAGTTACTTCTGTATGTTGGCTGTTGTATGTAATGCTGCAATGAACATAGGGTGCAGGGGTTGGCCTTTTAGCAAGTTTAAAATAACACTTAGAAATATAATCTATATATAGCAGATTACATAAAGCCTAAGTGTGCAACTCAGTGAGTACACTACCACTAAGATCAAGCTAGGTATAGAACATTTTCATCATTATTTCAGAAGGCTCTCTTGTGGCTCCTTCCAGTCAGTAAATACCCTACCCCTTTACCTTGCTTAATTTTTTAAAATTGTCTTTATTACCATGTGGCATATGTTAGTTTGTCTTCCCTATTAGAGTATAAATTCATGTGGACAGGGACTTGGTTCTGCTCACTATTCTAGTCCGTGTTTAGCATACTACCTGACATATAGTATATGCTCAGCAACTCTTCAATATCTATAAGTTGAAAAATACTTGATTGTCTGTTACATACAATGTTATATGGTACATGGGTGCTCTTTTATGTACTAGGTGCTGATGATAAATGATAAATTTTAGTTTTCTAGGATGAGACTTTTGACATTCAGCATGATATTTAGACCAATTTTAAGACATGGAAATTGAACCACGCTGGCATTGGATTTAGTGCGTGCTGATCTTTGCTCACGTGAATGTTAGGAAATAATGGGAAATTTGCTACCAGTAAGAGATAATGGCAGCCTATCTATTGGATTGCTCTCTTGAGTGTATCTGATTTCTTACAGTTATCTCAGATTCTTAACTTACACACTTGATGATCTTTTTGAATACCTCAAACAGTTGCAAAAGACTAAATGCTCTTGTTCTTGTGGGGATAGAATTGTGACAGAAAAAGCATTAGTATATTTGATCAGGTAAGAAAGTTTAGCTGTCATTTGTATCACCTTAGTTAAAACAATGAAAATTCTGTTTGTCTATCTTGATTAGGTTTAAGATAAATAAAGGAATTTGTGGTTTAGGAATTATTTTAGTTGAAACTTATATTCATATAGTTGAGAAAGAAATTTTGAGCTGAAAGTGACCTTAGTATTTGGTCCAAGCTCTTACCTGCCACATTTAACCCTCCCATTTACATTTGATGAAACTAGGGTACAGAGAAGTTGCGCTATGTATGTGCTAGTTTAGTACAAAGCAGCAGTCAGACCAGTCTGTTTAACTCATAGTTCCTGCTTTTTTGCTTCATGTTGACAGTAGAATCACTTGGGAACTTTTATAAACATATACATGTTAAGGTCCTACTCCCAAAGGTCTTTATTTTTATTAGATTTGAGATAGGGACCAGACATGTATAGTAAGATAACAAAAGAAAAGCAAAAGGAAAACTTGAACATTATATTTTTAATAATATTCTAGTAATATTTTTAATAACATTAAAAACATTTTTAATAATGAATAAATTTTCCAAGTAATCATACTCATTTGGCTTAGAAAAATTATGCTGTACTACCTTTCTTTTCTGTTAAAGTATTTCTTTTTTAGAGCAGTTCTAGGGGTTACAGAAGAATTGAACAGAAAGTACAGAGAATTTTCACATGTTCCCTCTTGTGTTACGTGGCACATTTGTTAAAATTGATGAATCAATGTTGATATATTGTTATTAATTAAAATCCCTTGTTTATTATTCATAATTGGTATTCAGGCCCTCTCTTTGTGTTGGATAGTTCTCTGGCTTTAAAAAAATGCATACTGTTATGTATCCACCATTATAATATATACAATAGTTGTACTGCCCTAAAAATTCTCTGTGCTCCACCTATTCATTCTTACATCCCTCCTATCCCTGGCAAATGCTAGTATTTTTACTACTTATCTCTGTAGTTTTATCTTTTCCAAAGTGTCCTCTAATTGAAATCATACAGGTTGTAAAGCCCTTTTTTAGCCTTCCTTTGACTACCAATATACATGTCAGGTTCTTCCATATCTTTTTCTGACATGATTGTTTGTTTATATTGCTGAATAGTATTCCATTGTATGAATGTACCAAGGCTTGTTTTATCCTTTCACTCGTTGCAGGACCGGTGAGTTGCTTTCACATTTTGGCAAATATCACTGAAGCTATTATAAACATTTGTGTGCACGTTTTTGACTGGACATGTGTTCAATTCATTTGGGTAATATCCATGAGTGCACTTGTTGGATTGTATGTTACGATTGTGTTTAGTTTTATA
This sequence comes from Pteronotus mesoamericanus, assembly GCF_021234165.1. Lineage (NCBI taxonomy): Eukaryota > Metazoa > Chordata > Mammalia > Chiroptera > Mormoopidae > Pteronotus > Pteronotus mesoamericanus. Next base: position 10,243 of record NW_026555095.1, on the reverse strand, counting down.
GGAAACTGCCAAACTGTGATTCAAAGGGGCTGCACAGTTTTGCATTCCCACCAGCAATTTAGTGAGAGTTTCTGTTGCTCACATCCTCACCAGCCTTTGGTGTTGCCACTGTTTTGAATTTTAGCCATCCAAATAGATTTGTAGTGGTATCTCTTTGTTTTAACTTACAGTAACCTAATGATATATGATGTTGAGCACCTTTTCATATGCTTATTTGCCACCTCTATATATTCTTTGGTGAGTTGTCCAAGGCTTTTTGCCTATTTTAAATGGGGTTGTTTGTTTTCTTATTGTTGAGTTTTAAGAGTTCTTTGTATATTTTGAATACAAGTCATTTATGAGGTAACGTGTTTTGCAAATATTTTCTCCCAGTCTCTGGCTTGTCTTTTCATTCTCTTAACAGTGTCTTATTGCAGAGCAGAAGTTTTAAATTTTAACAAAGTCCAACTTAATAAATTTTTATTTCATGGGTTGTAATTAGGTGTTTTACCTAAAAAAGACATTACCAAACTCAATTCACCTAAATTTTCTCATGTTATCTTTTAGAAGTTTTGTAGTTTTGCATTTTACTTTAGGTCTCTGTTGAGTTAATTGTTGTGAAAGAAGCTCAGTTTGTTTTTCTTTTCTTTCTTTCTTTCTTTTTTTTTTGCATGTAGATGTCCAGTTGATCTAATGCAATTTTTTTTAAGAGACTGTCATGTCTTTTTAATGTTCTTTTTCAATGGAGCATGCTCAAGTCTGAATTATGATTGTTAAAATGAAAGAAGAAACCTGACATTATTATCGTTATGCTACTTTTATACTGTGTTCAAAAATCTGTTATGTATTACAGCATATCTCAATCCAGACTAACCATTTTCAAGTGTTCAGTTAGCCTCATGTAATAGTTCGTGATTATTCTCTTGGACAACACAAGTAGAGGCAGTCGGTGTGGCTGCAGGAGGAGGAATAATCACTGTAGTTTAGAATGGTCAGGGAAGGTCACAGAAGAGGTGGTACTCAAGTTTATTTTGTCCCTCCCTCCTTTTTTCCCTCCCCTTCCCCAGAAATTTTGAGCTCTTGGTCTGTGAAAACTTGTGAAAAATGCAGACATGCCTTATCTCCCTGTGAATACTGCACTTAATAGTTACTTACACAATTATTTTATTAGAGAAGATTGCTTAAGAAGTAGATAGTGGAAAAGTACAGACTTAGAGTTAAATATTCTCTGTGAAACAGGATGATGATAACTGCATTGTGGGGTTGGTACGAGTAGGTGAAATATGATATATTTAATACTGCAGTTGTCAAGTGTTTAATAAATACTACTTTTCCTTATGTCCTCCCACGTCAGCCCCTGTCCCTTGTTGAATGCATCCTTAATTGAAGAATAAACGCTGACTATGAATGAGGTACTCAGTCCATTTCTTTGTAATGCTGATGATACTCAATTTTAGAAACAAGGATAAATCATTTAAGAGGTAGACATTTGCTAATTTTTACTTTAAACAGTTCCCTAAACAGAGTGAATTTCTAAGAATACAGCAAAGAGATGTTAGATTTTAACAATAATACTTCTGTGAAAAGAATATCTTTTTAGAGCTTTAAGCAAATATAATCTTTTAACATTTAAATGCTCAACTGTAGAAAATTTGGAAAGTACAAAGAAGAAAATAAAAATTTACCTGTATTCTCACTGTCCAGAGAAAATTCTTGTGTGCTTTATGGTGTGTTTATATATAGTTTTTCAAAATTGTCATCATATAGTTTGTGAGATCTGTCCAGAAGTTAATACAACAAGAAAGGTTTGTGCCACATCGATGTAACCTGGCAGCCAGGGAGAGTGGACTGGAATGCACATGTGGGAACAGTGATGACTTCATTGTACTAGTTAGTGAGGGCTGTAGATGTACTGTGTAGCTGTTGCATTCAAAATGACTGAGAGACTAGAGCGATGAATCTGCATCAAATTTTGCATTAAGCTTGAACATTCCTCCGCAGAAACTATTCACATGATTTAGAAGGCTGCGTCTGTGGACAGCTGGTGATTGGCAGCTTTATCACTATAGTGTGCCTCCTCAGGCATCATGTCTCGTACAGAGTTTTGTGGCAAAACATCAAATCACCCAGGTGACTCAGCCTCCTACAGCCCAGATTTGGCGCCCTGCAACTTTGGCTTCTCCCAAAACTAAAATCATCTTTGAAAGGGAAGAGATTTCAGATCATGGATGAGATTCAAGAAAATAACAGTGGGGCAGCTGGTGGTGATTGGGAGAACTGTGTGAGATCCCAAGGTGCCTACTTTGAAAGGGAGTGAAGTGTCATTGTCCTGTGTATCTTGGTATCTTCTTCAGAAAATGTCTCTTTCATATTACATGGCTGGATACCTTCTGGACAGACCTCATGTATAGTAGTCTGTAACCTTTTCCCTGTAATCTTCTGTCATGAATATTTTCTTAAAACCTTAAATATTCTCTGAAAATGTCATTTTAATGGCTGTTTAACGTTCTTTTCAGTGTGAGCATGTCATATTTTCCTAATGATTCTTCTATTATTGGACATCTAGATTGGTTCCATTTTAGTGATATTATAGTGCTTCAATCAATATCTATATAAATCAATTATTTTGAGTTTCTGATTACTTTTTTTCACCATATTCCTAAAAAAAGGAAATATGAGGTCAAAAAGTAGGGCTTTTTTCTTTGTTGTTGTTTTTGCTGCTTTTAAGGAAAATTATACTTAATTAAAACAGGATCTCATTTAAGAATATATATGTATATATTTGTGGGTATAACATTGTTATATCCCACCAGTGATTGATTTGTGTATGGATTTGACGATGTAATAACAAATCCTTACAAGGTCTTACTAGCTCTCATGTTGAGAATTACTACTGGATATTATAAAGCTTCAGTTCTGTCCCTCATCTTTTTTACTGTTCTTGGGTCCATCAGATACCTTCTTATTGCCCCTAATAAATATTCCTTCTTTATTCAGTGACCTTTTGGTGTAACTTCCTTGTGTGATATTTGGGGATGATTTTAAGGCTTGTTAACAATTTCAAGATGTTAATCCTTGGCCCTGGCTGGGTAGCTTGGTTGGAGTCTCGTCCTGATATGCCAAGGTTGCAGGTTTGATCCCTAATCAGGGCACATACAATAAACAACCAATGAATGGATAAACAAGTAGAACAACAAAATTCTGGGGTTTTTTCTCTCTCTCTCTCCCTCTCAAGTCAGTTTAAAAAAAGAAAAATAGAATCCTCAAACACTGACAGTAAAAGTCTAAACTGATACAATGTTTTTAGAACTCAGTTGGCAAGTAAGAGCTGCATCACCTTTGAGGGTGCCTAGTTTTATTGTATCCTTGTTAACCTTGAGTGTTTACTTTTAATTTTTTAACTTTTGGTAATTTGCTAGGTAAAATATGGTAAGGTCTATTTAGGAGTGGGAAGAATTACAAATTTTCTTTCTTTCCTAGGTGGTAACTGAAAATTGGAAGGTGAGAATTAGGCTATAAAACCCAGTGTCTGAAATGTATCTTTATCAGGCTGCCAAAGGGATTTAAAAATACATTTACTGAGTTCTTTCGGTTTATAGGTAGGGAAACTGAGATACAGAAAGGAGGTTCCTTGACTTTCCCAAGGTCAAAGCCAAACAATGGTATAAAAAAGCTTGACCTGTTTTTTTCATAACTAGTATTGGCTTTTTCACAAATGTCCTTTGCCATCCTCTAACTCTGTACCCTCCAACCCTGCCTCCTTCCTGTAAACAACAGATTTTTTGTTTGTTTGGATGCCTGATAGGATCTTTTTTTACCCTTGAGTTTAACCAAGATGTTTCAGTACTCTCAGTCAGTTCTTTCTTGTATATATACACTGTACTGTTTTGTCATGCAGATATAGTTCACTCAGTGTCAGGGAAATTTGTATCTTTGAATACTTTTTCTATTCATTTCTTGAAATTTCCTCTTGGAGTAATAATTTTACTTATGTCAAATCATCTGTTCTCTATGTTTATTGTTTTCTCTCTACTTTAATCTATTTATTCCTTCTGAATTACTGTGATTTCCCTTTCTTCTGTACATTAATTTTTCACCAAGTCTCTTCTGTACTTTGTTTCTAGGGTTTTTTTTCTTCGTTTTGTTTTTTAAGAGCTATGGTGATTTTGCTAAGCTAAGAAACAAATAGTGAATTGTTATAGGCCAAAAAATGGTTCCCTATAAGATATCCATGTCAAATTCTAGCAACCTGTGAGTATAACCTTATTTGGAAGGAGGGTTTTTGCAGATTGCAGTTAAATTAAGGATCTTGAAATGAGATCATTGTAGATCAGGGGTCCCCAACCCCCTCACAGTAGGAGGTAAGCTGCAGGTAAGAGAGCAAAGCTTCATCCATACTTACAGCCACTCCCCATCCCTCACATTATCTCCTGAGCTTTGTCTCCTGTCAGATCAGCTGCAGCATTAGATTCTCATAGGAATATGGACCCTACTGTGAACTGCATATACAAGGGATGTTGGTTGTACACTCCTTATGGGAATCTAATGCCTGATGATCTGGTTGAGGTGGAGCTGAGGCCATGATGCCAGCCCTGGGGAGCGGCTACAGATACAGATTATCATTAGCAGAGAGGTTAGACTGCACAGAGGCCGTAATAAATCAGTTGCTTGCAGACTCATAGCAAAACCGTATCAGTGAATGGCAAGTGACAATTAAGCTGCATCTGGTGGTAGGCTTTATAGTGGCGAGTGAGTTGATGTACTTGAACTGTACAACTGCATCTGGTGGCAGGCTTTAAGTCAGATTCTGACACTTATTTTAGTCTGCATGGCCCACCTAGTATTTTATTTACCACCTCCATCCCTGTCTCTTTCTTATCCTTTGTACTTGTTTCAGTCACAGTTTTGGTAAGCCCACATTGCTAACCTTAGCCAAAAGGGGTAAAAAACAAACATTACTGGAGAGCTTCTTTGAAAATACGTAAAGACCTGATGATGGGACAGAAGAAGACTCTTATGACTGCCAACAAAATAAGGCTGCATCTAAAAGAAAATATCAGAGTCCTACTAAATTAGAGTTTATTGCAGCAGGTGATTCACATTCTCCAAGACTGCTTTGTATAATATGTAGCGACTGGCTATCTATGCAGTGAGACCATGACACCTTCAAAACTGCTTTGCCACACGGAGACCAAGAACCCTGCTTTAAAAGACAAGCCTTTGGAGCTTTTCAAAAGATAAAAAAAGTGAACACAAAGAACAGAAGCAATTATTGAAGGCCACCACTTCATATGTCTGCACTGAGAGCATCATTTTTAGTGGCTAACTGCATTGCTAAAGCTAAGAAGCCCTTTACTGTTGGTGAAGAGTTGATCCTGCCGGCTGCTAAGGACATTTGTCATGAACTTTTAGGAGAGGCTGCAGTTCAAAAGGTGGCATGTGTTCCTTTTTTGGCTAGTACCATAATTAGATAAATTGATGAAATAGCAGAGGATATTGAGGCATAATTGTTAGGATTAATGAGTCACCGTGGTGCACAGTCCAGGTTGACAAGTATAGCAGTGTTGACAACAAGGCAACAGTGCTTGTTTTTGTGCAGTATATTTTTCAGGAGGATGTGCACAAGGATATGCTACGTGCATTTTTTGTTGCCAACCGACACCACAGCTGTTAGAACTGTTCAAGTCTCTGAAATGATTACATATCAAGAAAACTGAAGTGGTCATTTTGTGTTGGTATATGCACGGACGAAGCAGCTGCCATGACTGGACTGCTTTCTGGTTTTTTTACTGCTCGGGACAAAGAGGTTGCTTGTGAATGTGAGTCTACGCACTGCGTCATCCATAGAGAAATGCTGGCTAACCGGAAAAATGTCACCTGAACTTAACATTTTGTAGGCTGTGATTAAAATTATCAGCACATTAAAGTACTTGCCCTTAACTCACGCCTGTTCACGCAGCTCTGTGAGGAGATTGGACACAGAGCACATCTTCTCTTATATACGGAAGTGAGATGGCTTTCTAAAGCTAGATCACTTGGCCAGAGTTTTTGAGTTACAAAAGCTGCTTCAGAGATTTCTCTTAGAAAAATGTCATTACTGGCAGCACATTTCAGTGACGAGAGAATGGGTCACAAAACTTGCTTGCTTGTGTGACATTCAGCACGCTCAGCGAGCTCAATCTGTCACTGCAGGGGAGAATGACAACCGTGTTAAAGTCGGCAGGTAAAGTGCATTCAAAGCCAAACTGAAATTATGGAAGCGATGAGCAAACATTGGGATTTTGACATGTTTCATACATTGGCAAAAGATTTTGAAAGAGACCGAGCCATGGCCTTCTTTGTCCCAGCTGGTGCATAATCACCTGTCTCAGCTTTCAAAAGAGTTTGAGCATTACTTCCCCAATGACAAAAGACTCCCGAACTGGGAAGGAATAGATGTACGACCAATTTGTGGAATAAGCCAAGTGAACTGACCCTTTGTCTGTGGAAGAAGAGGATCAACTGCTTGAGGTCGCAAATGCTGGTGGCCTTAAAAGTATGTTTGAGATGACTTCAAATCTCCGTTTATTCTGGATTAAAGCCAAGGCGGAATATCCTGAGATTACCACAAAAGCACTGAAAAGCCTGCTTCCATTTCCAACATCCTATCTTTGTGAGGCAGGGTTTTCTTCAGCGACAGCAACCAAAATGAGATTACTGAGTAGACTGGGTATAAGCAACATACTTCGAGTGTCATTGTATCCCATCACCCCTGATGAGACCAAATAGTTGCAGGAAAACAAGGTCAGGGTTTCCCGCTGATTCTGCATTATGGTGAGTTGGATAATTATTTCACTGTATATTACAATGTAAAAATAATAGAAATAAAGTGCACAATAAATGTAATGCTTTGGAATCATCCCCAAACCACCCTCCTCCACCTTGCCCCACCCCAGGGTCTACAGGGAAATTGTTTTCCACAAACCGGTCCCTGGTGCCAAAAAGGTTGAAGACAGCTGTTCGAGGTTATCTGGGTGGATCTGAATCCAGCTGACAGGCGTCCTTAGAAAAGAACAGACACACAGAGGAGAAGGCCATGTGATTGGGATAATGGCATCTATAAAGTGTAAATCAAGTAATCTGGACGGCTACCAAAGCTAGAAGAGGCAAGGAATGGATTCTCCCCTACAGCCTGTGGAGGGAGCCCTGCCAACATCTTGATTTCAGACTTCTGGTCTCCAGGACGGAGAAAATAATTTCTGTTGCTTTAAGCAACCCAATTCATGCTATTTTGTTATTCTAGCCACAGGAAACCAATAGAAGGATCAAAGCAATTTTCCTTTTTTATCTTGTGTGTTTTGTGACCTTATCATTGGACTCATTTGTTTCATGTTCTTCTTAATTTCTTCTATAGCACTAAACTTTTGAAAGTAATTTTTTTCCTGTTTTTTAGATTGCTTTCTTCCAAATACAGTTCTTGGTTTGGTTTTTGCACATTTTTCCAACAGTGTGCTTATTTTATTTTTCAGCTTTCTCATGGTTAAACTGGACATCTCTTTCCAGATTTTTTTTTTTTGATATAACTTCCATCCATCAATTCTTTTCTTTTTTCATCTTATTTTGAATATCCTTTCTTCTAAGAATGTGGTGGTGGTTTTTAATGCATTTGTCTGTAGCCTGCGGGTATGGTACTGAGGTAGAGATGTTCCTTAGCCAGTGCTGTTCTTTCTGAACATCTTTCCACCACCAAAGCCAGGTGTACATTCTACTTTTGTGGGCTTCTTTTTCTTCCTCCAACTAGTACACTAACCTGGAAGATGGTGGCTTTTCTGCCTTTGCTGAGGTTCAGTGGTGATGCATAGTGGACTTGTGTGGGGAAAAAACATTACCTGGAGACTTTTTCTGGACTCTCCCTACCTTACTTTGCTGCTACCCTCCATAGCTACCTATGAAATTTTCATGTTTCACTTTTTACCATCTCAAGGAGTATCAGAATTCTCAGCATTTTGTCTGTTCACCATTTTCCTTCAGATTTGCTCTTAGAAGTGTTAGGAGCCATGACATGCCGCTTGTGTCTTCAACATTTTAAAATATTTTTTCTCTTGACTTCCCTCTTTTTGTAATTTATAGCAAAAGCTGTTCTGTTCAATGTTTGTTTGCTGATGGTAAGTTTTTGGTAACTAAAAAACAATGATCTTTTTCTTTGTTAGTTACTAGGGGAGAAATAACAGTGACACTGGTCTCTTTCACTTTCTCAACCCAGAAGATAAAATACAGCATAGGTGTTTTATTTTCACTGCAGGTCATTGTTTCTCGAAATATAGCATGGCAAGATGTTTTAATTTTATAATCTGCTTAATTAGAAGTTATACACTTCCTAGTGACTTCAGTTTTGTTTGGAATAATCTGTTAGTGAAATGAGTCAAACTATCTAATTTTGCCAAAAATTCAATCTGATGGAGGTAGTGGATCTATTCTTCAAATAACAAATGTATACTGAGATTTCAGACAAGAAGTCATTTAAACCTAGTGATACTAGAAAGGCCTATAAAGCTGCGTAATGCTATAGCTCCTGGTCTCTTCACTAATTGGACCCTCTCCATTCTTTTTTTCTCATTTGTGCTTTTACCAGCCCCACTACTCCCCCCCCATCTTTTTAGGGATGATATATTTTTTATTTTATTTTTAACAGCTTTATTGAAATATACTTCTTACATGTCACAAACTCATCTAAAATGTGCAATTCAGTTATTTCTCATATATTTACAGGGTTGTACAACCATCCCTATAATCTATTTTTGGAACATTTTTATCATCCTCAAAAGATATTTCTTACTCAGCTAGTGGTCACTCCCATCTATACTTCCCACCTAATTCTCCCTACCCCTCAGCCCTAGGCAATCACTAATTTACTCCTTCTGTCTCCAGAGTATTTTGCTTATTTTGGGTATCTCATGTAAACAGGATTATGTAATATGTGGTCTTTTGTGACAGACTACTCTTCTACTCTTCTTTTAATCCCATATTTGGCCAAACTCCTTTTACTCTCTTTCTTTTTATATCTTTTATTATCCTTTGCCCACCCAATTGTTTCATTCTTTCCTTCACACTTTGAAATTCAACTTGGACATATCACCTTCCCAGGAAGACTCAACTCAGACCAGATTCTAGATTTTCCATTATGGGTTCTATTGCATCCTATAAGTCTCCTTTATACACTCTTACCTCAACTGTTACATAACTGGACAGTTATTTATATAAATAATACTTTTTCTCCACTATGCTCTGAGCCCTAGAAAGCAGAGAGTTTGTTATTTATTGTTTATTTTTCAGTCTAAGTGTAGAAAGAAGTACTTGGATGCATTTAAATTTGAATACATTGAGGTGCCCGACTCAGTGGTAGTGGGGGGAAGTTTTCAGAGAAGAAGAGGGAGTGTGTGTGTATTAACTATTAATGTGTGTAAATTACTCACAGTCAAAAATATGCCCAAACTGAAAAGTAGAAAATAAGTCGGTTAATTAGGCTGTGATCGTGGTATTGGGCAGATACTGTAAGGAATTGTCTTACATTCCGCAGAAATATGAATCTGGAAAATTCTTTGTTATAGGAAAACTTAAAACTGTCATTTCTAGGTTAATCTGGAGTTTGTTTATGTTGTTGGTTAGATTATCTGGAATACTTACCCTACCCAAGAAGTTGGTTAATCCAACTAAAATCTTTCAAAAAAAAATCCGTATTATAACAGTTCAGTTTCCCAAGGACATTTGCAAAATTATGGGTTCTGCTGTCTATGTGTGACATGTTTATTGCCAAGGGTGTTCCTTCATGGATATATTAATGAATTGATGAGGTTCAGCCGCTATTATTGGCCTTTGGAACCATTTCTTCTAGTCATGGTGATTGAGATTGTTGCCAATTGTTGTTCTCTTCCTCCCTTTATATTTTTCTTTGTTCCTTTTTGGATAGTGCAGGTACATGAGACAAAGGTAAGTGACTGTGGGGTTGTAGCCATGAAGGTGCGTCCTTGATGAAATTTGAGTAACACTTTGAGTAAGTACCGCATTTTTGCCGGTGTATAATGCGCACACATTTTGGGTGTGCATTATATGTGGGATTAATTATGCCTGGTATATAATCATTATACACGGCAAAAGACAATAAGCCACATGGCTTTCTGTTGGCTTTGTCAATCTACTAAGGTTAATATTAATATTACCGGACTATATACCATATCCTCCAAAACTTCGACATCTGTAGTGCTCTTTATGGGTGTAGTTTCAGTTT